>NW_006408526.1:19075846-19157741 GCF_000296735.1 Chrysochloris asiatica
CCACACAGGATTCAGACAGTACTCATGACTATGAGGTTTATTATGGAAGTGAACAGAGTATAAATCGGGACCAGAAATAAAGATACAGCAGTTAGAGAACTGCAGGAATGCCTCTTCTCAGCTATACTTCAGGCACCCTCACTCTTGGTCTCACTCTTGTGGCCCCTTTACCTCTGCCCTGATCAGACAAGTGTTTTCACAAAGCTCCTTTAGTACTTTTGGTTAAAGCTCAAGGGGCACATTCTGCAAGGCAGTCTGCTGCCTCAAGACGCTCCAGCTTTACTAGGTCCATGGGCTTGGAAGCCTGCTGCTCCATCTCTCCTTACTGCTACCTCTGCCTTCATTACTTTTCCGGACAGGGATCTTGTGTTTCACTCCTGGCTCGTCTTTCCTGATGGTCCAGAATCATAGGTTCCTGCTTCTGAGATGGCTTCTTTCAAACCAGCTGAATGAAAAAACCAACTAATCCCTGAGTTAGCTTCATACACCCTATTTGCATGGCCCCACCCAATCATTTGGTGGGAGTTACTAAGACTATGGATAGAAGAGCCATATCAAGTAAATCCACATGACCACAAAGCTGAAGAAAAGCTTGTCTGGGCACCCAGTTGGGGACAGAGAGCACACCAAAGCCCCAAAACATACTCACATCATTGGAGAATGAATATACCCCTCTTCAGGATGTTTGATATGGGAGTTCCAAGATATTTTTCAAAAAGTTCACTTCTTTCTAATAATGTTTTATGTCATATATTTAATTAGAGTTAGAAGATTCAAGTTTGAAATTTTGCCCCAATACTTTCTAGCTATAAGATGTTGGGCAAATCTATAAATCTCTTCTGGGAGTCAGTTTCCCCAACTATAAACAGGGCTATGAAGCTACTAACTTACTGGGAGGGATTACAACTCTGGTATGCAAAATGTCTGAGACAAGCAGATAGTCAGTAAATGTTAGATATTATCATTATTGTTTCATGAGGATCTCTATCACACAAGTCTAAACAAAGACAGGACTCTAATAAACACAAACACTATGAATGGTAGAAATGAGAAATCAAATGCCAGGCTGTTAGACCCACTTACTGTGAAAAGGCAGTGGAGTGCGTGGATACAGACGCTAATGATTAGGTAAGCATACCACATCTAGAAAATGCTGCAGAAGCATTTTCGTATGAGTAATATGATATGCTAACAGCCTATTGATCAGTTTTTCTGAAAGTCAGTCTTCATTTGTATACATCTTTAAAAGGAGCTCTGGTAGTGTAGTGGTTATAAATCAGGCTGTGAGCTCTAAGGTCAGCAGACCAAAACTACCAGCAGTTCCACGGGAGAAAGATGGGGCTTTCTGCTCCTGTAAAGATTTACAGCCTCAGAAACCCTGTACAGGGTCACTATGGGTCAGAACTGATTCGATGGCACTTAACAACAACAACATTAAAAGGATTAATAATAATAATAAGGAAAGACTGAGCAAAAACATTAAACTGCTAAACTATAAGAGAGTAACTAAAGGAAAGGATAAATTCCACATAAACTGAAGAAAGTTAAAATTATAGAAGTGGTTGAAACAAAACATTCAAACAACAGAAAAGAGTTGAAATCTCTAGACACCTTTTATTTTCAAGCATGTCCAATAACTAAGGAATGAATTATATAAGACATATGTTCTACTTTTCTAGAAATAGTATAAACTGTGTTGTTCTTGTTGTGTACCATCGAGTCAGTCCCATCTCATGGCAACCCTATATTGGGTTGCCAAGGAGCACTTGGTGGGTTTGAAGCACTGATCTTGCAGGTAGTAGTCCAGTGATTGTCCTACAGCACTACACCAGGACTCTAGTATAAGCTATAGAGGCATCTTCTGCTATAAAGCATGAAAGAAAATCAGTTTTTGATCAGGTTATCAGGCTGTTGACATTTGCTTCAAGGTTTTAATTACCCCATATGTGAACCATGCCACCACTCATTGATCACTTTGTCACACTGTGGTGGTTTGTGTGTTGCTGTGATGCTGCAAGTTATGCCACCAATATTTTAAATACCAGCAGGGCCACACATGGTGGACAGGTTTCAGCTAAACTTCCAGACTAACACAGACTAGGAAGAAGGAGAGGCAGACTACTTCTGCATATTTAGCGACTGAAAACCAAATGCCCATCAATTGCTCATATTCAAGTTCACACTGAAGCTGGAGAAAATTAAAACAAGTCCATGAGAGCCAAAATATGACAACATATCCCACCTGAATTTAGAGACCAACTCAAGAACAGATTTTATGCATTAGACTCAAATGATCGAAGACCAGAACTGTGGGATGATATCAAGAATATCATAAAGGAAGAAAGCAAAAAGTCATTAAAAAAACAAGAAAGAAAGAAAAGACCAAAATGGATACAGAAGAGACTCTCAAATTTGCTTTCCAGAATAGACCTGCTAAAGCAAACAGAGAAATGGGGAAGTCAAAGGGCTGAACAGACTGTTTCAAAGTATAGCTTGAGATGACACAGTCAAGAATTATAATGAAATGTACAAAGACCTAGAATTAGAAAACCAAAAGGAAAGAACACACTCAACATTTTTCTAACTGAAAGAACTGGAGAAAATATTCAAGCTTCAACTTGAAATATTGAAGGATTCTATGGAGCCCTGTCCAAAGAACCAATAGATCCATTTTGGAAGATGTGCAGCCAGAGTGCTCCTTGGAGGCCGAGATGGCTAAGCTTCGTCTCTCATACTTTGGACATATTGTCAGGAAGGACCAGTCGCTGGAGAAGTATATCATGTTTGGTAAGGTGGAGGGTCAGAGAAAAAGAGGAAGACCCCCAGCGAGATGGATTGGCCAAGTGGCAGGATCTATGGGCTCAAGCATGGCAACAGTAGTGAGGTTGGCCCAGCATCAGGCAGTGTTTCATTCTGCTATGCATAAGGTCACTATGAGTCAGTACCGACTTAATGGCACCTACCAACAATGACAACGACATGGAGCCCTGGTATGGTGCTGTAGGATAAGCACTAGACCATGATGTTAGTTTAAACTGACAGGTCAATGTTCAAACTCATAAGCTGCTCCATGAAAACCCTACACAGTGTCACCATGAGTCGGAAAAGACTCAACGGCACTTAAGAACAAATGGCAAAATATTGAATACTGCAGAAAACACCAAAAGAAGATGGAAGGCATATACAGAGTCACTGTACAAAAAAGAAATGGTCAATGTTCAGTCATTTCAAGAGGTAGCATATCATCAAGAACTGATGGTACTGGAGGAAGAAGCCTAAACTGCACTGAAGATATTGGTAGAAAAACAAGGCTCCAGGAATTGACAGAATGCAAATGGAAATCTTTCAACTGATGCATCACTGTTGTTGTTGTTGTTGTTAAGTGGCAATTGAGTCAGTTCTGACCCATAGTGATCCTGCATAATGTTTCCAAGGAAAAGCTGGTGAGCTTAAACTACCAACCTTGAGGTTCAAACTGACTTTGCATTCCGGTGCATTAACCCACAACACTACACCAGGACTCCGATGCAGCTCTGGAGACTCTCAAATCATCTAGGCCAAAAAATTTGGAAGAAGCTACCTGGCCAACTGATTGGAAGAAATCCATATTTGTGCCCATTCCAAAGAGTGGTGATCCAATGGAATGCAGAAATATTGAACAATATAATTAATATCACATACAAGTAGAATTTTGCTGAAGATAATTACAAAATAACTTCAGCAATACATTAACAGAGAACTGCCAGAACATTAAGCTGGATTTAGAAGATGTGGAACTAGGAATATCATTGATGATGTCAGATAGAACTTGGCTGAAGGTAGAGAATACCAGAAAGATGTTCACTTGTGCATTGTTGACTATTCAAAGACTTTCAACTTTGTGGGTCATGACAAACTGTGGGAAACATTGTGAAGAGTGGGTCTTCCAGAACACCTAATTGTGTTCATGTAGACCTTGTACACAGACCAAGAGGTGGTTGTTAGAACAGAACAAGGGAATACTGACTGGTTTAAAATAAAAAAAGGTGTGTGTCAGGGTTGTATCCTTTCACCAAACTTATTCAATCTGTATGCTTAGCAATAATCCCAGAAACTGGATTTTATGAAGAGGAACATGGCATCAGGATTGGAGGAAGACTCATTAACAACCTGTAGTGTGTAGCTGATAATGACCTAGCTTGCTGAAAGCAAAGAGGACTTCAAATACTTACTAGTGAAAATCAAAGACCACAGCCCTCAGTACGGATTGCACCTTAATGTAAAGGAAACGCAAATCCTCACAACTGGATCATTGGATAACATCATGATAAACAGAAAAGAGATTTAAGTTGTGAAAGAATTCTTTTTGCTTGAATCGCAGTCAACTCTCATGGAAGCAGCAATCAAGAAATCAAACAACATATTGCATTATGCAAATCTGCTGCACAAGACCTCTTTAAAGGGTTCAAGAAAAAAGATATCATTTTGAGAATTAAACAGTGCCTAACCCAAGGCATGGTATTTTCAGTAGCCCCATATACATTTGAAAGTTGGACAATGAATAGTGTTTGATAAGAATATTAAAAGTATCATGGTCAGGTCCAACAAACAAATATGTGTTGGAAGAAGAACAGGCAGAATCTCCCTTAGGAATCAGGATGATCACAGTTTGTCTCTCACATTTCAGGCATGTTATCAGGAAGAACTAGCCCAGGAGGAAGGACATCATGCTAGGTAAAGAAGAGTGTCAGTGAAAAGGAGGAAGATACCAATAAGATGGAATGGCATAGTGGCAGCAGCAATGGGCTCAAGCATGGCAGCAATTGTGAGAATGGTACAGGGCAGAGAAGTGTTTTATTCTGTTGCACATAGAGTTTCTGAAAATGGGAACTGACTCGACGGCAGCCAACAACTGTCTCCTTCCTACCTTTGGAGGGCAGAGAGGCAATTTAAATTACTCAGGGCTTATATAGGAGCCAGTGTAGAGAACAGCAGTCAGTTGAATTTTTAAAAGGCCAGTGTGGAGTTCATAATTCCTTCAACCTTAAAGGGTTCTGTTTAAATGGTCCTAAGTAAAACTGGTGGATGCCTTTGCAAGAGAAAAAGAATAAATTGAGAAGAATAGCATGGAGGAAAAATGGAAGAGAAAAAGAACTGACATACGTTCATGTGATTTTGGTTGCAAGTAAAGCAAAACAAAACCACACCTACCTGTGCTAGATGAAACAAAGAAAAGCATGAGATTTTCTAGTTGGACCTTAACATAATTCAATGAGCAGCTGCACCAGGGTCCAGAAACCTCAGGACAGGTTGGAACATTTCTGGGCAGGACTCAGTTCTGGCAGGACCACATAGAATAGAGAGCAAGATGGGTCAGAGAAAGAGGAATCTTCCAACAACTAATGAGCAATTGATGCATGAACTTTTGGTCTAAAATGGCGTTAAAGACTAAAGGAAATCAATATATATGCCATAGAGATGTTGTTGTTGTTTGTAAGTGTCGTTGAGATGGTTCCAACTCATAGTGACCCTGTATAGTGTTTCCAAGGAGCAGTTGGTGGGTCTGAATCACTGACCTTGTAGTTAATAGTACAATCTTTATATAACAGTGCATACAGAACTCCTGCCATAGAAATGGGGGTTGAAAAATAAAGAGAAAGCAAAGCACACTTGTAGAGTATATCTGAAATATTCCATACGATTTTGTTCTTTAAAAAGGAAGTAGATGTTCTACTTAGGTCCACAGAAGAGTCAGACTTAGGGGTTTGTATATGCCATGCATTTCCTGAGTTTTTGCTTTTTATTTGGGTTTGTGTTTGCCTTTAGGCTTGTGTGTGTACTTTCTTTGGTCCCCTTATCTCATCTTACAATCAACAAATATGCTAAACTCATATGACACACTTTACTGGAAAACAGGGTTTTTAATCAGACATTTTCTGGTTTGATTGGGTCTAAAGACAAGGATGGAGTCCTGGTATGGCACAGTGGGTTAATGCGCCAGACTGCAAAGCTGTTTGAACTGTAATGTTGGCAGTTCAAGCTCACCAGCTGCTCCTTGGAAACTCAATCTAGGGTCGCTATGGGTCGGAACTGACTCAATGGACTTAACAACAACAACAAAGACAAGGATGTTAATTTCCACATATTTTTAAAGAGATGGTGACTCAAAGTTGGTTCTGTGACCATGTCCAGGATACTTGCAAGTAAAGGTGGGAGACTGAGAAGAAGATAGTAGATAAAGAGTCTCTAAGAAATGAAGTTTGTAATTATGTGCTTCCCCAATAAGCACTCAAAGGCAATTGAATTGAAGAGAGTCACTCATATGTCCTCTGGCCTAAAACCATCTGAAGGCAAGAGGCTGTGGCAGCAAGAAGGGATGTATCTAGGAGGGAACCTGCTCTTTTCAAGTTTGTTGAAGCAAGGGAGCAAAGGTTGATATTCATTTGTTTTCTTCCCTATGGGCTAAATGGGCTAGAATTCTCTTGAAAGTAGTCTATCCAATAGGACTACCTCTTTCTACTGGGGAATAATATTATAATAAGAGACTTAACAAGGAACTACAAATCAGGAGGGAGGGAGTGTCTCTAATGAGTCCACAATAGCACCCCAGAAGAGAAAGAACTTGCTCTTAAACATGTGCCACACAGAAAGCTTCACAGCACTAAATAAGCAAAACCTTTTCTATTTTCCTTCTTTTCCTTATCACAAACCTGAAGAATTCAGAACCTGCAGAATAATGAAGGAGCAAACAGGACAGCTTCTTAAGACAATTCAGACCTAATCTAGAAGAAGGGCACCATTCAAATTGTATGAAAAATTGAAATTTTCATATAAGACTGGATTAAACTTCTTAAGATGAGACAATATTTATTGATAGAAAATGACCATAATAGCTATAAAATTTGCTTGAAATATTGTTGAGGTTTGGGGAGAGAGAGTTTCAACAGATCAGATTTTAAAAGATTATGCTGAGAAAAAATAAAGTTGGTTCTTACTTGTAGTCTAATAAATTCAACTTGCTCAAAAGCAGGCTCTAGCTCTCATTTCATTTTTAAAACAACCCTACAGAGATAGAGACTATAATCCCCTTTATGTACAATGGAGTCAATATTATCAGGAGGATGGAGGGTCAGCAAAAAATAGCAAGACACCTTAAGAGATGAATTGGTACAATGGCAACAGCAATGGAGTCAAAGAAAGCAATTATGAGGATAGCACAGGACCAGCTAGGGTTTCGTTCTCACAGCATAGGGTTGCCATGAGTTGGAACCAGCTCAATGGTACCTAGCAACAACAACAGCAACAAGTTTCCATTGGTAAGTTCAATTGCTTTCAAGTCAACTCTGACTCCAGGGATTCAAAAGGACATAGTAGAACTTCCCCCATTGAGTTCAGCACTGGACTTTGAACCACAAGTTCAGCAGTTCAAACCCAACAGCTGCTCCTTGGAAACCCTATGCAGGGTCGCTATGGGTCGGAATCAACTAGATGGCAGTTAACAACAACAACAATAACAACAACATATTTTGCTGCTGTTAGTTTTCACAGAATAGACTCACATATACATGACACATCACCAAGTCGTACACCATCTTCACTATTGTTCATATGCTTGAGTCCAGTGTTATAGCCTCCATGTATTTTAAGTGCTATGGACAAACTACTGGTTTTGAAATATCAGTGGAATACTTTCCAACATCATAGCAACACACAAGAAGAACAAACTGACAGACAGGTGAAAGTAATGTACATAAATACTCCTAGTAAACCATAGCTGATTATGCAAAAGGTAAAAATGCTATGACTCTTCCTTTTGGGATATTTTCTGGGAAAAGAGCCTGGTAGTGACTATGGACAACAGAGTGTTGCAAAAGAGATCAGTTTGACTTACCAAATGAGGTTTTCTGGAATGCAGTATCTGAATGGGCTATCTGCATTAAACAAAGAGTACAAGACAGTCCATTATTATACTACAAAAGTTTATAAAGTTTAATTTGAACTCTATCCTCAATTAGTAGGTGACTTGAATAATGGTTGGTGCTTTGCAAACTTGTATGGTTAGGGTGATGAAAAGCCTCAACAATAGCAGGTCTGCTCCATCCATCCATTAACTCTGAACTACATCTTTTCTAGGCTCCACTCTGAACTCAAGTGTTTCAAATGTATGGCAGATTTCTCTTCTTTTCCATACTGTCATATTTATAGCCCTAGCCTCCCAAATTGTTGCTTATCTCTCTTTAGATGTCAATGTTAGCTCCACCCGCCTCAGAAAACTACTGTGGGGGAGGAAAAAAAATGAAGCCATGATGACATCTTTTTTGTCTTTCAACAGCCTCCTCTGTATTATTTTGCCTGTAGAGTGGGGTAGCATACCATCCACCAAAATCTCTTCCTGAATTCACATTTCTTAAAACCCAAGGTTGCAAAGAGCCTGTAGGTGTTCCTTCCCCCACATCTGCCACCTATCTCTTAGTAATTGTGTTCAGTTCTATTTTTTTTTTCTTAAATGGCTAATAGAAGAACCAAGAAACAAGAAGCTTTTTTGAAAGATAGGCTTCTTTTACATTAGCTATATTGCTGTTGTTAAGGGCCATGCAGTCAGTTCCGACTCATAGTGACCCTGAATAGGGTTTCTGAGGAACAGCTGGTGGATTTGAACCTCAGACCTTGTGGTGAGGAGTCCAGTGCTGACCCTAGAGTGCCACAGCAGCACTCCTATAAGTCATCTGTTGTTGTTAAGTACTAGTGAGTCAGTTCTGGCTCATTGCAAATCACCTGTATGGGGTTTCCAAGGAGTGACTGGTGGGTTTAAACCACTAACCTTGTGGTTAGCAATCCTGTGATTATCCTATAGGATTACTTCTTTAGGTTTCAATTTTTTTATCTACTTAAAGTATGAGTTATTATTGTTGTTAAGTGCCGTTGAGTCAGTTCTGACCCATCGCAACCCTGTATAGGGTTTCTGAGGAGCAGCTGGTGATCTCGAACTGCCAACCTTGCAGTTCAAACAGCTTTGCAGTCTGACACATTAACTCACAGAGCCACACCAGGGCTCCTAATGTATGAGGATGAGCAAATAATTATCCGCACTCTGGCTGTAGAATTTATTTTAATCAAATTTTATAAATGTCAAATACATAATTTTTCAATATAATCTCCTTGCTTTTTGATACATTTTGTCCTTCTGTCAACAAGCTTTCGTATTCTCTATTAAAACAAATTTTTGGGTGCGATTCCCAATTATGAACCAATCTCTGAAGTACTTTGATTTGCCAGGTTTGTGGAGGGGGTAGTCATATGTGCACCCCATGTGGTGGGAAAGATGCAGATAAACAACAAATAAACCCACCTGGGTGGAGACAGGTATTTCTGAAAAAAAAAAAAAAATTGATAGAGAGCGAGAATGAAAACTGTCCATTGCAGGTAGACTGATACCATATCAAGAACTTTGATCTTCACCATAAGAGCAATGGAAAATCACTTAGAGATTTTAACCAGTTAGGTGAAATAACTAGATTTTACTTTGATACAATTTGCTCTAGTTGCAATGTGTACAATTAATCTGAGGGAGCAGAACAGACAGAGGAGACCAATTTGGTTCTTCCAGAGTACTTCTTCTTGTTGTTGCTATTCAATGCCATCAAGTCAGTTCCGACTCATAGTGACCCTGTATAGGGTTTCCAAGGAGCAACTGGTGGGTTTGAATTGCTGACCCTGTGGTCAGCAGTCCAGTGTTTATCCTACAGCACCACACCAGGACTCCTTTCAGACTAGAGATGATCATAATTTGGGCTAGCATGGTGCAAACATAACTCTAAAGGGAGTGGATTAAAAATATTTAGAGAGTAAAATCAAAACTATTTGAAGATAGGTTGGAACAAAGGAAAAGAGAAGTGAGATTCCTAGGCCTCTGCCCTGGCACAATTCAAAGGATAGTGATAGTCTTCACTGAAAGGGGCCAGGGAAAGACAGTCCACGAATAAACAGGACTTTGCAGCTGCAGAAAGAGGAATTAGCAAGATTCGGAACACTGGATTGGCCGCAGGGCACCAGACATTCTGTTCTTTGAATAGTTTCTTGACAGGTTGCCTGATGTAATTTTTTACTGTTTTTAACTATGGCATATTTCAGCAGTTTCTTTGGGTCCATACAGTTGACTTGGAAGTCTCACTTAACCCTTGTAGATTTGTTTTCAGAGCTCTCTACTCCCTGGCATTCCTGGTGTGTTTGGAGGATGCAGGAGACTTACTGCAGGAGATTGGTTTTGACAGCCCAATTTGTGGCCTTTATACTGAATCCTAAGGAACTCTGGTAGTGTAGTGGATACGAACTGGGCTGCAAACCGTAAGGTCAGCAGTTTGAAACTACCAGCTGCTCCATGGGAGAAAAGATAAGGCTTTCTGTTCCCGTAAAGATTTACAGCCTGGGAAGCCCTGTTCAGGGTCGCTATGGGTCGGAACCAACTCGACAGCACTTAACAACAACGATACTGAATCCTGGTGTGGTACTGTAGGATAAGCACTTGAACTCAAAGTTGGTTTTAAATGCCAGGTTCACGGTTCAAATTCACCCATTGCTCCTTGGAAACCTTATGCAGGGTGGCTATGAGTTGGAATTGACTCGACATCACTTAACAACAATAACAACATATGATGCTACAGTTCTCAGATTTGCGAAGGACTTCAGTCTGAGACTGTTAGACCCCTGACCAATTTTCTTCTTTTTTTTCTTAATGTAATTGCTAGATGACCTGAATTTTCATGTAACTGAATCCTTGGGACAGTAAAATTTTCAGATACATTTTAGTCCTTTGTTGGATATGTCTCCTCTAGAGATGAGTTTATTCAAACACTGTATTTACCAGCAAAAAAGAAAATGCAATTCAGCCATTTTCAAATTAGAAAAACCTTAAGAGTTACTATGTCAAAATACTCTCATCTGTTAAAACATTTTCCATCAACATCAAGCCCAGTTTCTCATTGTTTCTGTGAAATTACCCAATTTAGAACAACTTGAAACCAGAAGAGTCCAGAGATGCTGACTCTCATTTTCATTAATTTCAAAGGTCAGTGCTCATTTCGTTTAATTCCCCTTCTCTGGGCCTGAAACTTAATGTTGCTCTGCAATTGAGCAACTGAGTTATACAAAATCAGTTCCTTGACTATAAAAATCTAAATGATCAATGGCCGGTTTCACATTCATTTTTAAAATACTTTGCTCTAAGGTTACCAGACATTGTTTCCACTCATCTTTTTTGAGACAGAGAGTACCGCTCTAATTTTTCACTGATCCTTCAATCTGCTGATCAGTTGATCCGGTGGCTCATTTCAGCATATCACTAGGTAGGGCAGAGGTATTTAACCAGGAGCTGCTGGTCCATTTTTATCCCATAATGCTATTCAGATGATCATACTCATTTCTCCATCTGAAGGTCTATATGCAGATGTGCTAATGCAATCCCCCAAATGGCCAGAAGGGTAGAATCAGATAATAAGTAAATTAAGTATGGGTGTACTTGTGTCTACTTATTAATCTATAGTGAAAATGTTCACATTGTTTCACCACGTCAGTTTCTGCTTCTAAATGTGGCTGGCATCTGTTTCTCTCCTAACCCCACAACACCTTCTTAAAGAATCAAAGCCTCTTTACAAATTTACAACCCTCAAAAGGAACAGAGTACTTGCTTACTTGCAAGGTAAGCCTGGGACTTACTCATGCTTACTTATTGATCTGTAATCATAAGTCAGTACCATGTTTACCTTGCTTATTGGATAATCTGTCCCTGGTTGGAATGATGAGAAATATATTTTCAAAATCATGCATCATCCTGGAAGAATAAGTCCCAATCAGACTTTGTTGCCAAAAACTCGAGAATAGAACCTCAAGAATCTGATCAGACTTATTTGGATAGGGTCATAGAAATCCTAAGGAAAAGCATTGATATATTTTGTTGTTGTTAAGTGTTGTTGAGTTGGTTCTGACTCATAACAACCCTGTATAGTGTTTCCAAGGACCAGCTGGTAGGTTTGAACCACCAAACTGTGGTGATCCTACAATGCCATACTAGAAGTTCATTATATATTGTTGTTGTTGTTAAGTGCCATTAAGTCAGTTCCGACCCATAACAAGCCCTTTATAGGGTTTCGTAGGAGCAGCTGGTAAGCTTGAACCACTGACCTTGAGGTTCAAACCAGCTTTGCAGTCCAACACATGAACCCGCAGCACCACCCTTAGTCATGATATTATGGAGGTGACCACAGCCAACCCACTGAGTTTTCCAGGGAAGTATTCTCAGCGTCTTTGTTCAGTCTCTTCATTTCCCAGATGTGGAAGCTGTGACTAACAAGATCAAGGTCATTCCACTGAAAGTTGTAAAGCTAGCTAATTGCAGATCCAGGTCAAAACAAGCTGGAGGATAAGGGTCATTTCAGAGTCATTAAGGGTTTACTGGCTTACCAGTTACTAGTTGTATGTTGTTACTGTGTGTCATGTCGTCAGTACTGACTTATAGCGACCTGTTCAGGGTTTCTGAGAGCAGCTGGTGGGATTGAATCGCTGACCTTGAGGTTAACAGTCCAGTGCTTATCTTCCAGCACCACACCATTGCTTGTTGTTGCTGTTATTAAGTGCCTTCAAGTCAGTGCCAACTTACAGCGACCCTGTATAGGGTTTCTGAGGAATGACTGGTGAGCTTGAAGCACCGGACTTTGTGGTTCAAACTAACATTACAATCCAGCACATTAACCCACAGTACTACACCAGAACTCACTCAAATCGATTCTGACTTATGGTCACCCTTTGTATGCAGAGTAGAATTGTTCTATAGAATTTTCAAGGCCATGAGCTTTTGGAAGAAAATGACTAGGTCTTACTTCTGAGGGACCTCTGGGTGGGTTTAGACCAACAACCTTTTGATGAGCAATAAAGGGCTTACCCATTTGTACCACCCAGGGACAATTGTATAAAACCAAAACTAAATCTGTTGCTGTCAAGCCAATTCTTACAACGACCCTATTTGTTGTTGTTGTTAGGTGCTATCGAGTCAGTACTGACCCATAAGGACACTATGCACAGCAGAATGAAACACTGCCTGATCCTGGGCCAACCTCACTATTTTTGCCACACTTGAGTCCATCGATGCTGCTACTTGGCCAATCCATCTCATTGGGGGTCTTCCTCTTTTTCTCTGACCCTCCACCTTACCAAACATGATATCCTTCTCCAGCGACTGGTCCCTCCTGACATTATGTCCGAAGTATAAGATATGAAGTTTGGCCATCCTGGCCTCCAAGGAGCACTCTGACTGCACTTCTTCTAATACAGATCTGTTGGTTCTTTTGGCAGCCCATGGCACTTTCAATATTCTCCTCCAACACTCCTATTGGGGCTGTAATCTTTATGGAAGCAGAGTACCATATCTTTCGCCTGATAAGTTCTAACCACTGACCTTTTGGTTAGCTGCTGAGTGCTTTAATCATTGCACCACCATAGCTATATAAACCAAATAAAGTAAGCTCATTGTCTTTGAGTTGTTGTGACCTTGTATAGGGTTTACTGTAGTAGAAAGCCTCATCTTCCTCTTACAAAGCAAAGCAGGTGGTAGATTCAAACCTTGAGGTTAGCAGTTGTTGTTAAATGCCATCAAGTCAGTTAAGACTTATGTCGTTGCTGGTTCCGACTCATAGCAACCCTGTAAAAGGGTTTCCAAGGAGCGCTGGTACGTTTGAACCACTGGCCTTGTGGTTCAAACTGAGCTTGCAGTCTAGTGCTTTATCCCACAGTGCCACGCCAGTTGTTAATATTGTTGCTAAGTGCCATGGAGTTGGTTCTGACTCAGCAGCCCTGAGTAGGATTATCAAAGAGCAACTGGTGGGTTGGAACCACCAACATTGTGGGTAGCAGTCCAGTGCTTATCCTATAGCACCACATCAGAAATCCTGTCCGGTAGTAGTTGTAGCAGTTGTTACGTATCATCGAGTCAGTTCCAACTCAGTGACTTATAGCAGTAGCTCTTGATAAAATTACTTGACCACCTTGAACATACGTATTTTAATGTTTTTTAGTTAAAATGAGAATCTTGTTTAAAATATTTAGCACACAGTATGTGCCTAATAAATGTTATTTCTCTGTTTTCCCTTCTCTCCTTTATACCATAGGAAAGATGATGAAGAAAGCCCCTATTTTCACTAAGCTCAAAATCTTATATTTCTGTTTCAACTTTCTAACTGTACACCATTTTTTTGTTCACTTGGATCAAGCATAGTTGTATTAATAAAATATCTAAGTGTGATTCATTACTTATAGGGACATGGTGTGGCACTATAGGATAAGTCTTAGATTGTGTAACTGCAAGTTTGGAGATTCAAACCCACCAGCCACCCCGTGGAAATCCTACAAAGAGTCAGTATGAGTCGGAACTGACTCAAGGGCACTTAGTAATAACAAATATAGTGAAATAATGATTTTCCTAGGAACAACCTTATTAAATTTCAACCCAAAGTTGGTATTACTTTCTGTATGGGAAAGATATGAGTGGACATCTCTCTCATTAGTATTCCATCTCCCATTGCCCCAATGTAAAATGGAACTGAGAAATAAGGAGACTGCAGGGGTAGATGCTAGAAGTGACAATAGTTTGGGGAATCATAGAATGGGATGCATTGGACCTCTCAGATGCATATAGGTTGCTGGGCTGGGCTGCATGGATCCAGTAGGTATGTTGTAAATTTAATGAGAAAAGACTGGACTACAAAATGCAGACAACAGCAAATCTTGGGAAGAACTATGTATTTCAGGTAGTATCTAGGAGCCTGGCACTAGGATTGTTGTTGTTGTTGTGTGCCATGGAGTCGGTTCTGACCCATAGCGACCCTGTACAGGGTTTCCGAGGCTGTAAATCTTTACGGGAGCAGAACGCCTCATCTTTCTTCTGAGGAACAACTGGTAGTTTCGAACTGCTGACCTTGCAGCTCTCAGCCCGATTCATAACCACTACGCTACCAGAGCTCCTTAGCATTGGGATTAGAGAGATAAAAAGATGGAACCCTGATGAAGATCCCAGAAAGGCGTAACGAAGAGTCATGAAGAACAGCAGCACCAATTCAAAGTTTTCCAGCATAGCCTTGTAGTCCAAAAAGAAACAAACCTATTCCTTAAATAGTTAAGAAGGTCAAGGAAAGTAGGCTGGCCTGGAACTAGAAGGTGTGAGTTTCTTATAGTAAGGGACTGATTGTTATTTCTCTTTGTATCTTCAGATCTGCCCCAAAATATGTATTCAATAGTAATGTGCTTAATGATAAGTGAATGAAACATTAACTAGAACTGTAATAGCTTTGAGGCCCAGAGCCTCTGTGTGTCAGTGTAGGGAGGGGGAGTTGGGAATGTTCAGAAGGTCTGAAAAGATCCCCAAAGCCTGGGCCAAAGCAACCAAATAATATAAAATTTCCAGAAAATTGTGCTCTTATCATTGAGTAAATTTGGTTGGACAATTGTTCTATCTATATGCTAGGCTTTAGGGAACAAGATGATGAATTCTACAATGAAGAGCCAACTTTTTCCCCAGTCTTTTACAAGTCTAAATCTTGTACTCCTTACATCATCATTGTAAACATGCCTCGGTATTTTTTAGAATGTGTAGGACTGTAAACAAGAGCTTATCCTTCTGAAATTCAGCAGGTTGTTTTAGCTCATCATTTTTGGCCCCAGTGTCCTGCCTTCCAACCTTTAAAATGTACCAGGCATGCCTTTTAAATTGATAAAGAAACCTTGGGAAAGCAACCATGTTTACAAGCCTTTGGCTTGGGAATTGTTCCATATTCATCCTACCCTCTTATTCTATACTCTTTTCACCTATATATACATTCCATTCATGGACTTTCCTCTGACCCTTGGCTGTTTAACGTTGGCTCCTCTTTTTCTCTTGAACAAGTTAGATTAAGCTACTAGTTTGGGGAATGCCAAAGACTTTGACCCCATCAGGATCCTGTAGTTGGGATCTCCTTATTGCTTCCTGTACTGAAATCTTGCCTTGCTTGTCACTCATTTCTTTACCACAATGGGATAATCATTGGCAAAGCCTACCCTATTCTGAGTTCATGCCAGTGAAAGATGCAAACTAGACACAACATCCCAAGGCAAGCACACACCCATCTCAAGGATTTATATTTGCATGCAGTCTGCCTGGAGTGTCTTCCACAAAATATTCATGTGGATGACATCATTACTCCATTGAAAATTTCTGCTCAGAGGTCTTCCTTGGCAGTGTTTTTCAAAAACAGCAATCCCCCCCCCCACATCCTCACTATCTGCTTACATTTTCCTCATAACACATATCCTGACCTTGAACTATTACATATATAAACATATTCTTGTTTCTTGTTTATCCTAAGGAATAGAAAGTAATTTTTTACTATGAGTTTTTATTGTGAATTGAGTGATAGTTTACATGGGAGAACATCGGTTTTACAATCCCCATTTCATTGCAATGATTACACAGCATTTACTTCTATTCACTCTTTGTGTGTATGTGTTTTGGTTTTTTTTTTTGGCTGGGGGAGGGATGTACACAAAAACACTTAGGAATATATAATCATTTGAACAATCAAAGGGCATATTCTGCAAGCGTGCCTCCTGGCTGCCAACACACAGCCTTAGAGAGTAAGTTTCATGAGAGCAACAGCTTTGTCCATTTGGATCATCATCATATCCCCATCATATATCATATATCATCATCATCATATATGCTCATCATATATCATCATATCTCCATCATACATCCTGTATCATCATCATCATATGTCATTATATCATCATACATCCTATATCATCATCATCATATATTGTTGTTGTTAGGTGCCATCAAGTCAGTACCGACCCATGGTGACCTTATGCACAGCAGAACGAAACACTGCCCAATCCTGGGCCAACCTCACTATAGTTGCTATGTTTGAGTCCATTGATGCTGCCACTTGGCCAATCCATCTCGTTGGGGGTCTTCCTCTTTTCCTTTGACCCTCCACCTTACCAAACATGTTATCCTTCTCCAGCAACTGGTCCTTTCTGACAATATGTCTGATGAAATTTGGCCATCTTGGCCTCCAAGGAGTACTCTGGCTGCACTTCTTCCAAAATGGATCTATTGGTTCTTTTGGCAGCCTGTGGCACTTTCAATATTCTCCTCCAACACCATAACTCAAAAGCATCAATTCTTCTACAGTCTTCCTTATTGACTGTCCAGCTTTCATCAGATATCCCCATCATATATCATCATACCATCATACATCCTATTTCATCATCATCATCATCATCATCATTCCCAGCACTCAGAACAGTTGATTTTCAGTTGCTATGGAGTAACATTCAACACAATGAATTGTTGCCCAGTCCTGTGCCATCTTCATGATCATTGGTGTGTTTGAGTCTGTTGTGTAAGTGCAATCATGTAGTGCTTTCCAATCTATGGGCTCATCTTCCAACACATATTGAACAATGTTCCATATGTAATCCATAAGGTTTTTATTGACTTATATTCAGAAATAGATGACTTTCTTCCTAGTCGGTCTTAGTTTTGAAGCTCCATGTGGGTAACCTTACTGGTATTTGAAATTCTGGTGGCATGCCTTCCAGCATCATAACAACACACAAGCCACCAAGGTTCAACAAACTGACAGATGGGAGGTAATAACACATATTAGGCACCAAATACCTATTTGTTAGTGAAAAAATGAATGAAAGCTCAAGCCCATAAACAAGTGATCTATGATCACACAAAAAAAGAAATCTGGCAGTGAGTCCACCAATTTAACCTGATGATGACCAGTGTTGACAAGGTGCTTATAGACTTAGGACAGGTTAATAAAATGAAGATATAGGAAGCTATGTTTGAGTTATTCTTATAAGTAGTTATTAGAAAAATATCCCAATTTACCCTTCCTCAGTGGAGAAACTCTGGTGACAAAATTAACTAAACCAACATTTTTTCTATGATTTATACATCATCATTTGCTACAGGCAAGTAGAAAACTGGCTACCTTCCAGCTTGCATTATATGTAATCCTGGATCATCTGTTCGAATGAGTAGTAATAAATAAATAGGCTTGTTGTGTGGAAGATTAAGATTTATAGTTTCTTAGAGTCAATATTGATTTCTACTTTGCTTGAATCAATTTTGATTTCTTTGGTCAGTGGATTTTGATAGTTGTCTTACTAGTCACTAACATATGCTTTCATGGGAAGAGTAAGTTAAGAATTATATACTTATCTTTCCATGCTTCTGGGCATTGTAAGGAAATGCACTGTATCAGGGTGAACATTCCTATTCCACAGGAAGACACTGGTCTGGCCTGGACATTAGAGACAGGGGTGGACCACTCAATAAGCAAGGTAAGCATAGGCTTACTTGTCCTTACTTACTGATTCATAGTGATTTTTTTTACTACCGTGGTGAAAAACACTTGAAACTGTTCACTACAAATATGTAAATCAGCACAAATAAGCCTGTGCTCATCTTGCATGTCGGATAATCCGATATTGTGTAGGGAAAGCTCATAGGAAGTGTAGGGGGGAGGGGTGGCAGGGGAATTCATAGATGGGGTTGGGGAGAGAACCCATACATAGATGAGTAATTCTTTCCCCTTTGTGGGCATTAAATTATTTACATGAATTGTCTTCACCTGCTGCAATGTGTAATTTAGATAATCACTGCAATTAGAGAATAAGAGCAAATACCACATATAATAATGCTGTAAGTATTGAGTGGGAACCGACTCCACAGCACTTAACAACAACAACAGCAAGTATTATGGCTGAAGACACACCACCAGATAAATAATCCAACATGATCAAACAACTAGTAAATCAAGAAATCAAAGCACATGATTTGTGAAGTAAAACATTTCAGTGATTGATTTGAGTAAGTGATAAATTAGAAGTGTCAGCATAGGCATGAAGGCTAAATCCAGTTCTCTGTATCTGTAATGTAGTCTCAATTACTTACTGTGATGATTTCTATCTAGGTAAAAGTTTCAGAGTTGTAACAACCAATTCATTATAGCCATCAAAAATATAATATGACATTAACCGGACATTGCTCTATGAAAAACAAGGGAAGAGAGGAGGTTACTCAGTGAAGCATGTTATTCATAGTTATTTCACACATTAGCCACAGAACTATTGCACCCAGGATTCTGTAAGATACATATGCCAAGGGCAGAAATCATTAACTTTTCAGAGTGGCATCTTGAATTTTCTCATAAAGGCATTGACAAGGCCACAAGGAATTAAAAGATATCTCCTCTTTTTGCTTTGATCCAGACTTCAGACTTTGTTGGGTATGGAGGTTGGTGGTGATGTCTGCTTTATAGAGCTAATTTTCTCCTAATTTGTAATGAGACTTTACAAAGTTTCATCAGGCAATCACTTTGAATGGATCATTCTGGGAGACCTGATCATCATAAACAAATCACCTTGAAGTGATTAAATTTTATATTTCAGGAATTGAATATTCAAGCACAAGAGAATTTAATGAATTGAGAATTTTCTATACTGTTGTATTTGCTGTTTGAAATGTGCAGAGATGAGCTGGAAGAATATTAATTCTATTGGTTGTGAGTTTAAAATGTATAAGGGTGACTGCCTTTCTTTGTGGCTCATGTGAAGACTTTGTCCCTGTAGGGACAAAGTGTTAGCACCTTATTGCTGAGGCTAAATTCCATCGAGTAGTTCTAATCCATAACAATCCAGTATAGGGTTTCCAAGGAGCGACTAATGAATTTGAACTGCCAACCTTACGCTTCAAACTGACCTTGTGGTCCTGAGCTTATCCTAGGACCACACCAGGTTGTAAGGTCATTAGTAACTTAACAGTCTCCTTATAAAATGATGCTCTGTCCTAAAGGGTGAACATGGTCATCAGGAGATACTCCCACTGAAAGGACCAAGTTCTCCCTGTTGGGAAATAGAAAACATGAGTCCTGGAGTGCCTTCTGCTGCTAGCACCTGAGCCTCATGGTCCATGTGCAAAAATACGTTGTGTGTTACACTAAAACCTGTCACATTTCCACTGAAGGATTGGGACTCAAGGGTGGTGAGAGCTTCCTACTATGAATCTGGAGTAGGCACCCCATCCAGATGTCCTTTAGCTGCTATAGCCTGTTTCTGGTCCCCTTCCCTCAAAGTGGAACAACACTGCATGTGATTTATACTCTAGAGCACCTGAGACTACATCCTTGCAGAACTCTTACCTCTTCCTGATAGCCTTTCCCAAAGGAAAGGGAACCTGTCATAAGACAGGATCACTGGTTTATAGTGACAAAGCAGGCAAGACAAGAACCACAGAGTTCAACTGAGAGGATAAATGGATCTGGACATTCTCTTTGGAAAAATCTATAAAACACCCCTGACATGAAGGAACTCACCAAATCAATTTCATAGTTCCTTTATCAAGCCCAGCCACTGAGACTTGTTCTTGTTGTTAAGTGCCATAGAGTCATTTTTGACCCACAGCGACCCTATATAGGGTTGCCAAGGAGCTGCTGGTGAGCTTGAAACACTGATCTTGTGGTTAAAACCAACTTTGCAGTCCAGCACATTAACCTGCAGCGCCACACCAGGGCTCCGAGATTTGTTCTTACTGGAACCCAAATGCTGGCATCCAGATCTGTTCTTCCACACTCTGCCTCCAATTCTTCATCAAGGAATAAGTCACAGCCATTGAAAACAAAAGACTAACAAGACAGGGTACCCAATTTGTTGATGTGCCTCTGTTCTCTAGCACATCTAAGAAGCTGGAGTGGCAGAGAGAGAAAATACATAGATCAGTTAAAAAGATATCCTTTTTATCCTGTAAGTAATTAAAGCCCTAGAAGATAATGTGCACAGTGATTGTAATGGATGAATTGTGTCCCCTCAAAATATGTGTTGGAATCATAACCACTATACCTGTGGATGTAAACTGATTTGGAAATTGAGTTTTCTTCATTATGTTAACGAGACGTGTCTGGTTTTGTTGTTAAGTAGCGCATGGTTACGAATTGGACTGCGGACCACAAGGTCAGCAGTTCGAAACTACCAGCCATTCCGCGGGAGAAAGATGAGGCTTTCTGCTCCCGTAAAGATTTATAGCCTCGGAAACCCTGTACAGGGTCGCTATAAGTCGGAACCGACTCCACGGCACATAACAACAACATCAAACCCTTGAGTCAGTTCCAACCCATAGTGATCTTGTATAGGGTTCCCAGGGTCCTGCTAATGGGTTTGCACCACCGACTATGTGGTTTGCAGTCCAGTGCTTATACTACAGTGCTACGGGTATATCCAATATAGACTCCTTCCCCTCCAGACCAACTCATTAACGACCTTTAAACATACATTCAATGGCCAAAGTAAAACCTTCTGGCCACACCCCTCTTCCCTGTCAGGTTTTGACTTCACCTTCCCCTCCCTTTCCTCTGCAGCACCGGTGTCATATCAGAACTTAGCTCCCTGCAGAATGTTACAGGACAAAGTGCTAACCTTCTTTCCACACGTTTCCCCTTATTAAAAGCCCTTAACCCAATCAATCAACCTGATTTCTTGCTTTTTGTCAGAATCAAAACCAAACCTTTCCAAGAGTATTTCAGGCTGTTCTCTGCTGGCCAGACAGGACTCTGCCAAAACCACTATTAGTGTCCTAAACACTTCTGAGTGATACAAAGAGCAGATCGATACAAAGACAAGTGAGCACATACTGGAGAAGATAGAGGCTATGTGAGATTACCAAGGAACCCAGGAATATCAAGGCTACAGAAGCTGAGACAAGTATCTGTCCTTAGGGCTGACAGAGAGAAGGCCTGCCTTTAGAGGCAGTGACCTGAATTTGGACTTCCAGACACCTAAACTGAGATGAAATAAATTTCTGTTTTTCAAAGTCAAGCAGTTGTGGTATTTTATTACAGCAGTACCAGGATACTAAAACAGTAATGCTTTATTTTATTCTTCTAGAACACAGCATCAGTTGAAACTCTAAAATCAGATTTGCAATGGGATAGATAAACCTGAATTTCCTAGCATTATATTTGAGAATCTAGAACAACTAAAAGAAATGAGACAAAAGGACCAAACAGAATATTTCAAAGGGCAGCTCGGGAAGACAAAGTATTGCAATGAAATGTGCAAAGGCCTGGAGTTAGAGAGACAAAAAATGAGAAGAACACACTCAGCATTTCTCAAGCTGAAAGAACTGAAGAGAAAATTCATACTAAATGATGCAGGAAGAAGCCAAAGAAGATGGAAGAACTACACAAAGTCCAAAAAGAATTGGTTGATGTCAACAATTTCAAGAGGTAGCATATGATCAAGAACTGACGGCACTAAAGGAAGAAGTTCAAGTTGCGCTGAGAGCATTGATGAAAAACAAGGTTTCAGGAATTGATGGAAACCAAAATTAAATGTTTCAGCAAAGTACTGCAATGCTAAGGAGCTCTGGTAGCGTAGTGGTTATGAACTGGACTGCTAACCTCAAGGTCAGCAGTTCAAAACTACCAGCTATTCTGCGGGAGAAAGATAAGGCTTTCTGCTCCCATAAAGATTTACAGCTTCAGAAACCCTGTATAGGGTCACTATGAGTCAGAACTGACTCCATGGTATTTAACAACAACTTAA
This sequence comes from Chrysochloris asiatica, assembly GCF_000296735.1. NCBI lineage: Eukaryota > Metazoa > Chordata > Mammalia > Afrosoricida > Chrysochloridae > Chrysochloris > Chrysochloris asiatica. The sequence continues at coordinate 19,098,464 of NW_006408526.1, forward strand.
CAACACTGCAATGGTAGAGATGCTCACTGGTCTATGCCAAGAAACGTGGAAGAAGGCTACCTGGCCAACCAATTGGAAAATATTCATATTTGTGCCCATTCTTAAGAAAGGTAGCCCAACAGAATGTGGAGGTCATTATCATTAACACATGCAAGTAAACTTTTGCTGAATATAATGCAGAAAGGGTTCATTGGTACATACACAGAAACTCAAGCCAGATTCAGACGAGGATGTGAAAGAAGGATATCATCGCGGACATCAGATGGCTCTTGGCTGAAAGAGAATACCAGAAATATGTTTGCCTGTGCTTTATTGATGATGCAAAGACATTCAAGTCTATAGATTGTAACAAACTGTGGATAATATTGTGAAGAATGTGACCAAGAGACAGTTGCTAGAATAGAAGAACAAGGGTTTCAAATCATGAAGGTATATGTCAGGGCTGTAGTTTTTCAATTTATTAATTCAGTGTGTATGCTGAGCAAATAATCCAAGAAGCTGGATTATACAAAGAAGAATGTGGCATCAGGATTGGAGGAAGACTCATTAACAATCTGTGATATGCAGATGACACAGCCTTGCTTACTGAAAACTAAGAGGACTTGAAATACTGATGAAGATCAAAGAATACAGTCTTCAAAGGATAGATTGCACCTCAGTGTAAAAAAAACTAAAACCCTCACATCTGGACTAATAAATAACATTACAATAAAGAAAATATTGAACTTGCCAAAGGCTTTATTTTGCTTGCTTCCACAACCGATACTCATGGAAGCAGCAGTCAAGAAATCAAAAAACGTATGGCATTAGGCAAATCTGCTGCAAAAGACTTCTTTAAAGTGTTCAAGAGGAAAGATGTCGCTTTGAGGACTAAGACACACTTGATCCAAGTCATGCTGGTTTCAATCACTTCACATGCATGTGAAAATTGGACAATAAATAAGGATGATTGTAGAAAAATTAATGTATTTGAATTATGGTATCATGGTGCTGCAGGATAACACTGGACTGCTAACCGCAAGGTCAGCAGTTCCATCAGCCACTCCTTGGAAACCCTATACAGGGTCACTATGAGTTGGAACTGACTCAACGGCATTTAACAACAGCAACATGGACTGCCAGAAGAACAAATAAATATGCCTTGGAACAAGTATGCTAGAATGTCACTTAAAAGCAAGGATAGCAAGACTTCATGCCTCATACTTCGGACATGTTGTCAGGAGGGGATGAATCCCTGGAGATGGACATCATTCTAGGTAAAGTTGAGGGCTGTAGAAAAAGAGGACGACCCCTAACAAAATGGGTTGACACTGTGGCAGCAACAGTGGGTTCAAACATAATAATTGTGTGAATGGTGCAAGACTGGGCAGTGTTTTGTTCTGTTGTGCATAGGGCTGAAATGAGTCAGAACTGACCTAACAGCACCTAACAACATGTTTATGCCCCACTGGTGGCTCAGTGTTTAACTGAAAGACTAGTGGTTTGAACCATCCAGCCACTCCACAGGAGAAAGATGGGACAGTCTGCTTTTGTAAAGATTACTCACTGACAGTGAGCTGTCCCTATAGGACAGAGCAGAATGTCTCCTAGAATTTCCAAAGCTGTAAATCTTGATGGAGGCTGTAAATCACTCCCATCGAGTGGTTGGTGAGTTCAGACTTTTTGATTAGCAGCTGAGTTCTTTAACATTATGCCACTAGGGCGCCTCTGTAAAGAATAATGCCTTTAAAACCTTAGGGGGAAGTTCTACTCTGTCCTATACAGTTGCTATGAGTAGGAATTGACTCAATGTCAATGAGGCTTATAGACTGGTCAGTATAGCTGTGGAAAGAAGCAGAGTGATGTAGGAGACAGATAATGGACTTGTCAGGGCTCCCTGTGAAGTGCCTTTTACCCTTCCCAGCCTCATACACCCCTGCAAACATCTAATTAACTCTTTGAAATTTGAACTGATGATGAGTTGTAACTATTTGGGAAAAATAATTTAAAATAAGCAAAACATATATCCCTTTACTCTCATAGAGTTTATGGTCAGGACATTCTGCTCTGTCCTATAGGGACAGCTATGAGTAAAAACTAACTTGATGGCACTTAACAACAGCAACAATATGTCTGAGTCGTGGTATGGCACTGTAGTATAAACACTGCACCACAAGATCAGTTTGAACCTCAAGGTTGGTGGTTCAAACCTACCAGCTGCTCCTTGAGAACCCTATTCAAGTTCTCTCTGAGTCAGCATTGACTCAACGGCACTTAACAACATCATAATTTCTAAGTACTATTATTGTATCCAGTCCCTTCACAGACCTGAACAAAGAGAAATATCAAACATGAGTTCTGCTTATAACCACAGTCATGCGTGCATGTGAATATCCATTCCCACACTCCTCCATCACTTCTTCCTTCCCCTTCTCTCATGCTTGTACTGCATCAGACCAGAATCTTCCCACTTAATTTGGATGATTCTTTTTTTTTTTTCAAATACAAAACTTATTTCTCCAGGACACTCAGCTCAGAGTAACAAGATTGGTGGAGGTCATGTGAGCGGGCAGCTCTCAGTACAATATATGAGAGCACATTAGCAGACCCAGTGGCCCTGAGGCTGCCCGTACTATAATTTACAAGGTGCAGTGTGGAAGGCGGAGACTGCAGCCCTGAGTCCTGAGATTCCCTAAGAGCATGGTAAATGGTAGCAGAGCCTGGGTCTCCATCTTTACGCTTCAGACCTGATTACCATTCTGAGAGGTATCCCCTCATTCCCAACACTCCAGGTGGTCAGACTCATTCATTTCTAGCTCTACCGAGTGCTGGGACTCCAGCTGTCTAAGGCCAAGGAGCAGTGTAGGTTAGGCAGATTCAGAAGCTCCCTGCAAATGTAACAAACAAGCATCCAATCAGTTGCTCTCAAGTCGATTCTGCTCATGAGGTTCCATGTGTTCCAGAGTAGCCCTGTGATCCATGGAACTGTCTGTCTATGGCTACGATCCTTTGGAAGTACAACTCCAGGCCTTGTTTCTGGGTTACCTCTGGGAGGATTTGAACCATCAAGCTTTCAGTAAGTAGCTAAGCACCTCAATATTGTTTGTGCCACCCAGGGACTCTATTACTCACCTGCACACAGATTTAATGCTAGGAGCTCAGAGTGAGCGCACTCCTCTTCAGATAGTGCTCACCAGGCACAATGGTAATATTTTTGGCTGCAAGCTTGCTTCACTGCAGGTCCCATTGTTCTTTTCATTATCAGCGAAGATTTCCCGAGAAGATTCATTAAATATTGAGCTAGAAGCCTGCTATCAATTTGGTGCCACAAGAATACAAACAAAGCAGAAGAATTTCTAGGCTGATTTGATTATTAGTGATCTGAAAATATATGTAATTGAGTATATTTACCTAACACACATAGGGGGAACTATACAGCCATTAATCCTACATTATTCAGGTTATGCTTTCTGAGGCAGAGCTTTTTCTTTATCACGTCTCTGATCAGAAATGTGCTAGGCCAACACTGCAAAAGATTACTGAGGAATAAACATTAGCTATTTAACTACACAGAACACAGACCCTATTTCTTAGGTTATGGTATTCTTCAATGAAGTATTTAAGAATGTCTCTGCTTCTGGAATTTAAGCATTCTGAAATACAAAACAGTATGTAAGATGTTAATCATCAAATTATTTTTTAGTTTCTTTTATTACCCCTTCCTTACTTGGAAAACTGGGGCCTTCGTGACATCCTGGATTATATGTCAAGCTGCTAACTGCAAGATTAGCAGCTCAAACCTACCAGCTGTTCCACAAGACAAAGATGAGGCTCTTTACTTCCATAAAGACTTACAGTCATAGAAACCCTAGGGAGTATTCTACTGTGTCCTATATGGTTACTATGAGTTGGACTCAACTCAATGACAGTGGTTTGTTGTTTTGGGTTTTATTCGAAAACTGTATGTAAAACTGGAGTCCTGGTGTGGTGCTGTGGGTTAATGTGCTGGACTGCAAAGTCAGTTTGAACTGTAAAGTTGGCGGTTCAAGCTTACCAGTCACTTCTCGGAAACCCTATGCAGGGTCACTATGGGTCAGAACAGACTCGACGGCACTTAAAAACAACAACAACAACATATATAAAACCAGAGTCTTGTTGTAGTGCTACAGAATAATGCACCAGATCACAAGGTTAACTGCAAGGTCGGCAGTTCAAATCCATTAGTCATTCTTTAGAAACTCTGGATAGGGTTGCTGTTGGTCAGAACCAACTCCATGGCACTTAACAACAGTATTTCATGAGTGGTGCAAACAGTTAACATGCTCAGCTGCTAACCAAAAAGCTGGAGGTTCAAGTCCAACCAGATCACCTCAGAAGAAAGGTTTGACGATCTACTTCTGAAAAATCAGCCATTTAAAACTCTGGAGAGCACAGTTCTATTCTGACAAACATGGGGTCTCTCTGCATTGAAATTAACTCAATGGCAACTGGTAAACTGGTAAATCTGGAAAACAATTTTATGAAGCTGCTTACATTTCACTGAAGAGTTAAATCGAAGCATGTGTAAGGAAACCAGGGTGACCTAGAACAACATTGGTAACATGCGTGGTTTTAAAGCCTCAATCATTTTTACATTGCTCCTCATCCTAATTATAAAGGGCTTCAAAGGGTATTCTGCAGAACATGAAGTCCAAAATATGCCCTTGCTCCTCTTTCAGCCAAAAAAGCACAGTTTAGTCAAATAAGCTTTGGGAATACTGTGTTTTATATGCTCTGTTTGGATATTCATAATTCATACCATAAATTAAAGACTGTGAAGTCCTTTAATTAGGAGACCTGTTTAATTTTGGATTGCACGAATGTATTTCACAAGGAATCTTTTATCATGTTGCACTTATACAAGCACTATACAACAAATTTAACTTTAGAGAAAGTTCTTTTAGGAAAAATTCTTATGTCCTAAATGTGAAATGATTTGCTCTCTCTTTAACATTAATAAGAAACAGTTGAAAAATGATTGAACTAAGTAAGATCGACAAGTAAGTACTTAATCTTTCTTTGACAAAGGGATAAAAATATTTTTAGTTTTACTTTGAAATTTTTTTTATTTTCAGTTGAGGCTTTTGTGATGAAGGCAAAGTGTCTGGATTCACAGATTGCAGGACCCAGTTGCTAGGCTTGGTGATTGTTTCTGCCATTCTCATTCTTCCTTTCCCATGTCTGCAGTCCAAAGTATTACTTCTTGGACTTTATATGTAGTTTCCATGGCTAATACTGAGTAGGTAGTTCATGAATGCACCTGGTTCTGCTTCATGACTCTACAGCCAGCCCTGTAGATCACTAGTGTCTTAGATGGCTCTCCCCTTCCAGCAATATAATTGGATCCATTGCTCATCTGTCATGCCCAAAATAGAAACAGACAACAGACCATCTGTTCCACCTCTCTGAGTTCTTCTTCCTCAGCATGAGGCACCATTTCTGCTGTTCATTGTTACCATGGTAAGATGCACCCATGGTAACCATAAACTGGTGGCCTTCAAGTTGGCCACTTAGCTGCCTGAGTGACACTCTAGCTTGGCATCAGCTAATTCAGTAGTTAAAGGGGCTACTCCTACCAAGAACTGAGAATGGAGAGCTAATGGAAATACTTAGTACTTCCTGGAGGCACGTTCCATGTTCTCATTTAATGAATTTTATGGCCCATCTGTACTGTGCAAATGAGTGGATCTGTTTTGACCAAGTGTGAAGAATAATTAAGACCATTCTACATCAAATGAAGTGTTGAAACACATTGTACAAGGACTTCAAGCAATGTAAATGCCTCGTTACCTCTGCCAGGAGAGTAATAGGAGTACATTTCAGGTCTGCCCCAACCAAACCCATGGCCATTGAGTCAATTCTGAGTCACAGCAACTCTATAGGACTGAGCAGAATTGCACCTTAGGGGTTCTGAGACTATAAATCTTTACAAGAGCAGACGGCTTCATCTTTCTCACTTGGTGCAACTGACCTGGCAGTCCGCAGCCCAGCTCTTAACCCACTGAGCTACCAGGGCTCCTGCTCCTTCAGCTCTGCCCAGTTGCTCTCAAATGCCCATTGTAGAACTTTCCCTTCTACACCATCTCCTGTGTGTCAAGAACCCCACCTTTGATTCGGGTGTCTTAAAAATATGCAAGGCTGATTAGAAAGACAAGGGTGTGTAGACGATGGTCAGCAAAATCTTGAAGCATCCCTGCTGAGTCATCCCTGGGCAACACTGTGGTGTCAGCAGCTGTGGAGAAAAGACTTAATCTCCCACAACAGCAAAATCAACAGCAAACGAAGCTTCATCATCCAGGTTCTATGTAGTCCTCCATCAAAGGAAGAAAGGTGATCCAGCTGAGCTACCTTCCCTTCCTCCTCCCTGTGAGGATCTGCCAAGTTCCTAAGTCCCTGAAGCCACCATTGCCACACAGCTGACAGGAATTGATTCTGATTTTAAAACAATACCTCAGACCAAACCAAACCAAACCAAACCAAACAAAAAACCTCTCCCAGCATCAGTTCTGACTGACTCACAGAGACCCTATACCAGGCGGAGTAGAACTGCCCTATACGGTTTCCAAGGAGTAATCTTTATGAAAGCAGTCTGCCAAATCTTTCTCTTGAGGAACAGCTGGTGAGTTCAAACCACTCCCCTTTTGGTTAGCAGCTGAGTGCTTTAACCACTGTGCCACAGGAATATATATGAGGGGTTTCAAAAAGTTTGTGGAAAATGAAATGTAAAGATCCTGAAATTTTCCCACAAACACTTGGAAGCATATATGTATATATACACACACATATATACATATGTACATATGCATACATGTATGTATGTATGTATGAGCATTGGTGTGGAGCTGTAGGATAATCACTGAACTGTTAATTGCAAGGTCGGCAGTTCAACCTCACCAGCCACTCTTGAAAACCCTATACAGGATCACTATGAGTCGGAACCAACCTGACGGCACACAGCAAGTACAACCTGAATGTCTGTATATGTTGTTATCGTTGTTAGATACTGTTATGTAGTCTCCGACTCATAGCAATCCCAGAATGAAACAGTGTCTTCTTATTCTATGCCATCCCCTCGACTAGTTGCAGATACAATTATTGTGATTCATAAGGTTTTCACTAGCTAATTTTTGGAAGCAGATTCCAGGTCTTTCTTTCTAGTCTGTCTTAGTCTGGACATTTTGCTGAAACCTGTTCAGCCATCACAGCAGCACGCCAGGCATCATGACACATGGGTCATGGCTGTGTGAGAGATGCGTTGGTCTGGAATCCAACCCAAGTGGTAGAACAGTGAGCGTTCTACAGCTGAGCTCCACCACTGGCCTTGTTGTTTTACCCATGGATTGTGTACTCAGCCAAAATATCTTTCCTCTCACCTCTGTAGCTGCTCCACCCTCGTGGATAGATGTTCTCAGCTCAGCTCTTCCTGTCTGCCCCAACCTGCTTTTGTTAACCAGACCGCATCCAGTCAAACACCACTTGAGGACACCCCATTTACCAAAATATATGCTTGAAATGAAGAAAATACAATGCAAAAGAAGCCACTTTGGGCTACTGTCCATGAGAATGACTAATAATGCTTACCTTTTTCTAATACTTTAGTGTTGGCTGAGCAATTTAACACATTATCTCATTAAATATGAACCAATAGTTAAAAGTTCAAATAGAAAATGGCATTCTCTGCAAAAAGCCTAGTCCAAGTACGAATTGGTACCTAAGACATCCTCCAATCAAAAGGCAAATGTTTGAGCCAACAATAAAAATCTTTAAAAGTTGCTAGTGGACTTTTCCTCTATTTAATTTAAAGTTTATTTTTAATTCATTGATTGATTACAAAGGGACCTCTACAAATGGAATTAAACCAAATATGCAGTAAAGAAGAGAAGTTTGCAGATGTATTAAATCTGCTGCTGTTTCTACTTCTCTTTCCCAAAGGTAAACAATTGAGGAAATAACTTTAATTACTGCCGACTGTTAAATACAAATATATTTGCAATTTCACAATCATGACATATTTGCATTTCACAAGTCTTCTGTTTTATAACCTGGAGCAAGTTTCCATTAACATCCTTTTAACTGAACAGATGAATCCTAAAAAAGCAGAGATTTAGCAAATAAGGAAGTTAATTACTGGGGTTAAAAGTACTATTTCAGACGCAATTTGTAAATTTGCAGTTCTTTTTCCCTACTATGGAGATTGGAACTCTTGGTGTTGCGCTGTAGGGTCAGCACTGAACTGCAAACTACAAGTTTGGCAGTTTGAACTCACCAGCTGCTCCTTGGAATCACTATGAGTCAGAACCTACTTGATGGCACTTAATAACCATGGATGTTAACCTTCAGATAACTTTAAAGTACATCATTAGTGACTTAGATATACTGATTGTTTGTGTCTAAATCAATGCACATTTAAATGTTTTTGTTAAGTGGAGTCAAGTCAGTTCTGACTCATAGCAACTCTGTATAGGGTTTCCAAGGAGCAGCTGGTGGGTTTGAACCACCAACCTTGAAGTTAACAGCCCTGTGCTTAGCCTACACCCTCTATCAAATCCCAAGACATCATGGTGTCTCCCTACAAGTTGTACCAGGTTGGTACTCACTCAAGTACACCCACTCCGGCACCCTTTCTGTTTTTCTAATGACTAGTTTCAAAAGAGTCAGGCTGCTAATGTTAGGGTCAGCAGTTCTCAACTACCAGCTGTTCCCAAGACATCATGGTGTCTCCCTACAAGTTGTACCAGGTTGGTACTCACTCAAGTACACCCACTCCGGCACCCTTTCTATTTTTCTAATGACTAGTTTCAAAAGAGTCAGGCTGCTAATGTTAGGGTCAGCAGTTCACAACTACCAGCTGTTCCCAAGACATCATGGTGTCTCCCTACAAGTTGTACCAGGTTGGTACTCACTCAAGTACACCCACTCCGGCACCCTTTCTATTTTTCTAATGACTAGTTTTAAAAGAGTCAGGCTGCTAATGTTAGGGTCAGCAGTTCACAACTACCAGCTGTTCCATGGGAGAAGAATGAGGCTTTCTGCTCCCATAAAGATGTACAGCCTTGGAAATCCTATATGGGGTCGCTATGAGTTGGAACCGATTCCCTGGCACACCACCACCACCAGTTTAAAAAGATTCATCAATGGGATAATTTGGTATGCTTCTTCTTACTGTTTGGAAACCATGTTGGTAGTCCCTAAGATCTCCCTCAGCTTTAATAATTTGCTTAAAGGACTCACAGAACTCAAAAAAGCTGATGTATTCATCGCTACCATTTATTACAATGAAAGAACACAGATTAAATCAGCAAATACAAAAGGTACACATGGCAGAGTCTATGAGAAACCATGTGTGAGTTTCCAGTTGTCTTCTCTCAGTGGAGTTAAGTGAACAGCAATTATTTCTCCCAGCCACAATGTGTTAAAAACACATACAAAGTATTGCTCATAGTGTCTAGCATTTTTGTCTGGGTTCATCATGTAGGCATAGATATAGGTATTAGCTACTCAATCCATAGCCCATCCAGAGGTCAAACTAATACAGGAAACCAGGTAATTTACATTGTTAACATAAACTCTCTAACTTGGTTCAGGAACTCAAGTGTACAAAGACAATTTTGTTTTTATATTGTGATTTTGGTAAAAGTTTACAGAGCAAAATGGTTTTCCATTAAAAAATTCATACACGTTTTGTGACTTTAATTGCAATTCCCACCAAAAAACAGCAGTCTTTCCACTTCCTCCTTGTATTTACCAATTCCTTTAGACCTTTTTCCTATCCCTTCCTGCCTTCTGAGCTTTGTTGTTGCTGTTAAGTGCTGTTGAGTCCATTTAGACTCATAGTGACCCTGTACAGGGGTTCCAAGGAGCAGCAGGTGGGTTTGAACTGCTGACCTTGTGGTTCCAAGTCCAGTGCTTATCCTATAGTGCTACTTTTCATTTCATTTGGTTAATTGTTCTAAAGAGTGAGTATCTCCCTGGGGCTACTGTTAACCTTATTGTTGGTGTTGTTAACTGCCATCAAGTCAGTGTTTACAAAGAGTGGCTGGTGGGTTTGAACTGCCAACCTTGCAGTTAGCAGCCCAGTGTTTCTCCTACAGTGTCACCCCAGGACTCCTTTTAGGCCTGTCTATTGTTTGACTAAGGAGCTCTGATAGCGTAGCGCGTACAAGTCAGACAGCTAATCTCAGGGTCAGCAGTTGGAAACTACCAGCATTTTGGCTGGAGAAAGATGAGGCTTTCTGCTCTCATAAAGATTTACAGCCTCAGAAATCCTATGCAGGATCTCTATGAGTAGGAACCACCTCCACGGCACATAACCACTAACCATCCTTTGACTGGAGTGCTAGTGTGGTGCTGTGTTAGTGTGCTGGACTGCAAAGTCAGTTTGAAACGCAAGGTGTCAGAGGTTCAAGGTCACTAGCCATTCCTCAGAAATCCTGTATAGGGTCGCTGTGGGTCAGAAATGACTGGAAGGCACTTAACAACAATAACAATTGTTTGGCTTAACGATGAGCTACAGGGGTGAATTCAGTTCCAGGTTTGAAGGGTGTCGAAGGACCATTCCACCAGTCTCTATTAGCCTGGTCTTTTTTTTTTTTTTTTCACAATTTAAAATTTTGCTCCACATTTTTCTCCCACTCTACCCACAATCTTCTAATATGATACATTTTAGAGCTGTAGGTTGTTGTTGTTAAGTGCCGTCAAGTCGATTCCGACCCATAGCGACTCTGTATAGGATTTCCGAGGAGCAGCTGGTGAGCTTGAACTGCTGATCTTGCAGTTCAAATGGCTTTGCAGTCTGGCGCATTAACCCACAGCGCCACACCAGGGCTCCAATTACCAACTAAGCGGCAGCCAATTACCAACTAGTACTTCTGGTCTCGAATCAGGCTGCAAACCTCAAGGTCAGCAGTTGGAAACTACCAGCTGTTCTGTGGGAGAAAGATGAAGCTTTCTGATCCCGTAAAGATTTACAGCCTTGGAAACCCTGTACAGGGTAGCTATGAGTTGGAACCGATTCCATGGTACTTAACAACAACAATTTCTAGTCTCAGGGTCATAAGCTGAGGTTCCAGTGGCCCATTACAAATAGTCCTTTAGACTAATTGTTTCCTTTACTCATTCATTTTCTTTACTTTGTATTGCTCCTAGCAGAGAGAGACCAATAGCAGAATCTTTTATCAAGCAGGTAAGTACTTAGAAGTAAGGGTTATAGGTTATCTCCTACTCACTGGTCAAAGGCCAGGCTTCTATTTGGAAGGCTCAAGGTTTGAATGTGCTAAACTTTTTGAGTCAACACTTTATTGCACAAAGTATATTGAGGGGAAAAATATTTTTAAATTTTCTATGTAGTTTTATTCTGATTACCTTCATTAATTCAAGAATTCAGTAAGCTGGTAGTAGTCCTTTGTTGTTGTTGTTGTTAAGTGCCTTGGAGTCGGAGCCGACCCATAGCGACCCTGTACAGGGTTTCCGAGGGTGTAAATCCTTACAGGAGTAGAAAGCCTCATCTTTCTCCCGCGGAGCGGCTGGTAGTTTTGAACCACTGACCTTAAGGTTCGCAGCCCGATTCGTAACCACTACGCTACCAGAGCTCCTAGATGCTACAAATACAGCAATGCTAAAACATGGTAGATCAAGAACTTTAAAAATACCTTTTAAATAGCCCTTCTAAATTGGAGATGGGGAATGACAAAAATTATTAGATGAATATTAAATGTTCTAATATATTTACTGTTGATATAGATCTCATTATTTTACAGTCAACAATTGCTTTATGTATTTCATGTACATTTTATAGAACAATGAGACTCTGTCTAGTCCATGTGCTTCCTACAAGTATGCATGATTTAATGAAACTCTTATGAAGGAGGCAACAGGATAAAGCATAAAGAGCAAAGTATCAGGGTTTCTGGATCTGCAAATTAATTATTGTGGTGTGGTTGGCAAAATTTTTATCTCTAAATTACAGTTTCCTAATCATAAAACAAATGTCTGGACTGTGGTATATTCATTAGTATTATTCACCAAATGTTCTTAGCTCCCTGCCTTTGGAGACCTAGGACTGCATCCTTCTGCAGTCTTGCTTCAGTCAATGACGTGTGAGAGGAAGTGACTTGTGACATTTCCAGGTAGACAATTTAACAGCTATTGATTATTTATAATCTCGTCTGCTGTGGTGATTAGGGAGTGTTGGTGTGGCGCTGCAGATTAAGTGCTAGACTTAAAGATTGGTTTGAACCAAAAGGTTGATGGTTCAAACCCACCAGCCACTCCTTGGAAACCCTATAAAAGGTCGCTATGAGTCAACTGACTCGACGGCATTTAATAACAACAATGGTGATCACGGAAGTATCTTTTTAGGTGGAGACTCCATCATCCTACTGCTTTATGAGCAAAGATCCCTCCTTGCCAACTCACACTGAGCATAGCCTGAATGCTGGATAAATCAATTTTGTTATAAACTACTACAATTTTAGGAGCTCTGGTAGTGTAGTGGTTACGAATCAGGCTGCTAACCTCAAGGTTGGCAGTTCGAAACTACCAGCGGTTCTGCGGTAGAAAGATGAGGCAGTCTGCTCCCGTAAAGATTCACAACCTTGGAAACCCTATGTAGGGTCACTATGAGTAAGAACCGACTCCACAGTACTTAAAACAACAACACTACAATTTTGGGTGATAGATATTCGTGCAGCAACCTAACATATAATTTAACCTATTCTCATTAATGTATCTTTTTAGAGCTCATCCTGATCTGTTATTCATAATAGGCAACCCTATTATCCCGTCTCATAGTCCCGGTGTGGCGCTGTAGGCTAATGCATTAGACTGCAAAGCCATTTGAACTGCAAAGTCGGTGGTTCAAGCTCACCAGCTGCTCCTGGGAAACCCTATATAGGGTTGCTATGGGTCGGAATGGACTCTACTACACTTAACAACAACAACAATTATCCCCTCTCAACCCAACCATCTGAAATTCAACAGGATCCTATCAAAGAATTTATGTTGTTGTGGTTAAGTACCGAGAAGTTGGTTCCAACTCATAGTAACCCTGCACAGGGTTTCCATGGCTGCAAATCTTTACGGGAGCAGAGAGCCTCATCTTCCTCCCACGGAACAGCTGGTAGTTTTTGTTTTGTTTTGTTTTTAACAGCTGGTAGTTTTGAACTACCGACCTTGAGGTTAGCAGCCCGATTCATAACCACTACACTTTATAGTTGGTTTTCATTCCTGTGAAATAGTCTTAACTTCTCCTTCCTATAAGACTTCAAGGTTTACTTAATGCATCCACCCATCAAACTTTCATTCTTACATTCATTTCAATTACCCTAAACCTGAGACACTGCGTCTTAGCAAGGGAGAACATAAACATTTTACTCCATTCAGCTGGCTTTCGTTGTTGTTGTTGCTAAGTGTCGTTGAATCAGTTCTGACTCATAATGATCTTGTATAGGATTTCCAAGGAGTGGCTGGTGAGTTTGAACCACCAACCTTGTGGTTCAAACTGACCTTGAGGTCGAGTGCTTATCCTAGGACACCACACCAGAATTCCCACCCATATCCTTCCCTACGTCTACTGGGAACATTGTCTCTTGAATGATCCAGCTCTGAATCTAACATCCTTCTACTTCTGCAGTTTTATCTTTAGCTTGCTCCCAGATTCACATCCCTCCTTGGTCTTGCCTCTTTATGAAACTGGATTGTTTTATAATATATAATCAAGTATAGCATACTTTAGCACAAAATTAGTGTATTTGTTCAGCAAACACTTATTTCAGTGCCAAGTTTTATCTATTAGGAGTTGAAGGCATTTCCTGTTGCTTGGAAGCTCATAATTCAGTACTTAATCGAAACCGACTTGATGGCACTTAACAGCAACAAACAACACTCAAAGTTGTTGTTAAGTGCTGTTGACAAAGATTCATATCTGGTGAAGAAGTGAAGGCAGTGGTGATGCATTCGTGGCTCACAGCTCAGCCTAAAACATTTTTTTTTAATAAAGGAATATAAAAGCTTGTTGACAGATGCACAAACTGTATTGAAAAGCAAGGAGATTATGTTGAAGAATGATGCAATCGTTTTTTCTAAAAGTTGATTAAAATAAAATTGACATCCAAAGTGCAGGTAATATTTGACTCATGGTTGTACCTGCATTATAGCCAAAATAGCTGACATGTTTTAAATATTGAGGCACATATTGGTACATTTAATGCACACCCTAGTGGTTAACAATCGGGTTTCGAACCTTAAAAGTCAGCAGTTCGAAACTACCAGCTGTTCTGCGAGAGAAAGATGAGGCTTTCTGCTCCCATAAAGATTTACAGCCTTGGAAACCCTATACAGGGTCACTATGAATCGGAACAGACTCCACGGCACATAACCACCAACTACCTCCACCATGTATAAAAAAGTGATTCCTTCTTTAAAGAAGGAGGTAAATTTGTTGCTTTTAGGAATTTGTGATGTATAACAATTGGAAGACAGGTTGACTGAAAGCATTTAAGCGATAGATGAGAAAATACAAATAAAAAAGAAATGTGATGACTTATGAAGACAGGTGGAAGTCACCTCACCTAGAAGTTAAATTAATTTCATGGAAATGGCATCCGTAAAGACCTTTAGCTCCTCTATGAAATGGACCAGCATCATTTTACAGACTAGACATATTCTCCAGTATTTCTATGGCATGTCAGTTTGTCTTCATATCTTGTAAAATTTTAGTAAGAATATTACAGAGAAGATGATCCTTAATCTCACTTTAAATAATAAGCTCAGTTTAGATCATAATACTAGGTAACATATAACCTTCAGAATACAAACGGACACTGTTATCCTGAAGTCTGTGGTGGAGCATCTGGTCAAAATGCTTGGCTGCTAATCAAAAGGTTTGTCATTCAAGTCAACCCAGTCACACCTCAGAAGAAAGACCTGCCAATCTACTTCTGAAAAATTAGCCATTGAAATTAAATAAAGAACCCCGAATATAATCCTGTAGAGCACAATTCTACTCTGACGTACAATGAGTCACCAAAAGTCAGAAATGACTCAACAGCAACTGGAAAAAGTGTTTTCAGACCTCTGTGATCAAAGTTATATGCACTGGGATGACGGATTGCCTGCATTCTAATCCTAACTCCATTTCTTCCTAGATGTATAACCTTGGCCAAATTGTTTAAACTCCTTTGGGACAGCAGATTAGAGTAGTAATATTGCCAAATCTATAGCATTGCTGTGAGTAAGAATTGACTTGATGGTAGTGACTTTGGTTTTTGGGTCTGATATGGTTGTTACAATTAGCTGACTTTATAGGTATGAACTTCTTAGAACCATCTCTGGAATATAGTGATGTTGCGGGTGCTGCCATTAAGTCCATTCCAACTCATAGTGACCCCTTGTAACTGCCCCTTAGGGTTTTCTTTGCTGGAATCTTTATGAATGTAAACTGCTGGTGCGTTCACACAAACAACTTGATTAGTAGATGAGCACTTAACTGTTGGCCACCTGGACCCCTTGGAATATCCTGACCATCCTATAAATATTTATCATCATCATTAACAACATGAATTGGAAAGAAACTAGTAACCATTAGATAATTACTATATGTACTCTTTCTTTCAGTATGTTACACTGTGTCTTCTTTACCTCAGAAGGATTTGAGAGGGGCAGATAGTGTGTGGGGTCTTTATTTAATTTCAAAAGATGAAAGTGAAAGAAGTGTGCCAATGTTCTCCTCCGATCAATAGAATCAAGTTGACAAATAATACAATAATGTTCATCTATATCTTTCCCATGCTCTGAAATAATGCCATTTTGGTTTGTCTGTTTGTCGTTTGAGTTTTTTGTTTCTTTGGTTTTCTTTTATTTTTTACTTCCTATTTCTTCTTCAGTGTTTTCCAATAAGAATCAACCATTGTTTTTATTGTTAACTGCCATCTAATCTGTTCTTGGAATCCTGGTGTGGTGCTGTGGGTTAATGTGCCAGACTGCAAAGCTATTTGAACTGCAAGGTCAACAGTTCAAGCTCACCAGCAGCTCTGCAGAAACCCTATACAGGGTTGCTATGGGTTGGTACTGACTCAATGGCACTTAACAACAAGAGTCTGTTCTTGGATCACCTGATGGGTTTGAACACCAGACGTCACAGTTAGCAGTCCTGTACTTACCCTATGTTATTGTTGTTGTCAAGTGCTGTCGAGTCGATTCCAACCCGTAGCGACCCTGATAGGGTTTCTGAGGAGTAGCTGGTGAGCTTGAACCGCCAACCTTGCAGTTCAAACGGCTTTGCAGTCTGGCGCATTAACTCACAGCGCCACACCAGAACTCCACTTATTCTATAGTAACTCCAATTTCAAAAAGAATAAATGAATTCAGCTTACAACTCAGTTTCCATTCAAAATGCCTTTTTCTCATTCAAAATGCCTTTTCTCATGAAATTATATTACAAAGATCAGAAAGATTTTGCTCATTTTAAGCTACAGGCCCAAGGATTTAGCTTGTGTTCATAGAGTCAACCGATTGCTATTCAACAGGAAACAGGCATTGATGTGATGATGACCACTTCTGAACCATAGTTATAGCCAAGGCTGGGCATCCATTTCTCATGGGCCTGCCAATGCCCAGGTACATAAACCACAAAGAACAGTATATACTAAGTGGAGGCACTGTTTCAGAATACCTGTAGAAGGAGAGATGCTAACAGAAAGGGAGGTAGACCTGCTGGGGCTTATTTCCAGATGGTATGAATTTCAAGTTCCTTTGTATGGAAAAATCTTTGCAGGAGAATCCCCATCAGCCACATCTGAGATAAAGGTGAGCTGTGGCCAGGGATAGATCTGACCTCATGCAAAACAACCTGATTGTTCTCCAATACTATAATAATAATAATAGTTCAATTTTGAGTAATTTTCTGATACCAGATTAAAAAATAAACTCTTCAGCATGCATTATTTCATTTATTTCACCCAACATATCTGTGAGTTAAGAACTTTATTGTCATTATTTTAAAGAATGAGTTTGAAGAATTTTTGTAATTTTCCTAAAATCATGTACCTAGTAAGGGACACGGTCACAAATTGAAACCAAGGATATCTGAATCTAAGCTAAGTTCCTGGCCACTGAAAGACCCTGCCCTCACTCTCCCATTTCTCTCCTGTGCTGGAAAAAGTTCCGCTCTGCTTATGACATTTCTCAGCATGATGTGATCATGGCCACTCTCTGCCTACCAATCTCCTGAGCCTAGGCTCCAAGGCATTTGATTGACGTCTCCAAAATAATTTTACAGGTACTTTGGGTATCAACCAAGCCACATTTGCTTCTCTCACCCATAATACACAGTTCCCTGATTCTCTGTTTTTTGGGTTGTTTTTCTTCTTCTTTCCCTTCTACCCTATGAGGCTGTTGTTGTTAAGTGCCATCAAGTCAATTTCAGCTCAGATTGACCCTGTATAGGGTTCCCAAGGAGCAGCTGGTGTTTTTGAACTGATATTTTGTGGTTAGCAGCTCAGTGCTTATCTGACAGCACCACAACAGGACTCTTGCCCTATTAAACAATGATAGTATCTACCTCAAAGGGTAGATCTAAAATATAAAATTGTTGTTGTTGTCAGGTGGTGTCAAGTCAGTTCCAACTAAGAGCAACTTTATGCACAATAGAACAAAACACTGCTCTTTCCTGGACCATCCTTAGAATTGCTGCTACACTTCAGCTCACTGCAGCTGCCACTATGTCTATCCATCTCTTTGGGGGTCTTCCTCTTTTTCACTGGCCCTCCATTTTACCAAGCCTGATGTTCTTCTCCAATAACTGATCCCTCCTGATAATATGTCCAAAGTGTCAGAGATGAAGTCTCTCCCATTCTGGCTTCTAATGAGCATTCTGGCTGTACTTCTCCTAACACAGATTTGTTTGTCCTTCTAGCAGTCCAGAGCACTTTTAAAATTCTTCTCCAACACCATAACTCAAATGCATCAATTCTTCTAAGGTTTTTCTTTATTCACGGTCCAACATTCACATGCATATGAAGCTATTGAAAATACCATGGCTTGGGTCAGGCATACCTTAGTCCTCAAACTGACATCTTTGCTTTTGAACACTTTAAGGAGGTCTTGTGCAGCAGATTTGCCTAAAGTAACACATCATTTGATTTCTTGACTATGACTTTCATGAGTGTTGATAGTCAATGCAAGCAAGATGAAGTCTTTGATAGCTTCAATCTTTTCTACATTTGTTCGTGATGTTAGTTACTAGTCCAGTGGTGAGGATTTTTTATTTCTTTACATTGAGGTACAATCCATAGTGAAGGCTATAGTCTTCGATGTTTATCAGTAAGTATTTTAAGTCCTCTTCACTTTGGGCAACCTAGGTTGTATCATCTTCATATCGAAGGTTGTTAATGAGTCTTCCTCCGATCCTGATGCCATGTTCTACTTCACAAAATCTGGGTTCTTGGGTTATTTTCTCAGTATACAGATTGAATGAATAAGTATGATGAAAGAATACAGCCCTGGTGCCCACCTTTCCTAATTTTAAACCATTCAGTGTCTCTTTGTTCTGTTCAAATGACTGTCTCTTTGTCTATGTACAGGTTCCTCAGGGACACAATTAAGTGTTCTGGAATACTCATTCTCCACAATGTTGTCCATAGCTTTTCAGGATCTACACAGTCAAAAGCCTTTCCAAAGTCAATAAAGCACAGGTCAACATCTGGTATTCTGTTTTCAGACAAGCAATCTGCTAGCATCAGCAACTACATTCCTCATTCCACATTGTCATCTGAATCTGGCTTGAACCTCTGGCATTTTCCTGTGAATGTACCATTGTGGCCATTTTTGAATTATCTTTAGCAAAAATTTACTTGTATGTGATATTAATGATATTGTCTGACGATTTCCACATTCTGTTGGTTGACTGTCTTTGGAATGGTGACAAATACGGATCTCTTCCAATCAGTTGGTCAGTAAGCTTTCCTCCAAACTTCTTGGCATAAATTATTGAGTGTTTCCACTGCTGCCACAGTTTGCTGAAATATTTCAATTTGTAGTCCATCAATTCCTGGAGCCTTGTTCTTTGCCAATGCTTTCAGTACACCCGGGCTTCTTCCTTCAGTGTCATACTTGATCAAGTGCTATAGCTTGAAATGGTTGAACATCAACCATTTCTTTTTGATACAGTGACTCTGAGTATTCCTTCTATCTTCTTTCGATGCTCTCTGCATCATTCAGTACTTTGTCCATTTTATTGTTATTGTTAAGTACCGTCGAGTCAATTCTGACACATAGCAACTGTGTATAGGGTTTCCAAGGAGCAGCTGGTGGGTTTGAACCATCAATCTTGTAGTTCACAGTCTAGTGCTGCTCATAGAGTGTCACAACAGGAGTCCATTCTGACCACAGAATCACTTGCTATTTCAAGTCAAGGCTTGAGTTTTTTTCTTCAGTTCTTTCAGCTTGAGAAATGCTGAGCATATTTTTCCCTTTTGGTTTTCTAACTCCAGGTCCTAGCACATTTCATTATAATGTTTGATCTTGTCTTCTCCAGCTATCCTTTGAAATTTTTTGTTCAGCTCTTTTACTTCCTCATGCTTTATTATTTATATGCTGGAGAGCAAGTTTCAGAGTCTCTTCTGATATCCATTTTGCTCTTTTCCTTCTTTTATGTCTTCTTAATGATATTTTGCTTTCTTCCTTTATGATGTTCTTGATATCATCCTACAACTCTCTTGGTCTTCAATCATTAGTGTCTAATGATTTAATCTGTTCTTAAGATGATCTCTAAATTCAGGCAGAATATATTCAATGTCAAGTTTTGGCACTTGTGTACTTCTTTTAACTTTCTTCCGCTTGACTACTAACAAGGTTGGCAATTCAAACCCACCAGCCACCCCTCAGAAACCTTGAGTCAGCTCAGGCTCAACTTAACAACAGCAACAACATATATGGAGAAATTGAGGCTCCCACAGTGAGTAAGTAAACTGGACAAGATTTGAACCTCGTTAACTGATGCCAGAATTTCAATTCCCTACCACTGTGCTATTGAGCTATCTTAGTTACCCATTGTTGCCAGAACAGAAATAACATAAATGGGAAACTTTAAAGAATAGAATTTACTTTCTCACAGTACTGTAGACTACGAGTCCAAATCAGGATGCTGGCCTTGTCAATTCTCTCTATTGGCCTCTCCTAGTTTCTAATGACTCTTGGCAGTCTTTGAGAGTCCTTTACTTGTAGATGATCCTCACGTGGCATCTGTCTTACCTTTGTGTGTGTGTGTGTGTGTCTGTCTACTCTGCTCTTTTTATAACTCAAAAGTCAGTAGATTTAGGATCCACCTTATTCTTGTATGATCTCGCAGACATAACAAGAGAATAGCCCCATTTCTAAATAGGATCACATCGATAGGTATAGTGGCAAGACTTCAATACGTATTTGGGGGTGACACAATTCAATCCATAATACCAGGTGAAGTTCTGCCGAGCCTTGGAGGCCTCGCTCTTTGGCAAATTCCCTCCTCGGCCCTCCTGATCCTCCTAGCAGAAATCAGGCACACACTGTGAGCCTCTATTACAGAAATGACTCCACTGTTTCATGTAGACTGTGACTGTCACCCACAAGATGTGCTCTGCTTCAGGCCAGGGCATTAATCTTGATGTCCTTCCTCAACTTAGTGTTCTGTCTAACACTAAGCACGAGCTCACTTGCTATGTACTGAATTCATTCAACAACTGTTTATGGAGCTACAGAAATGATCTCACCCATGCCCTCAAGCATCCTGGTACAGTTGTTCTTATCTATTTTGGGTTCACACTCCCACTTTAAGAATCTGATGAAAGCCATGCATCTTTACATTAGAAAGATGCAACAACCAAAAAAAATTTGCACTCTTCATTTGGTGGTCCGTGGACTCTGGGTTCAGAGTTTAATTGATGTGAATGCATTACTTAGTAAACTGAATTTTTTCTTATTACTATTAATCATTTCTCGTTTGATTTCAAGTGATAAAAATCAAACTGAAGGTAGCTTAGCAAAAGGGAATATTTTAAAAAGCATAAGTTGTCCAGGCAATGATTACATTTAAACATAAAACAAAAAGTGGAAGTATGAGCTTGGCCTTTGGAATGACTGGAGCCAGACTTAAATATTACCAGGGTATGCTGTTCTATGGATCAGCAAATCAGTTCTAGTCTCTTAGACTGGCTTCCTCCACAAGTTGGGTTGGAATAAGCTTGCACACTTGTCTTATGCCTCATAGCTCAGCACTGGAGAGCAGTTGTCCCTCCTCCCTCAGTTACAATCCAAAAAAATCTCCCATGGAAGAATTCTGATTGGCTAGCTTCAGTGACAGGTAAACTCCCATGCAATTGGTTGTTGGAAAAAGAAAACCTCCACAGAAAAGGGGTGTTCTTCACAGAAGAAGAGAAAAGTAATGTTCCCTGCAGTTTTTCTCACCACCAACCCCTGTCTGGGCACTGTTTCTTACATACAGATGCCTATTAGCCTCTACAACTTCTCCCTGGGAGCACTCAAAACTCCCAAAGTTCTGGTTCTTCCTATCTACATCTAAGTCACTTCTTTTCAAGATCCAAATCTTTATTTTTTTAAGGGCACAGATAAATATTCACTGGATTTATCTGGGCTAATGAATTAAGGACAAAAAGTCACCAGGTATCTCTCTCCTCCCTAGATAAGCTGTGGCTTCTATAATAAATCATCAACCTTAACCAAAAGTAGTGCTAACAGTAGGAATCCTGCCTTATGTAACAGGTCCCAGACTTAAAGATCAGTGATGTTTAGAACCAAGAGAGCCCTCAAAATCTTTCTGTTCAAGTTTTCATATTAAGTATGAGAAACCAAGGATTTGAGAGTCACTTATTCAGGTCACACAGCACATTGGTATGTCAGGCCACCAACCAGAGCTAAGTTCCCAAATTCCCAATCCAGCTATCTTCTTCATTCATCATGATGCACTGAAAAAGTTGGGCTTGCAGAGGCCCAGTGGAACAAACCAGTTATTATAAAATATCTGGGTTATTTTAAGTCCATGCAAATATGGACAATCATAAGTTTTATGGGATGCATATGCTATCAGGGTTAGGACCATGGGCTTTGGAGTCAAGCTACTTATGTTCACAATTCAGCCTTACCACTCACACGCTTGGACAAGCTGTTTAGCATTTCTGTACCTTGGTGTTCTCCTCTGTAAAATGGGTCCTCCAAAGAGTCTTCTGAAACAATAGCCTCAGTTAGAACTTGTTCTACATGTCTACAGGTCCATCACAAGTAAATGCCCATAGGAGTACCCATCATGGTGAATTTGGGAAGAATAAATAAATGAAAACATTAAAAGTACATAGCATCTGATGTATAATAAGCATTCAGCATTTGTAAGCTAATATAATTAGTAAAGTTGCCAGAAAAGAAAGTAGTAACATTTTAAAGGCAATATAATATAATCTTCTCCAGGAAAAAAATTTTAAGGTCAATAATTTAAAGGCTTAATTAGATTAATTCTAATTCTTAATTAGAAAGAATTTCCTTTCTGCCACTTGTTCTTCTGAGAACAATACAAAGAAAAACAATTACCAAGAATTTAGTTAAAAGATAATAAAACAAATAATCCAACATAAGTAAACCTAAGATAGCCCTAGATTTAGCCTAGTCTACTAAACAGCCTGCTGGCATATGCTGCCCTTTACAATCAACAGTGACATTCAGAATAATGATTTGTGTCTCCTTAAATCCCCAGTCCTCAAAGGCAAAGTAATCATAATAATTGCTATAATTTGAGGATTGTTTATCAAATACCAGATGTTGTAAAAAGTGTCATGTTATTAATATATATTATATGCACCATTTTTGCTTATGTGTGCTAATGTACTTAATTGTTGAGATAACCCTGGGGCAGGGGATTATCTATTTGACAGTTAAATCAAACCAAACTCACTGCCATCCAGTCAATTCAGTCTCATGGGGATGCTATTGGGTAGAACTGCTCCTTAGGGTGTCTGACTCTGTAAGCTTTTACTAGAACAGGCAGTCTTATCTTTCTCCCTCAGAGTGGCTGGTGGGTTTGAACCGCAGACTTTGGGGTTAGCAGCCCAACTTTTAACCCATTATGCTACCAAGACTCCTTGTATCTGACAGTTGGAGGTACATTTATAGATAAGGAAGCTGATATTTGGAGAAATGAAGCAGATTTACAGGCTTATCTAATTGGTAAGTATAGCTACATTTTGAACACCAAAGCCAGCACTCTAAAATAACTGTTTATATTCTTAATACTTTACTTACAAGCAGGAGAGCACAGTGATTCATTTTATATTTCAACTGCAAAATAACAAAAAATCTGCTTGGTTCTTAATTAACCATCAATTTCAGCAAATTAGAGAACGTCATCATCAATCTGAAAACCTACTTACAGAGAGTCTATCCCAAGTTTTTAAACTATTATTCACCCAGCCTTTATCAAGGAAAGCAGAAATTGACGGTAGACAGCACACTGTAACTTTTTAAGTGGAGAGACTGCGCTTTACTCATTTCTGTGTCTTCAATAGAACTAAGAACAGTGACTCGTTAAAGTTGATGAAGAATAAATGCATATTACTCTCCCCATATGGAACTGTGTTTGAAAGAGGAACATTATTTTGTCTGCAAAATCAGAACAATATAATGAGATGAACATGGGTTCAAACACTACGCTAACTCCAGAGTTGACTAGCTGTGTATCCTAAACACACTATCTGACTTTTGGTTTTCTCATTTAGAAATCGAAGGACTGAATATCATTTCATTCACATTATTGAATGTGAATTTTTTTTAATGCCTGTTACATAGTGGACACAATTTCCCCCCATCTCTCCTCATTTAAAAATAAATTTTCACTGCAACACTACTGTTTCCTGACTCTTCTTAAACATTGATAAATTAAATCCATCATTTGTAAATGTCTTTACAATTTAGAAATCGCATTATACATGTTATATCTTATGAAAATCACAGTAATCCCAGAAGATAAGAATAATAGGACAAGCTTATTTGCTTTCTAGTTACAGATCCCAAACCCTATTCTTTAGCCATTTACGTTGTTGTTGTTGTTATGTGTGGTGGAGTCGGTTCCAACTCATAACGACCCTGTACTGGGTTTCCGAGGCTGTAAATCTTTACGGGAGCAGAAAGCCTCATCTTTCTCCCACAGAACAGCTGGTAGTTTTGAACTGTTGACTGTGAGATTAGCAGCCTTATTCATAACCACTATGCTACCAGAGTGAATAAATCGTAGTGACCAAATTCAAATCTGAATCCATTGTCATGAACTTTGAACCTTTCTCAATATCTTAAACTCCATTTGGGTAAAGTAGGAAAACCAAATCTTACCATCTTCAAGATTAACTAATGTGAGTAAATTGCTTTACCCAATAAATTTGGTGTTTGTTCTTGGTTCCCGTGAAGGAACTTTTAAATTCTTGGAATGTCCCAAGTGATTGGAATGGTTTTAAGATTCATGGAGAAAGAGGAGTACAAGCCACAGCTAATAGTTTGTTTAGCTAATAAAGTAACTCTGGGGTGAGAGTAAAGGGACTAGAGATTGAGTTCAACCAATCAGTCAAATGTCTATGTAATGAAACTTAAGTACAAACTCTGGACCCGAGATTCATGGTTGACAAAAGACGCTGATGCACAGGAAGGTAATACAAGTAATTAGGACTCTTTTAATAAAACTTTGCTTTTTAATCCAGTGAGCAAATGAAATTGCACTTCTCTTTCTGACCTTTGAAAATGTAAAAAGAAAGGACAGGCACTGACTATGAGATAAAGTTTATTTTAAACTAGAAGTTTATCTAATTTTTATGTTATATTGAAATGCAAACGGTTTCTTGGGAAAATATTAAATTAGTCACCATTTCACATCTTTCCGGGGTACCATTATACATTCAACTAGATGGCATTATACAGAAAGAAAAATAAATCAACCTTGAGTCACTTCAGGGAACTAATATTTTTTAAATAACAGTATATTACCATTATTTGCCATCTGTTACACATCAATAAATGTTCAAGATTGTCTGTTATATCTCAAAGCTTTCAAAGAATTCTGAATTAGGCAAATCTCACTTTGTAGGCAACTGAAGATTTAAATTTGACCACAATGGACAGAAAATGTCAAAGTATAAAGAGGACTTGTAGGTAAAGAGACAGAGACGGTAGACATCTTCTTGTCTCTGAGGTCCAGAGTACTGATACTTCACAGTCACACAGTGCTTCTCTTTTAACTGGACTAATCTTACTAGAAAATCCTCTACAGGACAGGGAAATTGAAACACAGAATGGCCAGGAATCTGACTCTATTTCATGAGGAATGAGAAAAGGTAATCCCTCTGTCCTGGTGTGATGCTGTAGAATAAGCAGTGGACCACAAGTTCAGTTTAAACCACAAGGTCGACGTTTCAAACCCTATATAGCAGATCCTCAGACAGGGTCACTCTGAATAAAGGTGACTCAACAGCTCTAAACATCAACAACATCTTCATCTAGATCAGTAATTCAAACCCACCAGTCACTCCTTGGAAACCCTGTGAGTCAGAACTGACCCCACAGCACTTAACAACAATATCTTCATCTTTACGGAGTCCTGATGGCATAGTGGGTTACAAGCGGGCTGCTAATTACTAGATCAGAAATTTGAGTCCACCATATGTTTGTGGGAGAAAGATGAGACTTTCTGCTCCCATAAAGATTTACAGCCTCAGATACTCAAATGCAAGGTCACTATGAGTCAGAACCTACTAGGTAGTACATAACCACCATTGGGAACAGTTTCAGGTGAACCCTACGGATCACAGTTGTACTTTTACACACATGGAGTTGCCATGAATCTGAACTAACTCCAAGGAAACTGGTTTGGTTAGAACATACAGGGAATCCTCCAGTTGTTTCCAGTGCAAAACAATTGCTATATGAAGAGTCAGGCATAAGCAAAGAGAAATAAAAGATGATACGTGATTTGTCATTAATTTTTGTCACTGATTCCTGGTGTGAGTAGAATGGCAGCAATATTATGTGTCAGAAAAGTTTTTTTGTTTTAAATAAGCTGAACCGTATTTCCCTCCCTTCCTCTCTCTGGGCTGTGGAATCCTGTCATATGCTTTGATGGTAGTGTGTTACTCAGTGCTGAGAGCTTATCTAACATGATTAACACAGAATGCAAAATCATCTGCAAAAGCTGATATACAGAAAAAGGAAGCCAATGGAGGAAGTTCAGAAAGTCATTTTTTCAAAAATTCATACCAGATCTCACTCAATAGTTACAGGGGTGGGGAATCTTTTTCTGCTAAAATGTATAACATCATTCGTGGGTCACACAAAATTATCAAATTAAGAATTAGCCTGCTACATTTGGTCAAACATTTCATGAACTCACCCTTAATGTGATAGCTAGAACTGTGATTGCCTTGGAAGGGCCAGACCAAATGATTTCACGGTCTCATCCCTGCATTAGAGGATGAATCTATAAAGTATTCTTCATAGTCAACAACCAGCTGAGATTGATCACACCAGTCTAAGTCTTGAAACCAGCTCAAAATGGATATAAAAAGTTGTTGTGGTTAAGTGCCGTCGAGCTAATTCCGACCCATAGTGACCCTGTCCAGAGTTTCCAAGGAGCAGCTGGTGAGTTTGAACTGCCAACCTTGCAGTTCAAATGGCTTTGCAGTCTGGTGCATTAACCCACAGCACCACACCAGGACTCCAATAATGTAAATAGAAAAGATAATATTGCATATACAGTGCAAGATGCATGCAAAGTCAGCAGAATAAGTGATTTGACTAAAGGGTTCTGCCTTCACATATTTCTCCAGATGAGCCAGATGTCATTGTGCCCCAAATGCCATGATTTGAGAGCTGTTCCTACGCTATGGATTTAATATGTTCCCCAAAAGATATGTTGAGGTCATAACTCCTGTACCTGAGAATGTGATCTTATTTGGAAAAGAGTTTTCTTAAGTGAAGGTCAATGAGGTCATTTCAGGGTAGGGTGAATTCTATTACTACTCCCTTCTGAGTGGCATTTTTGAAAAGGGGAAAACAGATCCAGAAACAGAGTTACATACAGAGGCAAGGCTCAATGTGAAGATCCATCTACAGCATATACCAGCAGTCAGAGAAACTTGAGAGAGGCACAGAAAAGTGCCTCTCTCAGAACCAATACAGCCAATACACTACATTCAGACTTCTAACCCTCCAGAATGGTGAGACTGCAAATTCCTGTTCTTTAAACCTGCCACTTTGGGGTATTTTAGTATGGTAGTCCTAGGGAAACTAAGACACCCCAGAAGCAGAAGTCTCTCTTTAAATGCAAGAGCTCCTGAAGATATACAGTATGAACTCAGTAAAATCCTAGTGTGAACCAATATAGAAAATTGTTTTGTTTGTTGAAAGAGTGACTCAGACACTCCTATGAGGCACTGGGCACACTGGGGTTGAATGGACCTAGAAAGTAAGGAGGAAGAGGAAAACATAAGGGAGCAATTTTTTCACATGTATTTTTCTTATTATTGTTTTCTTAGCAATAACTTTTTAAATTTTGTATTGTGGTTTTGGTGAAAGTTTAATATGTTCTCCAAAAGATGTGTCGAGGTCATAACTCCTGTACCTGAAGCAAATTGGTTTTCCATTCAACAATTCAGACACATTTTGTTTTGTGACATTGATTGCAAGCCTCACAATGTACAATCAACTCAAGTTTTTTACTACTTCCATTTGTCCTTCTTTCTTATCCCTTCCTGCCTTTTAGGTGCCATCGAGTTGGCTTCAATTCATAGTGACCCTATGACCCTTTGAGCCCATTGTTGCAGTCACATGTCAACCCATCTCATTGAGAGTCTTCCTGTTTTTCAGTGACCCTCTACCAAGCATGATGTTCTTTACCAGGGATTGGTCACTCTTGATGACATGTTCAAAGTAATTCAGATGAAGGCTCACCATGTTCATTTCGAAGCAGTACTTCTTCCAAGACACACTTGTTTGTTCTTCTTGAAGTCCATGGTACTCTCAATATTCTTCACTAACACCATAACTAGAATTCATTAATTCATCACCATGATATAAGAAGAACATGGTAACAAGATTGGAGGAAAACTCACTAACAATCTGCAATATGCAGATGCCATACCTTGCTTGCTGGAAGTAAAAAGGACTTGAAATACTTACTGATGAAGATCAAAGACTATAGCCATCAGTATGTATTTCACATCAAGGTAAAGAAAACAAAACTCTTCACAACTGGATTAATAAATAACATCATAGTAAACCGAGAAAAGATAGAAGCTGTCAAAATTTTAATTTTGCTTGGATCCACAATCAATGCTCATGGAAGCAGCAGTAAAGAAATCAAACAATGTATTGCATCAAACAAATACTTCGTTGAAGGGTTAAAAAGCAAAGATGTCACTTGGAGTGCCTGACCCAACTATGGTCTTTTCAATCACTTCATTTGCATGTTAAACCTGGATAATGTTGTAATAAGGAAAATGGTGTGATGAGGTTTTATGTTAAATTGACTGGCCTGAATTTTCAATGGTTTAGCAGTTAAGACATAGTAATCCCCCGTGATGAGCTCTAATATAATCACTCAATGATGCAATCTGATGTGATTATATTGATGCAATTATGCTATATATTGTAAATACTCACTTCTATGATATTAGTGAGGGCAGATTAGGGTTAGGTAGTACCTTCAGTCCATCTCTTTTGAGATATAAAGGGAGAGATTATGAGCAGAAAGCGGGGATCTACTACTATCAACAAAGAAAGGCCTGGAGTGGAGTACATCCTTGGGACCTGTGGTACCTACACTGTAAGAATCCTAGATCTAAAGGAGGATTGATGCCAAGACATACAGAGATCTCCAAGAAATGTGGGGCCTACAGATACTGACAGGAGACAAGGGCCTTTCCCCAGACAAAGCTTTCCCCTAGAGCTTAGACTCTGAATTTGACTTTCTAACCTCCTAAACTATGAAAGGATACATTTCTGGTTGCTAAAGTCAACCACTTGTATTTCTGTTATAGAAGCACTAGATAACTGAGAAAACTAGTAAATAATTGATGCATTTTAATGATGGTGTTCATGAAGAATATAGAAAATACCATGGACTACCTGAAAAGAAAGCAAATCTGTCTTGGAAGAAGTATAGCCAAAATGCTTCTTAGAAGTGAGGACATGTTATCAGGAAAGACAAATCCCTGGAAAAGGACATCATGCTTAGGAAAGTAGAGGGTCAGAAAAAAAAGGAATAAACCCAACCAGATGGACTGACATAGTGGCTGTAACAAATGGCTCAAATGTAGTATTTGTTCTGTTTTCTTTTGCATAGGGTTGCTATGAGTTGGAGCCAACTTGAAGGCACCTAATAGCAACAGTAAAAACCTTTCTAGTATTTTCTTTCAGTCAAGATCCATCTGATGTCAGTAACAATATTTTTCATTCCACATCTGTCTTTAATTTCTGGAAGATCCCTGTTGACATACTGCTACAACCATTTTGAATGATCTGCAAAATTTTACTTGCATGTGATATAAAGGATATTGTTTGATGATTTCCATATTTCATTGAGCCACCTTTTTTTTTAAATGGGGACGAGTATCAAACTTTTACAATCAATTGGCCAGATAGCTGTCTTCCAAATTTCTTGGCATAGACAATGAACATTTCCAGTGCTATATCATTTTGTTTAAAGATTTCATTTTTATTCTGTCAATTGCTGGTGCCCTATTTTTGTTTGTTTGTTTGCCAGTGTCTTCAGTGCAGCTTGGAGTTCTTCCTTCAATATCATCGATTCTTGATCATATGCTACCTCTTGAAATAGTTGAACATCAACCAATTCTTTTTGGTACAGTAACTCTGTGTATTCTTTCCATCTTCTTTCAGTACTGCAAGTAGAGGCTTGAATTTTCCTTCAGTTTTTTCATCTTGAAAAATAATGAGTGTGTTCTTTCCTTTTGTTTTTCTAATTCCAAGTATTTGCATATTTCTCTATAATACTTGACTTGGTCTTCTCAAGCTGCCCTTTGAGCGTTTCTGTTTCTCTCTTGTATTTCATAATATATTCCAGTTGCTCTAGCTTCTTTATGCTAATGAGCAAGTTTCAGAATCTCTTCTGATATCCACTTTGGTATGAAGTTCCAAAAAGCTTTGCTCCATCCACATCATTAAAGTCAACTCTATGTTGAGGAGGTAGCTGTTCCCCATATATTTTTAATGCTTTCCAACCTGAGTTACTCACCTCCCAGCAGTATATCAGAAAAATTTCCACTGCAATTCATCATGTTTTCAGTGGTTAACTATTTAAAAGTGGTCCATCTCTCCTCCTTCTTTGTCTTAGTCTGGGAGCTACACCAAAACCTGTTCATCTTTGGTGACCCTGCTGGTATTTCAAATACTGGTGGCATAGTTTCCAACATCACAGCAACACACACACCACCACAATGCAACAAACTAACAGGCGAGTGGTGGTTCCAAATAGTATAGCTATTCAAATATAAATAACATGGTGGTGCTGTAGGGTCATTACTGGATTGTGAACCACAAAGTTGGTGGTTCAAACCGACCAGCTGCTGCTAGGAAACCCTATCAGGGTTGCTTTGCGTTATAACTGACTTGCTGGCATTTAACTACAACAACAATTTGCCCAGATGCCAAGAAATATAATTGCTTAGGAACAATCCATGACATCTATATAAAAATACTGTTTTCTAAGGTGTTTTATAACGGAAAAAAAAAAATCCTTTTTCCTCCATAGATGGAGGTGATTTTGTGACGTCTTTTTTTTTTTTTTTTTTTTTTAAGCTTATAGTGTCATTGTTGCAAAATTCTTCCTTTTTGATTCCTTCTGTAGAGCAGTTCCAATCTCACTTGTATAATTCCATTTAAAAGCATTAGAGAAAATATCTGACAGTGCCTCAGAGTTCTCTCTGGAATCTTCCATTTCCATTTGTTTTTGTTCTGTGGACTTTTGTTGTTAGTGCTTTATAGCCTGTGGTCTTGTAGCTAAGGAGCGCTCATATCGGTCCCTTCTCCATCACTCAGACGTTCCTGCTTCAAATGTTGCTGTTGTTCTTGCCAACTTCTGAGAGAGAGCTGTGTAACTGGTTCCAAGGTGCCTGTCTAAAGGGAGTCCAGACTGAGCCATGGTTAAGGTATCTTTGTCAGCCTCTTTGTTATCAGCATTTATCAGATGGAAGAGATCAAATTACTCGTCTGCTTTTTTTATTTTTGAATGCTGAGCATCTGGTGTTTGATTGTGTATTGCCATGTACGAACACAATAATCCTCAAACATTTTGATCACAAGTAGATCTGTGTGTGGGGAAATGCCTTCCTGCTGGTAAATGCCTCTTTAGCTTTAATCAAAGATGTGGAAGACATCACACAACACCTCAAATTGCCAAGGAAAGCAGAGGCTCATAGAATCCTTGGAGTTTTGAGAAGCCTGAAAAATAATCTAACTCAATTCACAATCCAATTCATCTCTCTCAATTTTTTAAGGGGAAGGGAATATTTCTAGTCACCTCCTTAATTAGTGGTGGCATCAGAGCCATAATTCAAAATTCTAACTCTAGTCAATAACTAGAAGCAAATGAAACAAATGTTGTCCAAAGTGGCCTTGCCTCTGGCTTCTCACGTAGACAAAA
Organism: Chrysochloris asiatica; assembly: GCF_000296735.1. NCBI lineage: Eukaryota > Metazoa > Chordata > Mammalia > Afrosoricida > Chrysochloridae > Chrysochloris > Chrysochloris asiatica. The sequence continues at coordinate 19,130,157 of NW_006408526.1, forward strand.
AAGCTTGAAACACCTCCACAACCAGGTCTAAAGGTGGTGGTGGGGGGGTGGAGGGGTGGGGAGACAGACTGAAGGAGGAGACACGTTTGATTTTATTAGAAGTCATCAATCATCATTTGGTCTGCATTCAATATTTTAGTGGACTACTGAGTTAGCATCAGATGAGGGTCAAGGGTTAATTTTACTTGCTTTAAATTTTCATAGCTGTTCTGAAATAATAAGAAACAGAAATGAGATGTAAATGTGGAAACTATTCAAGCAGGAGAAACAATACTAATTAAAACTTGAAAACAAAGAAGATTAAGAAGGATGATTTTATCACTGTGTTGTTGACTAGATTTTCCCTAGAGACCCAGCACTTAATTAAGCCGAGGAGGCATCATGAGGTACAGTCTAAGGGGTGGACCTGAAGCCTTCCTATCCAAGTGTCTCTTCCCCATTGGTGGACACAGTACCAGAAACACATTGGAACATTCACACAACTCTTCCTGAAAGCATTCTGTCCCAGATTGGACTGGGTCATACACTTACCTATGAGTACCTAACTTTCATCAAATAAATTGAATGGGGGCAAAAAGTAAGGCATAGTGATTTGGGTTATAGGTAGAAATGAAGGGACAAAAAGAAAACAGCACTTTAACCACATATTATGTGTCAGCCACCATGATAAAGGCTTTCCCATACACCATTTTATTTGATCCCCAGAATAGCCCTGTGCATTAGTTTCTTAGCTACCTAATTAATGCTCTAACCTAAATGCCACAAGTGGGTGGATTCAAAGAACAGAAATTTATTTTTTCACAAATAAATTCATTTATTTTCTAGAAGCTATGACCCCAAATCAGGTCCCACACATGTCAATTCCTTCCTTGTCAGTAGCCTTGCACGTTCCTTGGTTCCTTGGTGACCCTTGACTTGAAGATAATTTTCACATGGTGTCTGTCTTCCCCCATGTGTTTGTCTCTGTGCTTACTCTGACCTTCTTATAACTCAGAAGTGAATTAGGTTCTAGCCAATACTGGTATGATCTCATTAATATAACAAAAGAAGGTCCCTGTTATATGTCATATCGTAGGAGTACTGGTGTGGCAAGGAGCTCTGGTAGTGTAGTGGTTATGAATCGGGCTGCGAACCTTAGGGACAGCAGTTGGAAACTACCAGCTGTTCTGCAGGAGAAAGATGAGGTTTTTTGCTCCGGTAAAGATTTATAGCCTCAGAAACCCTGTTGAGGATTGCTATGAGTCAGAACCAACTCCACGGCACCTAACAACATCAACAACACTGGTGTGGCACTGTAGTGCTAATCAGCACTGGACTGCTAGCCATAAGGTCAGTGGTTCAAACCCATCAGCAGCCCCTCAGAAATCCTTGGCATGTCCAGAGCATTAACTCGCAGTGCCACACCAGGACTCTATGGGTTAATGTGATGAACTGCAAAGATGCTTTGAACTGCAAAGTCAGCAGTTCAAGCTCACCAGCCACTCCTTGGAAACCCTACACAAGGGCACTATGGGTCAGAACTGACTCAATGGCACTTACCAACAGTAACAACAACAACAACAATATATGTTGTGGAGTCCTGGTGTGACTCTGTAGGATAAGCACTTGACAATTAGACAATAAGGTCAATTGAACCACAAGGTTGGCAGTTCAAACTTAACCAGTTGCTACTAGGAAACTCTATACAGGGTCGCTATGATTTGGAACTGACTCAAATATACTTAACAACAACATATATTGTTGTTGCTGGGGGCTTAGAACCAGAAATGACTCATCAACCAGAAATGGCTCATAACAACAACATGGTCATCTATGATGGACAGGTCTCAGCAGAGCTCCCAGGATAAAACAGAGTAGGAAGAAGAAGTGAACCATTTCTGAATGGTTGGTGACTGAAAATCTTACGCATAGCAGCAAAACATTGTCAGATGTAGTGCCAGAAGATGGGCCCCCTCAGGTTGGAAGGCATTCAAAATATGACTGGAGAAGAGTTGCTTCTTCAGAGTACTGTTGACTTTAATGATATGGATGAAGTACAGCTTTCAGCATCTTCATTTGCTGATGGGGCACAACTCAACATGGGAAGAAATAGCTATAAATATCCAATAATAATCAGAACTTGGAATGTATAAAATATGTATATAGGAAAATTGGAAGTCTATCAACGTCTTTAGTCTGAAATTGATCAAACATGCCATCAAGATGCATTAATAATTACTGCTGATTGGAATGCAAAAGTTGGAAACTAAGAAAAATGATCAGTAGTTGGAAAATATGACCTTGGTGATAGAAGAGATGCTGGAAATTGCATGATAGAATTTTGTAAGCTCAGTGACTTAGTCACTGCAAATATCCATTTTCAACAACATAATAGGTGATACGTGGACCTCATTGGATGGAATGCACAGGAATGAAATTGGCTACATGTGTAGGAAGAAAAAATGACAAAGCTTAGTATCATCAGCCAAAACAAGACAAGAGGCCAATTGTGGAACAGGCCATCAATTGCTCATATATATGCAAGTTCAGGCTGAAGTTGAAGAAAGTTAAAACAAGTCTATGTGACCCAAAATATGATCTCTAGTTTATTCCACATGAATTTAGAGACCATCTCAAGAACAGATTGAATGCATTAGACACTAATGACTAAAAACCAGAAGAGTTGTGAATTGACATAAAGAACATCATATATGAAAAAAGCAAAATGTCATTAAAAAGAGAGGAAAGCAAGAAAAAATAAAAATGATGTCTGAAGAGATACTGAAAATTGCTCTTGAGTGTAGAGCAGCTAGTGACTGGAAGAGATGACAAAATAAAAGAGCTGAATAGAAGATTTCAAAGAGCAGTTCATGAAGATAAAGTATTATAGGGAAATGTGCAAAGACCCGAAATTAGAAAACCCACAGGGAAAATGCTCAGCATTTCTCAAATTGAAAGAAAGAAAAAATTCAAGTCTCAAGTTCCAATATTGAAGGATTTTATAGATAAAACATTGAATGAAACAGGAGGCATCAAAAGATGATGGAAGAGTTAAAATATTTAATGGCATAAGAAGCATCAAAAGAATATGGAAGGAACACACTGAGTCACTGTACAAAAAAGAATTGGTTTGTGTTCAGCCATTTCAAGAGGTAGCATATGATCAAGAACCCATGGTACTGAAGGAAGAAGTCCAAGCTATACTGACGGGATTGACTCCAGAAATAGATGGAATACAAATTTAAATGTTTCACCTGATGCAAGTCGAGAGGTTCTCATTCATTTATGAACTTTGGAAGGCAGCTCCTTGGTCAATGGATTAAAAGAGATCCATATTTGTACTCTTTCCAAAGAAAGGTGATCTGGGTCAGCAGGTCTCAAACTTTGAGGTCTCAGGTCTTAAAAATTGAACACCCCAAAGAAAGTTAGCTGTTTGCTATATTGGAAACTCAAAGTGAGGTTATTTTAAAATATGTACTTATTAATTCAGCTAAAATGGCAAACATGTTAACATAAACAGCATTTTTATGAAAAATAACTCCAATCTCAAACAAAAATTTATTGAGAAAAGTGATACTGTTTTACAGCTTTGCATATTTCTTTTATGTCTGGATTTAGAGAAGACATCTGTATTTTCTGAATTGCTTCTAGACTCAATCTCTTCTGATGCTTTGTTTTGGTTGAAAACTATGAAGAAAATCTGTCCTGTACAGATAAGTAGTTGGAAAGTGGAAGACTATAGTCTTTTAAGAGGAGGATTTTTTTCTCTGATAATACACTGAAGCTCAACAAGTAGTTTTGTCTTACAGGTTAGCCGCAGTGTTGAGTCTTAAAGCACCTCAGTGAACTTATCACACTCTGCTGCACTAAAATCTATTTGTCATATATATTGAAAGGGTATTTTACATATGCATGATTTTACAACATCATGTATTGGTCATTTGGAAAATATTAATCTGCTAAATTATACAGATATTTCAAATGTTGATAATATTTCACTATCTAATTTTTTTTTAAATCACTTTTGTTAATAACTCCATCAATCCTTTGAGGGAAGTTTTGAATATGAGGAAGTAGATAAAAGTTTTCCACAATTTTAATTTTTACTTAAAAACTAGAATTTTATCACTAGCAATAACAAAATCATGAGTTGTTTTTCTTGAAGGGAAAGACTTACTTTGTATATATTTTTTTAAAGAAAATATGTCAAATACCCAACTTTAAAAACCTCAATTTGTCTGGCAATCATACTTTCAAATAAAAAATTATGTTCCACAAAAAAAGTCATATTATCTTGCAACTCAAACAATTGCACAAATACTCTTCCTTAAGACAAGTATTGTACCCTAATACATGAAGTCCTTTATGCAGGTCAAATCCACCCAGAGATGTCTAGGAATAAGGCCTGGTGAACTGCTTATGTTTTCCTATGCATGCTTTTGCTGCATCATGCATTCATTGGTCACTGGAAAGCTCTGTGGATGATAATTCTAGTCTGACACAGATGGGATGGGCATGAGTTGGGACAGACAACAACAACTAACAGCAAAAACTGCTTCATTAGAGCTCAACTAGAAGAAGAAAGAAAAGGAAAAAGAAGAGTAATCTGATACAATCTGATGAACTTGACCAACATCTATGGATGCAGTAACTCAAAAAGGGAACAAATCTTTACAGTGAGGATCGTTTCCACCCTTCAATACATAGGGTAGACAGGGATGGGCAACTTGGACATTGGATACCCAAAATGAGGGGGCTAAAAAGGCAAGAAGTGACTGGCTTTCAAGCTTTCAAGAGGGAGCCTAGATCCAGAGGGTGTGGAGGAAGGTCCACTGAGTAGTATCCAATCTGTCTAGGTGGAACTGATGAAAGGAGATGGGGATAGCACTCATATGGTACAATAGTGAATAATTACTATCAGAACTGATTGTGAGGGTTGGAAATTTTATCTTTGAATGAATTAATGAATTAATGAATTAATTAATTAAACTGCTTCATTAGAACAAGGAAGATAGGAGAACCCTGAGGCAGGTTTGCATGGGCTAAATGGGACAGAGGTAAATAGTGATGTATGCGTAACCTTGGAACAATAAGGCTCTGTGATACAGGGATACAGTCATAGTCTGAAGAGGGGGAATAATGCTAAGATGCTTGACTGACTTATGAATATTGTTTTCCCTATTCTTCTATTGTAAAATAGAAACTTGAGTGGGATAGAAAGGAATGTTGGGAAACATGATTACAGAAAGCTTGTAAGCCTGTCTCCAGCCTACAACTGATTGGAATACCTAAAAGGGGTTCTAAAATTTATCCAGTGAAATAGGCTTCTTGCAGAGATTTTGCAGTATATAGGACCTTAGGTGGAATCCTGAGCCCCATCCAGAACCTTCTGAGGTGGGAAATTCCCAGTAGAAAGGACAAGAAGACCAGCCTGAAACAGCTAGAGTAATCCAAGATACATCTTCAAAGAGAGATCAGCAGGAACAATCCAAAACAAAAATGGTAGTATGATTAGCTACTACAAGAACAAGCAAGTTGTTCACTGGGGAGCCATCAAGGAAAACAATCAAATCCCTCCAGGTCAAACCCCACTCCAAGATTGAAACTCAAAGGGAATACATGAGCAGGCATGTAAGCTATCTGGCAACCACTTTGGTATACTGGTGAGTGGAAGAGGGGGATAGGCAGCAATGAATAAATGGGCTGAGTTCAACCATGTTCCATACACTCCCGTTGACCTAGAGATGAGAGAGAGAAGATGAAGGACTGGTTGGTCCGAAGTATGGTGAAAGCTGGGGAGTCCTGAGCCCATGGATAAGGACATGGCCACAGAGGGCTAGAGCTGAGAGTGAAGCATCTAGATGATATGAAGTGAGTGGAGACATACCAGAATGCCCAATTTTGTAGATAGTACCCATTTGACCTAGCCTTGATGGCTTGAAAATCAGAACTCAACTAGAGGAAGATTAAAAAAAACAAAACAAAAACATTTTGATAAAGGATTCTGGTGTGGCATTGTACAGCACTGGACAACACTCCACAAGGTCAGCAGTTCAAACTCACTAACTGCTCCTTGGGAACCTTATACACGATCCCTATGAGTTGGAACGGACTCAATGGAACTTAACAACAAAAACAACAACAAAATGGGCAAAATATTGAATGGTGCAGAAAACATCTAAAGAATGGAAGGAATATGCAGAGTCACTGTACCAAAAAGACCTGGTCAATGTTCAACCATTTCAAGGTAGCATATGATCAAGGGCCAGTGGTACTGAAGGAAGATGTCCAATGTGCATTGAAGACATTGGCAAAGAGCAAGACTCTAGGAATTGATGGCATACAAATTGAAATTTTTCAACAATCTGATGCAGCACTAGAGATAACACTTATCTATGCCAAGAAATTTGGAAGATAGCTATCTTGCCAACTGATTGGAAGAGATCCATATTTGTGCCCATTTCAAAGAGAGGTGACCCAATGGAATGGGGGAAGTATCAGGCAATATCATTAATATCACATGCAAGTAAAATTTTGCTGAAGATAATTCAAACCAGCTGCAACAGCACATTGACAGAGAACTGCCAGAGGTACAAGCTGGATTCATATGAGGATATGGAAGGAGGGATATCATTGCTAACATCAGATGGATCTTGGCTGAAAACAGAGAATACCAGGAAGATGTTTTCATATGCTTTATTACATGTGCACAAAGACTTTTGATAGTGTGGATCATGACAAGCTATGGACAACATTTCAGAGAATGAATATTCTGAAATACTTAATCGTGCTCATGAGTAACCTAAACACAGACCAAGATGCAGTTTTTCACACAGAACAAGGGAATACCGAATGGTTTAAAACCAGGAAAGGTGTGCACCAAAGTTGTATTCTTTCTCCATACTTATTCAAATTGAGAAAACAATTAGAGAAGCTGGATTATATGAAGAAAAATATGGCATCAGGGTAAGAGGAAGACTTGTTAACAACCTGCAATATGCAGATGAAACAACCTTGCTTGCTGAAAGCTAAGAGGACTTAAAATATTGATGTAGACAAAAAAAACACAGCTTTTGGTATGGGTTGCACCTCAATATAATGAAAACAAAATTCCTCACCACTGGACCAAAAATAACATCAAGATAAATAGAGAAAAGATTGAAGTTGTCAATGACATCAACCATCAACAGAAATGGAACTAGAAGTCAAGAAATTAAACAACATATTACATTAGACAAATCTGTACAAGACCTTTTAAAAATGTTCAAGAGCAAAGATGTCAGTTTAAGGACTTAAATGGTGCTGACCCAAGCCATGGTATTTTCAGTAGCCTCACATGCATGTGAAAGTTGTACAATGAATAGGGAAAACCATAGAAGAATTGCTGCATTTGAGTTATGGTGTTGGAGGAGGATATTAAAAATATCATGGTGGTGGTGATGTGCTGTGGATTTGATTCCAACTCATAGCTACCCTACATAGGGTTTCTGAGGCTCTAATCTTTACAGGAGTAGAAAGCCTCATCTTTCTCCCACAGAATGTCTGGTAGTTTTGTACTGCTGACCTTGAGGCTAACATCCCTACTGATAGTCACTACATTGCCAGTTGTTGTTGTCATTAGGTTCCATCGAGTCAGTACCAACTCATAGCGACATTATGCACAGCAGAACGAAACACTGCCTAATCCTGGGCCAACCTCATTGTCGTTGCCATGCTTGAGTTCATCGATGTTGCCACTTGGCTAATCCATCTCCTTGGGGGTCTTCCTGTTTTTCTCTGACCCTTCACCTTACCAAACATGATATCCTTCTCCAGTGACTGGTCCCTCCTGACAATATGTTCAAAGTATGAGAGATGAACTTTGGCCATCTTGGCCTCCAAGGAGCACTCTGGCTGCATTTCTTCCAACACAGATCTGTTGGTTCTTTTGGCAGCCCATGGCACTTTCAATATTCTCCTCCAACACCATAACTCAAATACATCAATTCTTCTATAGTCTTCCTTATTCACTGTCCAGCTTTCGCATGCATATGCGGATATTGAAAATGCCACAGCTTGAGTCAGGTGCACCTTAGTCCTCAAGCTGACACCTTTGCTCTTCAACACTTTAAAAAAGTCTTATACAGCAGATTTTCCTTAAAAACACTATAGACTGTCAGAAAAGCAACAAATCTGTGTTGGAAGAAGTACATCAGAATTTTCCTTAGAAGTAAGGATTGTGAGGCTTCATCTCTCACACTTAGGACTTGTTATCAGGAAATACCAATCTCTGGTACATACTTGATAAAGTGGAGGATTAGCTAAAAAGAGGAAGACCTCCAACAAGATGGATTTGCACAGTGGCAGCAGCAATGGACTCAATCACAGTAATGATTATGAGAATGTCACAGAACAGACAGTGTTTAGTTCTGTTGTTCATAAGGTCACTCTGACTCAGTACCAACACAAGGGTACCTAACAGCAACAACAGACTCCAATTAGACTAAATGAAAACAGACATTTAATGATTGGGGAGGGACCATGCATAACATTAATGGCTAAGACAACTTTTATGCTAGTTATAATGATTAGAATATAAGAAGAAAGAATCACTTATCTATAATGAAAGTGAATTTAAAAAGCAATGTTTGTAAATAATTACTAAAATAAAATTTATTTGACAAGACTTCTACTATCAACTAAGATGGATAAACAGGAGCCAGATTTATCTTACCACATGAAGTAATGTGAGAACAACAACAACAACAACAAAAACCAGATGATCTATATATAGACAGTATTATGGATTGTATGGTGCCCTATTCCCAAATTTGGGTTTTAAATCCTAACTCCTACATCTGCGGTTATGGTCCTATTTGGGAATGAGATTTCTTATGTTAACCTTATAAGTAACAGGACATCAGATAGAGTACGAGGCAAAGGGATTTTGCATCAGTAAACCCTCAGCCAACCCTGCTGCCATCAAGGCAGTGTCATCTCATAGGGACTCTATAGGACAAAGTAGAACTGCCCCACAGGCTTTACAAGGCTGTACTCATTACAGAGGCAGACTGTCACATCTTTCTCCTTCAAAGCTACTGGTGGGTTTGAACCACCGACCTTTAGGCTAGCAATCAAGTGTTTAACCACTGTGCCACTAGGACTTTAGATTAAAAGTGCTCTGTTCCACATAACAAGATTTAAAATCCTCACCAGAAAGGATAAAATTATTTGAAAGAAAGTTAATTGCATCACAGAACTATATAGAAATTTTTACATTTATAGAAACAAAAAGTATCCAATGTTGAACATGCTAAAAATGTCTACAATCAAATAAGAAATTATTCAGCCATGAAAAGAAGAAGAAAAATATAATCACAATGAGGATAAAAATCAATTAATTGCTACAAGTTCAGAAATTATAAAAATATAGAATTCATATACAAAGACATTAAAACACTTATTAAGACTGTACTGCATATGTTCCTTCTGTGGCACTGTAGGATCAGCACTGGACTGCAACCATAAGGTGGGTGGTGCAAATCCAAGAGCTGCTCCTTGGAAATTCTATACAGGGTCACTATGAGTCAGAACCAACTTGATGGTGCTTAACAACAACATATATGTCCAAGATGCTAGAAGAAAGATTGAGCACAGAATGAAAATCTACAAATCAATAAAATAAAAAAGACACTAAATAAAATGAATAGAATACTTGAATATGCACTTCATAAAAGAATTTACCTACACTATCAATAGATGTATAAGGTTTCAAGATAAAATATCAAGAAAATGCTAACTATATTTACAATTGTGACAATCACAATTAGGTATGATAACAACTACTTACTATTGAATCAATGAACCCATCCCCCTCTCCTCTCACCCAGTCCATCTAGACAAGAAGAAAACTATTCAGTACCTTCTCCTGAATGCTTTGAAATTAAACACCCTCATAAAAACTTGTAAGTCAGACACTTCATGCCATTTTAGCCATTTATGTAGCCAGTTTCTAAGTTGCCTATCCCTATCAACCCTGTATACAAAAATGGGGGAGTAGTTAATCTTGCATTCCAGGAACAGGACCCTAGGACCATCAAGAGAGAAGAGCCTGAACTGAACGTGGGACCCTAACCAGAAAAGCAGAGACACCAGAGATGGAGGCAGAGGTAATGGTATGGAGAGACTGGAACAGCTGAGGACTCTAGACTCATGGAAAGAGAAAAGCTGTGTGCTGATGGCCAGGAGACTGACTTCCAGAATATGCTCTTTGCTTGTTTAAACAATTATATATCCCTGTGTAGTTTTTTAAAATACATGAGCTAGATGGTAGACATGCATTGATATGGGTGAGGGGACAGGCAATATACCACCGGACGGAGGTTAGCAGAGGAAAGATGGGGGTGGGGAGAGACATAGGGAGGAATGCAGTGGTTGGAGTGAATAGAGGTAAATGCTGTTAACTGTTGGTGCATGGAGGGGATTGCAACCATAAAATGAAGCAAATATAATTTGTTGAATGTGAAACTGATGATGTGCTCTATAAACCTTCACTCAATTCACAATAAAAAGTTAAAAAAAATAATAAATAAGAAAGGAAAATGCTAACTAAAACCACAATTAGATAACCCATCAGCAGTTACATGACTGAAGAGTATATTGAGACCGACTATTACTACAAGAACAAGCAAGCTGCTTGCCCAGGAGACATCAAGGCAAGTGGTTGGGTCCTCTCAGGGCAAACACCCTTCCAAGACTAAGACTCAATGGGAATACATGAGCAGACATGCACTCTGACTGGTGACCCCATTGGTCACCGATAAGGGGAAGTGAGGGAAAAACAGCAATGAAGCTTCAAGCTAAGCCCTACAATGTTCAATAGACTCCTGTGGACCCTGGGTGGAGACCTGGTTGGCCAGCAGTGTGGCAAGACCTGGTGACTCTTGGGCCCAGAGTCAGTGACATAGCCACAGAGGACTAGAGTGGAGAGTGAAACGTCCAGTAGATAAGAAGAGAGAGCATATGCACAAGAACACCCACACTTGCAGATAATACCCACTTGCCCTGGCTTCAATGACTGGATGATCAGAGCTCAACCAGAAGAAGAAAGAAGAGGAAAAAAAGAGTAATCTGATACAATTTGATGAATTTGACCTACACCTATGGATGCAGTAGCTCAGAAGAGGGAACAAATCTTTACAGAGAGGATCATTCCCACCCCCTCCATACAGAGTAGACAGGGATGGGCAACTTGGACATTGGCTACCCAAAATGGGGAGGGGGGTGCTACAAAAGCAAGAAGTGACTGGCTTACAAGCTTTCAAGAGGGAACCTATATCCAGAGGGCATGAGGGAAGGCAGAATCTCCACTGAGTAGTATCCAATCTGTCTAGGCGGTGCTGATGAAATGAAATGCGGATGGGTCTCTTGTGATACAATAGTGAATAATTGTTATCAGGACTGATTGTGAGGGTTGGAAATGTAAAGGTAGATGTTTTGTAGCAAGGAGGGGAGTGATTAACTTTTCAGTCTAGGAGCAGAGGTCCCTGGGACCATCAAGGGAGAAGAGTGAAGAGTGGGACCTTACCCAGAGAGGCAGAGACAATGACATGGAGAGATGGAGCAGCTGGGAACTTTAGACCCAGAGAAGGAAAGGGGCTGTGTGCTGATGACCAGGGGCAGGCTTGTAGGGTATACCCCTTGTTTGGTTGATGATGCATGGAGAGGATTGTAACCATGGCAATGAAATGATACACGATAGGATGAATGTAAAACTAATGTTCTCTCACGTAAACTATCACATAATCCACAATAGAATATTAAAAAAAAAAAAAGAGTAAATTCATTTAAAAAAAAAACTTTGTAAAACCATTTCCCAATATCTACTAAATCTGAGGAGTTCTGGTGTGGCTATTGGCTAATGTGTCAGACTGCAAAGCCATTTGAACTGCAAGGTCAGTGTTTCAAGCTCACAAACTGCTCCTTGGAAACCCCATACAGAGTCTATGGGTCGGAATTGTCTCATCAGCACTTAACAACAACAACTATATCTGAGCATACACTCAGAATTTTCTCTCCTCGGTTTATACCCGAGAGAAATGTTTATGCTCACAAAAAGACATGAACCAGAATGTTCATAGCACGGGTATTCATCAGCACTCAACAATGGAACTATTTTTACTATTTCAGTGGATAAAGTATAGTGTACAATGAACTTATGTTGTAGTACTGTAGGATCCACACTGAACTGCGAACCACAAGATCGGCAGTTCAAATCCACCAACTGCTCCTCAGAAACCCTATACAGGGTTGCTATGGATCAGAATCGACTCAATGGCACTTAACAACAACAATCATACAATGGAAGAATACACAAAACGATAAAAAATAATGTACCTTGTAGTCCAGAGCATTATCCCACAGTGCCACACGAGGGGCCACCCTAGGACATAACAATTTCATAGCCAAGTCAGAACCTGAATACTTTTTGTCTCCTAGTCCAGAAAGCAGGAGCTCTGGTGATGCAGCGGTTAAGCTCTCAGTTAGTAACTGAAGGGTTGCTTTGAACACATCAGTCATTCTGTGGGAAAGATGTGGCCGTCTTTTTCCAAAGATTTACAGCCTGAAGCCCTGCGGGCCAGTTCTGTGTTGTTCGTGGTGTTGCTGAGTCTCAACTAATTTGACAGCAACAAATTTGGGTTTGGGGTTTAGTTACATGAGCCAAAGGAGCCTGGTAGCATAGTGAATTACAAATCAGGTTGTAAACGGCAAGATTAGTAATTCTAATCTACCAGTCACCCCTAGGGAGAGAGACTTTCTGCTTCTGTAAAGATTTACAGCCTTGGAAACCCTGTACAGGTTCACTGTGAGTCAGAACCAACTCAGTGACACACAACCACAACCATCTGAGACAAATCATCATCACAATATGTACTTTTTTGTTATATATATATATTAATTATTTTATTTTTTTGTTGTTGTTAAGTGTCATCAAGTTATCTCCAGCATACAGTAACTCTGTATAGCATTTCTGAAGAGAAACTGGTGGGTTTGAACCACTGACCTTGAGGTTCAAACTGACCTTGTGGTTCAAACCACAAGATCGGCGGTTCAAATTTACCAGCCGCTCCTCGGAAACCCTATACAGGTCACTATAGTCAGAATCGACTCGACTACACTTAACAACAGCAACAAGTGTGCGCCCAGGCAATTCCCCAAGCCTCATTTTCTGTTTCTCTAAGATGGAGACTTTGATAGTTCCTGTTGTCCCTTTGCAGAGTTTTGTTGATATCATTAATTCATTTGTAAAACAATAACTTGACACCTTTAATGTGTCAGGAGCTGTAATGGGAATATAAAGTGAAAAGGTAGAATTTTTAACCTTCGTTGCATTAAATTCCTCTCAGAAGAAGCAGACATTGGATAGAGAGAGGAAAGAAAATTGATAAATATGTGCAGTCTCTGTTCTCATAATACTCACAGTTGTGTTGTAAGGTACTCGGGTGATGAAATGAAAGCCTTTTGTATATGTACAAAAGGCACATATAATTGATTGTGTCATGTTAAATGTGCAGTCGAAGAGCATCATAAGAGGCTGACTCCAAACTTTAATATTGAAAGTGAGTTTGATTGATGATGCAAACACAGAGACATAGGAGGCAGACTGGATGGTAAGCATATGGAGAAGAGGCTGGAAAAGAGCAAAGCTTTGGAATCAGTAAATCCTGGATCCAAATACAAGGTCTCTTGTTTATGGCCTGAGTAATGACAGATATTTTGCAGGAATGTTATGAAAAATTTATGAAAAAATAGTAAAAACTCAATAAATGATAAACAACTAGAGGTGAGATGATCAGGAGTCCAGGTAAGAATTGGTAACAGCTGCTCTTACATAGGAGTGATAATATTGGTGGCATGAGGGTAGACTTGAAAAGGTAAAGTCTCCATGACTTAATGAGAGTGCTGACATCCTGTTTATAACCTGTAAATACCTGTTTAATCTTGGCCTCCTGGTTGTATGTGATACTCTTCAGAATAGTAGAAAATAAAGCCAAAGAAAGTTGAGATTGCCTGCTTGGAATTGGTAGGGGACAGGAACAGTGTAGAGAAATGAAGAATTTGCTTTTGTATCCATTGAGTTTGAAGTATATCTGGGGACTTCCAAAAGAAGATGTTCAAGAGTGAAGTCTGACCTGGGCATTTTGTTTTGAGACTCATTAATACACAAGTAGTTGTGGAAGTCATGGGTGTGGATGAGATCACCTTGAGAGAGCATTTAGAGAGAGGTGAGAAGAGGATCAAAGGCAGAACCCAGAGTAACAACAGTCTATGGGGGGGGGGGGGGCTGAAGAAAAAAACCTTCCCTAATAAAAAGAGCATCACATGTATGCCTAGGACTTAATAACCTTCTGAGAGCTGTTGATTCGTGTCTTCTCTTTTGCTGTCTCTCTGAAGCACTCTATCCTATCTCAGACTCACAGTCTTCTTGAGCTGTTCTATTATACCCTCTTTGAAAATCCACATCTCATTTATCAACCATCTTTCCTCACTCTTTTCCCCACTCAACACCATCAATTCCTCTATGCACAGATTTGAGCCAATCGGATACCATAAATCACAAGCAAACCCAAAGGAATGCTAATCAGTGGTGTAATACAGGCACTCCCAGTAAACAGGCAGGTAGCAATCTGTGCTTGGCAGACACGTCTTCCCAGGACACCTAAAATCACATCATTTACTTCTCCCATGTGCATCCCCAGTTCTTGATACAGGTGTGTGAAAAAGCAGAAATGGTAAGAAGAGAAGGCATCTATTGGCTCAAATGTAACACTTATGAGAATGGTGCAGGACAGAGCAGTGTTTCATTCTGTTGTGCATACGTGCAATAGGTGCTGCCACTGTGTCAATCCATCTCATTGGGGGTCTTTCTCTTTTACGATGACTCTCCATTTTACCAAGTAGGATCTCCTTCTCCATGGACTGTTCCCTCCTATGAGTATCAGAGATGAAATCTGAACACCCTAGCTTCTAAGGAGCACTCTGGCTGTATTTCTTCCAAGACAGATTTGTTTGTTCTTCAAGCAGTTCATACTTAAAGTTTTTCCAACACCATAAGTCAAATACATTGATTCTTCTTTCACAAGCATACTTAATATATGAAAAATGACATCATCTATTCCTGTAGCATCGATTTCACTCATACGTATGCTCTTCTCTTTAATTTCTTGTTTCAGAACACTTGCTTATATCTGGGGCATATAGATCTTCAATAACCTACATAGATTATTGATACATTTCAGCATCCTAATCTATTTTCTACCATCAGAGCTAAAATTTGAACTTGGCGAAAGTTTGTTGATGATACCCAGTCCTCATAAGGGAATTCTATCCAGGAAGGCCATTGATAAAACTGTCCTTGAAATAGTTAAGCACTATCTCTTTAAAGAAAAATGGGGGTGGGGGTGGTGGTAGAGGAATGATCAAGATTATTTCTGAACTCAGCTATTACTGGAAATATTGGTGTACATTTCACCCAGATTTTATTGGTTCTGGAAAGTAGCAAAGTAGGTTGAAGATGATGGAATCCCTAGAAGCTTCCTCATCTTCCCTCCCTCCTTCTTTGTCTCCCTCTCTCACTCCCTTTCTCCCAACAGTGCTTATTATGTGCCCAATAACACACCATGGTGTTACTGGGTGGTGCAAATGGTTAAACCCACCAGCGGCACCTCAAAGAAAGGCCTGGCTATTTATTTCTGAAAGATCACTTCTGAAAAACTCTACCTAGCATCGTTCTACTTTGGGATCACCAGGAGTTGGAACCCCATTTGATGGCAACTTTTAAAAAATTTGTTGTGTTTTTATATATGCCAGTGACTCACTATTCCATAGAATATACAATAATTGTATTTAAATACAATCAGGTACCACACAGACCAGGCTCAGCTCTCAAGGAGTTTACATTTTGGGGTAGAGAAATAGTAATAGTTGCTATGAAAAACAGGTACTGTAGTAGAGGGCTGGAGTGGAGGTAGAAGGGCCACATTAGACACCTGAGAAGGAAACACTTCTGTGAAGATTTAACATTTGTATCAAATGCTGAGTAACAAGAAGGAGTTCACTTAAAGATTTGAGGATGAATTTTCCAGACAGGGAGAACAGCAAGTTCAAAGGCCCTTAGATGGGGGTGTATTTGGTGAATTTGAGGAACAAAGAGAAGACCCTGTGTGGCTGATGCCTACTGAAGGGGAGAATAGTGGGTGATGAGGTCAGATGGTGAGATGAATCCACATTGCATAGACACAGAAGTCTTGGTAAAAACGTTGGATTTCATTCTAATGAGGAAACAGTGAAGGGCTGTAAGTGGGGGAATGATGTAATCTGATTTACATTTTTAAGAATTCTAGCAGCTGTCTTGGAAATGGAGTAAAGGGAAACATTAGCATTACTTCATAGTCAGACCTTTTATTGAGTTTAAAAACAGTTCAGTGGAGTCCCACCTCAATCACTGGACTATTTCTAAGATTCATATTACTTCAAAGCCCAAAATTTTGCTCCCCACAGTAGGGACTTAGGAAAATGTCAAGTAGACTCTAGAGAAAATTCCAAAAGAGAAATGCCAATTTGTGCACATTCTGGTGCATGGTTTTTTAAACATTCTTATATTTTAGACTCACCTCCTTATTAGTTTCCATGATACAGACAGTACTCAATCTCATGCCTTTTTAAGATGTGACACCAGACCATCTACAAATCAATGAAATCAGAATCTTGGAGGTAGATATTAGGCTTCTGGGTTTTTTAAGCTCCTCCAGGTGATTCCAATGGGTAGCCAACTCAAGAATGGGCACTCTGAGTTTCAGGTGATAATGAAAACAAAAACCACGGGCGTACAGGAAATGTACACTCCCACTGCTCTGCTTCTGGGTCTGGGGAAAGGCAGTGATCAGCTCCCAGCTGACAGGCACATTCTGAAGCCTGACCACATACAAGTTCACCAAGGAGGCCACTCTGCAGGCTGCAGCAGGCTGCTCTGTGGTGTGGTGTCCAGATTTGCAAAATGAAATGAGAAGCCATACTGTCTCTTCTGGGGACCTTGGCAAACTCTATTTAAAAAAAAAAAAAGAAAAGAAAAGAAAAAGAAACAAAGGATGAATTCATCCAAATAGAATTCTTGTGCACTCAGCACCGTAAAGATAGATACCACCTCTGCTCTGAAATGCCTGAAATCCTACAGAGCTCAAAATTTACAAGTTAACACATCCCATTACGCTTTAAAATAAAGGAGGCAGCTTTCCCACTTGCCTATTTAGCTTTTCTACATTCATTATGTTTAGCTGCTAGGTGAAAAATACAATAAAAAGAAAAGAAAGGGAGAAGATAGTAAGGGGAAAAAACCAGCACTAGGAGAGTGATGATGGCATTTTAGCCAAGCATCATAATCTAGTCAAATAAGTTTCCATTGTTTGCTGTGGTGGTGGGTTATTTTGGTTCACTTTTGATGATATTGAAAAAGGGAAACAGGCAGAACAATGCTATAGAATACTAAAATACTGTCATGCAGTGTAACACTTTGTTATATTCTGCTTTATATAGTTTGATATTATTTCAGATGTGTTAATCTGGTCAGATCTAGTAAATTTCTTGAGACCACATTTCTTCCATGATTTAAACAGCACCTGTTCACAGGTACAAGTGCTTAGTGATCATAGACTCCATATGGAAGAGACCAGGAAATACTTTTATTCCATTTTGGATGCTTTTGAATAGAATATTCAAAATATTCTGAATGGAATACTTCTTTCCTCCCTGCTCCCAATTGTTTGCTGTGTATGTGTGATGTGTGTGTATGTGTGTGTGAGAGAGAGAAAGAGAGAGAGAGAGAGAGAGAGAGAGAGAGAGAGAGAGAGAGAGAGAGAGAAAAGAGAGAAATCCTCCACAGGAAGCCTCAGGTTCTAGACATTTACCTTGGTGCCTATAACATTTCGGGGCAGGCTTCCACGAGTCTTACAAAATACTGTACTGTTTTTGAGAGTACGCACAGAAATTACATGTTTAAGTAGACTAGAGCTAGATTCCTTATATTAAGGCCCAGACACCTGTGTGAAGGGGAATGGATCCTAAATCAGGGAAAGCTTATTGGATCAATGGATAACTGTCTATTATTCAATTGACAGTGTATAATAAAATTGCTGGGGAAAGAAGTATTAGAAGTCAAGGATGTATTCCTCCACCTAGTCTTTTTAGTGTAGACCTAGATTTCTCAATAGGAGTAAGTATAAGTCCAACAAGAACAAGACAATCATTAAAAGGCAAAAGAAAGTTGCAATATTTGCCAGCCTACGAGCAAGGGCCAAGAGCAGCAGTATAGCCGCACTGGGTAAGAGGTTCTTTACACTATCTAGTGACAGCATTCTTGGTGACACATGGATGATGCTGCATGGAGTGGTCCAACATGGAAGCCCTCCTTGAGACTTCATATATACCCATACGTGTAAAAGACAAAAAGCAAAATATATCACTGACTATAATATTTCTTGAACCCAAGAACCTGCAATCTTAGGAAAACCTGGATATTGTGAGTGTACAACCTCAGATTTTCTACCAGCACTATGCTCTAAGGAATAAGAATCATCATTAATATCTTTATTAAAAATCAAAGGAAGAATTTTTTTTAACATGAGGACTGAACATCTCAATAGTTATTGTGTCCCCAGAAAAATTCTCTGATGTGGTGATTCCCTAATCATATTGATTATTATTTGAGGGATCTATTGACAATAGCATAGAGTTTGAATTTTGATCTTTTCCTTCTTTCTTGACTTTTTAATGACTTTCTGCTTTCTTCATGTATGATATTCTTGATGTCATCCCACAACTCTTCTGGTCTTTGGTCTTTAGTGTTTAATGTATCAAATCTGTTCTTCAGATGATCTCTGAATTCAGGTGGGATATATTCAAGGTCATATTCTGGCTCTCATGGACTTGTTTTCATTTTCTTCAGCTTCAGTTTGAATTTGCAGATCAGTAATTGATGGTCTGTTCCACAATCTGTCCAAAGTAGTGGCTTTTGGACCTTTATTTATCAAAAGTTTCCCAGGTGATCCTGATGATATTCTGGTTTGGAAACCATTGTTTTATATATGCTAAAAAATAAGTTTTATACTGGAACCCTGGTAGCACAATGGTTAAGCACTCATCAACTTAAAAGTTAGTTTGAACTCACCCAATGACTCTGTAGGAGAAAAACCTGCTGATCTGCTTTCATAAAAATGACAGCCAAGAGAGCCCTATAGGGTAGTTCTATTCTGTCACATGGGAGTCTCGACCAGTCAGAATTAGTTCAGTGGTACCCAGCAAGTTTATACAACCAATGAACAGACACCTGTCCTTGACATTTTTACAACCAATAACAAACTCATGGAGCAGTTTACTCTTCATTTCAAAAGATTGGAATCACAATCAGGAAAACTATATGAGGGGGAGTCAAAAGTTATCCACACTCTGGCTATAGAATTTATTTTAATCAACTTTCAGAGAAGACACATGGGTCAGCTTTCAAAATAAGCTTGCTTTTCAATACACTTTGTCCATCTGTCAACAAACTTTCATATTTCCTTATTAAAAAATGTGTTCGGCTAAGCGGTGAGCCACAAATGAACTGTTGTCATCGCTTCATCATCAGAGGTAATCTTCATCCTGGCACAGTTGCTTTCAGAGGGCCAAACAAATGAAAGCTTATGGAACAAGATCAGGACTATAGGGAGGATGCTTTAACACCTCAAAATGAAGTTTTTGCAGAGTGTCAACAGTGTGCAGACGTGCATTGTCCTGCAAGATCACAATGCCTTTGGATAACAGTCCTCTGCATTTAATCTGAAGTTTAGGCTTCAGCTCATCAGTGAGCATTGCACTGTAATGAGCACCGTAGATTGTTGAACTTTTTTCCTGATAGTGTTCCAAAACTTCCTTTGAGAATTCCAGAAAACTGTAAGCATCAATTTTCCAGCTGATGGTTGATTTTTTAACTTTTTCTTGGTCAGCGATTGAGGTTGTTTCTATTCCATACTCTGCCATTTACTCTCAGGCTCATAGTGATGAATCTATGTCTTGTCACCAGTAACATTTATTTTTTTTTTAAGAAACTGTTGCCTTCCTTTGAGTATCAGTCCAGATTCTGTTTGCAGATGTCCAAACGCTTATGTTTATGCTTTTCCATGTGTTGTTTCGGTACCCATCTCACACAACTTTTCAAAACCCAAGTCTGTCATGGATTATTTCATAGGCAGAACCATGGCTGATTTGCAAATGATTTGCCACATAATCCATTGTCAATCATCTATTTGACAGAATCATTTCACATGCATGCTCAATGTTATCATCAGCCATGGACATAGACGGACGTTTTAATATAACCAGAATGTGGATAATTTTTAACACACCCTCGTAGTCAAATTATCATCTCAAGTTTGGCTACAAAACGGGAGCTCCTTGGTGAGGAAAAGAGAACTGATGAGTTGCTTTCTTCTCTGTTGACTTTTTACCAGTATGCAGCCTCACACAGATAGCATGTGTGAGATGACTATGACGAAAATAACCCGCTCCTGCCTCAGACAAGTAATAAGATGCTAAGATCTTTTAGCTACTTCTAAAAGGATTTTGCCTTAGGTTATCTCTGAATAGAACAAACATCTATTTCAATCTTCCAAAATTTCTGCAAATGTTATATAGAGGATCACAAAGTCTGTAAACTTAACTGGAGAAAGAAATCAGAATCTGGGCTAAAAGGAAAGGGCTTTTGACTAGGATGGACACAGAAGATGGAAATAATATATTTAAAAGGAGGTGGATTATTTGGCAGTGGGAAACTAGGATGACAGTTGTCGTTAAGTACCAATTTATAGTGACTTTATGCACAAGAGAATGAGACATTGCTATGCTTGAGCCTATTGCAGCTGCCACTGTGATAATCCATCTCATTGGGGTCTTCCTTTTTCACCAACCCTTTACTTTACCAAGCATAATGTCCTTTTCCAGGGTATGGTTCCTCCTGATAATGTGTCTGAGGTATGACATATAAGAATGACAGTACAAGAAATTAAACAAGCAATGTTGGCCTTAAGATGCTAGGGAAAAAATGAAACTAATCAGATAGGTGACATGTGGTTTAAGAGAGGACACTGGACTGAGTCCTGATTTTTCCCCTTTGCTCTCTCTTTTGGTAACACCTTGTCCATAGCTCTGTTACGACATTTCTGAAATTGAGTTATGCTCTATGTCACTCTTTCTCAACTAGGTTGTGCACGAGTTGAGCACAGGGAACATATTTTATTAATCTTTGGGTCCTTCATTTTTAACATGATTCCAAGTACATAGTCAGTTCTATGTAAACATTGACTGAATGATTGGATGAATCATTATCCATGGGACTGTCTTGCAAATGCTTTCTGAGATCATGAAGTTTTGGAAATTCTGAAAATGTGTTCCTAAAGTCAGATCAGAATCTTAGTAGTTCTTAATATAAAGTGTGTGGTATCTTCCATTTATCTGATAAGAGTTTAGTAAAGCATAGGTGGTTTATTGCTATTGCATTGTTTGGGTGATGGGTGTTAAACCCTTTTATTCTTAACAAAGTTGTGCTTTTGTCTAAACCATTTAGAAAGCATACCATAGCTTCCTTATTCCGGTTGTATTTCCTTAGTTTAGGCTTTGTTAATGATCTAACTGTACTGCATTACAAGGTGTGAGGTAGAAGCATGCTTCCCCCTTGTACATCTGTGACTATATCTGTTAATAATTATTTTCCTTTTCTCATTATTTTGACATTTTAGAGACAAAACATTGTTCCACACTCTATTAGCCTCTCACACTAGACTGGGACCGAGGTCTAGAATAAAGAGAAAGAAGAAAAGAAAAAAAAACATGCATTATACCTTGAATTTTTCTTTCCAAAATCTTTTAAAATCCCATCAAGGATTGGTTTATTGTTGTTTTTATGTACCGTCAAGTTGGTTCCAACTCATAGTGACCTTGTATAGGGTTTTCAAGGAGTGGTTGGTGAGCTTGAACCATCAACCTTGAGGTTCAAACCGACTTTACAGTCCAGCACCAGGACTCCAAGTGATTGGGTGGGACCATGTAAATAAGGTTACAGGATTCTAAGGCTGGGATTGGTTAGTTTTATCATCTAGCTAGGTTGGTAAACATGCCTAGAAAACCTGCAACCACAGAGCTAGTGACGTGGAAAGACAGAGCAGCTTCAGGCTCTAGCCCCTTGGACTGAGTAAAGCTGAGTGCCTACAGGCAGGAGACTGATTTTCAGAATGTTCTCTTTGGGCATTCATAGCCTGGCTAAAAAAACTTGGTATCACATGCATGAGAAGGGCAGAAGCCAAGGGGCCACATGGCTGAGAGACGAAGACAAGAGTGAAGCATGCCTGTAGTATTGCAGACAAGAGGCATCCTGAGCTTTATTGATTCTGAATTGTACCCTATCCACTTCTCTAATAAACCCCATTGTTGTTATGAGTTCTCTGTGGATTATCAAACCTGGATGTGAAGCAGAGTACTGTGGAAGGGGTGGTTGGTATCAGAATAGGGTAAAGAAGGTTGTAGGGTGGAAGCATGCCTGGCCTCCACTTCACAGGAATCAGCCTTAGACTGATTTTGAGTTTGATTCCCTTTCCCTCTTGTGAAGCTAGGGGAAGTCAGACACGGTCTCCACGGCTTAAGCAACATGTAAGACTGAAATGGCACATGTCAGATGGTAACTTAATTCATTCACTTGCTGACACCTGGAAATTAAGGGCAATCACTTACCCAATGAGATTAAAAGAATGATGCAAAGAGGCAGGGTTAGAGCAGGCCAGTCCAACATACACTATAATTTCCACATCTGGTCATTTTCTCTTCTTGTCAGGTTTCATCAATAGACAGTGTATTAGTCAGCTACAAACACCAAATTTCAGTGGCACACAACAATAAGATGCTAATTTTGCTCAGATGTCACTCATCTTGGCTGAGCAGTGCTAAGCTCCAGACTAGACTCAGGTTGATCCCTCCTTGTACTAACAACTACCCACAGGAAGCTTTTTTCATGAGAGGGCAAACTTAGAAGGCCCACACAAATAGGAACAAACATTTGAAATTTCTGTTTGACCAACATTCCTTTGGCCAAAGCAATACACAGAGCCAAGCCCAAACTTAAGGGATGGCGAAGTATACTCTTGCCGAGGAAGTAGCAGTGGAGAAAGTATATATGTATATGTTGTTGTTGTTTTTTAACAAAACTCAGATATTCATTGGTACAGCCTCAGTCTGATGCATTTCAAAATAAATGGAGAAAAATGCTGGGAGCCCATTTTTCAAAATAAATGGTGGGAAATGGTAGGTGATCCATGTATTTATGAATCCTGGGTCTCTTTGCCCTGATTCATTGTTTATAGGACAGGGAGTTGATACAACCTTTCTAAGGTACAATTTGCAAGAGATATTATAAATTTTTACCTAATGATTTCTAAGAATTTATCTGAGATGTGTAACAAGTTTTTTCTACATAAGGTCATTTATCTCAGCATTATTTATATTAGTGAAAAGCTAGAACCAACTGCAGGGGTTGGTTGAATAAAATGTGAGAGAATACAATCATTCCCAGTACATAGCACTATGGCACTGTGAATGCTGTCATAGAATCTTTTAACTTATTTTCATTATCTTCCTAGATTTTTTACCACTTAGACGGAACATTTGGTATTAAGAAATGTGTGAAATGTAAAATTTTGTCTTCTTAATCTTGCTTTCTGACCTATCATTCAACATCTCACACTCTTGTGGAGGGAAGAATTACAATTACCTGATGAAAAATATCACAGAATGTGCCTGCCCTGCTTGTTTTCCCATTAGGCAGGTGGTCAGTTGAATTTAGAGAGGGAATGTGTAGATAGGTTTTTTAAGGGTAGCACACCACATAGTTCAGAGTTTGCAAAATATAGCCAAGGCAGAGAATCGCGTCCTGGTGTGGCACTGTAGGACAAGCACTGGACTACTAACTGCAAGGTTGGTGGCTCAAACCCACCAGCTGCTCCTTAGAAACCTGATACAGGGTTGCTATGAGTCAGAACTAATTTCATGGCACTTAACAACAAAAACAGGCAGAAATTAGAGCCTAATTGGGTAAACACAATTAAAAGGGGATGAAGGGAGGAAGGAGTATGAACAACAAAAAAAAAGCCACGGTCTGCAAAAACACTGTACAGGAGTTTTATGGCATATTTTTCCAAAAAGACTAGAAATAACATGCGTAAACATCAAACTCAAAATAAACTCAGTAACTCCTACAGCCACCCATAACCTTTCCTGTATACTGTTCCTTTTCCCTCTCATTGCATTAAAATATTGAATCTACCTTGAATCTTATATTTGACATCCATACTCAAGGGGACAAAAAAGACTAACTACTTCCAGGTGGTGAAACTTTAATGAAAAATTTAGCCTTCAGCTCTGATTCCTGGTTTTCTTCTTCTCATTCACAATATGCAGTCAAACACACACTCTCTCTTATCTCTCTCTCTCTCCCTCCCTCCTTCTCTTCCCCCCTCTCAAATCTAGACTTTCCATCATCTCTCTCAGCCTCATCCCCTTTGAATTGCTTAGATTCTTTGGTCTTATCTCCTCTCGTTCTCCCTCATCAATATTCTCCTGTCTTATATTTCCATAGCTCTCAGTCCTGTCAAGGTGAATGAGACTGTCAGAACATATGTGCTCATTTACTGTACTTTGAAGCTGCCACATTGCATGTTTAACAATCACTTGTATGACTATGAGCCTAAAGTAAACTCTCCAGGAATAGCTCTCACTGGGATCTAAAACAGGGATCTAAAGAGTAGAAGATTTTTATGTAGACCAATCCCTGGCATGTGACAGTAACTATAATTCTGTGTGGGATATTTTTCTCTCAGAGAGGATTTGAGTTCTTGCACCAGGTATAAGACACTAAAACTAGGATAATGAATGACTGAAACCATACCTTCTTTTTCATAATTTGAGTCTCAATTTGATTCGTTATACTACTTTGTGCATTGCAACTCCTTGGAGCAAGCAGATAGCCAAATACTTAAATTTGGGAACCAAGTACCAGGTCAGGATTTCACGAAGATTCAAGGTAAGGAGCTATGAAAGACACACACACCAAGACATAAATTGTTGTTCCAAGATGCAACTTTTTTTTTTTTTTAATGTTTTATTGTGAATTATATGATAGTTTACATGAGAGAACTTTAGTTTTACATTCATTCCATCTTATATCATTTCATTGCCATGGTTCCAATCCCCTCCATGCATAATCTTCCGACCAAAGGGTATATCCTTGAAACCCGTCCTCTACACTTCCCCCTCCCTCCCCCCAGTCTTCGGCCCACAGTCCGTCTCCCTCTCTGGATCCAAAGTCCCTAGCCGCTTCATCACTCCAAGTCATCGTCTCTGTCTCCATCTCAGGCATCCCTGCTTCTCTGGGTAGGGTCCCGCTCTCAGCTCTTCTCCGTTGATGGTCCCAGAGACTTCCGCTCCTAGACTGGAGAAATAATCACTCCCTTCCTTGCTACAAAACGTCTACCTTTGCATTTCCAAACCTCACAATCAGTCTTGATAACCATTATTCACTACAGTACCGCGAGTTACCCATCTATATTTCATTTCATCAGCTCCGCCCAGACAGATTGGATAGTACTCACTGGTGATTCTGCCTTCCTCCATGCCCCCTAGCTCTAGGCTCCCTCTTGAAAGCTTGTAAGCCAGTCACTTCTTGCCTTTGTAGTCCCCCCATCCACATTTGGGTATCCAATGTCCAAGTTGCCCATCTCTGTCCACTCTGTGTGTGGAGGGGGTGGGAATGTTTCTTGCTGTAAGGATTTGTTGCCTCTTTTGAATCACTGCATTCGTAGGTATAGGTCAAGTTCATCAGATTGTATCAGCTCAATCTTCCCCCCATTCCCCTTCTTTCTTCTCCTGGTTGAGCTCTGATCATCCAGTCATCCAGTCCTGGTCACGTGGGTATCATCTGCAAGTGTGAGTGTTCTTGTGCACATGCCCTCTCTTCCCATCAGCCGGCAGCTCCATTCTCCACTTGAGTCCTCCATGGCCACGCTACTGAGTCTGGGCCCAGAAGTCCCCAGGTCTCCTCACACTGCTTGCCAACCAGGTCCCCAGCTGGGTCCACAGAAGCCCACTGAATATTGTAAGGCTTAGCTCGCCGCTTCATTGCTGCCTTTATCCCACTTCTCCCCATCGGTGATGTGTGTGGTCACCAAACAGAGCGTGCATTTCCACCAAGTCTCAGTCTTGGAAGGGGGCCTGCATTGAGAGGACCCAACCACCTGCCCCGATGTCTCCTAGGGAAGCGGCCCGTTTGTTCCTGTAGTAACCGTCCATCTGCCTCCATTGTTTCTTATTTTTCTTGTAGGTCTTTCATTGAGAAGTATCTTTTGTTCTTCTCGCTGCTCCAGGCTGGTCAGCTCGTCCTTTCAAGTGGAGATTTCTCATCTCTGGTGACCTGAATGTGGTTCTGGTTTCTACCTATAGTCTTATGTATTGCAAAGGCTCGGCAGGAAGCCTTGTTCACTGGGTATGCTGTAGCCCCATTTTAGGTATTCCAATCAGTTAAAGGCAGAAGACGGACTTAAAAGCCTTCTAGTGTGATGTTTCTGACTATTCCTTTCTCTCCCCCTCCAGTATTTACTCTATATTATAATGCAAGGAAAACCAAGATTCAAAAAACAGCCAAGCTTCTAAGATGCGACTTTTGAAGGGAGACCCAGAAGGCTAGTCAGTTAGTTGAGAGAGAGACAGGGGATGGAAGAGATAGTTCATGTGAGTGTAGAATCACTTGGTGCTCTGTAAGGTTTTACTGGGGTGCTGAGGCATTCTCCTATGGACCTGTGAGAGTATTAGAGGAGTGGTGTTAACTCTGTCATTTGCAGACAAGTGGGGGGGGGAAAGAATCCAGTCAATAAGACTCTGAAAAGGAAGCCAAATCCTGCAAATGGATGGTAATGGTATTAATAACATCTAGAATTTACTCAGCATTTACTTCAGGTTAAGTGGTTTCTCAAATTCATTTCATGTATTATCTCATTTAAATTCAGGAACAAAGACAAACCTGCCATCAGAGAAAAACAAAGAGGTTTAAAAGTAAGAATCCTGGAGTATCTTTGGATAGAAGTCAAGGGTACCTCAGGCAGGCATTATATAAAGCACTTTACTTTTACCAGCTAAAAAGTAAACCAGTAGAAAATAACAACCTTTTCTCTGGGTCACTTTTTTCCTGAAATAAATACATATGTGAGTTACACATTGACTGGATTAAGCAGTCTACACACATCTATTTTAGTCTTCATTGTTGTTGTTGTTAGGTGCCATCGAGTCGGTACCGACTCATAGCAACCTTATGCACGGCAGAACGAAACACTGCCCGATCCTGGGCCAACCTCACTATGGTTGCCACTTGGCCAATCCATCTCGTTGGGGGTCTTCCTCTTTTTCTCTGACCCTCCACCTTACCAAGCATGATCTCCTTTCCCAGTGACTTACTGATGAAGAGCACAGTCTTCGGTATGGATTACATCTCAATGTAAAGAA
>NW_006408526.1:19157910-19163993 GCF_000296735.1 Chrysochloris asiatica
TGTTGAAGAGCAAAGATGTCAGCTTGAGGACTAAGGTATGCCTGACCCAAGCCATGGTATTTTCAATAACCTCATATGCATACGAAAGCTGGACAGTGAATAAGGAAGACCATAGAAGAATGGATGCTTTTGAGTTATGGTGTTGGAGGAAAATATTGAAAGTGCACAGGCTGCGGAAAGATTAGTCTTCATAAGATGTGTGAAATGCAAATATCTTACAAGGAAGTGGGCTTTTAAGTTTTTTAGTAGTGAGCCCAAGATTATATAGCTAGGAAATGGCAGATCCAGAATGGGTTTTCACTCCGGTCTTTGCCCTTAAATACACCATCTCTGGTATTTTCTTAAGGAACCCTGGTGGCACTTTAGAATAAACACTGGACTGCTAACTGCAAGGTTGACAATTCATACCCACTAGGTGCTAAGTGAGAAAATGATGAGGCTTTCTGCTCCAGTAAAGATGTATAGCCTCAGAAACCCCATACAGGGTAGCTGTGAGTTAGAATTGACCGTATGGCAGTGCGTTTGTTTCGTTGTTTCTTTTGTAATCCTACCCGAAGACTCACTGTTGGAGATCATTTTCTTCTCATATCCACCAATAAATTTGTAGCAAAAACAAAGACATAAATATTCAATTATTTTCATAAGGACAGAACTCCCAAAATTATTATTCTCCTACAGCACAATTTGACACCACTTTAAACTCAGAATAAACCCACAACATTCTTTTACCAAAGTTATCACATCAGACCAAATTCTTAATGCCAAATGTTTAAAGCTAAATCATATGGCTCAGCTCCGTGTCATAATATTGGCTTGCATTTCTTTAGAACTTTTCATTCCCATGGATACCAAAACAAATTACAACCATGAACCAATATGCATCTATATATATGTGTGTCACTTCACTCTATTGGGGACAGTTTTTCAGAGTCTTGGAGAATTGTCTAACAGTTCAAATGAGGAATGAAGAAAATCTTTGCTATATGTCCATTTAAATTTTCTGAAGATAGAAAATGTTGTTAACTTGATGTAGAGCTTCTCAGTGATGTAGGATTAAATGTAGCATTTACTATTACATTCTTAAACCTGAAAAAAAATTTTTTGTTTGAAAGTACCATTGTGATAAAAAAGACTTTCTAATTCTATTTTCTGTATTATAAAAAAATCAATACTTCGTAGAGTATGTCTCTCTACGATCCTGGATATCATATATTCATATTGATTTGTGACCATGTTTTCTGCCTTGAATGCCATGTGTTCAATTTGAATAATAACTGTATTTTTTCATCACAACCTCAATGAAAACTCTCCCTACCATAACATTCCTTATTTTTGTCAATTATAACTACTTCAACATGTAGATGTAGGTGCTGAGAAGGGAGAGGTAAGGGAAAGGACAGGACAGATGAATATGCCATGACATCTTCTCTCAAGGAACTCGCTCTATTGCAGGAGAAAGAGACATATAAACAACAATTGCTCCATATTAGACACAATATACATGCAGTATTTTTCTAAAAGTTTTTATTGTGAACTGAGTGATAGTTTACATGGGAGATCATCAGCATTACACCATCATTTCATTGTAATGGTTACAATCTCCTCCATGCAGCATCATTCAACAGTTATTTGGTTCCATTTCCTCTGTTTTTCTTTTTCTTTTTTGGGGGGCGGGGGGTGGTGTACACAAAAACACTCCGGAATATATAATAATTTAAACAACCAAAAGGCACATTCTGTAAGCCTGCCTCCTGGCCACCAACACCCAGTCCCTCTCTTTCCATGAGTCCAAAATCCTCAGCTGCTCCCTCTCTCCATGTCGTCATCTCTGCCTCTATCTCTGGTGTCACTGCTTCTCTGGATAGTGTTGCACATTCTGCTTGTGCTCTTCTCACTTCATGGTCCTAGGGTCCTCTGTTTCTGGATTGTAAGATTAACTACTCCCCTGTTTTTGTTTAAAAATTTCTACCTTTACAGTTGTGACAGTTGTAATTGGTCATGATAACAATTATTCACTATTGAGTCATAAGAATCTTATCCCCATTTCTTTTCACCTGAGCCATCTAGACAAGATGAAGACTATTCAGTGGGGACTCTATTTTCCCCACACACTCTTAAGCTAAACTTCCTCTTGAAAACTTGTAAGCCAGTCATTCGTGCCTTTATCACCCCTTATTTTATGTAGCCAATGTCTAAGTTGCCTGTCCATATCTATCCTGTATACAGAGGGGATAGGATTGACACTTGATGTGAAGACTCCTTCCCTCTCAGTGATATTTTGAACTACTACATCCATAAGTATAGCTCAAGTTCATCAAACTGTAGCAATTTTTACTCTTTCACTTTATAAAAAAAAATTTTTTTTTAAATCTTCCTCTAGTTGAATTTTGATTTATACATGCAGTATTTATAAAGCATTGTGGGACACAACAGAGGATGAGGAAATGAATTCTTGGTGGAGTACAGAATAGCCAGCAGATGATATGGCCCAATGTTTTCTGACAATAACAGTGTTGGGAAAAATTTCCACATGGGTATTTTACATTTCTGTACACCTTGTGAGTAAGATATAAACTATGCTTTTGTTCCAAACTATCTTTCCAAAGGATGGTTATATAGCAGCATAGGAAGGTAGTCTCCCTCCAGAGTAAAAGGCAGATTTTTCTTGCTTCTCTGTATAATAAAGATAATTTCTTCTTTGGGGACAGAGCAGGTTTGTTTAAAGCCCATTATAAAAGAGTTAAGCTTTATAAACTTGGGGTTCTTTAGCTGTGATGTAAAACCAAGGCATGAGTAACATTCACCTGGATCCTTGCACATCAGTCCTATGAGACTTGAAAGTCTGGGAGAAGAAGAGTTGATAGAGATACAGTACTCAGCTCCTTGCTCTTCAATGAGGATATCATTCTTTGTATCTGACCCAGGAGTCTCATGTCTTCTGCTACTCTCCAGAAAAAAGTATGAGGATAATTTGTTAGCTTGTAAGTGGAGTAGAATCTCAGATCCGCACCCTTTCCTTTACTACAGAGAGTATAGTGGCTCTGTAAGATAAGCACTGAACTTCGAACCACAAGGTTGGTGGTTTGAGTCCACCAGATACTCCAAGGCAGAAAGATGAAGCTTCCTACTCCCACAAATATTTAAAACCTCAGAAACCCTATAAATACATAAACATGAAATAAAAATCTTATGAAAGGTTGCTATGAGTCAGAACAGACTCGATGGAACTTAACAACAACAACAGATTAGATACTGGTTTAAGCACTTTATGCTTATTAACTTGACTTCACAGCACAGTACTTTACAGTACCAGAATTAGGAAGCCATATTATAAGTGAGGGAAATAAGACACCAGGAGACTACATAAGTAGCAGTGATGTGATGTGAATCTGGAGTATTGTTCCTGAATCTTTAAACTTTATGATAATATAGTTTATTTTTATACTTCTACTGTGCTTCCTGAGTGTTGTGTGGCACTGTAGAATAAGCACTGGGCTGCTAACTGAAAGGTCAGCAGTTCAAATCCATCAGTCATGCCACAGAAACCCTATATAGATAGGGTCGCTACCAACTGAATAGTACTAAACAACAACAATCTCTGTGTTTGAGGAGTCTGTGTGATGATCCATTGTTGATGGGGCTGGAAGTTATGTCATGATTTGCAGTTTTGCACCTTCCTTTTTATGACGTCGATTACTGAAACATTCACCTAAAGATTCATAGTAAAGAACTGTACAGGGTACAGGATTTCCCCCCTCCCTCTTTAAAACCTAACAAGTTAGCCTATTAATGGTGGAAGACATCATATGCCTGGGTCAGAGACAAAGAACAATGAAAGAGCCTTTTAGAAAACAGTAGGTATCAATGCTCAAATGTTCACATAGTCATGGAAATATGTTTGGATGATTTGGGGAGAAAGTTGAGTTGGAGGGGATGGTGGTGTGGAGGGAGAGGAAACTAGCAAACTAAATTGAGAAAGATAGCTGTGGGGTATGAGGAAACCAGAAGAATGTGATGTTAGGATAATCAAAATAGGACACTGTTTTCAAGAGGAAGTGATGTTTGAGTTTAAGACAACGCCCTTTGTACTTGGCAACATAAAGCTTGCTATGATGGTCATTGAAGTTGCTTTGGTGGAATGATGGATGGAAACTAGATTGGAAAAGGGGAAGAGCGGTATGTTTTTCTAGAAATTTCTAGAACTTTTTTTAGAAGTTTGTTTTAAAAGGATGTTAACTAGAGAGAAACGATGACATAGTAGTAGAATTATTTTCTATAAGATGGGAAATGCCCATCTTATAGAAAACTTATAGAACAGATGAGATGTGAAGATAGAAAGATTCATGATGTTCAAGAAAAAAGATAAAGTGGAAAAATTCTAGAAAAAGTGAAAGAATGTCACACAAAAATTTGGTATAAAGAGACTCATATATGAATTCCAGCTAGTAATGACACTAGAGGAATTAGAATTCATGCCTGTGCTTTTTAACTCAACCACACCTCTTTTGAAATGCCATCAGATATTGCGTTTCTATCTCAACATTCACCAAAGTTGCAAAGAGAACAGTGAGAGCTTTGTGACAATTCGGTTGCTAAAAGTAGTAGTTCACTAGTAAAACACAGTTTTTCCAAGAACAGTCTTTGAAAATATAAATCTAAACAAGGAAAGAGAGGCAATAAATGACGGTGATTACTGTAGTTTAGCCTAAGTATTTTTATTCTTTTGTGTTATTTTATTTGCATGATTTAGTGAGATGAGTTTAGTCAAGAGTACCTTTGCAGTGATAAACACTCAGGCCTTATTTTCCTCTATGATAATTTCCCAATACACCAATCTCTCAGAAAACTGGAAATCTCAGTTGTTCTGCAATTTTTTCTTTAGTCATTCCTTCTCACTCACGGGACTTCATTAGCTTGCTGTCTCATTTCCTAGCTTCCTTTAGCCTCCAGTTGAAATTAGGAGAGCAGTGTTGAAAATAGAATAAGAAATAAAGAATGTGTGGTAGAGTACTCCTCTCCTCTAGGACCCTCAATGATACATCACACACATCAGTTTTCATATTTTATGTTTTATTTAGTAAATATACATAATAATGCAGCAAACAGTTGTTAAATGTGAATTCTGGCCATGAACTAAACTGAACTACCTTCAATTTAGGCTGCAAAGTTATGTTTTAACGATAGTGCAAAAAAGCAAACACCAAAATTAAACACAAAGGATCTTACAGAAGGGAGAATGAACTATGTTCATTTATTCTGTCGAGTGTGATGGAGTTTTAATTACAGAAATACTTAACCATACACAGAGAAACTTAGTGTTGTACATCATGTAAAACTAATAAAATAATTATAATGAAAGCTCTCACTGTGACAGCTAGCAGTTTGATGCTTACAAGCTTTGTAAAGAGAGAGACCATCCGGTAGGGGTGTGTATGTGTGTGTGTGTATAAATCCATAAACTTTTGTTCTTGCATCTGTAAATAGAGATTGCTGGTCATCTTTTAACTTATTTACATACACATAAGTATCACTGTGTAACTTTGTATAGTTGTATAGCTTTGAAGGTAGTAAATAGATTCTACTTACCTTTTGTTTCCCTCATAAAGATAAAAAATTTCTTGTTGGCAAGAAATCAGACTTTTTGTTCTGACATATTCTCCTTCATAGACATCTCCTAAAGAGCATTTTGCATATGTCATATACTCAAATGCAGCTGCTTCTTCTGCTGAAGTTTGGGGGTTGGGGTCTGAGATGGGAGTAGAGATAGATGCAGCATGAAAGCCTGTGTTTGTTAATACATAGCTACATCACCAGAGTACTACAAAGAGTTAACAGGTAAAAACTTTTCACATGAACTATGAGGGAGAACTAAATGCATTTAGGTTTGTCCACAGAGGGGTAGATAAGGTTTAAGACTCTAGATTAGGGGATAATATTCAGATACTGTAAAAAAATAAAAATGAAACATGACTACTTGGATTTTTCTCCAAGAGGTTTCAGACAGCTGGAAGGTAAAGAAAACCCTAAAATATATCTTTGAGTAGTTACTGCATTAAATAGTGTCTAAGGTCTTTGACATTTGC
>NW_006408526.1:19164093-19189632 GCF_000296735.1 Chrysochloris asiatica
ATTTGTTTAAAGATTCCAATATGAAGTATTCTGTTACTCTTGTTCTGGTTGATGGGATTCATTCTTTGCTCAATTATATACTCTAATTGATTCTCAATTACAGCTTCCTCTATGTAGAGTGAAGTTATCCATTATCTCATTAGTTTGTCAGATACTCCATCAAAATTATTTGCAGTCTTTTTCTTAACAGATTGCAGTTATTGATCTCTCCACCCAATAAGGAATATTAAAATATTTCTATTTTTTTTTCACCCTGATAAAATGGCTAAAGATAAGTAGAATTGTTTTTCGAAGTCCAACAATCTATTATCAGCATTTGATTTTGGGATCTCTTTAGGAATCAAAATGTATATTAACTACTTCCCCGTTTTTGTTTCAAAAGTTCTACCTTTACAATCGTGAGAGTTGCAATTAGTCATGATAAAAATTTCTCACTATTGAATCATAAGACTCTTACCCCATTGTTTTTCATCAGACCAGGCTAGACAAAATGTGCATTCAGGATCTCCTAATTTAATCTCAATGGCTTTAAATGAGAACCATGGCATTGTCTATTTTGTGCTTTGTTTTGGTTTTGTTTTTTTAATCTTATTGAAGTTTCAAATATTATGGCATGTGATGATGCACATTACAGGAAGGTAAAGTGATTGCCTGTTGCCAAAGTTCTCACAATGTACCATTTATGGATCAAGTGGTGAAGCCAGATTTTGTTGGTTCACTGAGAATACTTCCCTTAACCAAGGATGTGTGTGTACATATTCATGTGTATCTATTCAAAGTATTTCTCCAAATAACACTAATGTACTTACTAACATATCATTTGAGACTCTTTATACCCTTATAAAATGTTCTCCCTTAGACAACAAATCCTATTCATTGTCTATAAATACTGCTACTTCCGTTTTCGAAGGGTATTATTTTTCTTATTGTGTATTTCTTTGATTAACTACATACATACTGGTTTGCCTTGGTAAACAGGAAATTAAAAAATATCCTCACTCTACAGACAATGTGCTTTATTCGCCCAATGTTTTTCCTAAATGGATGAAAATATGCAATGCATGATGTGTTTCTTTCCGGTAGTATTTGAAATTCTTAGCCATCCTTGCCAAGAGTTTAACCTTGAATTTATAGCTTTCCACCTCCTTTCAAAGACATGAGTGATAGATACAGTATCCTAGAGAAAAGTAGATCATATACTCTTACTGAATAGAGCAGAGTATTCTTGGGCCCTAGGCAAAGTTGCATAGGTTAGAACTGGAACTCTAGGTATGCTGACTCAGCTGTAAAATCAAGTAGATGTAAAAATGACTCATATTCCTTTCATAGGATTCTTGTACCAAAGTTGTCTTGGAGAATGGTAAGGAAATATAGAGAAGAAAGAAAATTTAAAATGTAAGGGAGATCACGAAACGATCGGATCTGGTTCCCTGCTTTCAGTAGCTATTTAGATAATTCACTTGAGGCCCAGGGAGGTAATGATTTGCCCAAATTTACACTTCAAAAGAGATGACAGAGGAAGAACTAGAACTAGATGGCCAGAGTCCTAGACCATGCCTCACACGTTCATGCTTAGAAACCTAGAGATTCCTAGATACCTAAGTAACTAATCTAACAAGTACTTATGGAGAACCTATTTAGGACCAAGGAATCCCTGGCTAGTCCACACAGTTAATGTGCTAGGTTGCTAACTGAAAGATTGGATATCAGGATACAGCAGAAAAGTCTGGCAATCCACTTATGAGACATCAACCATTGAAAGTCCTATGAAACACAGTCTCCTCTGACGCAGATGGGTTTACCAAGATTCAAAGTCAACTGGGTGACAACTGGTCTGGTTTTCACTTACGATCAACCTTCATCGGAGGCACCTAGTTGTTGTTTTTGTTAAGTGCCATCAAGTTGGTTCCGTCTGACTCATAGTGACTTGGTGTAGGGTTTCCAAAAACAGCTGGTGGGTTTGAACAGCTGATCTTTTGGCTCATGGTGCAGTGTTGATCCTACAGCACCACACCAAGAGTATCTTGCTTTTGTTGTTGTTGTTAAGTGCAATCGAGTCGGTTCCGACCCACAGGGACCCTGTACAGGGTTTCTGAAGCTGTAAGTCTTTACGGGAGCAGAAAGCCTCATCTTTCTCCCGCAGAGCGACTGGTAATTTCAAACTGCTAACCTTGCGGTTTACAGCCCAATTTGTAACCACTACGCTACCAGAGCTCCTTAGAGATCAGAAAATGTATAAGACATTGTCTATTCCTCCATGGAATAGATTGACTATTTAACAAGAGATTGATGCGTGAAACAATCCAGAGTCAAGACACCTATAGTGTTCTCCTGAGCTCATGTTACCTATCCCCTACAGGTTCACAGGTGTTTAGAGAAGGAAAGCACTGATATTTCAAAGAAGCAAAGTTTCCTGCTCCTTCACTAAAGCATCCTCAATGTATTGTTTCATTGGTGTTTGTTTAACAAATGTCAATCATATGTCTTATATTCATTGACTCACTTGATCCCCATAGGAAACCTATGGATTAAGCAATATTGATTGTATTGTGTCATTTGTAAATGGGAATGATTTCAGCTCAGAAATTTTAATCGTCTAAAGTCACAAAGCTGATAAATAGAAAAGACAGGATTCAATCTCACATCTTTCTGGCTCCAAAGCCCACAGCCTGCCAGTTTGTACACTGTCTTCCAAGCAAGTTATGACATGAATGATCTCACACACTCTTCATAGTCACTCTGTGATCACTACGATCATCTACACTCTACTATGAGGATATGTTCTTCATTCTTGGTCCTGGTACAACTAAATCTAGTTTTCCTTCTATGACTCATTGACACAATAATGTTGTACAAAGGGCTTTCGTATACAACATAACAATTTGAATGCTGTAGTATTTATATCAACATCTGAGGAGTCATCTCCTTCCCATAGTTTGAGCCTGAAAGTAACTGTCAAAAGCAGCACATCCCTGGGTAATTTCTGAGAATACCCTCGGAAACCCTGTACAGGGTTTCCGAGGCTGTAAATCTTTACGGGAGCAGAACGCCTCATCGTTCTCCCGCGGAGCAGCTGGTAGTTTCGAACTGCTGACCTTGCGGTTCGCAGTCCGATTCGTAACCACTACGCTACCAGAGCTCCTTAGAAACATAAAAAACTGGTATGACTAATTCACAAGAACTAACGTAACTTCGACAAGTTTAAATTCTGCTATAAAAAAGGGAAATTACATTCTACCTCAAGTTTTAAATTATATTATAAAATATTGATCATTTTAACCTGTGTCTAAGAATGTGGTAGTTTGATTCTTAACTCTGTTATTTCTAGAGCAGCGTCTATTTAGCCATTGGGGCTAGGATTTATTACCAAATCTGAAAAGTGAGGGGAAAAGTAAACACAATAAGTACTCTCTCCTCCTGTTTTAGTGGCAACAGCCTTAATGAAGGCATTTAGCAACATTATTTTCATTTCAGAGAAGGCAGCCATGGGTATTCACCATTACTGGTTCTATGTGCTATTTTGCCAAGTAAGGATCTTATTAACTCATTTACTAGGGAAAATAAGCAAAGATACACATCACCTGGATTTAAAAGAGAGCACAGAGGCAATTTCTCTAAGGTTCTACCTAGATATTGAACTTAGACCTACTCTGGTGGGTTTCTAAGTAATTTAGGTTTGGAAGAGAAGAGATAATGCAGATATAATGAAATGCATTTATCAGGCTATGCATCATTCTCCAAAAGGTCACTGGAAAAACTCTCCAGAATTCTGGACCTCGTGGAATTATTTCTGATGCAATACTCAGATTTTATTCTTTCAAGAGGAAAAAAAAGGGGGGGCACTTTTTTGACTTTGCTGTTAAATTTAAGTTGATTTTTCAAAAGTCAACAGATTAGTGTTCACAACACTCTTTGACGTGTCCTAATTGACTTGACACCCCTAACATATGCAGCCCTGCATTGGCGTTCTGCAAAAAGGTCATTCATAAAATTGGAAAATGGAAACTGTCTAGGCTTTGATCAGAAGACATCCCATGAGGAGTTATTTGCAAGCAAGATCTTATTTCCCCTCACACAGGATAAGTCAGTAACTTATAGGCTGCCATATGCTCACAATGATACTATTAATTAAATACTCAAGGAAGCTTAGCTCAAATAAAATGCAAGAACATTTTGTGTTTTGTTAGAGAGGAAAAATAAATTTCACATCATATATTATTCCCAATACAGTTGGCAGTGGCAGATTCAAACGTGATAAGGAAGACTCTGAGGTCATATCTAAGTTTAATGGAAATAAGTGCTTGATGGAATAGGGATATCTGCTGTGAACACAGTAGGGCTATGTGTCAGGAGTTTACTATTCCTGGGATCGAATCTTGTGGTAGATTACAATGACATGTGTAAAGCAATTGTGGACTGTTTCCATGCCAGCAAAGCAAAACTAAAACACACAGTATTGGCAATTTTCCCAATAGCCAATTAATTGAATACTGATTAGCAATATCAATCTGAATTTTTAATTGTATCTAAATTTACCTGTAAATATTCAAACCTTCTATTTGCTTCTTTAACAAACTAATAGAAACAGCATTAAATAACCATATCATCCTTTGTAGACATTTGTTATTTGGATTTATATCATATTTACTTTGCCCATTTTAGGTCTAAAAATTAAACAATCTTTATCTTTAAAAATGTACTATACGGTATACAATGTTAGATTATATCTTCCATGAAGATAATGGTTGAATAAGAGAAAGAGAATGTATAGCTGAGCTCCAAATGGAGGTATCACTATATGATTTTGTTTGTGTCTCAAAGAAGACACAGGAAGTCCTGAAATTTATTAAATTAGTACTGTTACTTCAGTTTTCTACTTCTTGAGAAAAATCCACAGTATGATCCATCTTAGTGAACAGCCCCAAGCTTGCTGATCATGTTATAAAAAAATTAAACATATTTTTTAATGTTGAGGTGGTGTACAGAGATTTCTCATGACCTACAAGGAGCTCTGGTAGCGTAGTGGTTACGAATCGGGCTGCGAACCATAAGGTCAGCGGTTCGAAACTACCAGCTGCTCCGCGGGAGAAAGATGAGGCTTTCTACTCCCGTAAAGATTTACACCCTCGGAAACCCTGTACAGGGTCGCTATGGGTCGGAACCGACTCGACGGCACTTAACAACAACAACAACACGACTAGTTATCTGATTTTTTTTTTTTTTTTTAGTTTCTACGCTTCATCTAGAGAGTATTAAGCATCCATTGCAAGATATTTGTTTAAAGATTCCAATATGAAGTATTCTGTTACTCTTGTTCTGGTTGATGGGATTCATTCTTTGCTCAATTATATACTCTAATTGATTCTCAATTACAGCTTCCTCTATGTAGAGTGAAGTTATCCATTATCTCATTAGTTTGTCAGATACTCCATCAAAATTATTTGCAGTCTTTTTCTTAACAGATTGCAGTTATTGATCTCTCCACCCAATAAGGAATATTAAAATATTTCTATTTTTTTTTCACCCTGATAAAATGGCTAAAGATAAGTAGAATTGTTTTTCGAAGTCCAACAATCTATTATCAGCATTTGATTTTGGGATCTCTTTAGGAATCAAAATGTATATTAACTACTTCCCCGTTTTTGTTTCAAAAGTTCTACCTTTACAATCGTGAGAGTTGCAATTAGTCATGATAAAAATTTCTCACTATTGAATCATAAGACTCTTACCCCATTGTTTTTCATCAGACCAGGCTAGACAAAATGTGCATTCAGGATCTCCTAATTTAATCTCAATGGCTTTAAATGAGAACCATGGCATTGTCTATTTTGTGCTTTGTTTTGGTTTTGTTTTTTTAATCTTATTGAAGTTTCAAATATTATGGCATGTGATGATGCACATTACAGGAAGGTAAAGTGATTGCCTGTTGCCAAAGTTCTCACAATGTACCATTTATGGATCAAGTGGTGAAGCCAGATTTTGTTGGTTCACTGAGAATACTTCCCTTAACCAAGGATGTGTGTGTACATATTCATGTGTATCTATTCAAAGTATTTCTCCAAATAACACTAATGTACTTACTAACATATCATTTGAGACTCTTTATACCCTTATAAAATGTTCTCCCTTAGACAACAAATCCTATTCATTGTCTATAAATACTGCTACTTCCGTTTTCGAAGGGTATTATTTTTCTTATTGTGTATTTCTTTGATTAACTACATACATACTGGTTTGCCTTGGTAAACAGGAAATTAAAAAATATCCTCACTCTACAGACAATGTGCTTTATTCGCCCAATGTTTTTCCTAAATGGATGAAAATATGCAATGCATGATGTGTTTCTTTCCGGTAGTATTTGAAATTCTTAGCCATCCTTGCCAAGAGTTTAACCTTGAATTTATAGCTTTCCACCTCCTTTCAAAGACATGAGTGATAGATACAGTATCCTAGAGAAAAGTAGATCATATACTCTTACTGAATAGAGCAGAGTATTCTTGGGCCCTAGGCAAAGTTGCATAGGTTAGAACTGGAACTCTAGGTATGCTGACTCAGCTGTAAAATCAAGTAGATGTAAAAATGACTCATATTCCTTTCATAGGATTCTTGTACCAAAGTTGTCTTGGAGAATGGTAAGGAAATATAGAGAAGAAAGAAAATTTAAAATGTAAGGGAGATCACGAAACGATCGGATCTGGTTCCCTGCTTTCAGTAGCTATTTAGATAATTCACTTGAGGCCCAGGGAGGTAATGATTTGCCCAAATTTACACTTCAAAAGAGATGACAGAGGAAGAACTAGAACTAGATGGCCAGAGTCCTAGACCATGCCTCACACGTTCATGCTTAGAAACCTAGAGATTCCTAGATACCTAAGTAACTAATCTAACAAGTACTTATGGAGAACCTATTTAGGACCAAGGAATCCCTGGCTAGTCCACACAGTTAATGTGCTAGGTTGCTAACTGAAAGATTGGATATCAGGATACAGCAGAAAAGTCTGGCAATCCACTTATGAGACATCAACCATTGAAAGTCCTATGAAACACAGTCTCCTCTGACGCAGATGGGTTTACCAAGATTCAAAGTCAACTGGGTGACAACTGGTCTGGTTTTCACTTACGATCAACCTTCATCGGAGGCACCTAGTTGTTGTTTTTGTTAAGTGCCATCAAGTTGGTTCCGTCTGACTCATAGTGACTTGGTGTAGGGTTTCCAAAAACAGCTGGTGGGTTTGAACAGCTGATCTTTTGGCTCATGGTGCAGTGTTGATCCTACAGCACCACACCAAGAGTATCTTGCTTTTGTTGTTGTTGTTAAGTGCAATCGAGTCGGTTCCGACCCACAGGGACCCTGTACAGGGTTTCTGAAGCTGTAAGTCTTTACGGGAGCAGAAAGCCTCATCTTTCTCCCGCAGAGCGACTGGTAATTTCAAACTGCTAACCTTGCGGTTTACAGCCCAATTTGTAACCACTACGCTACCAGAGCTCCTTAGAGATCAGAAAATGTATAAGACATTGTCTATTCCTCCATGGAATAGATTGACTATTTAACAAGAGATTGATGCGTGAAACAATCCAGAGTCAAGACACCTATAGTGTTCTCCTGAGCTCATGTTACCTATCCCCTACAGGTTCACAGGTGTTTAGAGAAGGAAAGCACTGATATTTCAAAGAAGCAAAGTTTCCTGCTCCTTCACTAAAGCATCCTCAATGTATTGTTTCATTGGTGTTTGTTTAACAAATGTCAATCATATGTCTTATATTCATTGACTCACTTGATCCCCATAGGAAACCTATGGATTAAGCAATATTGATTGTATTGTGTCATTTGTAAATGGGAATGATTTCAGCTCAGAAATTTTAATCGTCTAAAGTCACAAAGCTGATAAATAGAAAAGACAGGATTCAATCTCACATCTTTCTGGCTCCAAAGCCCACAGCCTGCCAGTTTGTACACTGTCTTCCAAGCAAGTTATGACATGAATGATCTCACACACTCTTCATAGTC
Organism: Chrysochloris asiatica; assembly: GCF_000296735.1. Taxonomy (NCBI): domain Eukaryota; kingdom Metazoa; phylum Chordata; class Mammalia; order Afrosoricida; family Chrysochloridae; genus Chrysochloris; species Chrysochloris asiatica. The sequence goes on from NW_006408526.1 coordinate 19,172,102, forward strand.
ACTCTGTGATCACTACGATCATCTACACTCTACTATGAGGATATGTTCTTCATTCTTGGTCCTGGTACAACTAAATCTAGTTTTCCTTCTATGACTCATTGACACAATAATGTTGTACAAAGGGCTTTCGTATACAACATAACAATTTGAATGCTGTAGTATTTATATCAACATCTGAGGAGTCATCTCCTTCCCATAGTTTGAGCCTGAAAGTAACTGTCAAAAGCAGCACATCCCTAGGTAATTTCTGAGAATTAAATAGGATCTGATGTTTGTTGTATAGTTAAAAAGAAGATCCCATGAAACATGTGATAGTCCTATACCCACTTGCTAATATGAGCACTGTGTGTTGTGTGTGTGTGTGTGTGTTTTGTCGAAGAAGTACTTGAATGTCTTGGCCACAAATCTGCTAAAGGAAAGTTAGTACTTGCTGTTTTTATCATGTTATTGTTGTTAAGTGAAGTCAAGTCAGTTCTGACTCATAGCGACCCTGTATAGGGTTTCCAAATAGTGACTGGTGAGTTTCAACTGTGAATCTTGCAGCTCAAACCGACCTTGCAGTCAAGTGCTTATCCTACAGCACCACACCAGTACTCCATTTTTATCATATTAGTAAAAAATCACTTAACTTTTCTTCGCCTCAGGTGCTCTATGATAAATTGAGGGCAAAAGTAGCTCATGGGATTATTATGAGAATTAAGTGAGCTAATTTACATTCACAGCTCTCAAAGGGTAGCTCACAATAATGGGCACATGCCTTAGTTCTCTAGAGCTGCTGTAACAGAAATACAAGTGGATGGCTGTGACAAACAGAATGTTATTTTCTCACAATTTATGAAGCTAGAAGTCCAAATTCAGAGTGCTGGCTTTAGGGGAAGACTTTGTTGGCTCTGGAGAAAGGTCCTTGTCTCCTTTAAGCATATGTAGGCCTTGCATTCCTTGGATTCATTCCAGGTGTCTTAGCATTAAGCTTCCCTTGGATCTATGATTTTGACAGTTCAAGGGACCTTGGGTCCAAAGGAGAAACTCCACTATTGGCTCTTCTTTCTTGGTGGTGCTCTTCCCTTTCCCCTGCTCATTTCTCTCTCCATTTATCTCTTATACAACGAAAGGTGTTGTATGCCACACTCCTGGGAATCATCCTTACGTTGGATCAGGGTGGCTATGAGTCAGAACTGACTTGATGGCACTTAATAACATCCTTGTGCATTCCCAGTGTGGTACTTACTGTAGGATCAACACTGGTCTTCAAACCACAAGGTTGACAATTCAGACCCCCAGCTGCTCCTCAGAAACCCTATACAGGGTCATTGTGAGACTGAACTGACTTGATGGTACTTAACAACAACATAACAATCCTTGTGTATCCAGCAACAATGGACTCAAACACTGGACTGGGCAGTGATTTGTTCTGGTTTGCACAGGGTTGCTATGAGAGTTGAAACCAACTTCAAGGCACCTAAAAACAATAGCATCCCACCCTTAATCCTCTTATTGGTTTACCACATCAGATCATATCATGGGGGACTATCACATAACTGCCAAACCATTAATAATCATGGCCCAATTTGACACATATTTGGGGTAACACAATTCAATCCATGACAGCACTCCTTAATCATTTGTTCATTTACTTTACAAATATTAAGCACCTTTGTCTACTGTCTACCAGACACAGGGATATAAAAATGAATAAGGCACACAAACTTACTGTAAGGATGGCCAACTTGAATGTTGACTTTTCACTGAGAACTGCATTTTCAAATAGACCTTGCTCAAGATTCATATCTGTATATTGTTTTTAATTTTACCTTATTGAGAATATAATCTACCATTACATAATCTACACTATTTTAGAAATTTTGTATTTCTAACTCCATGTCATTTCTCACATTTCAACTTTATCTAATTTTAATTTTTATATTATTACTTGCTTTTATGAGTTTCCGTGAAGTATTTTGCTTTTACTTTAACTGATTTTAACCTCTTAAATCCATAGTCTAAAATACAATTAAAATGCATCCTTTACTTTCCTTATACCTAGAATTTTTACCATTTTAAATGTTGGTTCTTTAATCTAGCATTTTTTCATTTTTAATGTATATCCTAATATATGATTTCTTATTTCTATACTCTTATATTTGTCTCCTTTTTTTCTTTTATTAAATTGTAATTACATTTACTACCATGATTTCCTCATAGCATGTAGCAATACTCAATAGTGGGGGAAGCACACAGTACATATAAGAGTTGGAAGCCTGTTCCCCCACTATGTTTCTCTGAGAAACTTTTCCAGCTGCCCTTCCTTAGTGAGTGGAGAAAGGCATGCAATGACACTTAACCGTCTTCTACTTCACAGACAACACTTTTCCTACTCATGCTGGATAAACAGCACTTTATGTCCAGCGGGCAACAAGAAAGTAGAATTTCATTTACTTCATTGCCTTGTTTCTAAGAAGAGAGCAGAGGAATCAAACTTTTAGAACATGTTGTGTATATATATATATGTATATTTATATATATATGTTGTTATTAAGTGCACTCAAGTCTGTTCCAATTCATAGCGACCCTATATAAGGTTTCCGCGGGGCAACGGTGAGCTTAAACCACAGACCTTGCGGTTCAAACTGACTTTGCAGTCCAGCGCATTAACTCACAGCACCACTACAGGATTCCAAGATAGTCCCTGAGTTACAAACTAGAACCATATCAAAGTATATTTTTCAGTCAAATTTGTAAGTAAATCGGAGGAGCCGGTGCATATGATGCTTACTCAGCCTTACTTTTTGTGCCAGAAAGGTGCCCTGGTAGCACAGTGGCTAAAACACTCAGCTGCTATGCAAAAGATTTTTGGCTGAAATCCCCAGCCTGCTCCATGGCAATCTGCTTTCATAAAGATTTACAGCCTTGAAAAGCCTATGTGGAAGTTCCTTGCTGCTCTATAGGGTCACTATGAGTCAAAATCAACTTGATGACCTTGGGTTTAGTGCAAGACAAAGGTCAGTTTTTTCAATGATGTAAAAGTTTCACAAGTGTAGCAAGTGAAGGATATGACGAATTTGTTGCAAGTGGGTTTGGTTGGGGTGGGGGTCTCTGTAAGATAAATACTGGACTGCGAATAGCAAGGTAGTGGGTCTAGCCTGCTATTCATTCCACCAGAGAAAGATGAAGCTTTCTGTTCCCAAAAAGATGTACAGCCTCAAAAAACCCTATAGAGGGTTGCTATGAGTACGAATCGACTGGACAGCACTTAACAACAGCAAGGGGTTGGTCTACCGTTTCAAAGTGAGAACAAGTATACATAACATTAAAGTGCAAGTATGGGTTGTCTGCAAATTGGACATCTGTAACCCAGGACTTACTGTACTTTCTTTCAATTAAAGGTTTTTCTGAGCCTGTCACAACTGTAGCAATCAATCAATAATACATAACTTGGTTTGAAGAGTTGCTGTTTCTACTTTATTGGTACATTTCTAACACTGGCATAAGGGTCCCAGCAACTCTGCATCCCTGCCTGTATTCTTCCCCTGTCTCTGCTCCCTCCCCAGTAAGCACAGTGGGTCCTCCAGAAACCTAGGGCAGAACAAGTCACATTCCTACCTAAGACCCTCTAGCCATCTCCCTTCATCTTTAATGCCACATTCAAATTAGTTTCCATAAGGAGCTCTGGTAGCGTAGTGGTTACGAATTGGGCTGCGAACCTTAAGGTCAGCGGTTCGAAACTACCAGCTGCTCCGCGGGAGAAAGATGAGGCTTTCTACTCCCGTAAAGATTTACACCCTCGGAAACCCTGTACAGGGTCGCTATGGGTCGGAACCGACTCGACGGCACTTAACAACAACAACAATTCTAGCAAGGTTTTGCATGGATACCTCACCAATCACATAGCATTCCTGCCCTCTTTCCACCAAGTTCTGACTCCTGAGTTTTTACAGTTACCTGTTCCTCTATCTGAAACAAATTCCCCTGATAGTCCCATGACCTACGGCCTCAGTTCATTCAACTGTCTCTGCTTCATCAAAGGCTTTCACTATATGAGAGGATTTCAAAAGTTCATGAAAAATGTAATTACAAGATAATGGACACAGCCAGGGCAGTACATTGAGCTCCACAGAGACAGTGCCGGGCCAGGCAGAGATGGACCGCACTGGGTGGACTCGATGCCTCACGGACAGAAAAAATAATAACTAAAAACATGGGCAAAGGAGATCCTAAGAAACCCAGCGGCAAAATGTCAGCCTGTGCATATTTTCTGTGCAAACCTGCCAGGAGGAGCACAAAAAGAATCACCCAGATGCTTCAGACAATTTCTCAGAATTTTCCAAGAAGTGCTCAGAGAGGTGGAAGACCACGTCTGCTTAAGAGAAAGGAAATTTTGAAGACATGGCACAAAGGCAGACAAGGCCTGTTATGAAACAGAAATGAAAACCTATATCCTGCCTAAAGGGGAAACAAAAAAGAAATTCAAGGATCTCAGTGCACCCAAGAGGTCTCCTTTGGCCTTCTTCTTGTTTTGTTCGGAGTATCACCTCAAAATTAAAGGCGAGCATCTCGGCCAATCCATTGGTGATGTTGCAAAGAATCTGGGAGAGATGTGAAATAATACTGCTGCCAATGACAAACAGCCTTATGAGAAGAAGGCTGCTAAGCTGAGGGAGAAGATCGAAAAGGATATCACTGCCTACTGGGCTAAAGGAAAGCCTGATGCAGCCAAAAAGGGAGACATCAAGACTGAGAAAGCAAGAAGAGGAAGAGGAAGAAGAAGAAGATGATGATGATGAATACATTGGCTGTTCTTTTCTTTTTGTCTATAAAGCACTTAAATCCCCTGAACACAACTCACTCCTTTAAAAGAAAAAAGAAAAAATTGAAATGTAAGGCTGTGTAAGACTTGTTTTTAAACTGTGCAGTGTCTTTTTTTGTATAGTTAACACACTACTGAATGTATCTTTAGCTAACCCTGTCCCGGTGGTATTTTCAATAGCCACTAACTTTCCCTGGTACAGTATGTGGGTTGTAAATTGGCATAAAAATTTAAAGTAGGTTCTTGTTGGTACACAACAGAAATTAATTATACACGTGGATGGTAGTTTTTGTTTTGTTTTGTTTTGTTCATCTTCAGTTGTCTGATGCAGTTTATATGAAATAATTGTTCTGTTAACTGAATACCACTCTGTAATTGCAAACAAAGAAATCTGCAGCTGTTTTGTTGACATTCTGAATGCTTCTAAGTAAATGCAATTTTTTTTATTTAAAAAAAAAAAAGATAATGAAATTCTTCCATGAACTTTTTGATGCCCCCTCATAAAACAGTATACATATTCCACCCTCCCTCCCCTCTTGTGATTCTTTTTCCTGTTACCTTGTATTTGTTTTTGTTTCTTTCATAGCACTTCTTTGTTCCCCTAAGCCACTAACTTTCCCCTAGTTGTGGAAAGGATCCACTAAATATGTCTTGAATTAAAATATACATATATATATATATTTCTTGGGTGAATGGATGAGTAAAGGAATGCATAAATTAATAAGCCAATGGTCATTTTGCTGCTTTCTCTGGCTCTCAGAATTTTACCTAAAACAGTTAATATGGAGTCCTGGTATGGATCGGTGGGTTAATGCACTGGATTGCAAAGCTGGCTTGAACCACAAGGCTGGTGGTTCAAACTCAACAACTGCACCTCAGAAACCCTATTACAGGATCACCGTGGGTGTGGACCAACTCATCAGCACATAACAACAAGAAAGCAGTTAATATAGTTTCTAAAAGGCAAAATAGCTTCCTTCCATAGAAGCTGGTATTATCAAGCTCAGTTCCCAAATGTTCTTGAAAACTGTGGTCGATGGTGTGTGTGAGATTTTGTGATCTACAAATCAAATTTTTTAGATTTTTTTTTTTACTAGTGAAGTATGATATACTCCCTCAAAGAAGGAGCTATTTCGAAGATCAGCTTTGAAACTATTGGAATTATTTCATTTCTGCAGCAGATTTTAAGGCAAGAACTTTGACTTTCAAAACTGTAAGATGAAGGTGAATTATATAGCACAGCTGTTCAGAGACTGTGTCATCTACATATTGGCGTCTGCCTGATCATTAAGCCAAACTTTACTGTTCTCAAGTTCCCAACATGTACATATGCTTTATTAATAATGCATCTGGCATTACTGCTCGTGATGATTAGTGGGAAAGGTTGCCGCATCTTCTAGGAAAGACCTGGAGTCTATGTCTCCTGAGGATATTCCTAACTTCATGTTTGCTGCTTAAAAGGAGTTCCTAGATTTTCCAAGGGCATTGAGTTAATTCACTTTGTTACATCCTGGATGATCGTTTACACACTTTGGATAATCCCCGATATGGTAGAAATCTAATTAAGCTGCAAAGGAAGATAGAGAGGCAGGTGATACTAATGATCATTTTCACAGGATATTGTGTTCAAGATGACTCCTAACCATAACCAAAATTTTTGCAAACTAGTGCCACTAAAAAATAAGCAATAGAATCAATTCAATGTAACTGACTTCTCAAAAGAGACTGTTGACCCTTGTTTCAATTTAATGATCCCAGCAATATTAATATCATGAACAAATTCAAGTTCAATTATAATCCAGGCATTGTTAGCAAAGCTCAGTCCAATGGCTTGGTGTTGGCTGAGAGCTGAGATCACAGCATATTATGACTGATACATAGCATCAGAGAGAAATCCAGAACAGCAAAACTTTAATATGCTCTGACAGGCCAATAACAATGAAGATGTTATAGCTACAACTAGTATGCACTATTTTTAAAATGAGATGTGCTTGAGGGCAGTTATTTCCAAACTCCAGAAGACAAGCTGAATCAGAATGGTCCATAATACACTTTTCTAAGGTTTCAGCCTACAGACTTGAATTTCAGTAGATTCTGGTTAGAAGCCAGGAGTTCTTTTAAAGTAGGCGGAGGGAACATCCAGCCCATAAGCTTGATAAAGCCTCCGAAATCATTCGGTCAGACACTGCCAAGGCAACCGCAGTTTCAGCCACCACATTAGGGGTAAGTTAATTAAATGTTTGACCAAATATAGAGGGCTAATTTTAAGTTGTTAATTTTGTATGGCCCACAAATGATGTTATAAATTTTGGCAGATAAAGGTCCCCACCCCTTATCTAATAGGTACTTAAACCTTGCTTGCTGGAAATGAAGAGGACTTAAAATACTTACTGATGAAGATCTAAGATGGCAGCCTTTAGTATGGAGTGCACCTTATTGTAAAGAAGTAAAATAGCCTCACAAATAGACCTATAAATCACAACATGATAAATAGAGAAAAGATTAAAACCAAAACTTCATTTTGCTTGGATCTATCATCAACACTCATGGAAGCAGCAATTCAGAAATCAAACAACATATTGCATTAGGCAAATCTGCTGATAAAGATCTCTTTACAGGTTAACAAGCAAAGAAGTCACTTTGAGGACTAAGGTGTGCTTGACACAAGCTATGGTATTTTTCATCTCCTCATATGCACACAAAAGTTGTCCAATGAATAAGGAAGACCATGGAAGAATCAGTATATTTGATTATGGTGTTGATGAAGAGTATTGTAAGTATCATGAACTGCTAGTGGAACATACAAATCTGTCTTGGAAGGAGTATCACTAGAATGTTCCTTAGAAGTGAGGATGTTGAGACTTAGCCTCTCAAACTTTGGACACGTAATCAGGAGGGACCAGTACCTGGAAAAGGACATCATGCTGTTGTTAAGTGCTGCCACATCAGTTCCAACTCATAGCAAACCTGTATAGAGTTTCCAAAGAATGGCTGGTGAGTTTAAACCACCAACCTTGAGATAGCAGTCCTGTACTTATCCTACAGTGCCACATCAGAACTAAAGAAAACTTGTATCTACTTTGGATTAAGCTTGTCAGATTAAACACATATATTTAGCTCTACTTTTCTCTGAAACCTTGGCAGTTTTATAGGTATGAGTGTATTAAGACAAAGAGGAGAAATGATGCATTACACATGATTTTGAAGGGTGAAAAGCTAAGAGATGAGTGGAGGAAGCTGAAATTTAAGTACTGACAGAACAGGGAAGCCATTAAAAAGGAGGGTGAATCACATCATATAAATAAAAAAAAAAGTTTGGAAATTAAAGGAAATGAGTTCCTCTGGAGGTGCAGTTAAGGGAGGGACTAAAAGAGGAAGATGAATTGAAAGGCTGTCTGAAAAAAACTAAGATCCCACATGTCTTCACCAACCCTGAGAAATCAAGTGAATTTTCCTTCCTAACCTCACCTGGATGGAAAGTTACCTCAGGAGATCTTATACCAGGACTTGAAATATACCTAAGTGTAGGTGTGTCACTGAGAGAATAAGGATTAAGTGGAAGTCTCTAATATGAAATCCAGAACCTAAAACAAACTAACCAGAGGGGGGTGGGGGTGGCGGTGGAGAATCTAGGAACCAGAGAAAATGTAAAAAAAAAAAAAAAAAAAAACAACTTTAATTCAAAAAAGACTGGGCTTTTTGGTCAGAAAGAGATGAGGAATCCTAAGACTATGGTCCTTCAGGTCTGAGACATGATTCGCCTCATGGATAATTTTTCAACCAAACAGTAGATAGGTATATAGGGGCATTAACAATACTAGTAAGACATATTCCCCATGGAATGGCCAACCGTTCAAGATCTAAAGAACTACATTTACCTGTATAGGACCTCAGATGAAACCCAGAGCCCCATCCAGAACTTTCTGAGATAGGACATTCCCAGTTTAAAGGACAAGCAGACCAGCCTGGAACAGTTAGAGGAACTGAAGACACCTCCTTTTTTTTTTTTTTTTAATCGTAATTTTTTATTTGTGTATTGACTTTTTTCCCTTTAAAAAAATGTATTATTGTGAATTTTTTGATAGTTTAATGAGAGAACATTCGTTTTACATTCATCTTATCGTACATCCTTTCATTGCCATGGTTACAATCCCCTCCGTGCATCATTAACCAACCACAGGGTATACCCTGCAAGCCTGCCCCCTGTTCATCAGTACCCAACACCTCTCCATCTCTGGGTCTATCTCAGCCGCTCCATCTCTCCACGTCATCTCTGCCTCCATCTCTGGTGTCACTGCTTCTCTGGGAGGGTCGCGCACTCCGCTCTTCTCCCTTGATGGTCCCAGGAACCTCCATTCCTGGACTGAAAAGTCAATCATTCCCCTCCTTTTGCTACAAAATGTCAATCTTTACATTTCCAACCCTCACAGTTAGTCCTGATAGCAATTATTCACTATTGTACTACAAGAGACCTATCCCCATCTCCTTTCATCAGCCCCGCCCAGATAGATTGGATACTACCCAATGGGGATTCTATACTCCTCCATGTCCTCTGGATCTGGGCTACCTCTTGAAAGCTTGTAAGCCAGTCACTTCTTGCCTTTGTAGCCCTCACATTTTGGGTATCCAATGTCCAAGTTGCCCAACTCTGTCAACCTTGTGTATCAAGGGGGTGGGAATGATCCTCGCTGTAAAGATTCTTTCCGTTTTTTGAGCTACTGCATCCATAGGTGTAGGTCAAGTTCATCAAATTGTAGCAGAACTCTCTTTTTTTCCTCTTCTTTCTTTTTCTAGTTGAGTTCTGATCATCCAGCCATTGAAGCCAGGTCAAGTGGGTATTATCTGCAAATGAGGGTGTTCTTGTGAATATGACCTCTCTTCTTATCAGCTGTATGCTTCTTTCTCCACTCTAGTCCTCTGTGGTTATATCACTGACTCTGGGCCCAGAATCCCCAGGTCTTGCCATACTGCTGGCCAACTGGGTCTCCAACCAGGTTTACAGGAGTCTACTGAATGTGGTAGGACTTAGCTCACAGCTTCATTGCTGTTTTTCCCTCACTTCCCCTTATCGGTGACCAATGGGGTCACCAGTCAGAGTGCATGTCTGCTCATGTATTCCCATTGAATCTCAGTCTTAGAAGGAGGTTTGCCCTGAGGGGACCCAACCACTCCCCTTCATGTCTCCTGGGCAAGCAACTTCCTTGTTCTTAGTCAGTCGGACTGCCGTTATTGTTTTGTATTTTTCCTGTAGGTCTTTCTTTCAAGAAGTATCTTCTGTTCTTCTAGCTGCTCTAGGCTACTCTGTTTGTCCTTTCAATTGGAAATTTCTCACCTCAGAAGATTCTGGGTAGGATTCAGGATTCTACCTATGGTCTTATGTGATACAGAGGCTCCAAAGGGAGCCTTCTTCACTGGTCATGTTGCCGACCCATTTTAGGCATTCCAATCAGTTATTCTGGTGTGGTGCTGTGGGTTAATGTGCCAGACTGCAAAGCCATTTGAACTACAAGGTCGGTAGTTCAAGCTCACCAGCTGCTCCTTGGAAACCCTGTACAGGGTCGCTATGGGTCGGAATTGACTCGACGCCACTTAACAACATTAGTTATATGCAGAAGATGGACTTACAAGCTTTCTATGGTGATATTTCTGGCTATTCCTTTCTCTCCCCTCTATTTTATAATGGTATTCCAGGGAAACCAAGATTCAAAAGACAGCTAAAATATCCCCCTTTTACCCATTCAAACCAGATCTCAGTCCCTGTATCCCAGAGCCCTGTTGTTCCAAGGTTGTGCATACATCATTATTTACCTCTGTCCCCCTTAACCCATGCAAACCTGCCTGATTGTTCTCCCATCCACCTTGTTCTTCCATTCCCCTCCCCATTCTTGAGTATTGCCCCCCTCCCCAGAACCCAAACTATCCTGTGTCTATTCCCTACCCTGTCCTCCACCTTTCCCTCCCTCCCCTTACCCCACACATCCCAGTAACCAGCAAAGAAACCTCCCTTTTAACATAGGTTCCTTTTCTTAGTCTTTTAAAACAGGGGTCCTATGCAGTATTTCTCTTTTTGTGATTGACTAATTTCACTCCATTATAGTGTTGGAGAATAGGGAAAGTGCCATGGGCTGCCAAAATAACCAATAGATCTGTTTTGGAAGAAGTGCAGCCAGAGTGCTCCTTGGAGGCCAGGATGGCCAAGCTTCATCTCTCAACCTTTGGACGTATTGTCGGGAAGGACCAATCACTGGAGAAGGATATGATGTTTGGTAAGGTGGAGGGTCAGAGAAAAAGAGGAACACCCCCCAACGAGATGGATTGGCCAATTAGCAGCATTGATGGGCTCAAGTGTGGCAATAATAGTGAGGCTGGCCCAGGATCAAGCAGTGTTTCATTCTATTGTGCATAAGGTCTCTATGGGTCGGTACCAACTCGATGGCACCTAACAACAACAACAACAACAATAATTTCACTCAACATTATGTCCTCAAGGTTCATCCATGTTATGTGATAGTTTACAACTTCCTTGTTGTTCTTCAAGGTAGCATAGTATTCCATTGTGTGTATGTAACAGTTTGTTTATCCATTCTTCAGTTGATGAGCACTTAAACTGTCTCCATCTTTTTGCTATTGTAAATAGTGCTGCTATGAACATTGGTGTGTATATACCTACTCATGTTATGGCTCGTATTTCTTGTGCGTAAATACCAAGTAGAGGAATTGCTAGATCATAGGTATTTCTATTTCCAACCTTCTGTGGAAGCACCACTTTTCTTTCCAGAAAGGTTGGACCATTTTGCAGTCCCACCGGCAATGCATCCTAGTTGCTCCACATTCTCACCAGCATTTATTGTCCTCTAATTTTTTTTTTGTTGTTGTTGTTGCTATTGCTGCTGGTGTGAGATGATATCTCATTGTTGTTTTGATTTGCATCTCTCTAATGGCTGGTGACCATGATAATTTCTTCATATGTTTATTGGCTGCCCGGATCTCTTCCTTTGTGAAGTGTCTGTTTATGCTTGTGCCCTTTTTTTAATTGGGTTGTCTTTTTCTTGTAGAGGTGTTGTAGTTTCCTATACATTTTAGAAATGAGTCCCTTGTCTGATGTGTCATTCAAAATATTTTTTTCCCATTTGGTGGGGTCCTTTTTATTCTTTTGGTGAAGTCTTTTGATGCACATAAGTTTCTAATTTTTAATATACCCCACTCAATTATTTTGTCTACTTTTGTTTGTGTGGTTTTCAAAATGATTGGTAGTCTGTGTATGCTCTGAACTAGAGCCCTCACATTTATCCCTATTTGTTTCATTGATGCCCTTCATAATTCTGTATTCATATTAAGGTCTTTAATTTATGCTTATTTGGTTTTTGTATAAGGTGTGAGGTAAAGGTCTTGTTTCAATCTTTTGCATATCACTTTCTAGTTCTGCCAGAACGACCTGTTGAAGAGACTATTACCTCCCCATGCTATATATTTAGGCACTTTGTCGAAAATCAGTTGGCTGTATGTACATGGATTAATTTCTGGATTCTCAATTCTGTACCATTAATCAATGTATCTTTCACTGTTCCAGTACCAAGCTGTTTTGACCATGGTAGCTGTGTAATAAACTTTGAAATCAGGGAGTGAGAGGCATTCAACATTATTCTTCTTCTTAAGCAGTGCTCTGCTTATCCTAAGTCTCTCCTTTCCATATAAAGTTTGTAGTTGTTTTTTTCACCTCTTTGAAGAATGTCATTGGAATCTGGATTGGAATTGCATTATATAATGTAAATTGCTTTGGGCAGTATTGACATTTTCACAATGTTAAGTCTTCCTATCCAGGAACATGGTGCATTCTTCCATTTCTGTAGGTCTCTTTTGGTTTCTTGGAGTAGTATTTTGTAATTTTCTTTGTATAGGTCCTTTGTTTCTCTGATTGTATTTATTCCTAGATATTTCATCATTTGGATGGCCACGCTAAATGGCACTGCTTTCCTAATGTCCTCTTCAGTGCTGTCGTTGTTGGTATAGAGGAATCCAACTGATTTTTGTATGTTGATCTTATATCCTGCCACTTTGTTGAATCTTCCATTGAGGTCTAGTAGATTTTTTTTTTTTTACTAAGTCTTGGGGGGTTTCTATGTATAGAATCATATCGTCAACAAATAGAGAGAGTTTTATTTCCTCTTTGCCAATTTGAATGCCTTTAATTTCCCTGTCTTGCCATATAGCTCTTGCTAAGACTTCCAGCACAATGTTGAATCGGAGTGGTGACAAAGGGCATTCTTGTCTGGTTCCTGTTTGCAGAGGGAAGGATTTCAGTTTCTCTCCATTGAAAGTAATGTAGGCTGTTGGTTTTGTATATATGCTCTTAATTATGTTAAGGAATTTCCCTTCAATTCCTATTTTGTTGAGTGTTTTTATCAGGAATGGATGTTGGATTTTGTCAAATGCCTTTTCTGCATCAACTGGTATGATCCTGTGGTTCTTTTCTTTTTTCTTATCTATATGGTGTATTATGTTGATTGTTTTTCTAATGTTGAACCATCCTTACATCCCAGATATGAATCCCACTTGAACATGATGTATTATCTTTTTTATTCTGTTGGCTAGGATTTTGTTGAGAATTTTTGAATCTATGATCATGAGGGATATTGGTCCATAATTTTCTTTCTTAGTGACATCATTCCCTGGTTTTGGTATGAGGGTTATGCTTGCTTCATAAAATGTATTAGGAAGTTTTCCATCCTCCTCTATCTTCTGGAATAATTTGAGTAGAATTGGTGACAACTCTTCCCTGAATGTTTGATAGAACTCACTAGTGAAGCCATCTGGGCCTGGACTACTTTTGGTTAGGAGTTTTTTGATGACCTGATCAATTTCTTCTTTTGTTATAGGTCTGTTCGGGTTTTCTACATCACTGTGTGTAAGTTTAGGTAGGTCGTGTTTATCTAAAAATATATCCATCTCTTCTAAGTTTTCAAATTTGTTGGAGTACAATTTTTCATAGTATTCTGTTATTATCCATTTTATTTCCTTTAATTCCCTTGTGCCATCACCCATGTGGTTTCAAATGCATGTTATTTGTTTCTTCTTCCTCTTTTCTTTTGTTAGGTTTGCCAGTGGTCTGCCAATTTTGTTAATCCTTTCAAAGAACCAACTTCTTGTCCTGTTGATTCTTTCTATAGCTTTTCTGTTTTCTATCTCATTTATTTCTGCTCTAATCTTTATTATTTCTTTTCTTTTGGTGGCTGGAGGTTCCCTCTGTTGGTCTGTTTCTAGTTGTTGGAGTTACTATGTTAATGTGGTAATTTTGGTTCTTTCTTCTTTTTGGATGTGTGCATTTATTGCAATACATTGTCCTCTCAGTACCACTTTCACTGTGTCCCAAAGATTTTGGTATCATGTATTTTCATTCTTGTTTGTTTCTAGGGATGTTGTAAATTCATGTTTTATTTCTTCTACTACTTAGTAGTTTTTCAGCAGGGTGTTATTCAGTTTTCATATGTTTGACTTTATTACCTTGGTCTTCCTATTGTTGATTTCTAATTTGATAGCATTGTGGTCTGAGAAGATGCTTTGTAGTATTTTGATATTTATAAATTTATGGAGGTTTGTTTTTGGCCTAACATATGGTCTATTCTGGAGAATGTTCCATGTGCAATGGAAAAGAATGTGTATTGTGCTGTTTGTTGTTGGGCTGAATGATCTGTACACATCTATGAGGTCCAGTTGATTGTGTTATTTAGCTCTGTGTCTTTGTCAAGTTTATTTCTGGTTGTTCTATCCATTTTTGAAAATGGTATGTTAATATTGTCCACTATTATTGTAGATTTGTCTATTTCTTTCTTCAAATTTATGATAGTTTGCTTTGTATGTTTTGGAGCTCTCTCATTGGGAGCATAGATATTTATTATAGTTATGTAATCTTGTTCAGTTGTCCCTCTAATCATGAGATAATGTCCATCTTTATCTATTATGCTGGTTTTTGCCTTACAGTTTATTTTATCAGAGATTAGTACTGCCACTCCTATTTGTTTTTTATTGCAATTTGATTGGCTTTTAATCTGTTTTTGTCTCTGTGTGTGAGATGTGTCTCTTGCAACAGCATATTGAAGGATCTTGTTTTCTTATCCATTCTGCCACCCTTAGTCTCTTAACTGGTGCATTTAATCTGTTTACATTCAGTGTAATTATCGATAGGTATGTATTAGTTGTTGCCATTATGTTTTTTTTGTGTGTGATGTTACTACTTTCTTTGTTCTGCATGTTTTCTTGTGCTGAGTTCATGCTTTTTGTGTTCTTTCTTATGAGTTTCCTCATAATTTTAATGTTTTCATGTTCTTCTTGGATTTTCATTTTCTTGGTATGTTGTGAAGTGTTAATTTTCTTTGAGATTATCTTATATTCCATTAACTTTTCCCTCCTTTTAGTGCAGTCTGTTTTATCCTGTAACCTACCTGACCTTCTTACCTTCTGGATCTCTGTTCCTATGTGTTTACCTTCTTTCACATTGTAATTGTTTTGATCATAGACTGACCTCCCACATTCTCTGAGTTTGTTCTTATAGTTTTGTTCTGTTCTCGACTCTTACATCTGTCAATTTAGTTCTGGGAGGTACTGCCACTTATGTCAGTCTCTGGTTGTTGTCTATTCTTAGTCCACAAAACTCCCTTCAGGATGTTTTGTAGTGCAGGGTTGGCTTTGGCAAAACCCCTTAGCTTCTATTTATCCTGGAATGTTTTGATTACACTGTCATATATGATTGATAGCTTTGTTGGATAAAGGATTCTTGGTTGACAGTTTTTTTGTTTTTTTTTCCTTTCAGAGTTTTATATGTCTCCCCATTCCCTTCTTACCTGCATGATTTCTGCTGAGAGATCCGAACTTAATCTGACTTGCTTGCCTTTGTATGGAACGTTTCTCTTTTCCTTAGCTGCTTTCAGGATTGTCTCATTATCTTTGATTTTAGAGAGCTTGATCATAATATATGAAGACCCTTTTTGAAAGAAAGACCAGCAGGAAAAATCCAAAACAAAAATGGCAGTCTGATTTTCTACCATAAGAACAAGCAAGTTGTTTGCTAGGTAGCCATAGAGGCAAGCAATCAAGTCCCTTTAGGACAAATCCTCCACTCTTCAAGACTGAAACTCAAAGGGAACACATGAGCAGGCATGTAAGCTTGCTGGTGACCAAGCTGGTCTACTAGTGAGTGGAATAGGGGGAAAGGCAGCAATGAAGATATGGGCTAAATTCCACCATGATCCATAGATTCACGTCAACCTGGAGATGAGAGAGAGAAGAGGTAGGGATGATTAGTCCAAAGTGTGGTGAGACCACAGGACTCCTGAGCCCATGAACATAGCTACAGAAGGCTAGAGCTGAGAACGAAGTGTCCAGCTGATATGAAGAGAGGGGAGATGAACAAGAACGCTCAAACTTGTAGATAAACCATTTGACCTAGCTTTGATGGCTTGATGATCAGAACTTGACTAGAGGAAGATAAAAATACATTTTTTTTCTAAAAGAAATAAGTGTAAATTGCTACAATTTGATATACTTGACTTATACTTATGTATGTAGTAGCTCAAAATACAAACTGAGAGGGAATGAGTCTTCACATCAAGTATCAATCCTATCCCCTCAGTATACAAGGTAGATAGGGATGGGCAATTTAGACATTGGCTACCTAAGATGAGGGGTCTATAAATGCACTAAGTGAGTGGCTTACAAGTTTTCAAGAGGGAATTTAGTTTAAGAGTGTGTGGAGGAAGGCTGAATAATTTTCATCTTTTCTAGATGGGTCTAGTGAAAGGAGATGGGGATAAGATTCTTATGATTCAATACTGAATAATTGTTATCATGACTAATTGCAACTGTCACAACTGTAAAGGTAGAAGTTTTTCCACAAAAAGGAGGGAGTAATTAACCTTACAGTCCAGGAACAGAGGACCCTAGAACCATCATGGGAGAAGAGCATGAGCAGAATGTGGAACCCTATCCAAAGAAACAGCAATACCAGAGATGGAGGCAGAGGACATGGAGAGAGGGAACATCTGAGGTCTCTAGACTCATAGAAGTGAGAGGCTATGTGTTGGCAGCCAGGAGACATGCTTGCAGAATGTCCCCTTTGGTTGTTTAAATGATCATATATTCCTGAGTGTTTTTGTGTACATCCAAAAGAAAACAGAGGAAATAGAAGCACATACTGTTGAATGATGATGCACAGAGGAGATTGTAATCATAGCAATGAAACGATGAGGGTAAAACCGATGTTCTCCCATGGAAACTATCACTTAATTCACAGTAAAACTTAAAAAAGAACAACATTTATCTAAGGACAAAGCTCAGGAGTGTTGGAAAGAAGGGTGGAATGGAAATAGGAACCACAGGAAGGAAGTGAGATAACTGTTGTTGCCTGGAGGGGGTTGATTGCACCATTGAGATGAGACAAAGTGTATGATTTATTGAATGTAAAACACATGATTTGCTCTGTAAACCTTCATTTAATTCACCATAATATGTCTAAAAAAAAAAAACACCAAAACTGTAATTAACATCCTCAGAAAAAGCAATGATATTACTGTATTTCTGCAAAGTCATACGATAAATACCCTTTGGATGATCAGTTACATTTTTCACCTTTGGATGATCAGTTACATTTTTCACCTTTGCTGTTTGAATGGGCAAGTTACCTGGCATCACTTAACCACAGTTACCTTATTTATAAAATGAGTTTTATATATAT
>NW_006408526.1:19190132-19197138 GCF_000296735.1 Chrysochloris asiatica
TATATAGTAGTAGGGGTCCTGGTGTGGCGCTGTGGGCTAATCTGTCAGACTACAAAGTGATTTGAACTGCAAGGTCGGTGGGTCAAGCTCACCAGCGGCTTCTTGGAACCCTTATAGAGGGTCAGAATTGACTCAATGGCGCTTAACAACAACAACAACTATAGTAGTACATACTTTCTAGGAATTTTATAATGATTCAATAAGATAATGCATGGAAAAGGCTTAGCATAATATCCAGACATGTTATTTATTCAGTAAATGTGAAGTGCTTTTGTTGTTGTTGTGGTTAAGGGCCATTGAATCGGTTCCAACCCATAGTGACCCTGTACTCCTAAGCTCCAGAAGGGAATTTAGATTCTAGTCTAGAGTATAAGCACTGAACTGTGAACCACAAAATCAATGGTTCAAACCCACCAGCCTCTCCACAGGAGAAAGATGAATTTTCTAATCCTGAAAAAATATACACTCTCAGAAACCCTATTGTTGTTGTTAAGTGCCGTCGAGTCGGTTCTGAGTCAGAGCGATCTTGTATAGTGTTTCCAAGGCTGTAAATCTTTGCAGGAACAGAAAATCTCATCTTTCTCACACTGAGCAGCTGGTGGGCTCGAACTATCAACCTTGTGATTCGTAGGATCACTATGAATTGAACAGACTGGGCAGCATTTAATAATAACAACAAAATTCCAGGAAGGCACACTGGTGGCACGACAGTGAAGCACTTAGCTGCTGACTGAAAGGTTGGTGGTTTGAACCTACCCTCTGGCTCCATGGGAGAAAAGACCTGGTGATCTGCTTCTATAAAGATTCAAAACAAAAACCCACTGTTGTCGAGTCGGTTCTAACTCATGTGACACTATTGGGCTTTCAGAGCTGTACATCTTTACAGGAGCAGCGTGCCATATCTTTCTCCTTTCATGGCTGGTAGCTATGAACTGTCAACCTTTTGTTTAGCAGTCAAGTAATTTAACTACAGCACCACCAGGATACTCTGATACATAAAGATTGTTGTTGTTGTTGTTGTTGTTAGGTGCCATCAAGTCGGTACCGACTCATAGCGACCTTATGCACAGCTAAACAGAACACTGCCTGATCCTGGGCCAACCTTACTACTGTTGCCATGCTTGAGGCCATCGATGCTGCCACTTGGCCAATCCATCTTGTTGGGGGGTCTTCCTCTTTTTCTCTGACCCTCCAACCTTACCAAACATGATATCCTTCTCCAGTGACTGGTTCCTCCTGACAATATGTCTGAAGTATGAGAGATGAAGTTTGGCCATCTTGGCCTCCAACGAGCACTCTGGCTGCACTTCTTCCATAAAGAGTAAAGCCCAGGAAACTCTATGAAGCAGTTCTATTCTGACACATGGAGTCACCATGAGTCAACAATTTACTAGAAGACACCTAACAACGAGCTTCAAGAAGTTCTGAGGTGGTGTAAAGGGTTAAGCCAGTGTCCAATTGCTCAGTAAACAAGGTAAGCACGGATTTAGTTGTGCTTCCTTACTCATCTGTAGCAAACAATTTCACATGATATGGCAAAACACATATAAAACTGTTCACTACAGACGAGTAAAGAGAAACAATAAGCCCAAGCTTACTTTGCTTATTGGATAATTGGCCCCTGAGTTAAGCACTTGTCTGCTCACCAAAATGTTGGCTTTTCTGAACACACCCAGAGGAGCCTGGGAATAAAGGCCTATGATCTTCTTCTGAAAGGTCATAACCTTGGAATCCCTGTGGAGCAGTTCTATTTATGGGATCACCATAAACTGAAATCAACTCAATGAGGGTTCTTTTGATTAACCTTTGTCTAACCAGGTTTACTTTTCATCCAAATTAATCTGACTAAACAATCTCCCTAACTCACCATTTGCTTTCTTACTAACCACTTACAATTACTTGCCTACTTCTTGCTCTCTGTTTTTTATCTGCTAGACTCTGCATTTCCTCTCTAAATTCTATTTCTCACTCCACCCTAGTATTTGCAGTGAAAACTGGTTTAAAGACACTTGAATTATTCAATATTTGACAAACACATACAATTTGGAATCCTCCTAATCTGGCTTTAAAATAGAAATTGCCTGTGGGTAATTTCATGCTAAGCTCAACACTGGCCAGAGCTTGAATAGATAAATGTAAAATTACCCTTGGTGATTCTTATAAAGACATACGTAAATATTCGGTTGGGCATAGTTCAGTGATTGAATAGTTAAAATCACTTTGCCCATTACTAATGAACAACTGGCCAGAATCACTTGCGTACTCAAAACCAATCAACTGAGACTATTTCTCTCTGAATTCTGAAAGAGACAAGGGATTTGTTTTCTAGCATTTCATTCTATGGCTCAAGAAATCATTAAAGGATTTAATAGTACTGCATCTGAAAGAAAACTGTAAAGGGAAGGGATAGAGAAGCGCTGTCTGTGGGGCTTACCCATGGACTCCTACCCAGATGAGGAAATCATGCCCTGCAGAACTGCTAAACTGACTATGCAAAATTAGCAGTTCCCAGCCTCTTTTATGAAACACTCTGTCCGCTGCCATAAGCCACAACTATCAAATAGGTTGAGTCGATTTCAACTCATGGCCAACCCATGGGAATGCCATAGTGTTGCAGAGTAGAACTGCTCTGTAGAGCTGTCAATGGCTGTGACCTTCAGAAACACATCCACAAGCCTTTCACCCAAGGTATCTTTGAGTGTGTTTAAACCACTAACCTTTGTAGTTAGTAGCCAAGCACTTAACTATTTATGCTACCCAGGGAACATCTCTAGAGTTCTTTCTGATTCCCTTTCTTCTTCCTCCACTGCTCAGGAGTTCTAAGCTGCTAACACATCCTTAGGGGGCGGAAAAAAATCTGGTATTAGCCATGTACAGTTCAGTCTGAACAAGGTTTAGTGTATAACCCCTCCTAAGACAATATACATTTTAATAAGAAAATGGTAAACATAAAATTTCAGAAAAAGACTCATTGGCTAAAAGATAATTTTGGGGAAAACTGAGACTCTTTTTCATTCTCCAAATTACATTATTTATGGTATTACTTAGAGTTGTAAGATTGACCCTCTTTCTCAGCTTTAAGTTTTACTGCTTTCACAGGCTGATTTTTCAAAGAAAATTATGGTTTCTACCTATGTTAAAGGAGAATTACTGAAAAAGTTTCATAAAGATCTTGGACATAAATGCATATCAATGTTAGGAAAATAAAATGAAATAAATACTTTGATTTTCTAATGTGAAAAATAAAAGATTTATTGTCAACTATTATTTAGAATAACAACTGCCAAGAGGCAGTTGTTTGAACAGAACATGGGAACACTGAATGGTTTAAAATTAAGAAAGGTGTGTGACAAGGTTATATTCTTTCACCATTCTTATTCTACCTGTATGCTGAGTAAATAATCTGAGAATCTGGGTTCTATGAAGAAAAACATGGCATCAGGATTAGTGGAAGATGACATTTTTATTTTTATTAGCAGAGAAAAGCACTAAACTGTAAACCACAAAAACAGCATTTTTATAAATGGAGAGAAGATTGACATTGTCAAGGACTTCATTCTTCTTGGATCAACTATCAACATTCACGGAAGCAGCTGTCAAGAGATCAAACGACATATTGCATTAGGCAAATCTGCTGCACAAGACCTTTTTAAAGTGTTAAAGAGCAAAGATGACAGCTTGAGGACTAAGGTGCACCTGACCCAAGCCATGGTATTTTCAATAACCTCATATGCATGCAAAAGCTGGACAGTGAATAAGGAAGACCATAGAAGAATTGATGCATTTGAGTTATGGTGTTGGAGGAGAATATTGAAAGGGCTGTCAAATGAACCAATAGATCCGTTTTGGAAGAAGTGCAGCCAGAGAGCTCCTTCGAGGCCAAGATGGCCAAACTTTACCTCTCATACTTCAGACATGTTGTCAGGAGGGACCAGTCACTAGAAAAGGATATCATGTTTGGTAAGGTTGGAGGGTCAGAGAAAAAGAGGAAGCCCTCCAACAAGATGGATTGGCCAAGTGGCAGCATCGATGGACTCAAGCGTGGCAAGAGTAGTGAGATTGGCCCAGAATCGGGCAGTGTTTTGTTCTGCTGTGCATAAGGTCACTATGAGTTAGTATTGACTCGATGGCACCTAACAACAACAACATTATTTAGAATGGAGTCCTGGTGTGGCACTGTGGGCTAATGTGCTGGATTGCAAAGTCTGTTTGAGCCACAAGGTTGGTGATTCAAACTTACCAGCTGCTCCTTGGAAACCCTATGCAGGGTAGCTATGGCTGAAACTGACTCAATGGCATTTAACAACAACAACAATTATTTTAAATGGAGCAAAATATATGCCAGCTATGAATTGGAATTATACCTTGTGGTGCAGTTAAATGACCTGATATACCTCTTTCTAGATATAATTTTCATAACTTCCACCAAATAACTGGGTGGGGCTTACACAAGTAGAGTGCATGGAATTCTAACTTGTGGATTAGTCAGTTTTTCCATCCCACTGGAGTTTAAATGAGTAGCTCAGAAACAGGAATGGTGGATCTCACTAGCATCAATAGGAAGAGCCAGGAATGGAGCATGTCTTTTGGACACTAAGTGTATGCTGAACCTCTTCGATGCAGGAAACAGGACTGTGAGCCAGAGATGTACAGAGAAATGTACAGAAATGTACAGAGATGTACAGCAGAGGGAGCAGCACCAAGAGCATGAGACAAAGTGGTGGGTGTCCTGGCCCATGGAGCAAAAAAGCTGAGTGTTTTTGAGCAGGAGGCCTGCTTAAAATTTGCTTCCAGGCACTTAATCGAGGGATCTAGGTATACTGACCCATGTAGCTAAAGCTCAGCATCTTAGGGATAAGGCTTATGATGGAGTGGTGTGCCTTTTAGGCATTTATTAACAACACTAAAGGATGTTTGTAACACTTGACTAAGCAGGTCAGAGGCCAACTGTTTGCATGGCTGAGAGGTTAATGACCAGAGAGATGCATGCTTGTAGACATGGCTGAAAGAGGCTGTTCTGACTGAAAAACTGTATCCTGAACATTGCTGTTCCTGAATTATAACCTGTTAACTTCCCTAATAAATCCCATTAATTGTGAGTATGGTCTGTGAGTTTTGATTGGCCATTGCAATGAGTTGTCAAACCAGCAGATAAATTGAGAGTGCCTTGGGAGGGACAGTTGGTAAAGGTTGGAGGATGAAGGCATGTCTGACCTCAATCTCATAGGAATTGGCCTTGGACTGATGAGTTTGATTTTCCTTCCCCTTTGTCAAGACAGAGGAGGTCAGATGTCACCCCATGCCATTTTTACATACCTACCACCAACGCCTCACTTATCAACTATCTAATTATCTGGCATATCATATTTATGACAATAGTGAAAAATCTACTATCAACTATTTTTTCACATTAACAAAATACCTTTGGCTTTAACTAATGCCAAGGTGCAAGGCAAGAATAATGTTGGTTGTGATGGTTAAGGTTATGTGTCCACTTGCTGGACCATGATTCTCAGTGTTTTGGCAGTTATGTAGTGACGTAGTCAGCCTCTATTTTGTGATCTGATTCCCATTCTCTATTTTCCCATAATGCCAATTTCCCCATATTGACCTGTTCTTTGAAACCTAGCCATGTCAACGAGTGAGGTGTGATGGATACAGAACTTATGCTACAAAGCAGTAGTAAAAAATGGTCGTACAAAACCATTTTAGGTACATTGCTATTTTGGTTAAGGGTAGTTGAGTCAGTTCTGAATTGCAGTGACTCTGTGGCTGGTGAGTTTGAACCGCCAACCTTGTGGCTCAAACCAACCTTGCTGTCTAGCACATTAACCCACAGTGCCACACCAGGACTTCATTTGAGGTATAGTGAAAATAAAAATGGTGGTGGTGGTGGCAATGTGCTGTTGAGTCGGTTCTGACTCATAGTGACCCTGTATTGGGTTTCCGAGGCTGTAAATTTTTACAGGAGCTGAAAGCCTCATCTTTCTCCCATAGAATGGCTGGTAGTTTCAAACTGGTGACCTTGAGGTTAGCAGCCCAACTTGTAACAACTATGTTACCAGAGTTCCTTGAAATTAAAAATAAGTTATAAAATATACCATGACTTCTAGCAAAGTAAAAATATAGCCACATGAAACACTCCCAATAATTAGTTAATATCTTAAGATAAAATATATTGAAAATAAATGACAGTGTGACTTAGCAAAGTGAGGTAAAGTTAAAAAGTGAAGCCTTTTAACCTTGTATCCACTAATCTCAAGTGTCTGAGGGCTTAACACTTGCCGAGTACTGTGTTAGATGATGGAGAGCAATCTCTGCCTCCCAAGAGCTCACAGCTGATTTGCAACAGTCAGGTAAGTGACACCACTATAGTACGATGAGTTCATGTGAAAAGAAAGCACAGGATAAGATAGGGTCCAGAGTAAAAGTCCCACCTCCAGAAAAAGGTTAGGGCTTGTATTCTAATCAGAAGAGCAAGACGAGGAGTCTTGGGGATATCTCTAGAGAAGGATTTGCGGATATGAGTTTAAAAGGAGACTTGAAGGCAGGAAAAAAACCCATAAAGTATGGGCAAAAGAGACTTGGCAAAGACCATTAATAAAATGTCCAAACCAAGTAAAAGATTTAAGGTGTCCACTTAAAATGAGGTATGGCAGACACTTGGCTGAAGTTCAAGTAGATGAGGTGAACTTGAGGGGATTTAGGGCTCAGGGATTTAGACTTGGTTTTATTTGGATCCGTATCAGACCAGACCTATAAGTCAATTCCAATTCACTGCAACCCCAAGGGTGTCAAAGTAGAACTGTGCTCCATAGCATTTCAATGACTTGATTTTTCAGAAGTTGATCACCAGACCTTCTTCTAAGGTGCATCTGGGTGAACTCAAACCCTCAACCTTTCAGTTAGCAATCAAGTGCATTTGTTGCAGACCGTGTAAGACTAGTCAGAGGTTCGAGGCCCTCTAGGGCTGAGTGTAACAAATGAGGCCACTGGCAGTTAATGG
>NW_006408526.1:19197770-19208683 GCF_000296735.1 Chrysochloris asiatica
GAGGCCACGATGCCTGTAGTCCCAAGCCTGCCTATCAGTGATGTATCCACCCTGGCTTTGGGGTGCCTCTTTGTCTCTCTCTTTGTCTCCTTTGTCTCTTTCTGTGTATTCTTGAGTCGCCGTCAGGTATCCTCTCCTCGTGAACTGAACCCCAATGTCGAGGCGGGTCCCCAACATGCATTAACTCTTTGCATCATGCAGGGATGAGATTTGGATACTGGAGAATAAAGTTTCCCATTCTCTTTGCCAAAACCCTTCTTCCCTCAAAACTTAACAAGATCAGTTCCTTCTCACTGGTCAAATTGAAAGAGCACTCTCATGTCACTTATGATTTACTATGTTTAATTACCTTTGTAGTATTTATCGATAACTGAAATTACCTCAATTATTTACTTCTTGTAATTTCTAAGAAGTACAAAGTCATGTCTCATCAGAGGTATTTAATAAACACTTGTTGAATGCTTCTTGTATAAAGAAGGCTAGGACCTAAAGACAAAACAGAAAGGCAATCTGAACCGAGAAGTAACAGGTTGATAGGGGCCTATAGGATGAAGCAGAGTCCCAGGTCATTGAAAATTGAGTAGGGGTAGAGTGAGCTCAAATGGTCAAGACATTGGTCATTTTTAGAAATTCAGGTCTTTCTTACACAGAGCTGGATTTTTTTTAAAGTGCTAATCTGAATTTGTTTGTGTTCAAAAGCTAGGCTTATTTAATCAATAATGGATTCGTTCTAAGATATCCACACACTAATACTAAATTGGTCAGGAATCAAGGTCTTTCTTAATAGTATTTTATGCCATCAGTCTGAGATATTGCTATGTGCGTTTGATCTGATGAGTTTGTTCTATCTCCCTCAAATGTATACGTATAAGAAGGTCACATTTGCTCTTTGTTTCAACAAACTCCTCAAGAGAAATAAAAAATCTTGTAGTGCTAACTGTCCTTTTTTATAATTTCAAGAGTAGGCTGTGTTCTCATGATGTCTAGGATAATTTTTCAGTCTAGAGAATGACAGACAAGATTGAATTAGCTTTGGTTCTTTCATCAGTAATTAGGTGGCAAAGCAAACCTGCCTCACGGCACACCGACACAAAACCTGTTCCCATAATTAGCCTAATGAAAGATTGTATCCCTGGCAAGAGAAGTCTTTACATGAACTCCACCCAGAATTCATGTTAAATGGTGAGTTTTTAAAGGGGGGACGATTGCCTTATTACTCTTGAAATTTCAGTTGCACAATATGGGCATCCTGGTGTGGCGCTGTGGGTCAATCGTCTGGATTGCAGTCAGTTTGAACCACAAAGTCAGAGGTTCAAACTGACTCAACAGCACTAAACAACAACAATGCAGGACATGTTTCAACATATAATAGGACTCCAACAAACATTTGTAGAAGTAAATGCATTAATCATAAGAAAGGCTCTGGGACTGTATTTCTGCATTGTGGCCTCTGTTGCTGTTGTTGTTATTAAGTGCAGTTGAGATGGTTCTAATTCATAACGACCCTATGAACAACAGAATGAAACACTGCCCAGTCCTGTGCCACCCTCACAATGATTGTTACATTTGAGCCCACTGCTGTTGCCACCGTGTCAATCCAGCCTGTTGAGTTCTTTTTTGCTGACCCTTCCTTCCACTTTACCAAGGAGCTCTGGTAGTGTAGTAATTACAAGTCGGGCTGCTAACCTCAAGGTCAGCAGTTCAAAACTGCCAGCCATTCCATGGGAGTCTTTCTACTCCTGTAAACTATACTGTGTCCCCTTATCTTATCCAATGGATGACTCGTGATATATGTCAGTTTCCTCATGAGCACAATCAAATGTTCTGGAATGCCCATTCTTCACAATGTTATCCAAAGCTTGCCATGATCCATACAGTTAAAATCCTTTGCACAGTCAATAAAGTACAATACTTTATAGTATTCTATACTTTCAGCCAAGAGCCACCTGACATCAGCAATGATATCCCTAGTTCCATGTCCTCTTTTGAATCCAACTTGAACTCTGGCAATTCCTTGTGGATGAACTGTTGCAGTTATTTTTGAATTATCTTCAGCAAAATTTTACTTGCATGTGATATTAATGATATTGTTTGATGATTTCAACATTCCATTGGGTCACCTTTATTGAGAATGGACAGAAATATGGATCTCTTCTAATCAGTTGGTCAGATAGCTGTCTTCCAAATTTCTTGGCCTAGACTAATGTGTGCTTCCAGTGCTTCATCAGCTTGTTAAAAGATTTCAATTTGTATTCTGTTAATTCCTGGAAGCTTGCTTTTTGCCAATGCCTTCAGTATAGCTTGGGATTCTTTTAGTACCATTGGTTCTTGATCATATGCTATCCCTTGACATGGTTGAACATTGACCATTTCTTTTTGATACAGTGACTCTGTGTATACCTTCTATGTTCTTTTGCTTCTTTCTGTATCATTCAGAATTTTGCCCATAGAATCCTTCAGTATTATATACAGACGCTTAAATTATTTCTTCAGTTTTCAGCTTGAGAAATGCTGACTGTGATCTTCCCTTTTGATTTTCTAACTCCAGATCTTTGTACATTTCATTATAATACTTGACTTTGTCTTCTTGAGCTTCCCATTGAAATTTTTTGTTCAGTTCTTTGGCTTTCTCATTTCTTCTATTCACTTTAGCATCTCTACACTGGAGAGCAAGTTTCAGTCTCTTCTGACATCCATTTTGGTATTTTCTTTTCTTTGCTTTATTTTTAATGACCTTTTGCTTTTTTTCCTATATGGTGTTTTTGATGTCATCCCACAGCTCTTCAGGTCTTATGTCATTAATTCTAATGCATCAAATCTTTTCTTGATTGTTGCTGTTGCTGTTATGGCCATGTAGTCGGTTCCGACTCATAGCAACCCTGTACAGGGTTTCTGAGGCTGTAAATCTTTACAGGAGCAGAAAGCCCCATCTTTCTCCCGCGGAACAGCTGGTAGTTTCAAACTGCTGACCTTGAGGTTCGCAGCCCGATTCGTAACCACTATGCTCCCACAGCTTTTCTTAATATGATCTCTACATTCAGGTGGGATATTTTCAAGATATATTTTGGATCTCATGGACATGCTTTCATCTTTTTCAGCTTCAGCCTGAGCTTGCATAAAACTAATTAATGGTCTGTTCCACAGTCTGCCTGAGGCCTTCTTTGGGCTGATGATAGGGGGCTTTTTCACCGTCTCTTTCCACAAATGTAGTAAATTTGATTCTTGTGCATTCCATCTGGTGAGGTCCACAATATAGTCACTTTTTGTGTTGTTTGAAAAAAATATTTTCAATGAAGAAGTCATTGGTCTTGCAAAGTTCTATCATATGATCTCCAGCATCGTTTCTATAATCAAACCCATATTTTCCAAATAATACTGCTTTCTCTTTGTTTCCACCATGTGTACTCCAATCACCAGTAATTATCATGCATCTTGTTTGCATGCTTAATCAATTTCAGAGTTAAGAAGTTCATAGAATTCTTCAGTTTCATAATCATTGACTTTAGTGGATGGTGCATACATTTGAATAATAGTGATATTAACTGGATTTCCTTATGTTGTTGTTGTTGTTGTTAAGTGCCGTCGAGTCAGTTCCGACCCATAGCAACCCTGTATAGGGTTTCTGAGTTGCAGCTGGTGAGCTTGAACCACCGACCTTGTAGTTCAAACGGCTTTGCAGTCTGACACATTAACCCACAGCACCACATGAGGACTCCGGATTTCCTTATAGGCACATGAATATTATCCTACCACAAACAGTGTTATACTTCAAAATCGATCTTGAAATGTTCTTTTTGATGATGAATGCTATGGCATGCCTCTTGAATTTGTTGTTCCACCATAGTAAATTGTATTATTGTCAAATTCAGAATGACCAGTGCCAGTCCATTTCAGCTCACTAATGTCTAGAATATCAATCATTTTATATTCTATATCATTTTTGACATCTTAAAATGTTCCTAGATTCATGCTTCATACAATCCTGTTGTGATTCTTAATGAATGTTTACAGCTGTTTTTCCTCATTTTGAGTTGTGCCATCAGCAAATGGAGGTCCCGAAAGCTGTAGTATATTCATGCCATCACAGTCAACTGTACTTTGAGGAGGGAGGTCTTCCCTAGTCACATTTTGAGCACCTTCCAACTGAAAGTCTCATCTTCCATCCTTGTATTTGACGACTTTCTGCTGCTATTCATAATGTTTTCATTTTCAGGCATTATATCTGACAATGTTCCACTGTTATTCATAAATATTTTAGTAGCTAAACATTCAGAAATAGTCGGGCTCTCCTTTTTCCTAGTCTGTTTTAGTCTGGAAGCTCTGCTGAAACCTGTCCATCATGGATGACCCTGCTGGTATTTAAAATACTGGGGGCATAGCTTCCAGCATCACAGCAACACACAAGTCACTACAACATGACAAACTGACAGATGAGCGGTGATTTTTTGTGCCCTTAGCTCTATTGTATTCACTATTTTTATCAGTATCTTAAAGAGAGACATGCCCATCATTTTTAAAGGAAATAAGCTGAGAAACCAAAGATGATAAATATCCCAACATAACAGAAAGATTGACTCCAACCAACATGATAAGATTTAATATTGACATGCATATTCTCAAATATAGGTGTAAAGTATCAATTACAAAAATGTGAGATGGAGCAAACTTGGTTAGCAACAGTTTATGTGAATATTTTGAATAGCAAGAAACTAGTATCAAGGAGCTCTGGTAGCATAGTGGTTACGAATCGTACTGCAAACCGCAAGGTCAGCAGTTCGAAACTACCAGCTGTTCTGCAAGAGAAAGATGAGGCTTTCTGCTCCCGTAAAGATTTATAGCCTCAGAAACCCTGTACAGCGTTGCTATGATTCAGAACCGACTCCATGGCACATAACCACTAACCACCATCACCACCAGTGTAAAGACAAGCAGACCCAATCGAACAGTGGTTAAGTACTTAGCTAGATCAGTGGTTCAAACCCACCAGTTTTTCTATAGGAGAAAAATGAGGCAGTGCAAGTCCATGAAGATTATAGCCTTAGAAACTCTATGGGGCTGTTGTATTCTGTACTATGTTGACAGAATCAATTCAATAGCAATGCCTTGGGTTTTGGATTCAGTGTACAATTGACCCCTGAACAACATGGTTATGAATTGCACAAGTCCCTTACACATGGATATTGTTTTTTAATACTGTGTGACACTAAACATCTCTGCATGAGCCATTCATCTACCCAGTAAATTGCGTATTTCTGTCAAAAGTAATCTCTTACAGTTCTCATTTATTTTTCATCATGTTCAGTACAATTCCATAAACCTTGAATAGCACCATGGGATACATGCAAAGTGCCACTAGTGATGCTGAGAGTGCTCCCAAGAAGCAAAGAGAAGTCATGGCATTATAAGAAAAAGTTCAATTGTTTAATGTATACCATAGATAGAGTCTGCAGTTGCCTGCTATTTCAAGATAAATGAATTCAGTGTAATGGCCACTGTTTAAAAAAAAAAAAAAAAAAAGGAAATGCATGAAGTCATCACTGAAGCTCTGCCAGAAGGCGTGAAACCCTTGCATTTTTTGCAAAAATCCTTCTTTTTCTAGTATGAAAAATGAAGCTTTTATGTGAATGCAGATATATGAAGGAAGGGGCTTCATAAAGTTCATGGAAAAATTCCATTATCTTTTCATTCTATTTTTCAGTGAACTTTCTGAATCTCCTTTGTATAGCATACAAAATGTGCTGTGTTATCTGTTTTGAGGAAGTCATAAGTTATACATGGATTTTCAACTTCATGGGAGTCAGTGTCCATAACTCCTATATTGTTCTAAGGTCCACTGCATATCTGGAGTCCCTTGGGTGGTGCAAACACTGAATATACTTGTCTGCTAACTAAAGGAGATTCAAGTTCACCTAGAGGTGCCTCTGAAGAAGGGTCTAGTGGCCTACTTATGAAAACTCAGCCATTGAACACCCTATAGAGTACAGTTCTACTCTGACATATATGAGGTCCCCATGAGTCAGAATCAACTCAATGGCATTTGCAGGTTGCTGTAGTGTATTTCTAGAGAAAAGCCTAGAAACCTGAGAACCAAACTCTGAGTTTAACAAAACTAAGTTATTTGGCACAGAGATGTGCATGGTAGTGACATATTTTCAGTCCTCAAATTTTGAATAACTGCAATATAAGTTAAAAAGCAGACTGTGCTTTCTTGTCACCAAAGGCAAATGCTGAATGGGAAGGAGTTACAGGAAGAAGATTTTGACTAAATATAACAAAGCACATTCTAGCAGATGGAGCTGTTCTGTGATGGACAGAGCTGCCTCCTAACCTCGGATGTGTTCCTGCATTAGAAGCATGTAAGCAAAGCTGGCTGATTATCAGTCAGCCATACAACGATAATTTCTATGTGGGTGAGAGGATGAACTTGATAACACTGAAGATTCCTTGCAACTCTAAGATGCTGTGAATCCGTACCTTATCGCTCCTTAATATCTCCTCCTTAATGATTTTCCTTCAGCCTTTTGTTTCAGGCTCATGAACTTCACTGCAGATTCCATCTGATAACAAACTGAATGTGAAAATCTGCTGCAAAATATATAACACCTTATAAAATATGTTTATATTGAGAATTTTATATTACCCCATTAATTTCTCTTTCATTTGTACATATCTGGTTGGCAAAGTAACATGGAAGTTTCTTGGATCAAGACAATATTCA
This sequence comes from Chrysochloris asiatica, assembly GCF_000296735.1. Classification (NCBI taxonomy): domain Eukaryota; kingdom Metazoa; phylum Chordata; class Mammalia; order Afrosoricida; family Chrysochloridae; genus Chrysochloris; species Chrysochloris asiatica. The sequence continues at coordinate 19,204,489 of NW_006408526.1, forward strand.
GTAAATGGATGCTATTCAATTATGAATAAAAGTCATATTTCATGTTAATGAGGATAGTGAAGGTTGTTAAATAGTTGGATGTGTTGCAAAGCAGTTGCAGTACTTGCATTGTTTATATATTTAGAATTTCTAAGGATGGTTTAGTTATAATTCACCGTGGAAACTGAGAGACAAATTAATTGCTATCACAAGGTCACTTTCAATCCTAAGGTTGGAGGAAACATAAGAATACTCTTTAAAATCTCAATGGAACTTTTCTTGTTTCTTGTTGTGTCTGTAAATTGATTGTGTGGCCCCGATATTTCTTAAGCTTTACATTTCAGGGCAATTTTTAGAGAATTGGCATCCTGAAACACGGTGAAGGCACTTCATTAGGCTTATTACAGGAACTGAATCGATGTCATTGTACCCTGAGGCAGGCCAGCTGCGCCATCTAATTAGTGATGGAAGAACCAAAGCTAATTCAATCTAGACTGTCGCTCTTGGGACTGAAAAATTACCCTGGTCAGACTCTCAATTCTCAGAGGAAAATAGCACCAAGACAAGCCCAAGAAGGGCACTGATGTCAAACCATTCATTCTTTCCACACTCTTCCCAAAAGCATCTTCAAAAACAGCTAATTTGATGGAAATGATTGTCATCCCCAGAACGCTGTTGCATTCAACAACAAAAAAAAATGTGTTCACAAGAATCTGTCCTTTTTTTATTTTATTTTTTGGCATAAGGTATTAACCTGTGTTATTGTTCTCCTGGATTTGAAACTCAAACAATGATGACAGAGACTCCATTTCTTCACATGGATACCAAGAAACAATGCTGTATATGGATAGATCTATATAGTAATACATTACAGTGTTTTTATAAAGAATTTTCATATTCAGAACCTAATTTGCCTGCATAATGATATAGGAAGTAACAAGAGTAGATAATATTCCCATTTAGTTGATGAGGACACTGAGTTTCAAATATTCTAAGTGTTTTTCGCAGTGTCACCTAGATGCTAAATAATAGAGTTAAGACTCTTTTTCAGCCATAACTTAGTTTTGCTTTGTTTTGTTTTCCAATATGGAAAGAAAAATTAAATGCCATATTTTCTTGAGGACTAAAGTATACTATCCAACTCAACGGCACTTAACAACATCAACAAAGTATACCATTGGAATATGCCATATACAGCTATAATAGAGATGTGTTTAAATATCGCTTTCATTTATAGTTATAATGGGGATTTTGAATTTTCTTTTTCAAGCGTCATTCTCTCAGACTCATAAAATGTGGTTTGTACCTCTCCATGTTTATTGACTTCCTACGATGTAGGATATATTTCCCACCACTGGTCTGTCACTTTGTAACACTGTGGTGGCTTGTGAGTTGCTGTGATTCTGGAAGCTGTGTCATGCGTATTTTAAATACCATCGGGGTCACCCATGGTGGACAAGTTCCAGATGAGCTTCCAGACGAAGACAGACTAGAAAGAAGGAGTGATGAACTATTTTTGAATATGTAGTCACTGAAAACCTTATGAATAGCAGAGAAACACTGTCAGATATAGTGCTAGAAAATGAGCCCCTCAGGTTGGAAGGCATTCAAAATGCGATGGTGGAAGAGCTGCCTCCTCAAAGTAGAATTGACCGTGTTGATGTGAATGGAGTGAAGCCCAGGAGAGTAAAGCCCTTGGAACCTTCATTTGCTGATGGGGCACAATTAAAAATGAAGAGAAACAGCTGTAAACATCTATTAATAATCGGAACATGGAATGTACAAAGTATGAATCTAGGAAAATTGGAAATTGTCAAAAAAGAAATTGAACGCACAAACAACAATATCTTAGACATTAGTGAGCTAAAATGGACTGGGATTGGCCATTTTTAATCTAACAACCACATGGTTTACTATCCTGGGAATGAAAAATTGAAGAGGAATGGTGTTGCATTCATTGTCAAAAAGAACATACCCAGATCAGTGATGAGGTATAACGCTGTCTGTGATAGGATAATATCCATGAGTCTACAGGGAAGACCAGTTAATACCATTATTATTTGAATTAATGCATCAACCACTAAAGCCAGTGAGGATGAAATAGAAGAATTCTACCAACTTCTTCAATCTGAAATTGATCATACATGCAATCAAAATATATTAATCATTACTGGTAATTGTAATGCAAAGGTTGGGAACAAAGAGGAAGGATCAGCAGTTGGAAAATATGGCCTTGGTGATAGAAATGATGCTGGAGATTGCATGATAGAATTCTGAAAAATCAATGATTTGTTCATTTCAAATACCTTCTTTATACAGCATAAGAGACAATTATACACATGGACCTCACCAGATGGAATACACAGAAATCAAATTGACTGCATCTATGGAAAGAGATGATGGAAAAGCTCTATATCATCAGTCAAAACAAGGCCAGGAGCAGATTGTGGATCAGATCATCAATTGCTTATATGCAAATTCAAACTGAAGCTGAAGAAAATGAAAACAAGTCCAAGAGAGCCAAAATATGACCTTGAATATATCCCACCTGAATTTAGAGATCATCTGAAGAATAGTTTGATACATTAAACATTAAAGACCGAAGAACAGAAGAGTTGTGGGATGACATCAAGAACAACATACAGGAAGAAAGCTAAAAGTCATTCAGAAGACAAGAAAGAAGGAAAAGATCAAAATGGATGTCAGAGGAGACCCTGAAATTTGCTCTCCAGTGTAGATATGGTAAAGCAGATGGAAGAAATGAGGCAGTACAAGAGCTAAACAGAAAATTTCAAAGGTCAGCTTGAGAAGATAAAATCAAATATTACAATGAAATATGCAAAGATCTGAGTCAGAAAACCAAAAGGGAAGAACACGCTCACATTTCTCAAGCTGGGGGAACTGAAGAAAAAATGCAAGCTTTGACTATTGTTATTGAAGGATTCTCTGGGTAAATTATTATTGAATGATACAGAAAACATCAAAAGAAGATACAAAGAATACACAGAGTCACTTTATCAAAAGGAAATGGTTGATGTTGAAGCGTTTCAAGAGGTGGCATATGATCAAGAGCCAATGATACTGAAGGAAGACGTCCAAGGTGCATTGAAGGAATTGGCAAAGAACAAGGAACCAGGAATTGATGGAATAAAAATTGAAAGCTTTCAGGAATGTGAGGCAGCACTCATCTATGCGAAGAAATTTGGAAAACAACTATCTGGTCAACTGATTGGAAGAGATCTGTATTTGGGCCCATTCCAAAGAGAGGTGGCCCAACGGAATGTGGAAATCATTGGACAATATTTTGATATCCCATGTGAGTGAAGTTTTACTAAAGGTAGTATAGAAATGGCTGGAAGCATTCAATGACAGAGAACTTCCAGAGGTTGAGGTCAGATTCAGAAGAGGACGTGGAACAAGGGATATCATTGCTGATGTCCAATGTATATTGACTGAAAGGAGAATATCAGAAAGATGTTTATCTGTGCCTTTATTGACTACACGAAGGCTTTCAATTATGTGGATCATGACAAGCTATGGACAACATTGCGAAGTATGAGTATTCTGGAACACTTAATTGTGCTCAAGAGGAATCTGTAAATGGACCAAGAGGCAGTTGTTCAAACAGAACATGGGAACACTGAATGGTTTAAAATTAGGAAAGGTGTACAACAGGGTTGTATTCTTTTACCATACTTTTTCAACCTGTATGCTGAGAAAATAATCCAAGAAGCTGGGTTCTATAAACAAAAACATGGCATCAGGATTGGCGGAAGACTCATTAACAACCTGCAATATGCAGATGATACAACCTTGTTTGCTGAAAGTGAAGAGGACTTAAAATACTTACTGATGAATTACATCTAAATGTAAAGAAAACAAAAATCCTCACCACTGGACCAATAAACAACATTCTTATCAACGAAGAAAAGACTGAAGTTGTCAAGGACTTCATTCTTCTTGGATCAACTATCAACACTCACAGAAGCAGCAGTCAAGAAAATCAAATGATGTATTGCATTAGGAAAATCTGCTGCACAAGATTTTTTTAAAGTGTTGAAGAGCAAAGATGTCAGCTTGAAGACTAAGATGTGCAAGATCCAAACCATGGTATTTTCGATAACCTCATATGCATGTGAAAGCTGGACAGTGAATAAGGAAGACCGTAGAAGAACTGATGCTTTTGAGTTACGGTGTTGGAGGAGAATATTGAAAG
>NW_006408526.1:19209018-19215390 GCF_000296735.1 Chrysochloris asiatica
GAGAAAGATGAGGCGTTCTGCTCCCGTAAAGATTTACAGCCTCAGAAACCCTGTACAGGGTCGCTATGAGTCGGAACCAACTCCACGGCACTTAACAACAACAACAACAACACTGGAGAGCAAGTTTCAGTGTCTCCTCTGACATGCATTTTGGTCTTTTCCTTCTTTCTTGTCTTCTTAATGACTTTTTGCTTTCTTCATGTGTGTTGTTCTTTATATCATCCCACAACTCTTCTGGTCTTAGATCTTTAGTATTTAATGTATCAAATCTGTTCTTAGATGCCCTCTAAATTCAGGTGGGATATATTCAAGGTCATATTTTGACTCTCATGGACTTCTTTTCATGTTCTTCAGCTTCAATTTGAATTTGCATATGAGGTCTGATCCACAATCTGCTCCTGGTCTTGTTTTGACTGATGATATAGAGCTTTTCCATCATCTCTTTCCATAGATGCAGTCAATTTGATTTCTGTGTATTCCATCTGGTGAGGTCCATGTGTATAATTGTCTCTTAAGCTGTATAAAGAAGGTATTTGAAATGAACAAATCATTGAGTTTTAGAATTCTATCATGTAATCTCCAGCATCATTTCTATCACCAAGGCCGTATTTTCCAACTGCTGATCCTTCCTCTTTGTTCCCAACCTTTCCATTCCTATCTCCAGTAATGATCAATACATCTTGATTGCATGTTTGATCAATTTCAGATTGAAGAAGTTGATAGAATTCTTCTATTTCATCCTCACTGGCTTTAGTGGTTGATGCATTAATTCAAATAATAATGGTATTAACTGGTCTTCCCTGTAGACTCATGGATATTATCCTATCACAGACAGCATTGTACCTCATGACTGATCTGGGTATGTTCTTTTTGGCAATGAATGCAACACCATTCCTTTTCAATTTATCATTCCCAGCATAATAAACCATGTGGTTGTCAGATTAAAAATGGCCAATCCCAGTCCATTTCAGCTCACTAATGTCTAAGATATTGTTGTTTGTGCATTCAATTTCTTTTTTGACAATTTCCAATTTTCCTAGATTCATACTTTGTACATTCCATGTTCCGATTATTAATGGATGTTTACAGCTGTTTCTCTTCAATTTGAGTTGTGACCTATCGACGGATGAAGGTTCCGAGGGCTTTACTTCCCCAGGTTTTACTTCATTCATGTCATCACGGTCAACTCTACTTTGAGGAGGCAGCTCTTCCACCATCGCATTTTGAGTGTCTTCCAACCTGAGGGGCCCATTTGCTAGCACTATATCTGACAGTGTTTCTCTGCTATTCTTAAGGTTTTCAGTGACTACATATTCAAAAGTAGTTCATCACTCCTTCTTTCTAGTCTGTCTTCATCTGGAAACTCATCTGAAACCTGTCCACCATGGGTGACCCTGATGGTATTTAAAATACGCATGGCATAGCTTCCAGAATCACAGCAACTCACAAGCCACCACAGTATGACAAACTAACAGAACAGTGGTGGAATAAGTTTGTAGGACAGTAAAATTTCCCCCAGAATATCCAAGGCTCTATTCTTTATAGCCTGGTATGGTACCTTAGGATCAGCCTAGTCTTCAAGGTCAGTTTGAACTGAACTGCAAGGCAGTTCAAACTCACCAGCCACTCCTCAGACACTCTGTACAGGATTGCTATAAGTCAGAACCAATTCAACAGTACTTAGCAACAATAATAATCTTTATAGAAACATACTGCCATATTTATCTCTCGTAGAGCAGCTAGTGTATTCTAACTGCTGACCATTAGGTTAACAGCTAAGCACTTAACCGCTGTGCTACCAGGGCCCATCTAGGGACTAAGAGACAGCTAGAAATTGGAGTCCTAGTGTGGCACTCTAGGTAAGCACTTGGCTGCTAATCACAAGGTGGGCAGTTCAAATCTACCAGCCATTCCTTGGAAACCTATACAGAGTCTCTATGAGTCAGAATCGCCTCAATGATACTCAATAGTAACAACATAAAGTGGTAAACTTGACCACTTAATGACATCATGTACTTCTCTTTAGTACTGGCATCATTAACTAATGATTCTAGCCAATATTGTTTAAATATGTATAGCTCAGAGTTGAAGAACAACTCAAATAAATTTTAGTTGATGATAATTCTGAGCCAATCAAATTATGTTGTTGCTATAGTTGTTGTTAAGTATGCCATCAAGTTGGTTCCAACTCTGTATAGGGTTTCCGAGTAGTGGCTGGTGGGTTTGAACCATTGACCTAGTGGTCCAAAGTATCTTTTCAGTCTAGCGCATTATCCTACAGTGCCATACCAGGACTCCTTGTTATCCTCATGGTTGGCTGGAAATTTGTGTTTTGCTGTTATTTTCTTTTTTTTAAGGAGCTGGTCAAGGTGAGCAGAGATTGAGTGTCTTTTTTTGTAAGGCCATTAAGAGTCTGCAGAGAGAGAGACTGGGGCAGGGGAGGAATCCATCAAGATTGAGTTTGCAGTCTTGTTTTGTGCCTGGCATAGGAATCTCCATGGTAAGACCTGAAGGATGGTGGGGGTGGAGTCAGTGCCATGGAGTCGGTGCCAACTCATAGCGACCCTTTCTAGGGTTTCTGAGGCTATAAATCCTTATGGAAGCAGAAAGCCTCATCTTTCTCCCTCAGAATGACTGGTAGTTTCAAACCACTGCCCTTAAGGTTAGCAGCTGGGTTTTGAAAAGGAAACTGGTATGACAATTACTTTCTAGCCCTGGTGGACTATAGGATAAGCAATGGGCTACTAACTACAAGGTTGGAAGTTCAAACCCACCAGTTACTCCATGGGAGAAAGATGAGACTATTTACTCCTAGAAACAAACCCTCAGAATAATTGATGTCTTTGAATTATGATGTCAGCAAAGAATTTTAAAGATAAATACCATGGACTGCTAGAAGAATAAAAACTAAATCTATCTTGGAAGGGGTACAATTCTTTAGAGGCGAGAATGGCAAAACTTCATCTCAAGTTCTTTGGTCATGTTGTGAGAAGAGACTAGTTCCTAGAGAAGGACATGATGTTAGGTAGAGGACTAGTGACAAAGACAAAGACCGTTAAAGAGGTGTATTGTCACTGTAACTGCAACAATGAGCTCCCACAGAGGAACAAGTGTAAGGATGGTGTAGGATCAAGTTGTGTTTCCTTCTGTTGTATATGGAGTCACTATGAGTCAATCTGATTGGACAGCACCTAACACCAACCTAAGGAGCTCTGGTAGCGTAGTGGTTATGAATTGGGCTGCTAACCTCAAGGTCAGCAGTTCAAAACTACCAGATGTTCTGTGGGAGAAAGAGGAGGCTTTCTACTCCCGTAAAGATTTACAACCTCGGAAACCCTGTGCAGGGTCATTATGAGTTGGAACTGACTCCATGGTACTTAACAACAACAACAACAAAGTATTATACATTACTAATTGATGGCACATAGAAGGTATTGAAATGCTGGTGTGGCACTATGGGTTAATACGCTGAACTGTAAAGTCAGTTTGAACCACAACGTCCGCAGTTCAAGCTCACCAGCAGCTCCTTGAAAGCCCTATATAGGGTCACTATGGGTCGGAACCCACTAGATGGCAAACAACAACAAGTATTATAAGGAGTCTTGGTGTGGCATTACCAGATAACCCATTGAACCAAAAAGCTGGTGGTTCAAATCCACCAGTAGCACCTTGGAAACCCTAGACAGCATCGTTATGAGTCGGATCCTACTCAACAGCACTTAACAACAACAAACATTATATAGGAGTCTTGGTGGTATAGTGGGTTAAGTGAAGAGCTGTTAAATGCAGTTTCAGTGATTTGAATAGGCCAGCTGCTCCTCAAAAGAAGATGAGTCTTTCTGTTCAGTAGAGATTTACAGCCTTAGAAACCCTTATGGTCACCGGTTCAAGGACACACAATCACCACCATCACTAAGCACTATATAATTGGTAAGATCGTGGTGGCTCCTCAGGATAAGCACTGAACTACTAACCACAAAATTGATGATTCAAGCCCACCAGAAAATTCCCAGGAGAAAGATGAGGCTTTCTGTTCTGGCAAAGATTTACAGCCTCAGAACCCTATACAGGAACACTATAAGTGGACGTAATGACACCTAACATTTTCAATCCCAGCTTTAATATCCAAAGAGGCCATGGGGTATTCTAGGACACATATCCTCATGATTTCTAAAGCAAGAGGCTGATTATATGTTAATTCATGTCTTTATTAGGGATTATAAGGAAATGATTCCTAAAACCTTCAAAGACTGAAATATACTAACTGTAATGAAAATTAATTGAACCATATTCAATACAGTTATAGTTTTCAGTTATATGATTCATGTGTGTAAATGATCTGAATCTATAAACAGGTTTTGAAATTTATTTCTGATTTATCCCATTGTTGAATTGATGTCAATAACATTTTAAATGAAGTTAAGCCTTTCATTAACTATATACCAGCAAGACTTTCTGAGAAGTACAGCATCCCTTAAATGGAATACTATTGATGTTTTCCAATCAATATTCCTAATAGTGCATGCATAAAAACTGTATAGCTCCCTATGGGGAAGAAATCAATATATCTTAAGTAGTTCAATGCAATCAACAAAATAAACTACAGAAAATTGCAAATGTTTATTGTAGTTGTTGCTCTGTCTTCCTTTCTTTCTCTCTCCCTCTACTTTCTAGTCTTCCTTCCTTTCCTTCTTTCTATTTGTTTTCTACTGTCAATTCAATGATCTCCATTGATAATTTTATCAACAATCTGACCCCTGTAAATTTACTGTAATTCCTCATTTCCCACTAGGCAGAGATACAGCTTTAGAAATCAAGTTTACAAAGATTAATTGCAGAAATTCTGTGCTGTAGGATATGCAACAGATTGCTAACCCTAAGGTCAGTGATTCAGACTCACCAGCCACTCCTAGGGAAACCTGTGCAGGGTTGCTATGAGTTAGAACTGACTTTATGACACTTAGCAACAACAATTGCAGAGAAGATATGTTAGCATTTACTTTTTTAGTGACGTCTTACATGAAAAGTTCCTATATTCAATTATGGACTTTATGTCTGTTGAAGCAGAGCATTTCTTCCAGAAAACACACAAAGACAAACTCTGGCAATCGATGCAGCCTGAAGAGGCTCAAGCTACCACAGTCACCACTGCAGTGACATGACACAGACCTAATTGTCCCACACTCCAGGTCTCATTTATATGGCACATTAACTCATTCTTATCTGTCAAGCTTAGTTATTGCTTATGGTTAGAACTTCTTAAGGGGTTATAAAAATATAACATATATGTTTAGATACATTTTATATAATAATATATTAATAGAAACCATTGATACAATATGTATTTAGATGTAAAGTCAATAAAATCAAAGTATAAATGTAAGTATAAACATGATACAAACATATTGTTGTTGTTAAGTGCCATCAAGTCGATTCTGACTCACAGCAATCCTCAGGGTTTCCAAGACTGTAAATCTTCATGGAGCAGAGCACCTCATCCTTCTCCTGCAGAGTGACTGGTAGGCCACCTCTCTCCCATAATATGTCTTTATTTACATATATTTAAATTAAATATATAAATGTAAATGTAAACATATATAATTATATTATTATCAAAATATATGAATAGCCCCTTGCCTTAATCTTTGTTTCTTCCTTTCCAAATCTTACCTTTTATTCATGGTAGACTTACTTTCATAAAATCTTCTATAATTACATTTATCACATTTACTCTTTATCTATTTTGACATGCTATCAAATATATTGCCTACACTGTTGTTGTTGTGTGCCATCAAGTTGATTCCAACTCATATCAATCCTATATGCTACACACCTAGTCTTGAACCTGATTTTGATAGTCGCCATGCAGCTTTGAAAAAAATTAATTGGTCTTTGTAAGTCTCAACTTGCTCATCTTTCAAGTGAAAAGAATGATACCTACTCAGTAGTGTGAAAATTAAATAGATATTTAATGATGCTTAGAAAAAAAATGTAAGCACTTAATAAACATAAATTACTAGACTCAAGCATGGCAACAGTAGTGAGGTAGGCTCAGGATCGGGCAGTGTTTTTGTTCTGCTGTGCACAAGGTCGCTATGGGTCGGTACCAACTCGATGGCACCTAACAACAACAACAACAATATAAATTTATTGTAGGTATTATATAATAGTAATTTATGTTTATTTTAAATAATTATAGGTGTTATATAATAGTAATTATGTTTATTTATTATGACTATATAATATTTATATTACTATTTTTATATAATTACTATTTACATAGAAATGATAATATAAATATTGCTATATTTATAGCACTTAATAAACATAAATTATTATTATAGCACAACCTTCTGTATGGATTACAACTCA
>NW_006408526.1:19216325-19247745 GCF_000296735.1 Chrysochloris asiatica
ACTACCAGCCGCTCCGCGGGAGAAAGATGAGGCTTTCTACTCCCGTAAGGATTTACACCCTCGGAAACCCTGTACAGGGTCGCTATGGGTCGGAACAAACTCGACGGCACTTAACAACAACACAACAATACCTATAATAGTTTATGGAGTCCTGGTGTGACACTGTGGGTTAACGCGCCAGACTGCAAAGCCATTTGAACTGTAAGGTTGGTGGTTCAAGCTCACCAGCTGCTCATCAGAAACCCTACTCAGGGTTGCTCTGGGTCAGAACCAACTTGATGGCACTTAACAACAGCAACATAATAGTTTACAGAGTCCTGGTGTCGAACCACAGGAAAAGCACTTGACCTCAATGTCAGTTTGAACCGTTTAAAGCCAGTGGTTCAGACTCACCAACTGCTCCTTGGAAACCCTATACAAGATTTCTGTAAGTCAGAAACAACTTGATAGCACTTAACAACAACAACAATATATTCTATAACAAATTCTGTACCTTTTCTCTGTATGTTATATCTTTGCTATAGGGAAAAGAAGTTATTACTAAATGTACAACTGATAAAAAGTTATCAAATATATTAGACAATAGTTTGAAAGATTTAGAATAATGGACCTGAACAAACATGATATTAGTGGAATCCTGTGGTTATTTTTTTAAAAACAATCCCATAATTATGGAATTGGGGTTGGGGGATCTGACTTAGAAATTTTCATGAAACAAAGTAAAACACAATTAGTGAACTATTATTTCAAGATGTGTCAACAGTATGATACAACTACTTAAAACATTAAGAAATGTTTTAAATATTTTCCTTCTGTCTGGACTTGTCTTTTAACTTTAACTTTCCTTTTGTCATCCAGACTGTTTAAATCTTTATGAGCTCAATGTTATTGTTGTTGTGAGATAACATTCTGATTCATAGGGACCCTATATAACAAAGGAGAATTGCCCCATAGGGTTTCCAAAGCTATCACCTTTACAAGAGCAGATCACTAGATCTTTCCCCCCATGGAGCCACTGGGTGGGTTCTAACTGTTAATATTTTGGTTAGCAACTGAGCACTTAATCATTGTGTCAACAAGGTGATATTTATAACGTTAAAAGAAATAGACAGGACACTTATGCATTAAACCCATTTTTTCTCTTCCCACTTTGCAGCCTCTTTTGTAGTTAGGTGTAGCCATATGGTTTCATAAGCTAAAGGGATACATACTTCTTTAGGCTAAGTTCATAAAAAATGCCCATATGCTTCATGCTGTTTGTTACTATATCCAAGTCAAGCAGATAAGTCCAATATCCCTGGAGCTCATGTTTCAAAGATAGCAGAACCATGAGATAGAATGAACCTGGGAACCTGCATCAATGCCTGAAAGAGAAGCACCACCAGTCAGCAAAGTCATTTTAAATTGTTTTAAGCAAGGAAGAAATCTACTGTATTTGAGCCAGCTCCATGATTTGATTTGTTTATCATAATTGCTAGCATACCTGAACTAACTCAAATGGTCTGCAGGTATCTGTAAGATTTGTATGGACTGGTAAATCATAGCTTAAGAGGGGCACTGGCAGCTTTGATGGTTTTACAGGTCTCCAGGGAATTCTTAAGTTCTTAAGTGTCCTATTATCGTAAACACTCCAAGCTAATTCAGATGTCTATTGTTAGTTAAGAAGCACTTGTTTAGAACCATGTTGTTGTTGTTAGGTGCCATCAGGTTGGTAGCTACTCATAGTGACCCTATGCACAATAGAACAAAACACTACCCAGTCCTGGGCCAACCTCACAACTGTTGCCATGCTTAAGCCCATTGATGCTGCCATTTTGCCAATCCATCTCACTGGGGTCTTCCTCTTTTTCTCTGACCCTCCCACTTACCAAATATGATCTTCCTCTCCAGTGACTGGTCCCTCCTAACAATATGTCTGAAGTGTAAGAGACGAAGTCAGCCATCCTGGCCTCTAAGGAGCACTCTGGCTGCAATTCTTCTGACACAGATCTGTTGGTTCTTTTGACAACCCATGGCACTTTCAATATTTTCCTCCAGCACCGTAACTCAAATGCATCAATTCCTCTATGATCTTCCTTATTCACTGTCCAACTTTCACATGCATATAAGGTTATTGAAAATACCATGGCTTGGGTCAGGCATACCTTAGTCCTCAAGCTGACATCTTTGTTCTTCAACACTTAAAAAAGGTTTTGTGCAGTATATTTGCCTAATGCAATACATCCTTTGATTTCTTGGGTGCTGCTTCCATGAGTGTTGATAGTTGATCCAAGAAAAATGAAGTCTTAGCAACTTCAATCTTTCTTCCATTGATAAGAATATTGTTTATTGGTCCAATGGTGAAGATTTTTGTTTTCTTTACATTGAGATGCAATCCATACCAAAGGCTGTGGTCGTTAATCTTCATCAATAAATGTTTTAAGTCCTCTTCACTTTCAGCAAACAAGGTTGTATCATCTGAATATCTTGGGTTGTTCATGAGTCTTCCTCCAATCCTGGTGCCACGTTTTTCTTCATATAACACAGCTTCTTGAATTATTTGCTCAGCATACCAGTTGAATAAGTATAGTAAAATAATACAACCCTGTCACACACCTTTACTAATTTTAAACCATTCATCATTCCCATGTTCTGGTTGAACAATTGCCTCTTGGTCTATGTACAGGTTCCTCAGAGCACAAGTAAGTGTTCCAGAATACTCATACTTCACAACGTTGTCCATAGCTTGTCATGATCCACACAATCAAAAGCCTTTGCATAGTCAATAAAGCACAGGTAAACATCCTTCTGCTATTCTCTGCTTTCAGCCAAGATCTATCTGACGAGTGGTGGTTTAGAACCATAGCATGCCAATAAAGATCGAATGCATTGGGAATGACTAGTCTAGAAACAAAATCATGAAGATGTTGTTGTTGTTGTTGTTGTTGTTGTTAAGGGTTCTGACTCATAGCAACCCTGTATAGGATTTCCAAGTAGCAGATGGTGGGTTTGAACTGTCAGCTTTGTGGTTAGCAGCCCAGTGCTTATCTTACAGTGCCACACCAGTACTCCAACCATGAAGATAGTTGTCTTCAAATATCTGAAGGATAGGCAAAAGAAAGAGAGTTTTCTATTTAAGCTGTGAATCTAGAAGAGAATATCCAGAATCAATAGACAGAAGTTACAGAACAAGATATTTAATTTCATTCAAAGGAAAGGAAACCAAAAAAAAAAATGGTGTTAAGATTATACGATCAAACCTATAAAAGCCAGAACTCAACAGGACTGCCTTGTTTTTCTGGGTCTCTTTGATAGGATGCTAGGATGCTGTGTCACCCCTTTTCGATGACTCATTTGTGTGTGTGTGTGGGGAACATATGTGCTTTCATTCTCTGACAGTTTTTCACCTTACCTGTGCTTTCCTTCTCTGACAGTTTTTCACCTTACCTGTGACAGGTCTCTGCTTTTGCAGAAGTAGTTTAAAAAAGAACCACATGCTTTTAGAATAATGGGTTCACCCTTTCTTCCAATGTCCAAGTAGGTATGATGTAGCAGCATCATTAGTACAATGGTCTTCCATAATCATAACTTCATCTAAACCTCAGATGGGACTCTATGGGACACACAGCAAAGTCAATCCCATGCCTGTTTTTCATAGATAAGGAAAAGAACACACACTGAGCTCCTGTTGTGGTGCTGTAGGATCAGCACTGGACTTTTTGAACCACAAGGTCAGCAGTTCAAACCTAAGAGCTGCTCCTTAGAAACCCTGTACAGGGTCACTATGAGTTGGAATCAACTCCATGGCACATAGCAACAACAAAAAACACATAGTCTTTAAATTCCCTATCCATTGTCACAGGGCCAGGAAACAACACAGGTGAAACTTGAATCTTCAAATTCATAAACTAGTTCTTCTTTCCACTAACTGCAAGGTCGGTGGTTCAAGCTCACCAGCTGTGCCTTGGAAACCCTATATAGGGTTCCTATGGGTCATAATCGACTCAGTGGCACTTAACAACAACAACAACATATTGTGGTGTTGTAAGGAGCTTTGGTAACTCCTTACAGTAGTTATAAGTTGGGCTACTAACCTCAAGATCAGCTAGTTCGAAACTACCAGTTGTTCTGTGGGAGAAAGATGAGGCTTTCTGCTCCCATAAAAATTTACACCCTGGAAATCCTGTACAGGGTCACTATGAGTCAGAACCAACTCCACAGCACACCACCACCACCACCACCTTATTGCCACCACCATATTATGGAGGTAGAGGATCAGCACTGGACTGCGAACCACAAGGTCAGCCATTCAAGCCCACTAGCAGCTCCTCAAAAACCCTACATAGGGATAGTATGAGTTGGAATGACTCAATGACACTTAGCAACAACATATCCATTGGGGTGGTCCTTCCCAGATTTAAGAATCTTTTGAAAGAAGTTTAATAGCTCCTCAATGGCAGGGATTCTGTCTTACCTTTCTTTTACTTTATATTAACGCACTGCAGAGCTCAGGTTATTGTTGTTGTTAAGTGCTGTCAAGTTGGTTTGGACTCACAGGAATCCTGCATAGCGTTTCCAAGGAGTGGCTGGAGGATTTCAACCACTGACAAGTATTTATCCTACAATGCCACACTAGGGCTCCACTGAGTACGTAATGTATGCTTTTTAAAATATTTTTTAAAACTATCTGTTAAATGCAATTAAAAAATGTTTAATAGATAGTTTAATTGCACTTAATAGATAGCATCCTTCTAAAATGAAAGTACCATGAAAAAGTAGACATTTTTCTCTTCACCATGATATAAAACCATTGCCATTATAAATAATGTTGTGCATTTTGGAAGCAAGATGGGTCCTGGTGTGGCTCTGTGGGTTAATGCACTGGACTCCAAGGCCAGTTTGAACCATAAAGTCAGCAGTTCAAGCTCCTCAGCCACTCCTAGGAAACCCTATACAGGGTTGCTATAAGTCGGAACCAACTCCATAGCACTTCACAACAATAGAAGCAAGAAGGAACATGGTCCATGCCCTCCAGAAGACAGATAATAGCTAGAGTTCACTATTTAAGTCAAAGCAAGTAAAAGGATATGTGAATTACATTCCGAAATTACAGATCAGTGATGTTGTTTCTGTGTGTGTGTGTGTGTGTGTGTGTGTGTGTGGCACGTTAAATAAATACATATAGCAGCATTGTAACATTTTTAACTTATACAATTCACAGACATTAATAATGTTCATCATGTTGTGCAAGCATCACCACTGTTAGTTTCTAAATGTTTCCATCATCCTTAACAGTTCGGTGTCCCCCAAGCAATGATTTCCTCTTTCTCTTCCCTTCTGTCCCTGCTTGACAAGTTCTAATAAACTTTTGACTAGATACTATTATTGACTATTCTAGATATTTCATGTAAGTGGGATCATACAGTATTTATCCTTCTGTGGCTGACTTTTTCATTCACCATAATGTTTTCAAGGTTCCATCCAAGCCATGGTATACCAGGACTTCATTTCACTATGTGGCTGAGTATACATACATACATATACTCCTTTATATGTATGTACCACGTTTCATTGCATTTGTCCCTTCATCTGTTGATGAGTATTTAGGTTGTTTCTGCATTTTGGCTATTGTAAATAGTACTGCAAAGAACATTGGTATATATGTATCTGTTTGTATTCTGGATTTTAATTCTTTGGGCTAGGAGTGGAATTTCTGGATCATATGGTAATTTTATATTTTACTTTTTGAGGAACCTCCAAATTGTTTTCCACAGCAGCTGTACCATTTTGTATTCCCACCAGCAATAGATGAAGGTTGGAATTTCCCCACATCCTTACTAATACCTATTGTGTTTAATTTTTGTAATCATAGTTCACATTTTTCGCTTTAGTGGAGATGATGCGATATCTCATTGTGGTTTTAGCCAGGTTCCTGGAGTGATGGAATTATTTTATAATGCATTTTATAATAGAAACTTGTTTTGTAAAACTGGATTAAAAAGGTATAGATTTGATATCATATGTGACAGCAAGCAACCAGAAAAAAAGTGGAGCAAAAGTGTTGTTACATGGATACATTATCTGATCAGTGAGCAAACCAAAAATATGTTATGGAGGGTATCAACCCAGAAACTGAAGGCAAAAAAAAAAAACAACCCTAAAATTATCTATAATTATATTTGCTTCCGTTGTGTGCCATTGAGCCAACACCAACTAATAATAACCCCATTGGCAGAGTAGTACTACCCCATAGCAGTTTTTAGGTTGTAAGGCTTATGAGAGCAGATCAGCAGGTCTTTTCTCCCATGAAGTGGCTATTGGGTTTGAACTGCCACCCTTTTGATTAGCAGCTGAGAGCTTAACCATTATACCACCAGGGCTTTTTAGACATGATGCTAAATAGGCCTGTCTTATATGGGCACCATACTGCTGTGGACGTACCTCTGCTGTAAAGGTAGTGTGACTTTACATGACTATCACAAGGACATAGGATCAATTGCAACACTAAAAATGTGTGATCTTCTAAAACAAAAATAAAACAGCCCTGGTTTCTGGCTTTTTGTCTGTGTTTGTTCCAGAAACTGGGCTAGTCAAGATGAATGATGTTGTGTTAGCCACAAACTGAAGAATATTTGGAAAGGGCAATAGGAACAGAGGACCTGCAGTCTATCAATTATCCTCTGTATTTTCATTGTACCAATTTCACACCAATGGGTTGTTTCTAGTACTTTGGGCCAGATGGTACTGAGCTATGGGCCTATGGATGATACTGAAAATTTCCACCCTGAATACAGGGATTCTCCCTGTTCCGGCAGATCAGGACACAGTTTATGACAAATAATACATCTTAAATTTTTCCTTTGTCATTGTAACTGTCTTTGACGCAAGTAAAGATAGTGACTCAGAACTCTGGGCCTGTGACATGAGGATATGACTGTGATAAAAGAAAAAGTGGACAAACTCTGAAGATAAGAAATTCTGCAAAAGGGCTGATATAGGCAGGAGTTAGCCATCTGTCACCAAAGATTCTCTGCTGATAGCAAGTGGGAAGTAAGAGACTGAGAAAAAAGAGCTAAAAGGGGGACAAGCTCCAATACCAAGCTGATTAAATAAATATATTATTGTTTTTAAAATGCCATTCTGACTCACAGTGACCATGTATAGGGTTTCAAGAAGTGGCTGGTGAGTTTGAACCTCCAACCTTTAGGCTCAAATCAACCCTGCAATCAAGCGCATTAACCCATAACACCACACCAGGGGTGCAGAATTTGCAGAGACCTTGGTAATAGAAGGGAGTCTCTGGGTTGCACAAATGGTTAACACACTGGTAGTTTCGAACTACTGACCTTGAGGTTATCAGCCTGACTGGTAACCACTACGCTACCAGAGCTCCCTATAGCGTAGTGAATTAAGATCTGGGCTGCTTAATTCAAGGACAGTGGTTTGAATCTACCAGTTGCTCCATGTAGTGATAAAACTTTCTGCTCCCATAAAGGTTTACAGCCTTGGAAACCCTACACAGGGTCATTATGAGTCGGAACTGACTCCACAGCACACAACTACCACCACCACCATTGTAGACTTGGATATATACTGGTATTGCATACCGGTATGGCACTATAGGATAAGCACTGGAATGCTAACCCCACGCTCAGCAGTTCAAACCCACCAGCTGCTCTCAGGAACCCTCTACAGGGTCATTATGGGTCAGAACCAACTTCATAGCACAGCACTGTGCACTTAATAACTTTGGTGGTGGTGGTGATGGTGTACCATGGAGTTGGTTCCCACTTACATTGACCTTGTGTAGAGTTTCCAAGGCTGTAATTATTTATGGGAGCAGAAAGCCTCATAGTTTCAAACTACATAGTGCAGAACAGCTAGTAGTTTCAAACGGCTAACCTTGAGGTTGGCAGCCTGACTCATAACCACTACGTGTAGTGCAAATATAATTTTATGTATTGGAGACCCCAGAATTGCATGACTCGCTCTATTATTTCAATATTCACTTTGTTATAGTGGTCCAGAACCGAACCTGTGATAGCTGCAGTATATGTCAGTACTTCTGAAACACCAGCCATTGAAAGCCCTAGGAAACACTCATGCCCAGAGTTACCGTGAATCAGAATTGACCCAGTGGCAACTGCTTTTTATTTATTATTTTCTATAAAAGAAGTTTTCAGACCATCCCTTAAGAATTGAAATGGTCAAGTATGCACACTGGAAGAACACATACTAACAAAGAATTTTGGTAGTGTACAGTTGTAAAACAAGAAACCATGAGGCAGTCACGGAATGTTTTGACCATCTAATGCCAATTTTTAATAAGAGTTCAGGCTCTGGAATCAGGTTACTAGTTTCAAATTGGGTCATATATTCCCACATGTTACATAATTGTTCCAGTGTTCAATTTCCTCATCTGAAAAATGAGCTAATTATAGTATATAATTTCTAGGATCGTTGTGAGGGATAAATGTGCTAACCCACATAAACTGCCTGCTACAACATAAGAACTCAGAAACTCTTTTAACTATCTTGTTATCATTCATTACTGTGTCATTATTAATGTTCATTACTGTGCCATTGTTAACTTTGACAACAAATTTCAAACATTACCGTGTAGCACTAACATAAAGATTTCAAGAAAATCCTTAGGAGCAGTGAAAGCTAAGAGTACACCCTTAAATCAGCAAGATGTTTATTGAATGCCTACTATAATTTAATGCTTTTCTAGATGCTGGGGAAAAGAGAGCTAACCAAAACCAAAAATACCCCACAGGTTCTGAGACATTTATGATTACACTGGGGAAATGAACTGCATGTGTAAAATGGTGCTAGGTAATGACACCCAAGATTTTCACTGGTGTCAAATTTTAGAATATAGACAACTTTTGCATAACGTATTATGATGGTCATGAACACATGTTTTGGTGTCAGTCACACTTAGGTTCAAATCCCACCTCCACCTCTGCAACTAACTCAGAGCCTCAGTTTCTTCAGCAGCACACAGAGATAATTAAGGGCAATTAAGGAGCTCTGGTAGCGTAGTGGTTACGAATCGGGCTGCAAACCTCAAGGTCAGCAGTTAGAAACAACCAGCCATTCCACAGGAGAGAGATGAGGCTTTCTGCTCCCATAAAGATTTACAGTCTTGGAAACCCTATACAGGGTCGCTATGAGTCGGAACTGACTCCACGGCACATAACAACAACCTCCAAAGTGTGTTTATTGGTTTGTTGTTGTTGTGTGTCCTTGAGTCAATTTCAATTAATAGTGACTCTTTGGGACCAAGCAGAACTGCTTCATAGGGTTTTCTTGGCTCTAATCTTTATACAGGAGTCCTGGTGTGGCGCTGTGGGGTAATGCACTGGATGGACTGCAATGCTGATTTGAATCTCAAGGTCAGAGGTTCAAGCTCACCGTTGAAGAGATTGAAATTTGGACAAATTGTTTGTAAATTATTGATTGGAAAACTAATTTGCTATATGGACTTTTACCTAAAGTACAATAGCATGTTTGTTTTTAAAAAAATTAAATGACTCATCCAAATTCTAACTGGTCTGTGACAGAGCCAGGAATCCAACCCAGATCATCTGACTCCTAACCAAGTGTTTATTCCACTCTATCAAAATTCTTGAGATAAGTACCAAAAATAATTCCTATTGCAGTTCAGGAGATTATTAATACAATGGATGGCAGCTAGGGTAATAGAAAAATCTTCATTAGTGGAGACAAACATTAGAAATCAAAGGCTAACATATTATTTTAAAACATATGCTATTGAGACTTTAGCATAGTGGTTACAAATCGGGCTATGAATCGCAAGGTCAGCAGTTCGATACTACCAGCTGTTCCACAGAAGAAAGATGAGGC
Source organism: Chrysochloris asiatica (assembly GCF_000296735.1). Classification (NCBI taxonomy): domain Eukaryota; kingdom Metazoa; phylum Chordata; class Mammalia; order Afrosoricida; family Chrysochloridae; genus Chrysochloris; species Chrysochloris asiatica. The sequence goes on from NW_006408526.1 coordinate 19,226,178, forward strand.
TTTCTGCTCCCGTAAAGATTTACAGCCTCGGAAACCCTGTACAGGGTCTCTATGAGTTGGAACCGACTCACGGCACATAACAACAACAACATTGAGATTTTAACCTGCTACATACTGAAATAAGCACTTAACATTATCAATCTCAATCTTTACATGTATTATTTGAGATATATATTATTAAACTCATTTTACAGATGAGGAAACTGAGGCTTAGAGTGATTAAGTCACTTGTGGAATGTCATGAATAGTAAGAGGTAAAGCTGAGACTTGGATTCAGTTCCATCTGACTTCAAAATCATTTTCTTTAACCAAAGAGAAAAAACCCACTGCCATCAAGTCGATTCCAACTCATCAGGACCCTACGAAGTGTTTCTGAGACTGTAAATCTTTGCACAAGAATTAATATTCCTTGTCTTTTAGACCCTAAATAATTTTAAAGACTTGGATTTTAACTTCTGTGGCTAATCCTGCCAGATCGTTGGCATCCAGTGTGGGGGCTCCAGGAAGAGTTCATGTACCTCATCAAAATAGTCTCATCCTAATTCAAAATTGAACCTGTTGTTAAGTGCAGTCGAGTTTGTTCCAAATCATAGCAACCCTGTATTGGGTTTCCAGGGCTTTTTAAAAAATCATTGCGGGAGCAGGAAGCCTCATCTTTTTCCTGCTGAACAGCTGGTCGGCTCAAACCACCAAACTTTTGGTTCTCAGTCGAGTGCTTATTGTATGAAATCATTGTGCTCCCTAAACTTAGCTCAATACAAATTAATGTTGGTGATAACCAAAGTCACAATGGTCTTCTTGAAAGCCAGAATTATTGACACTACCCATTAAAAGTACAGTAAATATTTTAGGAGATTACTGAGAACCACACTGAGAATATGATTGATGAAAGGCTTTATAGGTCTATGTTGTTGTTGTTGTTGTGAAGTGCCGTAGAGTCTATTCCAACCCATAGCAACCCTGTATAGGGTTTCTGAGGAGCAGCTGGTGAGCTTTAACCACCGACCTTGCAGTTCAAAAGGCTTTGCAATCTGGCGCATTAACCCACAGAGCCACACCAGGACTCCTTATAGGTCTATGAGCTCATTATATTACTGTAAGTCTCAATTATAAAATCCTACTTATGGACAACTCATACTTGCCCTTTTGTTGTTGTTGTTGTTAAGTGCCGTCGAGTCGGTTTCGACCCATAGCGACCCTGTACACTTGCCCTTTAATGTTATGTAAATTTGAAATCATTGAATCATCCAAATATCCACCCAAATCCATTGCCTTCAAGTCAATTCAGACTCATAGCAACCCTACTGGCCATAGCAGGACGGCCCCAGAAGCTTTTCGGGGCTATAAATCTTTCAGGAAACAGACTGTCATGTCATTCTCAGGTGAGTTCCAACCGCCAAGCTTTTGGTTAAAGCTGAGCATTTTAACCAGGGTGCCACCAGGATTCCTTGAACCAGCCCCTATTTATTACAAATTCTTTATCACACTCCCCTTTGCTTACTGCATGTGCAGCTTTAAAAATATTGAAACAACTCTGAACTTTTTCATGCAAAACCCCCAAAACCAATGTCATTGAATGAGTCGATTCCAACTCATAACAACCCTCTAGGACACAGTATAACTGCCCTCTAAGACTTTCAAGACTAAACTTTTCTGGAAGCAGACAGCCTCGTATTTTTCTCCCAGAGTGGCTGGTGGACTTGAACTGCTGGCCTTTTCATTAGCAGCTCACTATAAACCAAGGCCCCTTCTTGCACTAGAGTAGGTTTAAATAAGAATCATCTGTACCTGTTCCAATTTACCTCCAACTTTGACTTAAACACTCTCTTAGGAACTGACCTTGTTCATAACTCAGGGACTGCCTGGATAATATGCAGGCACTTTTAGGGAAGGAACTGGCCTTTGAATAGCATGAGTTTTCATTAAATTGAAATATCTAATTACGCTGCTGAAAGTAGAGAATATCAGAAAGATGTTTGCCTGTGCTTTACTGACTACACAAAGGCTTTTGATTGTGTGGATCATGACAAGTTATGGACAACATTGTGAAGTATGAGTATTCTGGAACACTTAATTGTGCTCATGAGGAATCTGTACATGGACCAAGAGGCAGTTGTTTGAACAGAACATGGGATCACTGAATGGTTTAAAATTAAAAAGGTGTGCAACATGGTTATATTCTTTCACCATACTTATTCAACCTGTATGCTGAGCAAATAATCAGAGAAGCTGGATTATATGAAGAAAAACATGGCAGGAGGAAGACTCATTAACAACCCAAGATATGCAGATGATATAACCTTGCTTGCTGAAAGTGAAGAATACTTAAAATATTTCCTGATGAAGGTCAAAGAGCACAGCCTTTGTATCTCAATGTAAAGAAAACAAAAATCCTCACCACTGGGCCAATAAACAAACAACATTCTTATCAATGGAGAAAACATTGAAGTTGTCAAGGACTTCATTCTTCTTGAATCAGCTATCAACACTCATGGAAGCAGCAGTCAAGAAATCAAAAGACGTATTGCATTAGGCAAATCTGCTGCACAAGAACTTTTTAAAGCGTTGAAAAACAAAGATGTCAGCTTGAAGACTAAGGTGTGCCTGACCCGAACCATGGTATTTTCAATAACCACATATGCATGTAAAAGCCGGACAGTGAATAAGAAAGACTGTAGAAGAATTGATGCTTTTGAGTTATGGTGTTGGAGGAGAATATTGAAAGTGCTATGGGCTGCCAGAAGAACAAACAGATCTGTGTTGGAGTGCTTCTTGGAAGCCAGGATGGCCAAACTTTGTTTCTCATACTTCAGACATATTGCCAAGAGGTACAAGTTGCTGGCTAAGGGTATCATGTTTGGTAAAGTGAGGAATCAGAGAAAAAGAGGAAGACCCCAAGCAAGATGGATTGGCCAAGTGGCATCATCCAAGCATGACAATAGTGAGGTTGGCCCAGGATCGGGCAGTGTTTCATTCTGCTGTGCATAAGGTCGCTATGAGTTGGTACCAACTCAATGGCACCTAACAACAACAACAAATTACACTTTATTATATAGTACAACACGTCTATTTATTTAAATGGAAATAATTATACATTTCTGCTTTTTGTAGAACTAAGTTATTAACCACTTTTCTGCATGTCCTTCAATGAATGTAATAAGTCTTCAAAAAGTTTGTAGAATAATTCCATTATCTCTCAACTTCATTTTTCCATTAACTCTTTGAAGCCCCCTCATAGTTTTTCATTCATCCAAGCTGTTTTTAAGGCTGGTCTCTGAGCATCACAGAGAAGTAAGGAGAATTAAAGTCTTTTAATTCATTACCTTGAGAAATAAAGTGGGGCTCCCTTTAGGATCTTTTAGGCATTAAGCCTCAGAAATAGCCAATATTCTTCAAGAAAACCAGAAGAGAGTAGTAGGCAGACAATACTTTGACTAGCTCTGGTAGCATAGTGGTTACAAATTGGGCTGCTAACCTTAAGGTCAGCAGTTTAAAACTACCATCCATTCCACTGGAGAAAGATGAGTCTTTCTGCTCCCGTAAAGATTTACAGCCTCGGAAACCCTGTGCAAGGTCTCTATGAGTCGGAACTGACTCCATGGTTCTTAACAACAACAACAACAACAACAGTCATTCTTTTACTGTAGCAGTAGCAGAAAAGTCCCAAATCTCCTGAAGTTCTACACCTTCCAAATCCTGATTCTTAGATGCTAAAAAGCTTAAGCAGAAGAATTCTCTGATCTTATTAAAAAAACAATGATTAGGATAGATATGAGATGGAGTTGCCTTCTGAGAATATGATGAAATTCTGGTGGTACATTAGGTTAAACACTCAGCTACTAATCAAAAAGTTGGCAGTTCAAACCTACCAGCCAATCCATGGGAGAAAAATGTGATAATTTGCCTCCATAAACATTTACAACCTTGTAAATCCTCTGGAGCAGTTCTACTTTACCCTTTAGGGTCATTGTTAGTATTACTGTTGTTATTATGTGCTGTCAAGTCAGTACTGACTTATAGAAACCCTTGGTACAGCAGAATGAAACACTGCCCAATCCCGTACCAACCTCGCAATAGTTGCTACACTTGCGCCTATTGCTGCTGCCACTATGCCAATCCATCTCATTGGGTTCATATGAATCAGAATTAACTCAATGGCAGTTAGTTTGGTATTTCTGATTTTCTGAAAATATGCAAGCTAATTACTTCTAGTACTTAACTAGTTAAGCATTGGCACATAAAAAACTGTTCCCTGTGAAGATGGCAAATGACCCAGATACCAGTTACTGGTATTGATGAAAGTCAAAGATTCCATTGCCAACTCATGGGCTAAGTATTGTGGTTGTCTACAAAACAATAAAGTAATTTTGCCACCTCTGTTTCTTGGTTGGAGTCCTGGAGTGGCACAGATGATTAAGCACTTGGCTACTAACTGAAAGGTTGGCAGTTTGAACCCATCTAGAACATCTTAGAAGAAAGGTTGGCATCTGTTTCTGAAAGTTCACAACCATAAAAACCCTATTGGTCACAGTTCTACTCTGATACATATGTGATCGTCATGAACTGAAAAACAACAGCAACTTTTGTTATTGTTGTTGTTTGGTTTCCGGTATTTTGGTTATCTCTCTGACCAGTATAGTAGAATAATCTACTTCTTGATAAAGTCAGAGTTCTTAAAAACTCCTGAAGAAATGAACTGCAGAAGCATTTACTGTGCTAACCACAGGTCCTCACATCCAAACAAGAGCAATCCAAAGTTTTAGGTTCTGATTCTAGAATTTTTGAGGAAGAGATTTACCATCTAATCAATTCCACACGATGTTCTCAAATCAAGTAATGTAAAGTTGATGAAACCCTCTCTTTTATCAGTGTAAATTTATCAGGGTTGTACAATATAAATGGAGGGTCCTTTCATACAGGTTTATACATGCTTCTTTAAACACATTTATTAATTGTTTTTGTTAAGTGCTGCTGAATTCGTTCTGACTCATAGCAACGCTATATAGTGTTTCCAAGGCTGCACATCTTCTTGAAAGCAGAAAGTTTATTCTTTGTTTCAAAGAGGGACTGGTGGGCTCAAACTGCTGACCTTGTGGATCACAGTCTAGTGCTTATTCCACAGAACTACCACATTAATTACATTCAGCAAAGTAATATAAAAGCTACAGCACAAATGTTTCTCCAGATGACTCTGCTGCATATAATGAGGCATCTTTAAATGTAATTTCAACAATATTTGGACTAAAGGTGTTTTCTTCTCTTGGCTAATATCTTTGAGACAAATGTGAACATTCTTCACATCTCCAAGAATGTTTGTATTTAAAATCAGGTTTTATCCCATTTTGTAAGCATTCCCACAATCTACCATATCCTGAAATTAAACTTAATCTACACTTACATATCAATCCTGAACAAGAACTGTATGTGAATACGGGTTTGGATGCATAGTAAGTCCTTCAGATTTAAATACAAAGATGAGCCATTTAGGTTAGGACCACAAATTTGGGTTTCCATATTGTTCTGATTAATGTTATAAGCATACAAAAATATGCATAAACATGTGTGACAAGAAGTTGAAGTGGACACCAAACTATTTTTCAGTCTAACAACTCTTCTTATTTTTATGAGAATGATTTGTCTCTCATATGCTATTAAGAAATTCACTGTTTCACAATTAAACTGTTTTGTTTAAAATGTGTTTTAAAACTCTGTAAAGCAAAAAATATATATGAAAACAGGAACATCAGTGTGAGAGTTTGTTTATTCAGTGCATACCTGCCATGTGCCAAGAACTGCATTTGTTGTTGTTATTAAGTGCCATCGAGTCAGTTCTAACCCATAGTGACTCTGATTAGGGTTTCCAAGGAGTGGCTGGTGAGGTTGAACCACCTACATTGAGGTTCAGACTGACTTTGCAGTCCAGTACATTAACCCTCAGCACCACAATAGGCTTCCCCTATTTTTGAAGCATACCAGGACTAGATATACACATATACATGGCAGTTCAAGTTCACCAGCTGCTCCTTGGAAACCCTATACAGGGTCACTATGGGTCAGAACCAGCTCAATGACACTTAAAAATATATATATATGCACACATATCCAGCAAAAGATGGTAAGTGTTATAACCCAAGTATGGATGCACTATTCATTGGGAATTTAAAGGAAGAAGAGGAGCATGCAAACCACAATGGAATAGTATCGATGACACTTGAGCTCAGTCTTGACTAAGACTGTCTTATCTAGAGTTGTTAACATATCACTATGAGAGACCAATCCCTTAGTTCCTAGGCAGAGGATGGGCAAAGCCTGAAAGCCAAGAACTTAGTGTGTTGGACATGGGGTTGAGGAAGAGCCTTATGTTAGAGCATGAAAAGGTAAAGTGATTCAGTCAAGGTTTTATGAGTTAGGGATTTGGAGCATTTAGATGAGTTTGATTGAGAAATATGAGCAAATATATTCAATTAAATTTAAGAGAGTCTTCACATCAATGAGAATGTTTTGTAAACAGGTGTACCCTACTACAAAGGAATAAAATAAAAATAAGTATGAGCTCTGGATTTAACAGGCCAGAAACACAAAGTACCAAAAGCAAGGACTGAGATTTGACTGTTTTCTTCTATGTCTTAATGAGTTCAAGATCTCTACTGTCTTCACATGTAAAAATAAGGCATTAATGATTAATAACATGGTGTGATACTGTGGGTTAGTTAGTGCACTGAACTGCAAGGTTGATTTGAACTGCAAAGTCAGTGGTTCAAGCTCACCAGGTACTCCTTGGAAATCCTATTCAGGATCGCTATGAGTCTGAATTGATTCACTGTCACTTCACAACAGCAACAATGATTAATAACAGTGTACATTTAACCAAGAAAGATACGCAAATCCTTCGATTTTGCTCCCAATTTTATAATTCCTTAAAGATATTCATGAAAGGTGAGCAATTAGTGTTTATATATTATGTAGTTTTATAATTATGTCATTTATAACTTAAGTAAGATTATATCTGTACCCCCCAAAAAGATCAATCGAATAATGAGTTACCCTCCCTTTCTGTTGGTTACCCTTAGGGAAAGTTTGGATCATTGACTCATGTAGTCAAATGTCAGATATGATTGTCCCTCTGGTAATAAGTATTTGAGTTGCAGGGATAATATGAGATAAAATAAAGCAACCTGAGAAAGTATAAAGAGGAACTTTTAAATACATATCTGGATTTATGATTTTTTTTTTTTTTTTTTACCATGTCCACATTTTATGTATTTATTGGCTTGGTCCACATTTCCAAATTATAATAAATTCTAATTCTTAATTAGCAAGAGCTGCGGAGCAGCTGTCCCTTCTACATCAGATGAGTTCTCTCCAGTTCACCTTACTTTCCATTCACCAAAATTAATATTACTGGCCTGGCCCCATCAACATTAGAGGTTATGATCCCAGGTATAGTCTCATAGACTCAAAGCTAGGGTTGCAGCAGGTGTCGCAGATGCTTAATGTTCTTATTCTTTAGAGAAGGATTTATTTTTATTACTCTGGAATAGACTCTGTTGTATTTTTGGAATGTTTTAGTCCTTTGAATTTTAACCAGAAATTGAAATGCTGACAGTCCTCATTTTTATGAGTTAGCTACCTTGTTTAATCAATTTTACTTTGGGCATGCTGTAGAAAGTGTATTTGAGAATCTCTAGACTCTAAATTCTAATTTCTAATGCCAAATATATAAATTTACACTCTACCTTCTAGCTTAATCAAAAAGGAAAATTAAGATGGGCTTATTGAAGAGGCTGGAGAATAACTTAAAAAAAAATAACACTAAACATATGATGTGCCTAGTTTATCATCATAGTAAGAATTCTCATGACATTCAGTAATTAATGATATGACCTATACATGATTGGGAAAATTAATGGATTACATATTTCAAGTAAAATCCATTTACTGAATGAAAAATGTTTTAGTTCTACTCCATTATCCTCAAGTCAAGATAAAGCCAAAATGTATGAGGAATAATCCAGACATGGAGGCTGTTAGAGTCATTACTGAAACACTAGTGATCCTTCCTATGTAAATTAAAGCTCTAAATGCCTTCAAAGGAGCTCTGGTAGTGTAGTGTTTATGAGTCAGGCTGCTAACCTCAAGGTCAGCTATTCTAATCTACCAGCCATTCATAGGGAGAAAGATTTACAGCCTCAGAAACTCTATATAGGGTTACTTTGAGTCGAAGTAGGAGCTCTGGTAGCATAGTGGTTACGAATTGGGTTGTAAACCACAAGGTCAGCAGTTAGAAACTACCAGCTGTTCCGTGGGAGAAAGATGAGGCTTTCTGCTCCCATAAAGATTTACAGCCTTGGAAACCCTGTCCAGGGTTGCTATGAGTTGGAACCAACTCCATGGCACACAGCCACCACCATGAGTCGAAGTGACTCCACAGCACACAATTACCACCACTACCAAATGCCTCTAATGTTCAATAAAGTTAAGACAAGTGGGCAATATCAAGTGGGTAGCAGTTTCAGGATTAAGAACTTCAGACTCTCCATCATTTATTTCCCCTAATCCCATTTCAGAAAGCAAAACAAAACAAAAATGTTTGTATTCAATCTTTTAGTTTAAAGGTTAAGATACTTGATTTAGTTTTTCTTATTTGAAGATGTGCCTACCTCCCTGGGATGAGCTGTCGAGACATCAAAAACAGTTATATAATCAAATAATTCATATGCAGAAATATTTACAGCAAACCAAGGAAAACACAATATACAAGATGATTTGAAATCCTTTAATATGCTTTTATGAAGACATTACAAAAGGATAAGGTTCATCTTTTGAGATAATTCCTGTGGCATTTGATGCTTGGCCCAAATACACCTCCTACACAAGTTTTATCTCTCCATTCAGTGTCATTTCCATTAAACAGAGGGGAACTCAGAAGTTCACTCAAGCATTTTAATGACCTCAAGTTGAGTAGCAAGAACCTGGGGCTTTTTCTGAGTCATATCATGGAAAATGCTACAAGGTCACAGTCAGAGCTCTACTGAATTACCAGAGTGGGATGAAGGCAACACCAAATGAGAGAAATTCTGACTGTTTTCCAAGGAAGTGGCCTTTTATCTTCTCTACCATAGAAGTTCATTTTGTGACTACAATGCTTATCAATGACAGGGGTCATTTAAACTCTGAAATGAAGAAAAGAAGAATCACACCTTGCTAATAATCCCCAGGCCTAGAGCTTTGATCGTACTTCAAAAAAGAACGTCTCTCACCAAGTTCACTGTCACTTTTATTGGAGGCTCAGGTCTGATTCTGCTAATGTTCCAACATATCTCAACAGGTCACTGTCTTCATCCTATCCTATGAGTAGAGGGGGCTGGTTTCTCTTTTTTCTCCTTTATCTAAGATATGAATGAGCAGATCAGAAAGCTATCAAATTACTGCAAGAGAAGTTGAGATAGAAATATTTCACAAGGGAACTAAGATGATAATTCAAACACTCACTTCCAGAACCACAGGAATGGGACCAGTTAGATTGGTAGGTGATGGTTTCAGCAGTCAGACTGGGATAGCCAATGATGTATGCATCCCTCAATAGTCATGAACCTGACACCCTTAGTAGTTGCACAGTTACTAATTAAAGAGTAAACAGAGTAATTGGAAAAATTCTGAAAGAACTAAGTTTAAATCCTGGCTTTGCTATTTATGGCTTTGTGCTTTGAGTTCCTGAACATCTCAGCTGCCTCACCCCTACAAATCTGTCTTTCAGGATTGCTGTAAAGATTGAATGAGATAATATACCCAAAAATGGCAGACATGTACTAGCCATCTAATGGATGGTATCTGTTGCTGTTGTTGTTAGGTGTTCTAGAGTCAGTACTGACTCAGTGACCCTATGAACAACAGAAGGAAACACTGCCAGGTCCTGCATCAACCTCCCAATCACTGCTACCTTTGAACCCATTGTTGTGGCCACTGTGCCAATCAGTCTCACTGTTAGGGGTCTTCCTCTTTTTCACTCACCCTCCACTTTACCAAGCAAGATGCCTTTCTCCAGATACTGATCCCTCCTAATATGTTTGAAGTATGAGAGATGAAGTCTGGCTATCTTGGCTTCTAAGGAACATTCTGGTTGTGCTTCTTTCAACACAGATTTGTTTGTTCTTCTGGCAGTCCATGATACTTTTAATATTCCCCTCTAATGCCATAACTCAAATGCATCAATTTTTCTACAGTCTTCTTTATTCATGATCCAACTTTCATATGCATATGAGATTATTAAAAATACCATGCTTGGGTCAGGCACACATTACTCCTAAAACTGACATGTTTGCTCTTCAACACTTTAAAGAGGTCTCGTGCAGCAGATTTGCCTAATGCAATGCATCATTTGATTTCTTGACTGCTGCTTCCATGAGTGTTGATGGTTTATCCAAGAAGAATGAAGTAATTCTGTCAGCGTGTTGTAGTGTGGTAGCTTGCATGTTGCTGTGATTTTGGAAACTATGCCATCAGTATATTAAATATCAGCAAGGTCACCCATGGTAACTATTGTTATCATTATTTTTTTTATTAATGTGTAAATGAAATAAGAGGTCTATCTAGGGTTATCTTGTTCTTTATTATTCCATAACATTATCCCTGGAGTTAAAGTATTCACTTAGGATTTCTTCTCCCATTCAAAGTCTATATCTGTCATATTCTATGAAGTAGACAGGAACAAAAGAAGTAAATATAATAGTCAAAACAGAAAGAATTGGGCAATCCAGAAAGTATACATGAGACAGCTATGTGTGTAATAAGATGGAATTTTCCCCTCAAAGAAATGGCATTCTTCCTTGACACAAAGAGGCAGACTTTGGGTCAAAGAAAGGGAATGATTCCCTTTACTTGCAGGATCAGGGTTTAGGGGAGAGTCAGGTCCCAGGCACCACAAGGTCCTGAAGACTCAAAGCTAAGTTTCTTTAACATGTCTTGGAGGAAGTATGTGTGAATGTGTATATGTGTGTGCATGAACTAATGATATGGATGCCCAAGTAGTGCTGACACTGGGCGTTCAGGCCCACACTGGCCTGAAGTAGTAGCAGCTGATGGCACAGTAGAGCAGTACTGCCCTGTTCAGTCTCTCACCCAGAGTTGAGCAGAGACAGGAGCATATTTGTTCAATGGACAGGATCACCCCAGGCTGCCAAATTGCCAGGTATCAATGGTGTTGTGCCACCTACTCAGCACCAGGTAACTTCAGTTCTCCTGCTAGCAGACAAGGATAATCCCAGCATGCCAGGCTGTCTGTGCTTCAACAGAAACATCATGTGGCAGTGACAACAACTTAGAAGTTGTTCATGGTCTAAGTAGATTTTATAGATTTCTTTCCTTAATATGAATCTTTAGATTGAGTAAAACCCTGAGATTATTGTCATCATAAAATAAATAATCCAGCAACAAAGGCAACATCTTTTCATATGAGATGGGGGTGGGCATTTTGCCACTTAATTTGGATATGAAAATAATGTAGTCATGTGTGTAATCAAAACTGGACATATCACTTCCACTGTGACAGGTGAAATCACAGTGCTGGAGAACACTACCTGGGAAGCATGGTGACAGACAGCAGGCTATAAGCATCTAAAGACATCAAAGTCTAATGAAGACTAACAAGAACACCATGACAGTGGTAGAAGAGCAAGAGGAAACCTAAAAACAGATAATATAAATGGACTTTGGCAGGCAATATAGCAGTCAGCCTCAGAGATGGTTGGTAGGAAGGGATAGCCCCATTTCACAAGGCTGAAGTTCAAGAAAAGAATTCAGTGCTGGGTGGGATGGATAGGTGACCATGACAGATAAATAGATCCAAGTCAATGATGGCCAAGGGAGGGTAAGTTACTAAGATAAAAACCTCAGACACCGCATATGAATCAAGAACATACTCATCATAAAAATGCCCGGGCCTGATCCCAGGAATAGGAGCTAAGACGTTCTGAGCTAAGTCACTCAGAAAATAATATATTGAGTGTGTGGATCAATGCACTGGACTGCAAAGTCAGTTTGAACAGCAAGGCTGGTAGTTCAAGCTCACCAGTCCCTCCTTGGAAACCCTGTACAGAGTTGCTGTGAGTTAGAACCGACTTGACGGCATTTAATAACAACAACAACATATCCCTAGTAAGGAGTCCTGGAAGCACAGTGATTAAGTGCTCAGTGGTTTGAGGCTGTCTCCTGTTCTATAAAGATTTACAGCCTTGGAAGCCCCATAGAGCAGTTTGACTCTGTCCTATAGAGTGCTGTGAGTCACAATTTACTCCATGGCCATGGATTTTGGTACATCCCTAGTGCCTGGAATAGTGCCTTGTGGTTCAAACTGATCTTGAGGTTGCATGCTTGTCCAATGGTGCCACACCAGGATATAGCAGAATACAAAACTGACAAAAACCCGTGCTCTCAAGGAGTTTATGTTTTACCAGGCGAAAGAGAAATTAAATAAGAAAATATGTAACAGATGGTTGTTAATGCAATGGAGAATATAAGAGCAGGGAAGAGAAACAGGAAATGATTGGGTGGAGGCTGTGGAATTTTAAATAGAATAGTCAGAAAAGGTATCTTTAGGTAGTTGGTATTTAAGCAAAGATACCAAAGAGGTGTATCATGTGGGTATCTGGAGAAAACTGTTCTAGACAGAAGGAACAGAGTAAGCAAAGGCACAGAGGCAATAATAAGGTAGACATGCTTGAATAACTACAAAAAGAACAGTGTTTCTGGAGTAGAATAAATGAAGGATAAAGAATAGAAGATTAGGCCAAGAACTGCAGCATCAAATTGTGTGAGGTCATAACTGTTTGCATTTTCACTTTGGGTGGAACAGGGGACAAAAGAGGACTTTGAACAAAATTGTGTTAAAACAACACTGTAAGGCACAAGGTCAGAAGTAGGCAGATCAGATGGGAGGTTATTGGAATAATGCAGTAAACTTACAACGGTGGCAAGGGGCAGTATGCTCATCGTGAAGGTGGTCAAAAATTGCTGGATTCCAGATACAAACATATGTTGAAGATGGAGCTGACACAATGTGCAAACTGCTGTTAGGGCATGAGAGAAGAAGAGAAGACGCACACATGGCTCCAAGGTTTTGACCTGAGACACCAACTGGACCCTGAGTAGATTATGTCACAGCAGGGAGTAATAACACATGATTCCAAGTTACTTGAAGTCCTTAAATTGCCTCCCAAACCCACCAAGACACCAGGTGCCTATAAGCAGGTAGTTGGATTTGATTAGTTATAAATTCCTTGAGAGCACGGGTTTTTGTCAGTTTTGTATTCTGCTATATCCTGGTGTGGCACCATTGGACAAGAATGCAACCTCAAGGTCAGTTTGAACCACAAGGCACTATTCCAGTTATAAGAGTGAAAAGGGCTTAAGATAGGGAAAACCAAAGTCAGAGTATCACAAAACCTCAATTTTAGATGCTATAAAGTCAATACGAGAGACTTTGTCTTTCATGCTTTGGACATGTCAGGAGGGATTTGTCCCTGGAAAAGGGCATTGTGCTAGGTAAAGTGAAGGGTCAATGAAAAAGTGTAAGAACCCCAATGAGTTGAACCGACACAATGGTAGCAAAAATGGGTTCAAGCATAATGACAATTATGAGGATGGTGCAGGTCCAGACAGTATTTCATTCTACTGTATACAGGGTTCCTCTGAGTCAGAACCGATGGCACCTAACCATAACAAGGCCAGTGGAGCTCTATCCCCTAGGTCACATCTGTTACTTGAGGTAGCACCAGCTTGAGTAGAAGCTAAACTCTATCAGCCTGCTTTCCTCTTGCTTGTCACCAAAGGTATAAATGAATTCCAAACACATGGTCTCAAAGACATGCTTTGTGAGAGGGCATGAACACATGACCAAAAACTACCCTCTAATGAGCCATAAATCAGTCATCTTCAGATACATTACTGATGAATTCTGCTTAACACAGATACTCTTGTAGAGCTTACTCAGATACTCAGAACCTTGGTCCTATAACTCACCCATCAATTAAGACATTTTTAGGGGTGTGTTTTTCTTTCTGAGTTGTGGTTTTTTGTTTTGTTATTATTCCTCTGGCATCTCAAAATGAAGGGGCTAGTACAACCCTAATGTCTGATGATACAAATTGCCTTCCTTTCAAGGTTCCATGTTTATTTCTCCTTTTGAGGGTTTTGCTCTCTTCATCCCTATCTTTCCTCTGGTATTTCCTTCAATGGTTGGTCTCTTCAAAATAACCCAACAGTATAATTCTTGGTATGGTGTCAATGTAGGTAGCAACACCACCAGTTCTCAGAATTGAGCAGCTCTCATAAAGATTCTCCATCCATCCTCTAGCACACATACAAACACACACACAAACACCCTGCACATATATACATTCTTCTCATGCCCTTCACTTGTAAAATCAGAGCTCCTACTTACCAATTCAGTTTGACAACCACATTATAGCTACAGAGGAATGGTCACCTCTTAACAATCTCATAATACCCTTGATGTGTCTTTTCAGAAGCTAAAAAGATGAATCAATCCATGAAGATGCTTTGTTATTGAGCTCGCTGGTGGACATTCTTTTTGCTTTAACTTCTTTATTATAGTTGGCTTAAAGTTTACAAAACAAATTAGTTTTCTATTCAACAATTTACACACATTTTGTTTTGTGACGCTGGTTGCAATCTCTCGGGGACGTTCTTGTATATATATTAATGTCCTCTGAGGTTTGGTGTGTGCTAAGTAGTCAACCTGTTATCTCCAGCAGTTTATTTTTAATGAAATTCTGACAGTTCAGCATCTCCTTGCATAACTGCAGTCTAGGGTATCTGTCAAGAGTGACAACTATTTAAGAAAGCCTGGAAAATAATCTACAAGTTATCAGCCCTGTCTTGAGTTTTCCTACAAATTGCTATACCCTTGAAGCTAATTTTAGTTGGCAATGGAAAATCAATACAAATAACAAGAGATGGTTTAATCTCTTTAGCTATGTTGTAACTCACATCACTGCACACATATTCATTCCCAAACACACTCCGATATGTTAGAAATCTCTGAAGGAAATGCACAGCATGAGCAAAACAACATCAGCGCACAGATGTTGCTGTCAGCTCCAACTCATAGCGACCCTGTAAAGGGTTTTCAAGGAGTGGCTGGTGAGTTTGAACTGCCGTCCTTGAAGTTAACAGTCCAGTGCTTATCCAGATTTGAGTCAGTAATTCCACTGCAGGGAACAAAATGCCCCTAGGGGCACATGTGCCAGTCACACCTGTGTGCCACAGTAAGATTTGGGTGCTTTATTTGTCCATAGGCAATCACATCTTTCTTAGATGGTGAAAGAAATGCATTGTTAGTCATGCAGGGTTCTGGAGCTTGATTCCCAATACAATTTCAAAGTTGGAGGTCATGTTTCAGTAATGACTGGATGTCATCAGATGTTCCAGGACTTTTTTCCCCACACCAAAAATAAGTGTTTCTCTGCTCTAATGCCCCATTAAGAGAGAGCTTTGGCACAGTTGCTAGTACTGCTCTTTAAAAAACCCACAGCCAGTGTTCCTTATCAATATAATACTTGTTTATTTGTTCAAATCAAGGTTGAATATGGAGTCAAATGCCTTATTTTCCATTCTTGTCAGATCTTGCCATTGACCTAAGAAGACTTCATAAAATCGTCAAAAGATAGCTTGAAGACACTGAGATGGGATTTTCCTCTCCACCTGAATCCCCAGATCTCAAAAACAAATTAGTAATGTGCTAGTATCATTGTATAGAAAAGATGCTTTCCACCCTAGGCCATCAAATTATGGAGGCATTTGTGCTCCTCGTTATGGGCTGGAAGGAAAGATAAAATTGTTTAACACCACAGGCTTTTAATGAAAAACACCAGTAATCTGGTCTGTCTTTTCCCATCTATGATACCTCTCCCAAGAGGGGGCCACTTTTAAATGATTCTTCTTGCCGTTACTTCCAAATCTCTAAATAGTAAAGTCTAATTGCTATTTCATGGTGCATCATCTTTAATCATTGTATGCAACTTCCTGCTGCAATAAATGAACGTTAACTCCTTTGTGCCACCTCCTACCTCCTCTACCCTGTACCTCCCAATATAGTTATGGCAGCAGTTTCAGTTCCTCCCACAGATCATTTCTGCAACTTCAGACTGAAACCTTAACTTCTTACTCTGTCAAACACACTAGTTCTCTTGGCGCTCTATTTTGTAGCTAGGGACATCAGTGGTTTCCCACTTCCCTTTATGTGGTCAGACCTATAGCAGTTACCATGGTGAACTCTTTCATGATTTTTTTTGCAGGTTGACTATAAAAGTTGAGTGTAAGTAAATGATGTTTACATTGTTATCATAATATCAGTGTTGTTATCTGCAGAGCCACATGATTCGTTCTGATTATCATTCCTTCTCTACAATTCCAATGTTGTTACTCTTCTGCAAGTTGGAGCAATATCCTAACAACTAGTTCAAATAGATGCTTCTGTTTTGTCCTCACCAGTTGTCACATTTAGTTTGCTTTAAAGGCCAAGATGGCCAACCTTCATCTCTCATACTTCAGACATATTGTCAGGAGGGACCAGTTGCTGGAGAGGATATCATGTTTGGTAAGGTGGAGGGTCAGAGAAAAAAGAGGAAGACCACCAATGAGATGGATTGGCCAAGTGGCAGCATCGATGGACTCAAGAGTGGCAACAGTTGTGAGGTTGGCCCAGGATCAGGCAGTGTTTCGTTCTGCTGTGCATAGGGTTGCTATAAGTTGATGCTGACTCGATGGCACCTAACAACAACAACATACAGTCTTAGATCATAACAGTCATGCAGTTTTGTTGGCTGGTAGATTTATTAGTTTTCCTTGGAGTTTTTGAGCCTTGCCTTTTCTTCCTGTATTTGTGCCTTTATCATTTCCCAATGTTTCTCAAGTTAGTCATATTATCTATTCCATCATATACCCTTATTGATTTACATCACAGAGCCCTCCACACTCCTGCATCTGTCTGAACTAGTAATCTGAGCAACCTGTTGCACAAACAGTATTTAGAGGCTGCTCCTTCACAGAGGTCCATGGTAAATGGACTATCGGATTAAAGTTTGGGATTATTTTGCTGCTACTGCTGCTGCTTCTCCTTCTCCTATCTCTCCTCTTCTTCATCTTCCTTCTTCTTTTTTAGTAGTGTTATGTGTTGAATTACATCTACTAAAAATGTTATCAGTTCTAGCCTCTGTTGACTGTGAGTGTGACCTTATTTTGAAATAGGGTCCTAGCAGATTTATCTAGTCTGTGTGAAATCATAACACATAGGACCGTCCTAGCTTAATATGATTGCGTTCTTATAAAAAGAGAAGACACATAGGGACAGAGGGAACATGGCCATGTGAAGACACCGACATTGGAGTTATATTGCCACAGCCAAGGAATGCTTGGGATTGGCAGAAACTGAAAGAGATGAGAAAAGAACTGCCTCTAAAGTCTTTGGAGAGAGCATGATCCTGTCAACACACTGAATTTGAATTTCTACCCGCCAACACTGTGAGAGTATATACCTTTGTGTTCTTTTGAACCATGCACTTTGTGGTGATTTGTTGCTACAGTTCTGGGAAACTAATTCAGGAGTATGGGAAGGCAGGTCTTCTATTTTATATTTCTATATATTCTAAATATCTCAAGAACTCTTGATTGACAGTTTTCATTTCAGAATGAAGCTTTAGAAGAGCCAATAGATGCACCATATATGGGTAATCTTGCTGCTTGTTAAAATCCACTTTGAGGCAAATGAACAGGAGAATCCTGAGAAGCCAAAATAAGGGGACAGGGACATATATTCACACTGGTTCCTCTGTTTCTGTCTAGAAATTTTATAAAATGTTTTAAAGAGAGAGTGATATGTTTCATTGCCTATGAATTTAAAGGCTTCTCTGACTTCTTGTTGTTGTTGTTGTGATGTGCCGTGGAGTCGGTTTCGACTCATAGCGACCCTGTACAGGGTTTCTGAGGCTGGAAATCTTTACGGGAGCAAAAAGCCTCATTCTTCTCCTGCGGAACAGCTGGTAGTTTCAAACTGCTGCCCTTGAGGTTCACAGCCCTATTCGTAACCACTACGCTACCAGAGCTCCTTACTACATTTTGTAAAAATAGTTGCCCATACCTGGAAGCTCTCCATTTCATTAAGCTGTTGTGTTTTCTTCATTCATCACTCTTACCACTCTTGAAAACTTCTCGTTGTTCACTTGCTCATAGTGTATTTCCCCCACTAGAACTTACGCTCCATGAGAGAAGGGCTCTTGTCTGTTGTTCACTGCTTTATCCTTAGTGCTTAAAACACTATCCAGCATGGTGGTGGTGGTGGTGGTGGGTGCCCTGAAGTAGCTTCGACTTATAATGACCCTATGTACAACTGCCCTATCTTTCACCAATCTCACATTTGTTATCTTTGAGCCCATTGTTCCTGCCACCCTATCAATCTCATTGGGAGTCTTCCTTTTTTTCGCTGATCTTTCCAGAACAAGAGACAAAGTCTAAACATCCTTGCTTCTAAGGGGCATTTTGACTATACTTCGTCCAAGACATATTTCTTTGGTCTTCTGGCAATCCATGGTACTTTTGAATATTCTTCACATACATCATAATTAAAATGCATCAATTCTTCTCTGCTCTTCCTTATGCTTTGTGCATATGAGGTCATTGAAAACTTCATGGCTTGGGTCAGGTGCACCTTAGTTCTCAAATTGATATATTTGCTGTCTAACACAGTAAAGAGGTCTTTTGCAGCAGATTTGCTTATTGCAATACATCTTGATTTCTTGACTGCTGCTTCCATGAGTGTTGATTGTGGCTCCAGCAAAATAAATCTTTGACAATCTTTTCTCTGTTTATTATATGGTGCTACTTATCGGCTCAAGGAGCTCTGGTAGAACAGTGGTTACCAGTGGGCTGTTAATCTCAAAGTCAGCAGTTTGAAACTCCCAGCTGTTCCATAGAAGAAAGATGAGACTTTCTACTCCCATGAAGATGTACAGCCTCGAAACCCTATGCAGGGTTGCTATGAGTCAGAACCGACTCCACGGCACTCCAATACCACCAACACTTATTGTTCCAGCTGTGAGGCTTTTCATTTGCTTTGCATTGAGGTGCACTCAACACTGTAGGCTGTAGTCTTGGTATTCATCAGTTAAATACTTTAAGTCCTCTTTAATTCCAGCAAGCAAGGTTGTATCATCTGCATATTACAGGAGTTTATAAGTATTCCTGCAATACTGATGCCACCTTCTTCTTCATATAATCCAACTTCTCAGATCATTTGCTCAGCATACAGATTGAATAATTATGGTGAAATAATCTAATTCTGATACAACACTTTCCTGGTTTTGACCCATTTAGTGTCCCCTTCTTCTGTTCAAATGACTGCCTCTTTGTCTATGTATAGGTTCTTCATGGTCACAGTCAAATATTCCAGAATACCCATTATTCACAATGTTTTCCATAGTTTGCTATGATCCACATAGTCAAAAACCTTTTCATAGTCAACAAAATTCAAATGAAAATCTTTCTGGTAGTCTCTAGTTTCAGCTAAGATTCAACTTGCACCAGTAATGATACCCTTCATTCCACATCTTCTTCTGAACCCAGCTTGAATTTCTGGCAGCATCTTGGAGATGCAATGTTACAGCCATGTTAAAGTTATCTTCAGCAAAACTTTGCTTGTGTATGATATTAATGATATTGTTGGATGATTTCCTAATTCTGTTCAGTCATCTCTCCTTGAAATAGACACAAATATAGATCTCTTCCAATCACTTGACCAGGTCTTTGTTGGCACAGATGAGTAAACTCTGGTGTTGAAATATTTCAGTTTGTATCCATGCATCCCTGGAGTCTTGTTTTTCACCAATGTTTTCAGTGCACCTTTGGTATTCAGTACCATTGGTTTTTCGTCATATGCTGCATGTTAAAAAGGTTGAATATTGACCATTTCTATTGGGTACTGTGACTCTGTGTATTCCTTTCTTCTTCATTTGATGCTTTCTACATCATTCAATACTTTGCCCATGTTGGTGTTGTTAAGGGCCATTGAGTCAGTTCTGACTCATTATTATTGTTGTTAGGTGCTGTTGAGTTGAGTATAGCTCATAATGACACTGTGTGCAACAGAATGAAACACTGTCCTGCACCACCTTCACAATCATTGTTACACTTGAGCCCATGGCTGTTGCCACTGTGCCAAACCATCTTGTTGAGGGACTTCCTTTTTTTAGGTGACCCTCCACTTTACCAAACATGATGTCCTTCTCCAGGGACTGGACCTTCCTGATAACATGTCTGAAGTATGAGAGAGGAAAGCTCACCATCCTGGCTTCTAAAGAGCATACTGACTATACTTCTTCAAACATCTTTGCTCTTGAACACTTTAAAGATCTCTTGTGCCATAAAACAAACTGACAGATGGATTGTAGAGAAGAGGACATGGGACTAGGGATATCATTGTTGACAATAGATGGATCTTGGCAGAAAGTAGAGAAATGTCTACAGTGTGCTTTGTTGATGATATAAAGGTTTTTGACTGTGTAGATCATAGCAAACGACGAGTTGGTAAGAGTATTCTGGAACACTTAATTGTGTTCATGAGGAACCAGTACATAGACCAAGAGGCAGTCATTGGACCAGAACAAGGGAGCACTTCAAAGTAAAAAAGGTGTGTGCCAGAGTTGTATTCTTTTACCATACTTATTTAATCTGTATTCTTAGCAAATAATCCAAGAAGCTAGGTGATATGAAGAAGAATGTGGCATCAGGATTGGAGGAAGAGTCATAAACTCCCTGTGTTATACAGATGATGCAACCTTGCTTTCTGGAAGCTAAAAGGACTTAAAATACTTAACTGATGAAAATTAAAGACTACTGCCTTTTGTATGGATTGCAATTCAATGTAAAAAAAAAATGAAAATCTTCACAATTGGGCCAATAAATACCATCGTGATAAATGGTAAAAAAAAAAAAAATGAAATTTTCAAGATTTGATTTCATTTGTATCCACAGTCAACGCTCATGGAAGCAGCAGTCAAGAAATCAAGTGACATTGCATTAGGCAAATCTGCTGCAAAAGACCTCTTTAAAGTATGAAAGGACAAATGAATCAGTTTGAGGACTAAGGTGTGCCTGACCCAAGACATGCTATTTTCAATCACCTCATATGCATGTGGTTGAACAATAAATAAGGTAAACTGTTGTTGTTGTTGTTGTTGTTGTTAGATGCCCTCGAGTCAGTACCGACTCATAACAACCTTATGAACAGCAAAATGAAACACTGTCCAACCCTGGGCCAACCTCACTATTGTTGCCACGCTTGAGTCCATCGATGCTGCTACTTGGCCAATCCATCTCGTTGGGGGTCTTTTTCTCTGACCCTCTGCCTTATTAACATTATATCCTTATCGAGCAACTAGTCCCTCCTGACAATATGTCCAAAGTATGAGTGACAAAGTTTGGCCATTTGGCCTCCAAGGAGCACTCTGGCTACATTTCTTCCAACACAGATCTGTTGGTTCTTTTGGCAGCCCATGGC
>NW_006408526.1:19248630-19262648 GCF_000296735.1 Chrysochloris asiatica
ATTGATCAAACATGCAATCGAGATATATTGATCATTACTGGTGATTAGAATGCAAAGGTAAACTGTAGGAGAATCAAAACATTTGAATGATGATGTTGAAGAAGAATATTAAATGTGCCATGGACTTCAAAGCAACAAGCAAATCTGTCTTGGAAGAAGTGAGCCAGAATGCTCCTTAGAATGAAGGATGATGCTCTGGATTTGTTATCTCATGCTTGGTAAAGTGGAAAGTCAGCAAAAAAGAGGAAGATTCCCAATGAGATGAATTGGCACAGTAGCAGTAACAACAGTCTCAAATGTAGCAAGAATTTTAAAGATGGTGCAGGAAGAAGCAGTGTTTAATTTTGTTGTGCAAAGGGTGACTATGAGTTGAAAGCAACTTGATGGCGCCTAACAACAGCAACAGTAGCAACAACATGCTGTTATGTGATCTCTTTTTCATTACCACAACTTAGTATCTTAGGTCTTTCATTTCAGGTTTCCACTTTAAGTAGGTTACCAAAAAGACCAGTTACCATTGAATTACTTCTGACACATCCATGTGTGTAGAGTTGCCCTCTACAAGGTGTTCAATGGCTGATTTTTCAGAGGTAAAATGCCAGACCTTTCTTCTGAGGCCTCTCTGTGTGAACTCTAACATCCAACCTTTCAGCTACCAGCTGAATGAGTGTGCTAACTATTTGCACCACCTAGTGTTCTGTTCTTGTTGTTGTTAATTGCCATAGAGTCGGTTCTGACTCACAGCAACCTTGTGTAGTTCTGAGGAGTGACTGACGGGCTTGAACCATCTACCTTGTGCTTATACTCAAGTGCCACACCACCTAGGACTCCCTTAAGTGGGTTATTCCATACTAAATTTCCTCGTAACAATCTCCAAAAATTGACATTTAAAGACAAAAACAATTCTAAGTGAGTAATTCTACAGTAATTGCACAATGACTCTATGTGCATATTTAGAACATAATAGTGATGGAAATTATCCTCTACAATTCAATATTCATTTCTTTTTTATTCCTGTTCCTTCTCCACACATAGGTGCCTTATACCTGTGAACCTGAGTTTACACAGCATGTGCTGCTCTGTGTTCCCTGATGATAACTAGAGCACAGAACATCTGTCTGTGACTATATCTGTAATTTTAAACCCTGAGCCAATGAACCTACAAAGTCCTAAAGTTACGTTTGTTAAACACTAACTTCAGATTAGTGCATGTGCAGAGTGCAACCTTTCACATGTGAAGGATTTTAACCTTATCCCAAATAGAAAAAAAAAAAAAAATAGTTGTTGAAGGCAGTGATTAATCAATAAATCAACTAACCCAAAAGGTCACTATATTACTAGGTGAATAAATAAGCACTGGAAACTGGACAATTGAGTAGCTACTTTCACCTTGTGAACCTGAGATACAGCTAATAACTGATAGTTGAAAAGATTACCAACTGCCCAAACTCCATTCTTGGCATGCACTAAAAACAAGAGCTGTATTGTACAGTATAGTGTGTGATTGCTGAATAAAGAAAAAAACCACTCCCCAGATTTCACATAACCAGAATCCAGAAAGTAGCATTTCAGATTTGGATTCCCATAACTATGTCTACATATGTTGTTGTTGATAAGTGTCATTGTTGTTGATAAGAATTCCAACTCATAGCAACCCTGTAGAGAGTTTTCAAGGAGCAGCTGGTGGTTTTGGACTTCTGACCTTGGGGTTTGCAGTACAGGGCTGATCCTACAGCACCACACCAGGAGTCCATTTCTATGTATGGAATATAGCATAAGTCTCCCACAGTCCATATGTCTCAGGAGTTCTGATTGCACAGTGTTTAAGCACTCAGTTGCTAACCAAAAGATCAGTGATTCAAATATACTATCCACTCAGCAGGATAAAGTATGGTAGTCCTCTGCTTCCACAAACACTACAACTTTAGAAACTCTATGGGACAGTTCTGCCTTGTCTGATAGAATTGCAATGAACTGTAACAGACTTGAGTTGTAATAGACAACAGCTTTGGATTTTTTGGACCATCTGATTGGCTCTTTGATCAGTCATTAGGAGGGTAATACCATGTTGGGAGATGCATGTCAAGGTTTTGTTAGTTTTGCAACAAAGCAGTTGTCACTACATTCTTGTGACGGATACAGTGGCTACAACAATAGGCTTACATTTAGCAATGACTGTGAGGCTGTCAAAGGACCAAGGAGTGTTTCATTCTGTTGTACACAGTGTCATTATGAGTCAGATGGACTCCAAGCCTCTTAATAACAATCACATGACATGCTTGTGAGAATACAAGAAGGTGGGCTTATTGTGTATCATAAAAGGTGGAAAGAGGCCCTAAGTTTAGGTAGCAAATGAAAGAGCAACATCTAGATTTCAAATCTGTCATAGTAGCCACTGTAGCCACAACTGCTTGCCATTCAAATGTTTACTCAAGTCCTCTGGACTGTAAGAAATGAGAGCTCATTCATTCTTCAAGTAACTGGGAGTGGGATAGGGGCACCAGTACATTGGAAGAAGTCCTCTGAGAGCCTGGAAATTCAGGAAATTATGGACAGCTATTGTTGTTAGTTGTTGTTGAGATGGCGCTGACTCATAGCAGTCTTAGGTCTAACAGAATGAAATGTTGCCAGCCCTGCTGTGTTATAATCATTGGTGTGTTGTTGTTGTTGTTAACTGCTGTCAGACCCATTGTGTAGCTATCATATAGTTCCATCCAACCTAAGGGCCTCATTTCAGCATTCTTGTTGTTCTTTTCAAGTACCGTGGAGTTGGTTCCGACTCATAGTGACCCTGTACAGGGTTTCCAAGGCTATAAATCTTTATGGGAGCAGACAGCCTCATCTCTCTCCCACGGAATGGCTGGTAGTTTCAAACTGCCAACCTTGAGGTTAGCAGCCCGATTCGTAACCACTATGCTACCAGACTATAGAGAACAATAATATTCTATTGTGATCCATAAGGTTTCCATTGACCCATTTTCTAAAGTCAATTGCAGGCCTGTTTTTCTAGTATATCTTGGTCTCAAAGCTCCAATGAAACTTGTGACCCTGTAATACAAGGGAACTTCAAAAAGTTTGTGGAAAAATGAGATTGAAAACTAATGGAAGTTTTCCATGAACATTGTGAAGCCCCCTCAGATGTGAAATACTCATGGTATAGCTTCAAGCATCACAGCAATGGGCAAACCACCACAATACAACCAACTGATAGACGAATGGTAATATGAACAGTTAGGCCTCAAAAATAACAAAAACTGGGGCATCTAGCTATTTCTGATGTTAGGAATATTTGCTTTTCATTCTAGTATAACTAGGAGCCTTAAGTGAGTGAGGATTGGTCAAAAATAGGCAACAGGCGATATGTAATGTGATAGAAGTGTTCTTTAGGTTGTGCGGGTGGTTTTAGGTATATATATATATATATATATTTGTGGAAACTAATCAAATGATATAATCTTAAAATGGTAGCATTTCATTACATTTGAACTTAGTATACCTCATTATCATAATAATTTTAAAGGAAAAGATTTTTTTAAAACATACACAAAACTCTTAAAAGCAAGAAAAATGAATTATTTTACTCTTTCTGATAGAAGATATTGATGGGTCCTTTGTTCTCCCTCAGATGTTTCACAGATTGATGTGTAGAGCTTTGCAGTAAGAGGATTTTAGTTTTAAATTAACCGTCTCATTTCTTTAATATTTAATAATGAGATTAGTGACTTTTAGTGTAAACTATACCCCTGGAAAGAATAACTTTTTCCTTCATTAACTTCATTGCCTCAAGTTTTTTTTTTTTTTCCCTATTGATTTTTACCTTTAGGGGAAAAAAACAGAGCTTATGAGTAGAGTTCTCTGATCAAAGAAAAACCATATATTTTCCAATAAAAATTTTATCTATATGATAAAGTCACTCAGATGGCAGCATGGTTTTTCTCCCTTAGTGTTTCCCAAAAACCAAACCCACTGCCAAAGAGTTGGTTCCAACTCAGCAACCCTCTAGGCCAGAGTACAATTGTCTCTTTGGGCTTCCAGGGCTGTAGATTTTTATGGGAGCAGACAGCCTCATCTTTAAGCAACAGCTGCTGGGTTTAAACACCTGACCTATGATTAGCAGCCCAACACTTAACACAATGCACAGCCAGGGCTCCTTCTTAATATATTGTTCTTGTTGTTAAGTGCTAACAAGTCAATTCTGACTCAGCAACCCATATAAGGTCTCTGAGGAATGCTTGGTGAGTTTGAACCATCGTCCTTGACAATATTCTAAACATAGAGCAGGTCTGTTAAAACACTGCAAAAAAAATGAGGAATTTAACATTTTGCAGGAATTGAAGGTAAAAAAATTTGTTATTTTCAAATGAAAGTCCAGTCCTAGTGTGGCGCTGTGGGTTAATGTGCTGCACTGCAAAGTGGGTTTGAACCTCAATGTCGGTGGTTCAAGCTCACCAGCTGCTCCTTGGAAACTCTATACGGGGTTGCTATGGGTCAGTTAGAACTGACTCGACAGCACTTAAAAACAATAACAAAACATTAGCCTTTCAACAATTTTAGTCATTAGTTGCTGAGAGTTCATCTTAAAGTAACCCATTTCCAGTGAGTTGGTTCTGACTCACAGCAACATTAAAGGATAGCGAAGAACAGTCCTTAGGATTTCTAAGGCTGTAGTCTTAAGAAAGATGCCCTGGTAGCATAGCAAATTATGGACTGGGCTACAAACTGCAAGGTTAGTAGTTTGAATCTCCCTATTGCTCCTCAGGAGAAAGCTGAGGCTTTTTGCTCCCATAAAGATTTACAGCCTCAGAAACCTTATACAGGGTCATTATGAGTCAGAAATAACTCAGTGGCATATATTTATCACCACCACCAGTCTTCATGGAAGCAGACTGTCTCATCTTTTTCCTATGGAGCCACTGGGCTCAAATTGTGAGCCTTTCAGTTAGCAGCCAGGCACTTAACCAGTGCACCACCAGCCACCCTAATCCTAGCATAAACTCTGTAGATTTGCTTCTTTGGACTATCTTTATGAAAGCAGATTGCCACGTTAGTTCCACCATGGAGCAACCAATGAGTTTGAACTGTCAACCTTTGCTAGCAGCTGATTACTCAACCAATGTACTACCAGGTCCTGAAAGAGAAAACTAAGACTAATGGCCTTATGTTTCTAAGCAGCAAGAGAGTGTCCACCATACTGATGGTGAAAGGGCGAAGTTAGTATCAGTTTAATGAGGCTTCTGTTTGATGCTCTCGAGTTGGCCCCTGATTCATGGCACCGCTATGCACAACAGAACAAACCACTGCATAGTCTTGCCTCATCCTCAGTACTGCTTGTGGATCAAACCATTGTGATCCATAGGATGTTTGTTGGCTAATATTCAAAAGCAGACAGCCTGATGCAATTAGTTTTATTCTCCCTTTGAGAACAATGTCTGTCCCCAGTCTCCATAACTAACATGGGAAAGGAAAATAAGTCAATCTGAGTTCTGATTTTCAAAAGCAAAAGATGTCCTCTGTAAAGATCCTTAGTATTTGCCGAAGACACTACAGTGTAATAGCTTTAAAAAAATTATCCCAATATCCCAAACCAGCAGAGCTAGAGAATCTAACAGTCCCACAAGTGCATTTTTACAGTTGAATTGTTTGATCTTCTTGATCAAATTATAACTCTTCATGTTAGTATAATATTTTTCTCTTATCTTACACAGCACTGGCTACATTGCCAGTACTCAAAAATAATAAATAGCGATTAAGGAGATTAAAAAGGCAAAGCTTTTAATTTTTCATTATTGTTTACATTAATCTAACATCTAATCAAAGTGGAACTTTGCTGTGCAAGGGTTTCAGATGTGCTGAACAGGCTTGTTACTGATATTTAAATATTATCATGGTAGTAATTCAACACTCACACATAGAATACAATTTAGAAAGGGTGCAGTATGTAATTATTAGTTATCCTAAATCTAATTACTTATAGAAGAACAAATATTTCACTATCTGTTAAAATGATTATACATTCATTTATTTAATCTATTTTAGAACACAAAGAATAACTGTTATCCCAATTTGCCTAGATTGATGTGAAATAGTCACAGAGTTGTTCAGTATCAATATATTTCTGACTCAAAAATTAGAAATGTATTGATTTTGCCATATGTGATAATTAAGGTTTGGTGTCAACTTGCTGGGCCAAGATTTTCAATGGTATGGCAGTTAACATATAGTAATTCCCAGGATAAGATCTACTATAAGCAGCCAATCAATTGCAAAGAAGCTTCCTCAAATGCATGGCCTACTTTCAATATATTGGAACCTTTGGTTCTTTGGATTTGAGCCAGTGGCCTGCTCTATTACCTGCCTACCCTGGGAATAGTCAGAAGTCTGTATCCTAACCAGTCGGACCTGCCTACTACAGGCCATCTTACCTCCGAATCTTGATTGGTCAGCCCTGCAACTGTGTGAATCAGCCTCCAGACTGACTTCTGACCCACTGACTGTAGAGGTCAGTGCCCACCTTTACAACTTTGGGAGCCATAAACTTGATATAAACCTCTGTTTATATATACATATATAAGCTTAATTAGCTTTGTTTTTCTAGAGAAGCCACACTAAGACATCATGCATATACTGTTTATTCTTTCTAAATAATTGTTTTTATTAATGAATGCCTTTCATTTGCATGTTGAGCACTGCTGTGTGGTGCTGTAGGATAAACACTGGACTGCTAACCGCAAGGTCTGCAGTTCAAACCTGCAGTTCAAATCCACTAGCTAGTCTCAAAAATCCTTTACAAGGCCACTATGAGCTGTAACCAATACAATGGCATGCAGTAGCAGCAGCATTTGTATGCTGTGTGTCAACTTGATTCAGACTTAAAGCAACCTTATATGACAAAGTAGGGTTTCTAGGCTGAGTCTTTATGATGGCAAATACTCAGGTCTTTTCTCCTGCAGAACTACTAGTAGGTTTGAACCTCCCACGTTTCAGTTAGCAACTAAGCACTTAACCATTGAACTATCAGGCTCCTTTCCATTAGTAGAGGATTTTAGGATTTGAAAATAACTTTCACATGCATTGATTAACTCATCTTACCATTTTAGGTAAGATATTATTAAGTATATTTTAGGTTAAGAAACGAAGATTCAATGAAACTGCCCGCCCCCCAAATCTCTTAAGTAGTGGCACTGAATCTCTCCCTTGTTCTAGCGTTATTCCTAGCAAAACATATCACCTCTGAAAAATTCAGCTGAAGAGCTGAAAGTGATTTATTTTTAACTCAAAGACTTACATAAAGAGCAAAAGAGAAATTTGTACTAGCAGGAAAATGAAATCAATTCACAGGAAAGAAAACAATAAATATTTAACTTGATGAAATCCTGTGGCCTTTGAAAGATGTTAATCCTCTTTTGTGATTGTCCTTCATCTTCATTTGTGGTCAAGAGAAGGACATTATCAAATGAAGTATTCTTGTATACCCTGAAATCTCCTGTAGGACCCTCTCTGCCTTGAAACTGTCCCCCAACCACAGAGGTGGGCACCCTGCCTAAAACACTAGCAGTTTAGCCCTACTAATATAAATAAGCTAGGAACCCTTAGGTGAACCTCCATTTCTAATACAAATGATAAACATATTTTCAGGTCAAATAGGATAAGGCATATTGGTTTCCATAAAGGAATTTCCTAGCACTCAGGCCTATTTTGTATGTAAGAGAAATGGTGAACAGTGTAGACATAACTTGTTAATGTAGACATAACTTCTGAGATTGTAAAAGCTATTCTCCTATTCTTAAAATGCCCATATTTTGCTTTGTGAGAGACAGAGGCTGTAAACAGAACACACGGAAGAAGAGGCAGAAAGAAGAAGGGGAAAAGGAAAAAAAATAAGACGACAGGAAAAGAAACTCTAGTTCTTTCAGAAACAGTGTAATTAACCAGATATTTAAAATGGGATTATGTAGAATTGCTTGGACTACTCTCACCATAGCTCATTTGCATGTGTTGCTTTTTAATTTAGAACTTGACTTTAACAAGTATTTTGAGAGATTAAAAATTGACAGTTGAGCTGGTTCTTTTACAATGTTATTTCTCTTTGAGTTAATTCAGATTGGTCTAGTATTGTTTGAAATGGATTTAGAAAAGTTCCAGAATGTCCACATTATCTGAGAGATGGATTATTCTTTGGATCATTTCTGGCTTAAAAGATTACAAAGCCCTATTCTGGGTATGTCATTGATCCAATTATGAAGCTTGGTGTTTGAATATTAGAACTCCAACTCTCCCATCTCCTCCATAAACCCATACATGTTAGAAGAGTATGGAGGTTACCTGAAATTTCTATTAGACTTAACTGCTCTATCAGAACATACTGGCAATAAGAATGGAAGTATTGGAAGCAGAACATAGAGTTCAGGCATGTTTAGACCTGATGGCACTGTAAACACAGTGAGCTGCTAACCAAAAGGTTGAAGGTTGGGGTTTACCCAGAGGCACTTCAGCAGAAAAGTCTAAAGATCTACTTGGGAAAAATCAGACATCTAAAACCCTATGAAGCTCTGTTCTGCACCGACTTCCATGAGATTGCCATAAGTCAGAGTCAAGTCAGTGGCAATTGTTTGGTTAGACTTGGTGGCAGGGTTGTTGCTGTTGTTAAATGCTATTGAGTGGGTTCTGACTCATAGCCACACTGTCTAGGGTTTCTGAGGCTTTTAAAAATCTTTGAGGGAGCAGAAAGCTTCATCCTTCTCCCACAAAGCAACTGATAGACTTGAACCACCAACCTGTGGTTCAAAGTCCAGTGCTTATCATATGGATAAGTAGTAAGCCATCATGTTGTTGTTGTTAGGTGCCATCGAGTCAGTACCTACTCATAGCGACCTTATGCACAACAAAACAAAACACTGCCTGATCCTGGGCCAACCTCACTATCGTTGCCACACTTGAGCCCATTGATGCTGTCACTTGGCCAATCCATCTCGTTGGGGGTCTTCCTCTTTTTCTCTGACCTTCCACCGTACCAAACATGATATCCTTTTCCTGACAATATGCCTGAAGTATGAGAGATGAAGTTTGGCCATCCTGGTCTCTAAGGAGCACTCTGGTTGCACTTCTTCCAACACAGATCTGTTGGTTCTTTTGGCAGCCCATAGCACTTTCAATATTCTCCTCCAACAGCATAACTCAAAAGCATCAGCTCTTCTATGGTCTTCCTTTTTTCCTGTCCAGCTTTTGCATGCATATGAGGTTATTGAAAATACCAGGTGGATAGAATTATCCTAGAATAATTCTTTCACACAATCTTTGTGTCTATTTTCACATCATCTCTATTTCTATGATCAATCATTCTGGCTTTGTTTTTGCATCCCCCACTTGGTGGTCCTCCAACAGGTTGTCCCCATTTTATTCTAGCCTTCAGGAAACTATAACACAGACTTAAGTTTTATTCCAGGTTCCACCACTTATTAGTGGTGTGACTTTGAACAGACCATTTCAGGTCTTTAAAATGTTACTTCATCTGTAAAATATAAATAGCATGCTTCTATCCTATAATGTTTTATGATAATAAAATTATTTAATGTATGAAAAGTGATCAGGAAAGTGTTTGACACATGATAACTCCCTAAAAAAATTTGAACTACTTTTATTTTTAGTACATATATCACACTGGACTCATGGTGTGATGCTGTAGAATCAGCACTGAACTATGAATCACAAGGTTGGCACTTCAAACCCACCAGTTACTCCTCAGAAATCCTATACAGGGTCACTAGAAGTCAGAACCAACTGATGGTACTTAACAACAACAACATATCACATTGTGTTTTTATTTTTAGTTTCTGTGTGTCTCCTATTCAACTCTTAAGCTCCTCTAAGGCAGGGTGAGGCATATCCAGCCCTAGGGCCATATAAGGCAAGCAAACTCCTTTGGTCTGGCCCTGTCAAGGCAACCACAGTTTCAGCCATCACATTGTTGCTGTTGTTAAGTGCCTTTGAGTCTAGCTCTTTAACCCACAGCACCACACTTTAAGGGTGAGTTAATTAAGTGTTTGACCAAATATAGCAGGTTAATTTTTAAGTTGATAATACTGTATGGTCTGCAAATGATGTTATAAGTTTTGGTAGCAAAAAGATTCCCCACCCCTTCTCTAAAGTAAAGACCATTTTTCATAATAATCAGATAAATGAACTAAATTTAATGAGATCTTGTTAGAAAGTGGATGTTGTCATCATTGTTGTGGTTGTGGTGGTTCCATTGCCTTCTAGTCAATTCCAACTCATAGAGACTTTAGATAGAACTCATTATTAAGCCAATCAACAGGTATTCATTGAGCATTTATGAGTTTTCTAGAATCTGCATAACCCAATCTGAGTTATAGCTGAAGGGCTATTTTCAATGATCATAGGTCTCATAATTCATTTATTCATTGATTTATTCATTCAACAGACTTCCAGGGTGGTAGGGATTGGGAAGTGAGGGAAGTGGTCAGGGAAAAGTGGTTTCTGCTCTGCTCAGAACACTGAACCTTTAAATAGTGAAAAGTCTTTGAAATTTTTTAGGCAAGGAACTAATGCAATCAATGAGAGGAAGGTTGCATTGGAGACCAAAGAAGCAAGGCTAAAGTAAATAAGACTAGTTAATGGGCTATTGCAAAAGCTCTGGGATCAGACTAAAGCAGATTTCAAGGAAATGAATGGGAGAATTTCATGGGATAAAGATGTAGCTCGAAAGATACACAAAAGACAGAAACATCCAAGTTTGTGATTGATAGTGTATACAAAATAAGGTAGGAAAAAGTTTTTCTAGAGAGCTCCCAATGTGTGAATAAAAGAATGGTGGGACACTAGAGGAGACTGGGTATTGTTTTCTCACTGTAGTACACTAAAAACTAAGAGTATAAGAAGGCATTCCCAAAGAGTGTTATGATAAAATCTGTATACATAGGTCTGAAATCAGATAAACAATGACCTATTCCTGCATAGTGTTGTTGTACTTTTGTTGGTGTTTTTAAGTTTTCCCTTTAGATGGGACCAGAACTTTTTAAGAACCCCTTGGCCACCACCCACAATGTTGCAGAGAATGAGTATTCCAGACACTTAACTGTGCTCCTGAGGAAACTGTACACAGACCAGGAAACAGTTGTTCAAACTGAACAAGGGGACACTGAATAGTGCAAAATCAGCACAGGTGTGCACCAGGATTATATTCTTTTACCATACTTATTCAATCTGTATGCTGAGCAAATAATCCGTGGAGATGGATTATATGAAGAAAAACATGGTATCAAGCCTGAAGGAAAACTCATTAACAAACTGTGATATGCACATGATACAACCTTGCTTGCTGGAAGTGAATAGGACTTAAAATGTTTACTGATGAACATCAAAGGCCACAGTCTTCAGTATGGGTTGCACCTCAGTGTAAAGAAAAACATCTTCACTACTGGACCAATAAACAACATCCATATAAATGGAGAAAAGATTGAAGTTGTCTAAGACCTCTTCATTTTACTGGGATTCACTATCAATACTCATGGATTGTATGTAGATGATACAACCTTGCTTGCTGAAAGTAAAGAGGACTTAAAATACTTACTGATGAAGATCAGTAAATATGGATGGATAGGACCTCAATGTAAAGAAAACAAAAATCCTCACCACTAGACCAATAAAGAACATCCATATAAATGGAGAAAAGAGTAAAGTTATCAAAGACTTCATTTTGCTCAGATCAGCTATCAACACTCACGGAAGCAGCAGTCAAGAAATTAAACGACATATTACATTAAACAAATTTGTTGTACAAGACCTCTTTAAAGTATTTAAGAGCAAAGACGTCAGTTTGAGGACTAAAGTGCACCTGACCCAAGCCATGGTATTTTCAATCACCTCATATTCATTTGAAAGTTGGACAGTGAATAAGGAAGACCATAGATTATTTGATGTATTTGAGTTATGGTGTTGGAGGAGAATACTAAAAGTACCATGGACTGCCAGAAGAACAAACAAATTTGTATTGGATGAAGTTCAGCCAGAATGCTGCCTTGAAGCCAGGATGGCCAGACTTCATCTCTCATACTTCAGACATATTGTTAACAGGGACCAGTCCCTGGAAAAGAATATCATGTTTGGTAAAGTGGAGGGTCAGAGAAAAAGGACAATCCCCAGCTAGAAGGATTGGCATAGTGGCAATAGCAATGGGTTCAAATGTAACAATTGTGAGGTTGGCGCAGGACTGGGCAATGTTTCATTCTGTTGTGCATAGGGTCAGTATGAGTTGGTTCCAATTGGATGGCACCTAACAACAACAACATATGCGTGTGAAAATTAAACAATGGATAAAGAACACAGTAGAAGAATTGACGTGTTTCAATTATGGTACTGGAGAAGAATATTGAAACTACCTTGAACTGTCAGAACAAACAAAGCCGTGTTGGAAGAAGTACAGCCAGAATGCTTGTTAGAAGCCAGGATGACAAGACTTCATTTCTCATACTTCAGACATATTATTAGGAAGGACCAGTCCTTGGAGAAGGACATCATGCTTGGTATGATTTCAGCAAAGAAATGAGAATGGATTGGCACCATAGCAGCAGCCATGGGCTCTAGTGTAATGATCGTGAGGATGGCTCAGCACTGGGAAGTGTTCTGTTCTGTTGCTGTGAGTGAGTCAGTACCAGCTCCAGGGAACCTAACAACCACAACATGCTACCCAGTTACCTTTCATAGGGAAATTACTTGTTATTCAAGAACACTAAAACTTAAATCAAAACTAAGGCATAGAGCATGGGAATATTGTGTTTAGAAAGGACAAAGAAGCATGCAGTAGACATTAAAATGGTTTGTCCATCCATCTAAAAAAGCTGTTGAAAATAAAGGTATACAATTATCTAAAGGAACTGACCCGTCTCTGAAGAAGGACATCGTACTTGGTAAAGTAGAGGGTCAGCGAAAACAGGAAGACCCCCAATGAGATGGATTGCCACAGTGGCAACAGCAATCAGCTAAAGCTTAACAATGATTGTAAGGATGGCTCAGGACTGAGTAGTATTTCATTTTGCTGTGCATATGGTCGCTATGAGGCAGACTCAACTTGATGGCACCTAACAACAACTTATAGACTCAGATGTTTTTCAAAACAAAATGTAGCTTATATTTCATGTCCCTGTTCTGCCTTGTGGCAAATCCTCTTTTCCTTGAAGTTAAACTAAAACACTGATAAATCATATGGTGTCATGACATTCTTTGAATGTACGTTTGGGATAGGGATGGACCTGAGGCTCAATCATGGTTGCCTGCCTTGATGAGATGGGTGTGCTGAGGAAGGACCATTCACTTGGCCTGTGGGTTTAATCGTCTCTCTACACAGGCACCACTGAGGTACTAGTAACTACTATATCCTTCTCCTGTCTATGATATTCCTTTATGCCCACTGGTGCTGTAGGTTAATGCGCCAGACTGTAAAGCCATTTGAACTGCAAGGTCAATGGTTCAAGCTCACCAGCTGCTCCTTGGAAACTCTATACAGGATTGCTATGGGTCAGAATTGACTTGACGGCACTTAACAACAACAATATTTGTGCCTTCTTCAGAGGATAGGAAAATGTGGCTGTTTCCCTTTCACTACTTGTTTGTTAGTTTGTCATAATGCAGTGGCTTGCATGCTGCTGTGATGCTGAAAGCTACGCCATGGGAATTTCAAATACCAATAGAGCCACCTATGGTAGAGAGTTTCCAGACTAAGACAGACTAGGAAGAAAGACTTGACAATTTACTTCTGAAAATTACCCAGTGAAAGCCTTAAGGATCACAAGAGAACATTAACCAACTCACTTACTTTGGATATATCATCAGGAAGGATCAATCACTCACGGAGGACATTATGTTCAGTGATGCAGAGCCAGCGAGGATGAGGGAGACCTTCAGTGAGATGGAGTAACAGAACAGTCACAAAGATGGATTAGAACACACCAACAATCATGAGGATGATGCAGGGCTGGACAACATTTAGTTCTGTTGTCCATAAC
>NW_006408526.1:19262859-19269856 GCF_000296735.1 Chrysochloris asiatica
CTATCTATCTATCTCTTTATCTATGTATCTAGCTATCTACCTGTCATGCCTTGGTGTCAGCAGACTGAGGACACATCCAAATTCCCAATGTTCAGATTCCACACTAACAGAAGGCTGTCTTCATTCATTACCCCTCAACTTGCCTCTTGGAGCTATCCTTTGGTGAGAAACACCTACCAATATCTCTTTTTCTGGATTTTTGTTAAATCTTTCCTCATTCTTCAGGTTGGGAAAACTTTATTTCATCATCCTGATTCTTTATCATTTCTTTTCAATGCCCACTGTTTAGGTCACTCCCTGCTCTTGTCTTAAGGTTCTAGGCTCTTACAATACAACACCTTCCCACCTTTCTAGTCTTCAAAGCTGTTATCTCTGCCAGGACCTTCAAATTCTATTTTGAAACTCAGAGGCTGAGCATTGAATCATATCTTCCTTTCTGATTTTTGCAGCAAGGAGGTGCATGTGGCCTGCCCTACCTAAGCACCAAGGTGGGGGTAAAAGGGGTTGTGAGGGTGGCACTAGGGGACACAGAAATTAATAGTTAATATTGAAAATACTGTCCCATCACAAAAGCATTTTATGAGAATAAAATTGTTTCATTCTCTCCTTTAGCATTCTCCTCCAAACACACACATACAAACATGAGGCTACCGAAACAGGTTTTGTAAGCATACTTTGTCCTTGTCAAAAATGGAAAGGAAAGGAACTAAAATTTATTAAGTACCTGCTCCATGTGCCAGACATTTTGCTAGATGCTTTCATATAAATTACTGCTCATACTTTTGCTCAAGAAGAAAAATAACTTGATTTTACACTGCCCCTAAGTACACTATTGCTGTTTTCCCTAAACCCCTATAAAGGAATTCTAACATTTACCAGGACTTCCCTGAGCCTAAGCTCTTTACGGAGTCCCAATGTGGTGCTGTGGGTTAATGCACCAGACTGCAAAGTCAGTTTGAACTGCAAGGTCGATGATTCAAGCTCATCAGCTGCTCCTCGGAAACCCTACACAGGGTCACTATGGGTCAAAACCAACTCAACGGCACTTAACAACAATGTTCTTTATGGTGTTCTGGTGTGGCACTGTAGGAGAAAGCACTGGACTGAAAGGTTGGGTTGAATCATAAGGTCAGCGGCTCAAACTCACCAGCAGCTCCTCAAACACCCTATACAGGGTTACTATGGGTCAGAACCAACTCAACGACACTTAACAACATCAACAGCAGCAAACACTTTGTAACTCACGCTTCATGCTTCTGTTTCCATTGCCCTTATTCACATTTGTTAGTATAATTGGGGCATAGCAGCTATTCTGAGAGGACCCTGTCTTACCACTTGGTCAGATGAACTGCAAGAGGTCAGAGCACAACTAACACACACCCTGTGGTCAGTTGGATTCAGGTCAGATGTTGATGTTCCTTGATGCCCATGAACATGTTCCTTGATGGCATGAACATGAGTCTTAGTTTCAAAGGCAGTTATTAAGAATGTCCTCTAACTCATGTAGTTTTCATTGATTTAAAAAACATTTAAGCACTCACTCTACTGTGCACTAGTATCAAAGGTCCTAGATCACAGGTATAGTATTTACCTTTCAAGGGTTCCTAGACAATCAGGGATGTCTGTTTCTATCAAAACATACCATTAGCAACAAATGTAAATGACCAACCAAATAAGTATTTTCATCTAAGCAATGATAACACCCCTCTCAAGGTGTACCAAACTTTTTTGTGTGTTTCTCTCCCCATTAATTGACTGATTTTCTGATTAAAACTTAAATGAATAACCATTTATTTTTGATATGTTAAAAAAAGCAGTTGGCTCTGTTTCACTCTTGATCCACTCTCAAAAGACCCAAGAATGACCAGACCTATGTGAGCATACGAATAAGAAAGATTATCCATGGCATGTTTTAACCAGTCAAGCTCACGAAGGCATTGTCTTTGTTGGAGGAGGTTTCATAATACATTCCAGAGTTTCTTATTTAAATGCTTTTCAAGTTCTGCTAACATTAGTGAAAATGAAAGGTGGGACTGAAGTTTATCAATGCTGTTGATGGCATTTTAATTTGGGGTTTGCAATTACAGATACTTCCTCTTATTTAAAACAAATGTCACTCAATCAAGAGTTACTGTTCTTTGAGAATTTTGTAGATTCCATTCATCATATTTAATGATTTATGTCTTTCTTAATGGTAAACGGGAAATAATTCAGATAGCCCGTACCATAATTAAAACAGTGTCCTGAATATTCATGCTTGGCAGCTGTAAATAATCTCATCCAAATTATCATTAGTTAACTGATGTTCTATTTATACCAATGGAAGTCTTATATGTAAGACTTTGTTTCAACTTCATTATCATCACCATAAAAAACTCCATTATGAGCAGTGTCTATGAAATAATAAAGATTTATTTTTAGTTTAGTACCTTTAAAATTGTTATCTAAATTGTTTCCTTACATTTTGAACTGTGACTTGGGTGAGAGTTTACAGAGCAAAGTTGTTTTCCATTAAAAATTCATACACACTTTGCTTTGTGACATTGACTGAAATCTCTACAGTGTAACAGCACTCTTCCAACTTCCGCCCTGTACTTACCATTTCCATTTGTCCTTCTTTCCTGTCCTTTCCTGTCTTCTGAGGATCATTCCTGGGAAAAGCTGCCCTTTTTGTCTCCTGTGGTTGATTGTTCTAAGCAGTGTGTGTCCTTTATATTATTATTCGCCTTATAGCCCTGTCTATCATTTGAGCCATGGGGATGAAAGTTGAGCCATTTGGATAAATTTCATTTCAGCCTTGAAGTGTATCTAAGGGCCACAGTTTTGAAGTTTCCACCAGTCTCTATCAGACCAGTAAGCCTGCTTGTTTTAATGATTTTGAGTTTTGATCCATATTTTTCTTTCACTCTGTCCGGGACCTCCTATTGTGATCATTTTCACAGTGGTCAGCAATGGTGGAAGCTGGGGTTCATGTGGTATAATTAGCCCTTTGACCTAATTCTTTCCTTAAATATTTGATTTTCTTAACTCTGCTTTGCTTTTGAGTAGTTGCACTTTAGATGGCTGCTAGTCAACAAAATAGGATATACAAATTTGCTTTTGTAGACTATGTTATGCCAACTGACCTCAGTGTGCCCTGAGACTATGGTACTGAGCCACCAGGTCCAGCAACTTATTACCTCAAAGTGTTTGGTTAGGGTTAAAGGTTTTCATGACTTTGTTCACGTAAATATGCTCTACTATATTCATGGATTTATTTTCAGCATATTTAGAAGTATCCTCTGTCAATCTTATGTATATTAGTGGGTTTAGCCCTGTTGGCTTTGTGTGGCTACCTATATATTCAGTCATAGATTATAGTTTTTATTTCTGTTGCAGGATTGTGCATGTAATAGTGTCTACCTCTGTTGCTTTTAACTCATGTGGTCCTTCTGGTGACTTTCTTTGTCCTTGGTAATTTTTTTCTGGCACCCCCTCCTTATCATATATACCTTAACCTTCACCCAAATTAATGTATCTACCCAACTGTTAACCCTAGTTAGGTGAGAGAAAGATAAGACCTTCTGATGCCACCTCTGAAACTCTGTACAGGGTTGCTATGAGTTGATGGCTCTGTAGAATAAGCACTGGACTGTGGACCACAAGGTCAGTGGTTTGAGCCCACAAGTCAAAGGAGAAAGATGAGGCTTTCTGCTCCTTCAAAGATGTACAACCTCAGAAACCCTATACAGGTCACTATGAATTGGAACCAACTTGACAGTACTTAAGAACAACATGAGTCAGAACCGACTCAGTAACACACAACAACCCTCCTCTCACTTCCCTCCCCTGGTAACCATCAAAGAATATTTCTGTGTGAAAACCTTTTCTTGACTTTTTTAAAGCTATGGTTTCATACAGTATTTGACCTTTGGCACTATAGGATAAGCACAGGACCACAAGGTCAGTTTGAAACACAAGGTCAGTAGTTTAAACTCACCAGCTGCTCCTCAGAAACCCTATACTGGGTCATTCTTTGGCAGAACCAACTCGATGGCAATTACCAACAATTTCACTCAACATAATGTCCTCTAGGGTCATCTTCTAGGGTGCTCAGATCAACCATCAACAATCATGGAAGGATTAGTCAAATCAAATGACATACTGGTTTAGGCAAATCTGTTGTGCATTCAACCAAAGCCATGGTATTTTTAATAACCTCATATGCTGTAAAAGTTGGACAATGAATAAAGAAGTCTGTATAAAGAGTTGATGCATATGAGTTAAGGCGTTTCAGCAGAATATTCAAAGTTCCATGGACTGCCAAAAGAATAAGCAAATATGTGTTGGCAGTATAGCCAGAATGCTCCTTAGAAGCCGGATGGGGAGACTTCATCTCTCATATTTCAGGAGGGACCAGACCCTGGAGAAAGACATCATGCTTGGTAAAGTGGAGGGTCAGCGAAAAAGAGGAAGGTTCTCAACGAGATAGATTGGCACAGTGGCAGCAACAATGGGTTAAAGTGTAGCAACAATTGTTAGGCTGGAACAGGACCTGGCAGTGTTTTGTTCTTTCGTGCATAAGGTTGCATGAGTCGGTACTGACTCAACACCTAAAACCAACAGGTTTATCCATGTTATAAGGTATTTCACAAAGTCACTCTTATTCTTTAATATTGCATAGCCTTCCCTTATATGTTGATAGGCACTTAGGTTATTTCTATCTTTTTGCAATTGTGAATAGTGCTGTGATGAACATGGTGTGCATATATCTGTTCATGTCACAGTTCTTGTTTCTCTAGGATATTCCATGGGAGAAAGATGAGGCTTTCTGCTCCCCTAAAGATTTACAGCCTCGGAAACCCTATGTGGGGTTGCTATGAGTCAGAATCAACTCCACGGCACATAACCACCACCACCATATAACTAGTAGTGGAATTGCTGTATAATACGGTATTTCTATACCCAACTTTTAAGGAAGCATCAAACCATTTTCGACAGTGGTTATACAATTTACAGTCCTACCAGCTGTATATAGGAGCTCTGGTAGCGTAGTGGTTACGAATCGGGCTGCGAACCTTAAGGTCAGCGGTTCGAAACTACCAGCCACTCCGCGGGAGAAAGATGAGGCTTTCTACTTCCGTAAGGATTTACACCCTCGGAAACCCTGTACAGGGTCGCTATGGGTCGGAACCGACTCGACGGCACTTAACAAACAAATAAAAACAAACCAGCTGTATATGAGGGCGCTAGTCTCTTCACACCCTTACCACTGTTTGTTGCTTTCTGCTTTTTGAACTTTGTTATTAATGATTAATGCTGACATATCAAGAGTGGTTAATCAAACAGTTAATAAAAAATGATTATAGCAGTACACCAACAGGGAACCACCAGAAACTCAAGCTGGATTGAGAAGAGAATGTGGAATGAGGGATATCATTGCTGACATAAAATAGAACTTGAATGAAAACAAACTACCAGAAAGAAGTTTACTTGTGTTTTATTAACCATGTAGATTTTAAACTGTGTATCATAATAGGATGGATAACATTGTAAAGAATGTGTATTCCAGAATACTTAATTGTGTTTATGAGGAACTTGTATATAGACAAATGGATTTGTTATTGTTAAGTGCCACCAAGTCAGTTTCGATGCACAGCACACCAGAACCAAACACTGTTCAATCCTACACCATCCTCACAATTGTTGCTATATTTGAGCCCATTGCTGCTGTCACTGTACCAATCCATCACATTGGGGGGTCTTCCTGTTTTTCGATGGCCTTGCACTTTAACAAGCATGTTATCCATCTCTAGGGACTACTCCCTCCTGATAACATGTCCAAACTATGAGAAACAAAGTCTCCCCATCCTGGCTTCATCCAAGCACTCTGGCTAAACTTCTTCACACACTGACTTGTTTATTCTTCTGGCAGCCCATGGTGATTTTAATATTCTTCTCCAACACCATACATCAAATGCATCAACTCTTCTATGGTTTACCTTATTCATTGTCCAACTTTCACATGCATATGAGGCTACTGGAAATACCATGAACTGAGTCAGATGAACCTTAGTCCTCAAACTGACATCTTTGCCCTTAAACACATTAAAGAGGTCTTGTGAAGCAGATTTTCCTAATGTAATACATCATTTGACTTCTTGCCTGCTGCTTCCATGAGTGTTAACTGTGAATACAAGCAAAAGAAGTCTTTGATAGCGTCAATCTTTTCTCCATGTATCATGATGTTATTTATTGGTCTAGAGGTGAGGACTTTTGTTTTCTTTACCTTGAAGTGCAAGCCATACTGAAGGTTGTGGTCTTTGATCTTCATCAGTAAGTATTTTTAGTCCTCTACATTTTCGGCCAGCAAAGTTGTAACATCTATGTATCATAGGTTGTTAATGAGTCTTCCTCCAGTCCTGTTGTCACATTCTTCTTCATATAACCCAATTTCTGAGATTATTTGCTCAGCATATAGACTGAATAAGTATGGTGAAAGAATACAACCTTGATGCACACATTTCTGAATTTTAAACCATTCAGTGTCCCTTGTCCTGTTTGAATAACTGTCTCTTGGTCTATGTACAGGTTCTTATGAGCACAATTAAATGTTCTGGAATACCCATTCTTCACAAAGTTTTCCATTGCTTGTCATGATCTACACAGTCAAAAATCTTTACATAGTCAATAAAACACAGGTAAACATCTTTCTGGTATTTTCTTCTTTCAGTCAAAATCCATTTGACATCAGCAATGATATCACTCATTCCACATCCTTGTCTGATTCCATCTTGGATCTCTGGCAGCTCCCTGACGATGCACTGTTGCAGCCATTATTGGATTATCTGTAGCAAAAATTTACGTGCATGTGATATTAATGATATTGCCTAGTGGTTTCCACATTTTGTAGGGTTATTGCTCTTTGGAATGGGTACAAATACGGCTCTCTTTCAACCAGTTGGCCAGGTGTATTCCAAATTTTTTGGCATAGATGAGTGAGTGACTTCAGTGCTTC
>NW_006408526.1:19270311-19284673 GCF_000296735.1 Chrysochloris asiatica
ATTAATGTCTAATGTATCAAATCTGTTGTTGAGATAATCTCTAAATTTAGGTGATATATAGTCATGATAAAATGAACAAGCACTTAAGTACTTGTTTTAATTTTCTGCAGCTTCAGTTTGAACTCACATATGAGCAGTAGATGTTCTTTTCCACAGTCTGCCTCTGTTGTTTTGGCTGATGATATAGAGCTTTTCCACTGTCTCTTCCCTTAGATGTAGTCAATTTGATTTCTGTGTATTCCATATGGTGAGGTCCATGTGTATCATCCTTTCTTATGGTGTTTAAAAAAGGTATTTTCAATAAATAAGTGATTGGTCTTGCAAAATTCTGT
This sequence comes from Chrysochloris asiatica, assembly GCF_000296735.1. Taxonomy (NCBI): domain Eukaryota; kingdom Metazoa; phylum Chordata; class Mammalia; order Afrosoricida; family Chrysochloridae; genus Chrysochloris; species Chrysochloris asiatica. The sequence continues at coordinate 19,270,644 of NW_006408526.1, forward strand.
CATGTGATTGCCAGCGTCATTTCTATCACCAAGGCCGTATTTGACATAGTGACCCTTCCTCTTAGTTTCCAACCTTTGTATTTCAATCACCAGCAATTATCAATACATCTTGATTGCATGCTTAATCAATTTCAGACTTTCAGAAGAAGTTGGTAGAATTCTTCAATTTCATCATCACTGGCTTTAGTGGTTAGTGCATAAGTTGAATAACAGTGGTAGTAATTGTTGTTACTTGTAGGTGTATGGATCTTACCTTATCACAGACTGCATTATACTTGAAGACATATCTTAAAAATGTTCATTTTGATAAAGAATGGGACACCATTCCTCTTCAATATCTCATTCTCGGCATAGTAAACCATATGATTGTCAGAACAAAAATGGTCAGTATCCGTCCACTTCAGTTCATTAATGCCTAGGATATCGAAGTTTGTGTGTTCCATTTCATTTTTGACAACTTCCATTTTACTTAGATTCATACTTTATATGTTTCATTACCAGTTATTAATGTATAATAGAGCTGTTTCTCCTCATTTTGTCCCTTCATTAAGTGAAGTTACCAAAAGATTTACTTGATTCACGTCATCATGGTCAACTCAATTTTAGGAGGAAGTTCTTCCCTAGTAGTATACTTATTGCCTTCCAACCTGAGGGGCTCATCTTCTGACACTATACTGATAATATTCTGGTGCTCTTCATCATGTTTCAATATTCAATATTCTAGTGCTGAGAGTGCTCCCCTGCTACTGAGAAGGTTTTCAGTGGCAAAACATTCAGAAATAGTTTTCTTCCTCATCTTTGTTAGTCTGGAAACTCAGCTGAACCCTGTCAACCGTGGGTGAACTCTGCTGGTATTTAAAATACTAGTGGCATAGCTTCCACCATTACAACAACATGCAAGCCACCACAGTAAAACACTCAGACAACTGGTGGAGGAAGAAGATTGGCGTTAACTAATGTAAGAGGGAAAAATGATCTGAACTCAGAAGAAAAAAGATAAAAATCAAGGTAATCCAAATACAAAAAGGCATAAAAATAATCCAAGTTAGAAAGACATAAAACCCAAGGCAACATAAACAGGAAAGTATTCAACTTTCGTTTTTTTCTGGGGCTGATAGCAAACCTGCATTTTTACAGCATCAATCCATGCAGATTCTTTGTAAATTTCATTGACTCTTTAAAGTCCAACATATTGGCAGAGAGATAAAGACCATAAGTAATTTTTCTGTAAATACCTGGACTCGAGAAAAATGCCCCAAAGTATACTCCAGGAAATTTTCCTAACTTTTCCTACATAGAATTCTCCATTCATTTCTAAGAAAATAGATTTTAGAGCTGTATGCATTTAGGTACTAATTAGTCAGTTCAAAGAAAACATACTCATGAAATGGTAATTCATTATAGAGCAGGAGTACTGTGATCAAAAATGCCTACTTTAAAGCTGCATATAGTAGCTATCTAATAAAGGTAAGTACTTCTTGGATAAAGGTTTAGGAGTTTTATTCTCTATAGCATTTGAACTAGGTATGTTAAATAAATTCTGATGAAGTCTGCTGGGGCCTTCCCACTTGGAATCCCTAGACAAATGTGAGAGCAGAACATGTGTCTGGGACAACAAGAAAAGACACTAAACTAGAAAATCATAAGCAAAGATTTTCAATCCAGCACCATAAACTAAAAATTATTTTTGTGGAGTCATTTAACTTAGTTTTTTTCAACTTTTCATCTGTAAAATAATATGATACCACTCTTGTCCTCTGCAAATCTTCTCAGCTGTAACACTTAATGTGTTGTCAAGCCATCTGATCCCAAGTATATGACCAATACCCTGCAGATCTTTTGTGTTCTCAAAGAGACATAGAAATTTCCAGAAAATCCATCTTAGATCTTACTGTTGAAAATGGAAATCCTATCAAATAAGAGAGAAATGTATTAATGCTAAGGTGTGTGTACTTCCCCAGTGTTATTGTTACCCCCTATAGACCTACTTATTGCTTGTTTGAAAACTGAGGTATGAGCATGAGTTCATTTCCAGACCTGAAGGGTGACCAATGGCTGTAGTCTCCGGGATTTCACCAATCTCCATCGGACCAGTAAGCCTGGTCTTCTTTTATAACCTAGAGTTTTGTTCCACATTTTATTCCCACTCAGCCCAGGACCTTTTAATGGGATCCCTTTCATAGCATTCTTCACAACCCTGAGACCAGAAGGATTAGACAGTGCCAGGCTATACTACCAACTGCTCTGTGGTTCTGAGCCTTCAGGCAGTGACTCATTTCCTCAAGGTTCTTGGTTATGTCTAAAAAAATTTCATAACTTTGTTCCCTATGTACTCGACAACATCCCTGGATATACTTGCAGCAAAGGTAAATAAGCATGTACAAATATCCTGTGTCAAGCCTATATATGTTCATAGGTGTGCTCCCATGCTCCCTCCACACCCATTCAGCCTGTGTGCCTGTCCATGCATCTACTCACAGATCACTGCTACTCCAGGGTTGTGTATAGGACACTCTTCACCTCTGTTGCCCTTAACATTTGCACTCCTCCCAGTGTCTTCCGCTGCCTCCATCATTGATTGACCAACCTTCCTCTTATTGTATATAACCTCCCCCTCCACCCAAATGGGTATTCTTGGTAGATTTTTCTCAAAGGACAAAGGACAATTGCAGGGTCTTATTAGGAAGAGGTTTTAAGAAAATGGTAAAAACTGCATTGATGAAAACAGGGTCAGGAAAGTTGCACTGAGGAATGTTTTTGTTGTTGTTGTTTTTACCATCACAGCAATGCACCTGCTCATTCTTTGAGGATAGCAAGAGCTGTCTGAAAGGGATCACATTAGAAGGTCCTGTCCTGTGAGAATTTCTCTGGGAAACTTTGCCCTATCAAGCTAGACAGCTCTGATCTTGTCCCTACAGACTTCTTTGTTCCCAAAACTGAAAGAATATTTCAAAGGAACATGATTTCTGTCCCTGGAGGATGTCCAAACAGCCACTTTGACATGTTATAAATCTAAGATTTCAGAATACTTCAGAGAAGGGTTAAAAAAAAAAAAAAAACACACTGCTGTTGAACCAATTGTGACTCATGGCAACCCTGTAGGACAGCGTAACTGCTTCATAGGATTTCTGAGACTGAATCTTTACAGGAGCACATAACCTCATCTTTCTCTCACAGAGCAGCTGGTGAATTTGAACTGCTGACCTTGAAGATAGCAGCTTGATGCTTAACCTGATGTGCCACCAGGTTTTGGGGAAATGTTGTTGGTGGTGGTGGTAGGTGCCTTCAAGTTGGTTCTGACTCATAGTGGCCCTGTATAGAGTTTCTGAGGCTGTAACCTTTACAAGCGCAGAAAGCCTCATCTTTCTCTCTCAGAGTGGCTGGTGGGTTTGAACTGCCAACCTTGTGGTTAGCAGTCAAATGCTCATCCTACAGTACCACCAGCACTCCCTTGGGAAAGGTTTAGAGAGCTGGAAACATGACCATCTGAAGTGTACAGACCTAGATGAAGGATATGTTGAGAAACAATGGCTTTACTTTTGATATTTCTGTTTAATAAAAGTCTCTATGATTTTGTTGTAAACTTACCTTTATATAATAATATAAAATTTTACAAACATCTTATGACCAGAATAAATGCTGGAGCTTGAGATACACTAAATAAGGATTCTGTTTTAAACAGAAATATAAAAGTCTATAGAAAAACCTATAAAGTGCATGAATAGATTTTTTTTTATTGTTTTTAAATCACTATGTAGATTTACAACTGCTGTCAGGTAAATGTAGAGGAAAGCACACACTTTATCTCTCTTCCTTTCTGAAAAAAAGGAATGTTTTTAATGTTTATACCCACAAATACACAAAGAAAGAGAAAGGAGATCTCAAAAACATTGACGTTTGGGATGATTGGAAGATGGAATAAGTCTTACTGACACTAAAGCAGAGAAAGCTAAGCAGTTAACACACGTGACTACTAACCTAAAGACTGTAATCTTAAATCCACCCAGAAACACCGCAGAAGAAAGATCTGATGGTCTACTTCTGTCAAATCAACAACCATTGAAAACCCTCTGGATTTTCACATTCTGTTCTGACACATATGGGTCAGCATGAGTTGGAGTCAACTCATGGTAGCAGGTAATAGGGCTGATATAGGATAATGCAGGAGCTCAGTGGCCCTGTAGAATAAGCACTGGTCTTAGAACCAAGTTCTGTGGTTTGAGCCTACCAGCCACTCCACAGGAGAAAGATGAGGTTTTCTGTTCCCAGAAATATTTACAGCCTAAAATAATCTGTACAGGGTCTATGAGTTGGAACTGACTTGATGGCACTTAACAACAGAAATAGGGTAACACAAAATATAAAGGATCCCTAAAGTATAGCAGAAACTGAGACTAAGGATAGGATGATTCACCAGAAGTCTGAGGAAGAAATTAGATCCATAGATCTCAACTTCAATCCATATAGCCAGATGACTTCCCACTCCTCAACTCCAGCAGAAGGCTGGATGTTTTCTCTTTGAAGAGCTCAAAAGAGTGAGGCTTTGTATCAGACACCCCACACAGGTTGAAGATGGAGGTAAAAGCAGTTTAAGGGGATGTTTGCCACTCTTACTCTGTTCTCAGAATGCTGGCAAATCAGGTTTATATTCTCCAAGCAGAGAGACGGATTTCCTTGCAACTGTCCAAGAGATACTGTGTTTGAGATTGCTTTGTGTCCTCCCAAAATATTTGTTTTAAAATCTAACTTCTTTGTCTGTGGTGTGACACTGTAAGATAAGCACTGGGCTGCTAACCACAAGTTTGGCAGTTCAAACCCACCAGCTGCTCCTCAGAAACCCTATACAAGTTTGCTATGAGTTGGAACCAAATGGACTTCTGATGTGGCACTGTGGATCAACATTAGACTGCAAACCACAAGGTCAGTATTTCAAACCCACCAGCTGCTCCTTGGAAACCTTATACAGGGCCACTATGAGTCAGAACCCACTGGACAACACTTAACAACAACAACATACCTGTGGTTATAATCCCATTTGGGCTTGGGTTGTCTTTGTGATGTTAATGAGATAAGATTCCTGTAGAGTGTGTTTTGAATAAATCTCTCACAAAATATAAAAGGAGCAGATTAGTAAGTGGGAGAGGATATCAGATGTGAAACCACATGGAGATTTCCAAGGAACCAGGACATAGCCAGGTGGCAATAGTAGTGAGGTTGGTCCAGGATCGGGCAGTGTTTCATTCTGTTGTGCATAAAGTCGCTATGGGTTGGTACCAACTCGAAGGCACCTAACGATAACAACAAGGACATAGAAGTTGAAGAGACAAGGACCTTCCTCCATAGCTGACATAAAGAGAAAGCTTCCCTAAGAGCCTGGGCCCCAAATCCTGATTTCTAACCTCTTAAAAATTAGCACCTAAGGAACTCTGCTAGCATAGTGGTTACGAATTGGGCTGCTAACCTCAGGATCAGCAGTTAGAAACTACCAGCTGTTCCATGGGAGAAAGATGAGGTTTTCTGCTCCTGTAAAGATTTACAGCCTCAGAAACCTTGTACAGGGTCACTATGAGTTGGAACTGACTACACAACACACAACAACAACAATAACCTCTTAAACAGCCAGAATGCCCTCTTGGAAGCCAGGATGGCCAGACTTCATCTCTCATATTTCGGACATATTGTCAGGAAGGACCCGTCCCTAGAAAAAGACATCTAGTCAGAGAAAAAGAGGAAGACCCCCCAACGAGATGGATTGGTAGAATGGTTGCAGCAATGGACTATGGTATAGTTCATTGTGAGGTTAGTAAAGACCGGGCAGTGTTTCATTCTGTTGTGCATAAGGTCTCTATGAGTCAGTACCAATTCATAAATAAAAATAAACAAAAACATCAGCAAACTGTAAGAAAATAAGTTTTCGTTTGTCAAAACTATTCATTGTAATATTTCTCTGATAGCAGCAGCACTAGATGACTAAGACATACTGGCTGGAATAGGTGTTCCAGTGAAATACACCCTCAATGAATTCCACTATTCTGTATTGTCCTATTATTAAATAGGAGAGAAATTCAGAAAATTAGAAAGCAACTAGACTGGCCTATAGAGACATTAAGAAAGGATACCAGGAAATAAGCATATTGGATATAAAATATTTGGACCTTTATCAATACTAATTTTTTTTTTTTACAGATTGAATAAACCTTTTAATGAATAAGATGAGTATGATGATCTCATAATATTTAAAAAAATAATAATTAACAACAACACCATACTTTGCTGTAAAAATATGAAGGTATACAGGAAGAAATAAGCTACTGAAGGTGTTTTTTCTCTTAGGAGGGGCAAACGAAGCAATGACTATAGACTACTATTTTTATTTAAGCTTTGCAACCAAAAAATGTAGTTACTGTGAGTTGATTCCAACTCATAGTTCCTGCATGTATGTCAGACAGAACTGGGCTCCACAGGGTTTTCAGTGGCTGACTTTTCTGAAGGACGTTATCAGGGCTTTCTTCTGAGTGTCCTCTGGGTGGATTCAAACCACCAACCTTCCATTTAGCAGCTAAGCATGTTCACCGTTAGTACTACCCAGTGACTTTATATAGCATTTTTTAAACGAAATGTGTTATAAGTAATACTAGCTTTTATAACACATAATACATTTTTTATATTACTTTTTCAATAAACTGTAAAAGGAATGAAAAAAAAAGGTGGGGGGTATCTTTGCAGAGTGTATCATGAGCGGTTCACATATAAAAATATAAAAAGTGTATATTCTATGGGAAACACAGGATACTGAACACCGAAATGCAATCATCAAGTAAAGTCAAAACCCTACGGCAGTATTATTGACCAGCATCAGTGAGCAAGAGCAGTGAACAGGGTATTTAGTGGTTGTTGCTTCTCTTCCCATTTAGACTATATTCATTTTGAAGGTTGGGATATATGACTATTTTGTCCTTAGCATTCAGAATGTCCACTAACTTACCCAAAGACATTCACAGTCAACATTTCAGTGCAAATTCTTCTAGAGTATTTTCTGTCTTTTAAGGACTCCTGGTGTGGAACTCTAGGATCAGTACTGGACTGCAAACCACAAGGTTGGAAGTTCAAACTGCTCCTCGGAAAGCTGACCCTCCTGTACAGGGTTGCTATGAGTCAGAACTGATTCAACAGCACTTAGTAATAACAACAACAGAAGGTTTGTTTGTTTATTCATGTAACTGCACTTTCATAGTCATTGAAAATTACTATTGTAATTTAACCGTAATTGAAAATTCCTATAACTGGACCAATAAAAAACATCATGCTAAATGGAGAAAATATTGAAGTTGCCAAAGACTTCATTTTGCTTGGATCCATAATCAACGTTCATAGAAGTAGCAGCCAAGAGAACCTGGTATGGAACTGTGGGCTAATGTGCAGGACTGCAAAGTTGCTTGAACTACAAGGTTGGTGGATCAAGCTCACCAGCAGCTCATAGGAAATCCTACACATCGTCACTATGGATCAGAACTGAATTGATGGCACTTAACAACAACAATTGCATTAGAAAAATCTACTGCAAAAAGTAATAATAATAATAATAATAAAACTTAATTTTGCTTAGATCCACAATTAACATTCATAAAAGCAACAGTCAAGAAATCCAAAAATGTATTGCATTAGGCAAATCTATAAAACTTAATTGCAACTGGATCATAAACTTTAAATATAAGAAAAGATAAGAGTAAATCTTCCTTGGATTAGGCAAAGCTGTCGATTAGACATAATTCTAAAACAAAAACAACAAAGGTAAAGTGTTCAAGAGCCAAGATAACAGTTTGAGGGCTAAGGGCCACCTGACCCAAGCCATGGTATTTCCAGTGACTTCATACGCATGTAAAAGTTGGCCAATGAATAAGGAAGACTGAAGAAGCATTTGCATGTAGTGTTGGAGAAGAATATTGAAAGCACCATAGATTGCCAGAATAACAAGCAACCCTGTCTTAGAAGAAGTTCAGTTAGCATGCTACTTAGAGACAAGGAAGATGAGACTTTGTTTCTTGTATTTGGCATATGTTATTAGGAACGACGAGTCACTGGAGACAGACATCTTTCTTGGAAAAGTGGAGAATCAGCAAAAACAGGAAGACCCCAAAATAGATGGGTTGACATGGTGGCAGCAACATTGGGCTCAAGCATAACAACCATTGTAAGAATGGCCCAGGATAGGGTAGGTTCGTTCTGTTGTGTATAGGGTCACTATGAATCGGAACCAACTCGATAATAGCTAACAACAATTTTAATTTGTATCTGCATTTTTCACTTAACTTTACACCTTTGATCTTTGTGTTTTCCTTTTCTCTCAGAAAACAATGCACAACATTGTATAATATTGCATAGAAAGGTTATACAAATACTTATTTAACCATTCATTTTCAAATTTTCACAGTTTAAATGGATATCTTAGTACATAAAGATTTTTTCCATATTTAAATTTGTATGTTAAAATGATTTCCAGAAGAGAAATTACTGAGTAAAAGACAATTGAAAAATTTCAACAGACTGATGCAATACTGGAGGGACTCACTCATCTGTGTCAAGTAAATTTGGAGGACATTGGGCAGAATGAATATTCCGGAACACTTAATTGTGTTCATGAGGAACCTGTATGTATAGCAAGAGGCAGTTGTTTGAACAGAATAAGGGGATGCTAAATGGATCAAACTCAGGAACACTGTGCTCCAGGGTTGTATTCTTTTGCCATACTGATTCAATCTGTATGCTGAGAAAATAATTCAAGAAGTTGGATTATATGAAGAACATGGCATCAGGATTGGAGGAAGACTCATTAACAACCTGTGATATGCAGATGATATAACCTTGCTTGCTGAAAGGGAAGAGGACTTAAAATACTTAGTGACAAAGATCAAAGACCACAGCCATCAGTATCAGTTGTAACTCAAAGTAAAAAAAAAAAAAAAAAATCCTTGCCACTGGGCCAAGAAATATAATTATGACAAATGGAGAAAAGATTGAAGTTGTTTAAGACTTCAAATCAACCATCAATTCTCATGAAACAGCAGTCAAGAAATTAAATGACATTTTGCATTTCTTGGGCAAATCTGTTGCACAAGACCTAAAGTGTTCAAAAGCAAAGATGTCATTTTGAGGACTAAGGTTTACCTGACCCAAACTATGGTGTTTTAAATAACCTCATATGCATGTGGAAATTGGACAATGATAAAGAAGACTATAGAAGAATTGATGCATTTGAGTTATGGTGTTGGAGGAGAATATTCAAAGTACAAGAGACTGCCAAAAGATCAAATCAATCTGTGTTGGAAGAAGTGTTACCAGAATGCTCCTTAGAAGCCAGGATGGCCAGACTTCCTCTCTCATACTATTCAGAGGGACCAGTCCTGGGGAAGGACATTATGCTTGGTAAAGTGGAGGGTCAGTAAAAGAGAGGAAGACCCCCCAACCACATGGATTTAAAACAGTGGCAGCCACAACGGGCTCAAGCATAGCTAAGATTGTGAGGTTGATGCAAGATCGGGCAGTGTTTCATTCTATTGTTCATAAGGTTGATATGTGTCAATACCTACTCAATGGCACTTAACAACAGCAATTTGATGTTTGAGTTTGCATTATTATTTTAGTAAAATTCAATAATTTTCCATGTTTTATAACCAATTATGTCTATTTTTTTATTTCTCTATGTGTATTTTTTTTCACCAGATTTTCTATTGGTTGGATATTAATATTCTTTTCCTAATCAATTGTCATATATTCTATATGAGAAGTGGAGTCCTGTTGTGGTGCTGTAGGTTAATGCACTGGATTGCAAAATTGGTTTGAACCACAAGGTCAGCAGTTCAAGCTCATCAGCTGCTCCTTGGGAACCATATATAGGATCGGTATGCATCAGAACTGACTTGACAGCACTTAACAACAAACATGAAAAACACATATAATTAATGAACCCTAGACTATGTAACACTTTCTTATTATTTTAAGCTGCTTTCTGTTGATTTGGGGTATTCTTGCTGCTAATTGAAAGGATAAAGTCCTGGTGTGGTGCTGTAGGATAAATAAGCATTGGACACTTAACTACAAGGTTGGTGCTTCAAATCCACCAGCTGCTCTTCAGAAACCCTAGACAGGATCACTATGAGTTGAAACTGACTCAACACACTTAACAACTGAAAGGTTGGCAGTTCAAATCCACCAGCCACTCCACAGGAGAACAGATCTAGTGATCTGCTTCTGTGAAAATGTTATTGTTGCTGTTTGCTATGAGTCAAACTTGACTGTGCTGAGTCACAATTCTGACTCACAGCAACCCCATACAACAAAGTAGAACCGCCTATACATATTACACTTATGGGGCAGTTCTGCTCTCTTCTATATGATTGCTATGATTTGGAATCATCATGACAGTACACAACAATAGACATACACATAACAATTCTTTTTACTTGACTATTAGGGTCAGAGAAAAAGAGGAAGTCCCCCCAGGGGACTTGGCAAAGTGACAGCATCACTGGGCTCAAATGTGACAACAATTGTGAGGTTGGCCCAGGACCAGGTAGTGTTTATTTCTGTTGTGCATAGGGTTCCTATGAGTCGGTACCGACTCAATGGCACCTAACAACAACAACAATTCCAATATTTTATCTTATTTCTATTCAATACCTTATCCTATGATCATAACTATGGAAAATATTATTAATAATAGTGATACCAGACATATTTGTTTTAACAACAGTTTCTCTTATGCAGTACTAGAGGGCTAAAAAAGTTTGTGAGGCGTTTCCTTTATCTTCTAATTCCATTTTTCCACAAACATTTTGAAGTTCCCTCATATTTCACTGCTTAATCTGATATTGGCTGTTAATATCAGATTAAGCAGTGAAAGTATACATTGGAGTTTGTTTTTTTTTTAAGTAACAAATTGACTTTTAATTGATGTACAGATAAAACCAACACAGAGCAGGTGAGTAACCATTGTTGTTCTTAATCTGTTAGAGGCTTATCTTGGACAGCTTGAGGAACTAGGTTAGCTGGTTATATTCATGATTTAACTTCACCCACAGTATTATAAAAAATGAGGTGTTATAGCTGTTTAGATCAAATGCTTGGCTGACATCCACATCCAGTCCCATATATTCCATAGTTCTTTTTTAGCTCTTCTGCTTTGTTTACGTAAGCTTTCATGGCATCTTCCTTGGCTGTCCCTTTCACATCATTCCAAGTATCCCACTTGGCCTTTCCTTTGAAGTCCAATATCCCAGGCTGGTCTGTGTTTATGTCGCCCATGGTTGCTTATTAATAGCAGCTGTAAATGAACAACATATCATCAGCTGGTTTGGTCTTGAGGTTCTTAACCTCTTTGACAGTTTTGTCAAACTCAGTCTGAGACATATTGGCAGGGTGGTAAGGATTCCAGAGAGCCTTGGATGAAAGGAGAAGAGGCAGCTCCTACCTTGGGGATTTTAAAAGAAATGATAGATGAACTCTATAATATAAATTGAGATTACTATGTGACTATGTGTTGTTTTCTTTTGGGCCAATATGATATTAATATAATGTGTAGCAACAAGTCAGTTCCAACTCATAGTGACACTGTATAGAGTTTCCAAGGAGTGGCTGTTGGATTTGAACCACTCACTTGTGGTTGGTAGTCCAGCACAGTAGATCAGATTTCTGAATTTAAATAACTTCTACATTCCTTAATTAATACATTCCAGGTCTTTCTTCTCCCACAGATATTTACAGCCTCAGAAACCCTATGCTGGTGTTTTTATTAAGTGCTGTTGAGTCCGTTTTGACTCATAGATACCCTCTATAGGATTTCTGAGGAGTGGCTGGTGAGTTTGAACAGCTAAACTTGTGGTTCAAATCGACCTTGTGGTTCAGTGCTTATCCTACAGTGTCACACCAGGACTCTACAAACCCTATGCAGGATCTGTAAAAGTCTGGACCGACTCAGTGTTAGGTGAAATGGGCATAGTACAACACTTTTAATAGGCTCTTAAATTCCAGTTTTTATTATTTTATATAGGTATGTGCATCTATCTTGACAAATGAAACTTTTCCAACATGATGTTACATTCAGATGCAACTGTTTGAGGTAAAAATCTTGTTTAAAATTTCTGGTGTTTTTGTTTACCATCTTGTTTATCTTAAACTAATTTCTATCTAATTGTTAGAATCAATCAATAAATATTATTTTTTGTGGAAGATGAAGAATTTAGTACTTCAGATTTCTCTGGAATATCATATTCCCATTTGATGTTAATCTGTCTTTTATTGTAATATAAATCATTTCCTTCAGATAATTGTATAACATTATTCCCAACAACTTTTTAGACTGATAGACAAATCGTTGTAATGGTTACCACAGGCCTCTTTGTCCTTTCTAAACACAATGTTCCCATGTTCTATGACTTAGTTTTGATGTGTTTTTCAGTGTTCTGATTAACATGAAATGGTTTCCTTAAGAAAGGCAACTGGGTAGCATGTTGTTGTTGTTGTTAGGCGCCCTCACACAGAGCAACCCTATGTACAACAGAAGAAAACACTGCCCAGTCCTGAGCCTTCCTCACAATTGTTACACTTGAGCCCATTGCTGCTACCACTGTGCCACTCATTCTCATTCAGTCTTCCTCTTTTTCACTGACCCTCCCTTTACCGAACATGATGTCCTTCGCCAGATACTGATCTCTCCTAATAATGTGTCCAAAATCTGAGAGACAAAGTCTCGCCATCCTGACTTCTAAGGCACATTCTGGCAGTACTTTTTCCAACACAGTTTTGTTTGTTCTTCTGGCAGTCCAAGGTACTTGAAATATTCTTCTCCAATGCCATAACACAAATGCGTCAATTTTTCTACCATCTTCCTAATTAATTGTCTAATTTTCACATGTATGTGAGGCTATTGCAAATACCATGGCTTGGACCAAATGCATCTTAGTTCTCAAACTGACCTCTTTGCTCTTGAACACTTTAAACACTTTTAAGAGGTCAGGTGCACCAATATGTCATTTGATTTCTTGACTGCTGCATCCATGAGTGTGGATAGTAAATCAAAACAAAATGAAGCATTGACAATTTCAATCTTTTCTCCATTTATCAGGATGTTATTTATTGGTCCAGTGGTGAGGATTTTTGTTTTCTTTATATTGAGGTGCAACCTATACCAAAGGCTGTGGTCTTTGATCTTCAACTATAAGTATTTTAAGTCATCTTAGCTTCCAACAAGCATGGTTGTATCATTTACATATCACAGGTTGCTGATGAGTCTTAGTCCAATTGTTATGCCATGTTTTCCTTCATATTATCCATCTTCTTGTATTATTTGCTCAGCATATACAGTGAATAAGTATAGTTAAAGAATACAGCACTGTTTCACACCTTTCCCGATTTTCAAACATTCAGTATTACCTTGTTTTGTTCAAACGACTGCTTCTTGGTCTACGAACAGGTTCCTCATGAGCTCAATTAAGTGTTCTGAAATATTGTCCATAGCTTGTTATGATTCATACAGTGGAAAGCCCTTGCATAGTCAATAAAGCATAGGTAAACATCTTTCTGGTATTCTCTAATTTCAGCCATGGTCCATGTGATATCAGAAATTATCCTGTCTTTCCATGTCCTTGTCTGAATTCAGCTTGAACCTCTGCAAGTTTCATGCCAGTATAATGTTGCAGGCTTTTTAAAATTCACTTTATCAAAATTTTACTTGCATGTAATATTAATGATATTGCTGGGTGATTTCTGCATTCCGTAGGATCACCTGTCTTTGGAATGGGCACAAATATGGATCTATTAGAATCAGTTATTTCTTGTATTCCATCAATTCCTGGAGCCTTGTTCTTGGCCATGCCTTCAGTGCACTTTGGACTTCTTCCTTCAATACTATTGGCTCCTGATTATATGCTAGGTGTGGCACTGTGGGTTAATATTCTGGACTGCAAAGTCGGTTGAACTACAAAGGTCAGCAGTTCAAATTCACCAGCTGCTCCTCGGAAACCCTATACAGGGTC
>NW_006408526.1:19297605-19298565 GCF_000296735.1 Chrysochloris asiatica
TATTGAAAATACCATGGTTTGAATCAGGGGCACTTTCTTCCTCAAAGTGACATCTTTGCTCTTCAATAATTTAAAGAGAACTTGTGCAGCCGATTTACCCAAGGCAATACATGCATGACTGCTGCTTCCATGAGTGTTGATGGTTGATCCAAGCAAAATGAAGTCTTTGATAAATTCAATCTTTTCTCCATTTATATGGATGTTGTTTATTGGTCCTGTGGTGAGGATTTTTGTTTTCTTTGCACTAAGGTGTAACCCATACCAAAGGCTGTGGTCTGTGACCTATAAGTGGGAATAATATTATTATTTTTCTTCATAGATTTGTTAAAAGCAGAGTTGTGCTAGATTGAAATAAGTGAAACATATAGGGTGCAAAATGTAATGAGGTTACACAAAAATTAAGTCCAAATGGATCATAAGCCAGAAATATATGAGAATATCAGAGTTCATCTTGCTTGAATTAGGCAAAGCTTTAGATTAGATACAATACCAAAAGACAAGCAACAAAGGTAAAGTACTTAAACTGTATTTCATCAAAATTAAAATTTTTGTGCATCAAAGGATACTGCCAAAAAAGTAAAACAGAAACCCAGAGAATGTTATTTTCAATTCATATATATGTTCTTGTTGCTAAGTACCGTCAAGCTGATTCCAACTCATAGTGATCCTGAATAGGGTTTCTGAGGGTTTAAATCTGTGGGAGCAAAAAGTCCTCATCCGTCTCCCATAAAGCAGCTAGCAGTTTCAAATTGTTACCTGTGGTTCACAGTTCAGTGCTTATCATATGGAGCATTAGAGTAGTTAAACAATTTGTCTGCTCTCACACAGTGAGTGTACACAACAGAACTTTTAAACCACTAAGCTATATCTCCTTCCTGTTGGTTTCTTGAAGGAATAAGTAATCATTAAGGGCTAGATTATATATTGAAAATACATTCTCTGGGTTTCTGTTATATATAT
>NW_006408526.1:19298833-19305832 GCF_000296735.1 Chrysochloris asiatica
TTGTTAAGTGCCGTTGATTCAGTTCTGACTCATAACAACCCAGTATAGGGTTTCCAAGAAGTGTCTGGGTAAGTTTGAACTGCCAGCCTTGCAGTTTGAATTGACTTTGTAGTCTAGACCTTATCCTACAGTGCCATACCAGGATATATATTTACAGCTAACAGGAAATGTATTTGCTGTTTTATTATGTTTTTTCTCACACACACATACACACAAAAGGGGACTTCAAAAATTCATGGAGAAATTCCATTATATTTTATTCCATTTTTTTGTCATGAACTTTTTCAAGCCTTCTCACATATATATATGATAAAAGACTTGTGTTCACAATTTAGAAAGACCTCCTATAACTCAATAATAAAAAGAAAAATAATCCAACTTAAAAGATGGGCAAAATACATTTTTGAAAAATAGATATACAAGTGCTCAGTAATCACATGCGGAGACACTCATCATCATTTGTCATTATGGAAATGCAAAGCAAAATCACAATGACATACCACTTCAACACACCAAAACGACAACCAATTACACACAGTGGCAAGGGTGTGGAGTATTGGGACTCACATACATTATAGGAAAGAATGCAAAATTGATCAGATACTTTGGAAATAATCTAGGAGTTCCTCAAAATGTTAAACATGGAGGTACCATACAATCCAGATTCCATTCCTAGGTATGTATCCAGAAAAATAAAAGCATACATCAATACAAAGACTTGTACACAAATGTTCCTAGCAGCATTTTTTATATTAACCAAAAAGTGGAAACAACCCAAATGCCCACTATAAATAGATTACTAAATTATGGTTTATCTATATGATAGAAAATTATTCAGTCATAAAAAGAATGATGTATCATTAAATACAGCAACATGGAAAAACCATGAAAACATGCTGAGTGAAATAAGCTGGCTACAAAAACCATATATTATACAATTCCTTTTGTATGAAATGTTCAGAAAAACAAGGCTATCGGGGGCCAATAATGAAAATATTCTAAAATTGATTGTGGAGATGATATCACAACTCTGTGAACATACTGAAAATCATTGAGATGTACACTACGCATTTGAATTAAATAGTCTGTGAATTATATCTCAGTAAAACTGTTTAAAAATTTAAAGGGGTATTCATCCTTAGGGTGTGCAAGTGCAAGGTCAATTGAGGGCACTAGTATTCCCCAGAGTGAGTGCTTCCTTAAATGTGCCTTAAATGCCCTGCTTGCCTCACTCTTGATATGGCTGGCTGTGAGAATTAATGAGATTTCACATTACTGGTCCTTCACATTCGTACATACCAAGTTCTTAGTAAGCATTTGCTGCTAAGATGATTAAATGTAAGGGATTTTCCAAGTTTGGGGCATATGAAGATAACAATAATAGCTCAGATATATTGAGAATACAGACCATGCCCTATTCCACACACTTTCCTGGAAGCTTAGGTAATTTGGCCAAGTTTACAGCCTAGTCAGTGATACACTGTGTAAAAGAGTATCGGCAGCCTGTCTCTAGAAACATGATCCTAAACTGAACCATCAATAAGAGTGTCAAGATGAACAACATGCTCCTCATTTTAATTAATAATCCAACATGAATCATAAACATGGTCAAGACAATAACTGTATAAATATGAAATGAAATATGAGAAATCCCATGGGTGCACAGAAAAAAATCATTCTAACTGGGGATATGGCAAGGTTTCAGAAAGAGTCTAATCTATGCACCCTGGTTTGAAGATGAAAAGGCACTTGCTGGATGTAGAAGGTGAAACTGAAGGATGAATAAGGGCTTGCTGGTAGAGAAGATGAACAAGGGCATTCCAGGCAGAATAAAAATGAGCAAAGGTGAAGACCAGGCACCCGACTGGCAGACTCAGGAAGCTGTGAGAAATTTGCTGTGGGTCATGTACAGTGGGAAGATGCTGATGCTGAGAGTTGTCCTGGGGTGTAGCTGGTTGTGAAGGGCTTTCTAGATCACATGAGAGCGTAAGCTTTTTTCCAAAAGGCAGATGGAAGCTAGCAGAGGCCTTGAACAAGAGTGCAACATAATCAAAGAGCAGGTGGAATATCTTTTAATAAGAACACAGATTTGTTTGGGCAACAAAACTAGACAACAGAATGCTTTTCAAATCAAAGGTTAAGTTTCTGAAGTTTCTTGTTCAGGGCTGTTCTATTACAAATACTACCAGGAATTTCACTGAATCTAAAACACCTTCACTGTCAACTCTCAAAGAAGGTCAAGCGCTCCTTTTCTATATTCATGACAAAGGACATTGGTGGTTCTGCAGTAGAATCCTCACCTTCCACACAGGAGACCTGGGTTCAATTCCCAACCAGTGTACCCCAAGCACACCCACCACCCATCTGTTAGTGGAAGCTTGCATGTTGCTATGATGCTGAACAGTTTACAGAGGAGCTTCCAGACTGACTAAGAAGAAAGGCTTTGTGATCTACTTTCTGAAAAATCAAAATCTCTGTGGAGCGTATATGAGACCCAGTCTACTCTGATACATGTGCTCACCTTGAGTTTATAAAATAACATAGTGTGACAATTGTCTTTGTGATTTCTATTAATACATCAATGTAATATTTTGTGTTTTTAAATTAAGAATGTAATGGAAAGTAAACAAGATGAAAAGTCATATCCTTTAGGTATGATCTGATTAAGTGTTCTATTTTAACTCCTCTCCTTTATCCCAGACCTTGGCTATAAATATCACTTAAGATAAACTTGGAGTTGTGGTGTGGCACTGGGGGTTAATGCGCTGGACAGCAAGGTCAGTTTGCATCTCAAGGTCGGCAGTTCAAGCTCGCCAGCCACTCCTTGGAAACCCTACACAGGGTTGCTATGGGTTGGAACCGACTTGACAGTACTTAACAAAACAACAACAAGATAAACTTAGTTCAGCATTAGCAACACTCCAGTTTTGTTTTGTTTATCCTAAACCTTGCAGGTGAAAGACAGTGGTTAAGTAAACAGACTTCTTAGAGAATGTCTTAGAGTGGGATCGTGTTTATCTAGCCGGAATTTCTGGTACACACACTTGGCTGCAGGTCAGACAGGAAAGGAACAACTATTTTCACCAGAAATACTCAAGAACAATAGTGCAGTCACCAGAATGTAAAAACACCATCTTCTAACAGCATCTGACCCTCTACTGTCAGTTTCCTGCATTGTCAACAATTTAATCCTGAAGATGCTCCCTCACTCTGGGCAGCTGGTGCAAAAGTTAAGCACCTCACACTATTATTTGCTTCAGGTGTTGAATGGAAACTTGTAGTACTTGTTCTCTCACTGCTATAGCAACTGGTTTTATCCAGGCTGATGTTCTTTTTTTTATTTCATTGTTAAGCCCTTGAGTTCTTTACTTGAAACATCTACAAAGATGTCTTCTTACAGTCTATCTTAGATACAGAAGGGAGCTGCGCAACAGAAAGTGATTTATTTCACTATTATTCATCATGGCTTTTCACCCCCATTATTTAATTATTTAAAACACTCTTTCAAGTAGAAAATATGGTGCATTTTCTGGATTCATTGATCGTTGGCTGTAATCAGGCGTGGATTTGTTTACTGGGTAATCAACACTGTGACTAAGGAAACATAGAGTGTTCTCTTTCGCACACCTTCTGTGAAAAGCTCAACTGAGGGTGGGGGTGGTGATCCAGGGTTTGCTGCAAATTTTCTAGAAATGAGTCACTTCGAAGGTGACTATCTGTTCCATTTAAGTCTATCCTGTCATAGACTGCCCTTCAAATATCAAAAAGAATTATATCATCTATATATTATCTCTCTCTTCAGTCTTTTCTTTTGCCAGACTTAATTAGGGTCTTGATGGAATTCATGTTCTCAGTGGAATTACTGTCTTTGAGTACTGACATTTCATTCCTTGGTGAGGTATCAGATTTCCTACTTAAAAAGAAATGGAGAGGAATTGCAGCAAAATGACAGACTAGACAGAAACACTACATAAACCTGCTGCAGTAAGGATAAGTAAAACCAAATGAAACAAATGCAGATGAAAGTCCTGGCAACCTGAGATTCATATGAAGGGATAGAAAACTGGACTGAATGCTTACTAAGAGAAGAAGATGAACAGACATGGCAAAAAAGGAAATAGGCAACCTGTGCAGGCTAGCCAGATGTAGCATGGCCATCTGGAACTTTGAGGAGTGGCTTTGGAAAGAGATGGTGGCTTGGTGGCCCAGAGGCATAAGGGTGACTGTTGGAGAGAAAGGTGCAATTTGTTTTCTTCTTCTCCATACTTCCCTGCTGAGCAGAGGTTTGCCCAAGCCCCATTGGTGTACACACTATTCTCACAGCAGTCATAGTCGCATGGTGGTGAGTTGCACAGTTGTGAGTTTCATCAGTTGGATGCTATCTGCACCAACCCTAGCACCTGGATTCAGGTGAGCCATGCTCTAGATCTGCATACGTGGTTCTGGCCAGCTCCAGACTAGCAGGAACTCTCACCCCTTGTTGCCCTTTGGATCAGAAAGATCCTGACCCCAGCTGTTTTGGAGTCTGCATGAACTACTTTCAGATTGGATGCCCAGAACAGAAACGTAGGCCTGTAGGAATTCCATCTAATGGCCAGGAACACTACCATCTCTTCCCTTGTCCACCCACAACATGAGCTCCTTTGCAGGCGTAGCCACCAGAGTTTTCTCCTCTCTGGGTCTGGCACCTGCCCTGTTTTTTTTGTTTGTTATTCTTCTCCTTCTTCCTCTCTTTCCCTTACATTGATTTTTTATCTTTTCTATCTCTGCTTTCGTTTTCTCTTCTACTTTTCAGTTTCTCTTTCCCCCTGCTTCTTCTTTTTTCTCTCTCTTTATTTTTCTATACTACTCCCTGGTCTCTCTTTGTGTGTTCTTCATTCCTCTCCCTAACTATGCTTTTTCTTTTTTCTTTTTAATGTTTCTCTTATTTTTCTCTGCAAGTTTTTCTTTCTTTCCCTCTTTTCTATTTTTGGTTACTGTATTATTTCTCTAGTTATTGCATGCTTTTTTTTTTTTTTTTCATTTACTATTTTATTTCTTGCTATTGTTTGCTTGCTTGCTTTTTGTTTTGATTTTATTTTCCCTCTGTGTGTGTTTTTTCTCTTCTTACTTCACCCAACATGGGACAGCAACCTACTCCATGCAGCCCAACCACAACTGGATCCCCTGCAGCTCCACCCACTGGGCATAAAAGGATACCAACAGCTATAAAATGACAACAGCCAACATCAGTCAAACCCATCCTAAACTGAACTGCATGAACAACAAACAGAAAAAGGTGTACACACTTCCCTTCTTTAATGACATCTAACAAGAGACAAATGCCAAGTGCCAAAAAACACACCAACATACAATCATCAATTAGATACAAATACAAGAACATCACAGTGCCTCAAAGGCAACTGACAATTTCTGTGGACAAAAAGAAATAAAACAGAGTGACCAAGATGCAGAAACAGGAAATGTTTTTTAAAGAAGAAAAAGCATTGGAACTATCCCAAAAAAAGTTGAATAGAATAACATTTAGTTACCTTCAACAGATTGAGAGAAAGGTTAAAGAAAATTTCAGGGAAACTCTGCGGGAACAAACAAACAAAATAGATGAAAAATTAGAGACAATACAAAATCTGCAAATAGAAATGCAGAATATTAACACTAAATTTTCAGAAATGGATAATACACTTAACAAGTGAAGGAGTAGATTTGAACCAGTGGAAACCCGAATTAGAGAGCTTGAAGATAAATCTCCAAATACCAGTAGGTTAGAAGAACAATCAGAAAACAATGAGGAAAAATTCCAAATGAAGTCTAAGATTTAGGTGGCACACTATAAAGAGGAATGGCTTATGGGTGACAGGGATTCCAGAAAATGTAGAGACTAAGAAAAGCACAGAAAAAGTAGTGAAAGAGTTCTTGGAAGAAAACTTCCTCAACATCATAACAGATAAGAAGAAAAATAACCAAAAAGTTGAACAAATCCCAAACAGAGTGACCTCAAAAAGAAAAATCATCAAGACATATCATAATCAAACTCTTTGAAACCAAAGACAAGGAAAGAATGCTGAGAACATCTTGGGAAAAACTAAGAGTTATCTACGAAGAAGAACCAAGAAGACTAAGTTCTGATTTCTTAGCAGAAAACATGTAGGCAAGAAGTAATAGGAAAACATATGCAAAACTACGAAAAAAAGAAAAAAAAAAAATTGCCAACCAAGAATCATATACTTGGCAAAGCTGTCCCTCAAAGGTGATGGTGATATTAGAAAATTTCCAGATAAACAGAAATTAAAGAAATTTATAATAAAAAAGACCAAGTTTACAAAAACTACTAAAGGGAGCTTTTGGGCTGAGAACAAACAATAGCAGACAACAACCTGAGATTAACATACCAACACCACACACAACTCAATCCAGATACAGAAGCACCCAAAGTAAAATAAATAAATAAAAGATTGGAAATATAAAACCAGAGATACCAATTTTCAGTTAAGACAACTATAAAGCAAAAAGAGGAAAGAGTATAGTTGCAGAATTTCCAACTGGCAGGAATCAGGTAAATTTCAAGATAAAACAGACTGTTTTAAACTGGAGAAAAACTAAGAAGTTTTAGGGCAACTTCAAAGAAAGTTAATACACCTTCTCATGAAAACAAGAAAGAAGAAAACCATAAAGAATTCTTAAACATTAAAGTAATAGCAATGAAGAAAATGATAAGAAAACACACAAAATGAAGCCAGTACAGAAAATTACATGGAACAGAGAAACCAGCAGCACTGTACACATACAAAACACACACACACAATAAATAGACACAAATCAATGTGTATCTCTCAATAATTACACTAAACATAAATGGATTAGATGCGCTCATCAAGAGCCTGTCAGTAGCAGAATGGATAAGAAAACAATATCCTTCAATATGCTGTCTATAAGAAACACAAAAGTATGCTGACTTATAGACAGTATGCTGTCTATAAGAAAAACAAACCAAATGAAACT
>NW_006408526.1:19307043-19328527 GCF_000296735.1 Chrysochloris asiatica
GGGGGGGGGGGTTGTTTTGTTTTGTTTTGTTTTGTTTTAAAGCTAAAGTGTATATAGAGAAATACTGCTAACGGATGGTACATGGAGGGAATTATCATCATTGTAAGGAAACAAGGTATATGATTCGTTGAATGTAAAACTGATGATCTGCCCTGTAAACTTTTACTCACTCCACAATAAAAACCTTAAAAGGAAAAAAAAAAAAGCTTTTAAAATGGATAAGATCACTTAGAGAATGAGTATAAATAGAGGGAAGAAGAGGAATATGAAGTTATAAGAAAGACTCAGAAAAGAAGACTGGGTAGTAGCTTAATGAGAAGAGAAAGGAAGTAAGAGAGAGGTCCTAGAAGCCTAGTAAATAGAGTTCACAAAATAAAATAAAAAGGATCATCTTTGTCCAAGGTTGCTCATAGGTCAGATTAGATGTGGGTAGAAATTGAGCATTGCAGAGTCACAGCTGTCCTTGACTGGAGTTGTTTTGGTAGAGTGGGAGCTAGGGAGAAGAGGTACTCCTACTGCTAATAGAGAGGTAGAAACATGCACTAGGAGTCCAGAGGAAGAACCACTTGTGATGACTGAGTCTTGACAGATAACAGATACTTGAAATTAAGCAGCAAACAAAACTGGAGAAGGGGAGGCAGGAGGAGCATAATGATAGGGCAGGGGCATTTCAAGGAGAGAGGCAAAAGAGCAGTGTGGTTGGTTGGAAATCACAGGGTATTTCAAAGCACAGGGAGGAGAAGGAGAATACGTTGAAAAATTAAGGTATGGTTTCATTGTGAAGGATTTTGAATGTATGAATTCAGACTTTATCCTGTGGGCATTAGATTGTTTTCAACAAATAATGAAGAGCACATTCCAGTGTGTCCTAATCTCTATCTGATCAATGTATCATTAGCCAAGTCAGTACTAGAGATATATTGATGAACTCACCCCCTTCCAACTCACGCAACATTTTTCTACGAACTGTTTGTTGAATACTACCATTTGCAATGTTTGTTTTGTTTATGGTTTTGTATTTTCCCCAGTTTACATAGAGTCAGCTCCACCTCATGGTGACTCCATGTGTGTCAGAGTAGAACTTTGCTCTATTATGTTTTCAGTGGCTGATTTTTTTCAGAAGTAGGTCACCAGGCCTTTGTTCCAAAACACCGATTGATGGAGGACTCGAACCTCCAAACTTTCAGTTAGTAGCTGAGCAAGTACCATTTGTACCTTTTCCTAGACTCTCTGGCTTGTTTTAGTTGGGATTGAGATAAAAATAAATTAGTGCTAATACTTGATGCATTTCAGTTATGGTGTTGGAGGAAAATATTAAAAGTACCATGGACTGCCAAGAGTACAAGCCAATCTATGTCAGATGAAGTATAGCCAGACTGCTCCTTAGAAGCCAGGATGGCCAGACTTCATCTCTCATACTTCAGACATATTATCAGGAGGAACCTGTTCCTGGAGAAGGACATCATGTATGGTAAAGTGGAGGGTATGAAAAAAAGAGGAAGACCCCCAGTGAGATGACTTGGCACAGTGGCAGCAACAATGGGCTCAAAAGTAGCTGTGGTTGTGAGGTTGGCACAGAACCATGCAGTGTTTCGTGCTGTTGTGCACAGGGTTGCTATGAGTTGGTAGTGACTCAATGACACCTAACAACACCAACAATCCTTGCAAATTATCAGTGAGATGGATTGACAGAGTGGCAGCAATACTGGGCTCAAATGTAGCAAGTGTAAGGCTGTGGTAGTGTTTCATTCTATTGTGCATAGGGTCATTATGAGTCGGAACTGACTCAATGACACTGAACAACAGAAACAATCCTTGTTCTGTCTCTAAATCACTTCTTTTTTTTTTTTTTTCTTGTCCCTGGTGTTTTCATATCAAAATTCAGAAGATTTGATTAGATGTTCACTCCCTACCAAGCATCTGAATTATCTGACAGTTGCAGAATTTTAAAACTCTCATTGAAATATTTATTGGTTCCCATCCATGAGCATTATTATTCTCCCATCCAAGTTTCTGCTCAGTGAGCATTTTCAGGCATATGGTTTATGTCAAGTTTGAACGCACTTTGATTTGAACCTTTTGTTTAAGTGTGATGAGATGGTAAATTGTTTCCATGTTGCAACTCTGTCAGAAAATTTTTTTCCTTGCTTTTTGCTGAACAAGAAAACTATCTACCAATCATGCAGGTAACCCTTAACATTTTTCTAGTAGTATTGTAATGACACGTAAAGTCAATAATGAGTATTTTCAAGCAGCATGAATTTTGGTGTGGTTACAGTTTATGAATATTGATGGCAGCCTCGCCTCCTATTTCTTGCCAAAGCTAGGCCAGAGAGCTTCTTTAATTACTTTTCTGGCATTTCAGTTAGAAAATCCTTACCCTAAAACTCTCATTTATTGATACCTACAAAGTACAAGTTTGGTACCAATTAAGAAAAGGCAAGGAATAGGATCTTCTTAATTGGATTCAGATCCTAATTCTACCTCCAACTTGATATATGATCCTGAACAGGCTAATTCATATTTCTACATTTCTAGGTCTCATTCACAATAGTATCTGATCTAACCCTGACCCACTGCCCTCAAGTTGATTCCAACTCATAGTGCTGCTGTACAAGGTTTCTATAAATCTTTACAGGAGCAGAAAGCCTTATCTTTCTCCCCTGGAGCACCTGGTAAGTTTGAACTGTCAACCTTGTAGTTAGCAGTCCAGTGATTATCCTACAGCACCACTAGAACTCCTTCACAACAGTGTGTTGTTGTTAAGTGCCGTTAAGTCGATCCTGACCCATAGCAACCCTGTATAGGGTTTCTGAGGAGTGGCTGGTGAGCTTGAACTGCCGACCTTGCAGTTCAAATGGCTTTGCAGTCTGGCCCATTAACCCATAGCACCACATCAGGACTCCTTACAACAGTATAGCAAATATAAATTAAGCATTCACCCTATATAAGGACTGGACTAGACAAAAAAGTAGACACAATCCCTGCCCCTGGAGAGTTCATTCTAGTTAAGAAGGCAGACAGTAAACAAGAAATGCCCCTTCAATAAGCATTAAAGTAGGAGTATTGGGCCCTGAGGATTCCTGGTGTGGTGCTGTGAATTAATGCACCAGACTACAAGGTTGGTTTAAACCACAAGATTGGTGGTTCAAGCTCACCAGTTGCTCCTCAGAAACCCTATACAGGGTCACTATGAGTGGGAACCGACTCCATAGCAGTTAACAACAACAACAACACTGGGCCCTGCAGTGCATGGCAAGGGGATCTAAACCCTGGCAATAAAAAGGAATGAAATATTTATACACACTACAACATGGATGATCCTTAAAACATTATGCAATCTGAAACAAGTCAGTCACAAAGACCACATATTTTATGATTCTATGTATATGAAATATTCAGAACAGGTAGCTGTATCCTAGTAGTTATGCTTTGGTCTGCTAACCACTGGTCAACAGTTCAAATCTACCAGAAGACCCATGGGAGAAAGATGAGGCTTTCTGCTCCTATAATGATTTATAGCCTTGGAAATTCTATGCATGGTCGCTATGCGTCAGAACCAACTCCAGTGCATACCATCACCATCATAGAAATAGAGTCCTGATGTAACGCTGTAGGATAACTGGACAACTAATTTCCACCTGACCCTCCTCTGACTCTACAACACTTAACAATAACTTAAAGACAGAAAGTAGTTTATCAGCAGTTTCTAGGCTTGAAAGCAGAAATGGCTACTCATGGGCAAGAGGCTTTGGGGGAAGGTGTCCTAAACTTGAAAGAGGTGATGATTGTGCAACTTTAGGAATATCCTAAAGAACACTGACTTGTGTACTGATGAGTGCATTGTGTGGTATGAAAGTTATGTTTCAATAAACTTTTTTTAAGAAACATTTTACATAACAACCTACCATGGCATGCCAATTCTCTCTATGCCCCCCCCTTTTTATGTCTTTCTCTCTCTCATATACACACATATACACACACACAATACATACAAATTTTTACAAAACAGTATTTAACATTTATATGGTGGTGGTGGCGGTATGCTGTCAAGTCAGTTCCAACTCATAGTGACCATATATAAGGTTTCCAAGGCTGTATATCTTTATGGGGACAGAAAGCCTCATCTTTCTCCCATGCAGTGACTGGGAGATTGAACTGCAGTTAGCAACCCAATGCATAAACCACTATGCTACTGGAGTTCTTTTAACATTTATATACCGGAATGGCAGGCTAAGCATTGGACTGCTAACCATAAAGTCAACTGTTCAAAACCATTCCTTGGAACCCCTATCTAGGGTTGCTATGAGTCAGAACTGACTCAAAGGCACTTAACAACAACATTCTATTTTAGGGAGCATAGTGGCTCTGTAGGATAAACATTCGACTGTGAACCATGAAGGCCGAGGTTAGGGCCTACCAGCCAATCTGAAAGATGAAGGTTTCTGCTCCCACAAAGATTTACAGCCTCAGTAACCCTACACAGGGTCACTATGAATTGGTACCTACTCAGCAGCTCTTAACAACAATACTATTCTATTCTATTACATTAAAAATTTATCAGTGTGATACTGTAGGATCAGCACTGTACTGCAAACAAGGTTGGCAGTTCAAACCCACCAGCTACTCTGTATAGATTATTATGAGTCAGAACTGACTCAACAGCACTTAACAACCACAACAAAATGTTCTGGTTATAAATTGCTGCACTATAAAGCACACCAAAACTCACTAGTTTTAAAAACAACATGCTATTATTATTTCAAAAGATTCTGTGGATTGAGTGGGTTCCACTGGTGTTTCTTGGGGTAGCAATCAGATATGTTGTTGTTGTGGCCAAATGCCATTGAGTCAGTTCCAACTCATAGCGGTCCTGTGTAGGGTTTCCAAGGAGTAGCTGGTGGGCTTGAACAGCCATCCTTGTGGTTCACAATCCAATGCTGATCTACAGTGCCACACCAGAAGTCCAATAGGCTGGGTCAAATACAGACTTCTAAAGACAGATACAGACTTCTGAAGGCTTAGCTGTGATGGGTATCCGAGAAGACTCACTCACATGACTGGCAGTCAATGTCAACTGTTAGTTGAGAGCTCTACTCTGGTCATCTACTGAGTTGCTAGACTTAACCTCTCGCTGTGCTTGCACTCTCACAGCTTAGTATATTAGTTCCCAAAGGGAATGTCTATAAATGATCTGAGTGGAAGAGTCCAGAAATGAAGGTGCAACACTCTTTATGACTTAGTTTGAGTTCCCAGAGAGTCCCTTCTGATGCCTTCTACTGGCCAAACAAACTACTAAGGCTAACCCACATTCCCATTGGAGTCCTAGTGTGACCTTGCAGGTTAATGCTCTGGACCGCAAGGTCAGTTTGAACCACATGATTGGAGATTCAACCTCACCAGCCACTCCTTAGAAACCCTATAAAGGGTCAATATAAGTCAGAACTGACTCAAAGGCACTTAATGACAACAACCCATGTCCCAGAGATGGAAAATAATAGAAGAGTCAAAAAATGTGTGACCATCGTCAATCCATCACAATTTCATTTATTTTAGCACTCACTGAAAATTATTACTTCAAACTGACAAGGCAATTTCTTTTAGAACTGATATTCCTTGAGTCTGTGAGTTAATTAGATCTCATATAAGGTTATGTTTTTGTAGTTGTTGTTGTTAGGTGCCATCGAGTGAGTTCTGACTCAGTGATCTTATATGCAACAGAATGATCTGCTAGATCCGCATAATTGTTGTTAGGTTTAATTCCATTGTTCTTGCCACCATGAAAATCCATCTCGCTAGGGAGTTTTTTCTGACCCTTTACTTTACCTGACAACTTGATTCATCTTGTCATATTATTTGATCAACATACAAATTGAATAAGTATGGTAGAAAGATAAAATCCTGATGTACACCTTCCCTGATTTTAAACCATTTCAAACAATTGTCTCTTGGTCTGTGTACAGGTTCCTCCTCATGAGCACAATGAAGTGCTCTGGAATTCCCATTCTTCACAATATTATTCATAGTTTATTATGATCCACACACTTGAACACCTCTGCATAAAGCACAAGTAAATATCTTTCTGGTAGTCTCTGCTTTCAGCCAAGATCAATCAGATGTCAGCAATAATATCCCTTATTTCATGTCCTCTTCTGAATCCAACTTGAATTTCTGGTAGCTCCTTGTGGATATACTGCTGCAACTATTTTTGTATTATCTTCAGCAAAATTTTACTTGAATATGCTATTAATGACATTGTTTGCTGATTTCTGCAATCCAGTGGGTATCTTAACATTGGATTGAATGTATCTCTCCCAATCAGTTGGCCAGGTAGCTGTCTTCCAAATTTCTTGGTACTGACAAGTGAGCACCTCCAGCGCTGCATCAGTTTGCTGAAACATTTCAATTTATATTCCATCCATTCCTGAAGGCTTGTTTTTCACCAAAGCCCTCAGTGCAGCTTGAACTTCTGCCTTCAATATCACTGGTTCTTGATTATATGGTACCTCTTGAAATGGTTGAACATAGACCAATTATTTTTGGTACGTGACTTTGTGCATACCTTCCATTTTCTTTTGATGCTTTCTGCATCATTCATTATTTTGCCCATGGAATCCTTCAATATTGGAAGCTGAGGCTTGAATTTTTTCTTCAGTTCTTTCAGCTGGAGAGATGCTGAGCATGTTCTTCCCTTTTGGTTTTCTGACTCTAGACAGTTGCACATTCCAAGACAATACTTTGTCTTCTCAAGATACCCTTTGAAATATTCTGTTCAGCTCATTCTCTTTTACTTCCATTTACTTTAGCTTCTATGTTTTTAAGACTGAGTTTTGAGTCTCTTCTGACATCCATTTTGGTCTTTTCTTTCTTTCTTATCTTTTTAAATGCCTTTTTACTTTCTTCATGCATGATGTTCTTGATGTCATCTACAACACTTCTAGTCTTCAGTCACTAGTGTCTAACATATCAAATCTGCTCTTGGGATGGTCTTTAAATTCAGTAGGATAAACTCAAGATCATATTTTACCTCTCCTGGACTTATTTTAATTTCCTTAAATTTCAGCCTTAACTTGTATATATGAGTAATTGATGATCCATTCCACAGCTTGACCTTGTTTTGGTTAATGACACTGAGTTTCTCAATACTTTCTTGTGATAGATGTAGTCAATTTGATTTTTGTGTTTTTCATCTGGTGAGATCCATGTACATAGTCTCTGTTTATGTTGTTGAAAAAAGGTGCTTGCAAAGAATAAGTCATTGGTCTTGCAAAATTCTATTATGCAATCTATCTCCAACATTGTTTCTATCACCAAAGCCATATTTCCCAACTACTGGGCCTTCCTCTTTGTTTCCAACTTTGACATTCCAATCATCAGTAATTATCAATGCATCTTGATTTCATATTTGATCAGTTTCAGTTTGTAGAATTCCTCAATTTCATCATCTTTTGTTTTGGTGGCTAGTGTGATACCATTCCTCTTCAATTTGTCATTGTGGCACAGTAAACCATACGGTTGTCTCATTTTAAATGGCCCATACCAGTCCATTTCACTCACTAATGCCAAGAATATTGGTCTTTATGCATTCTCTTTGTTTTTCATGACTTCCAATTTTTCTGTAGTCATACTTCATACATTCCACGTTCCAATTATTAATGAATATTTGCAGCTGTTTTGTCACATTTTGAATTATGACTCATCCACAAATGAAAGTCCTGAAAGCTTTGCTCCATTCACATCATTAAACTCAACTGAGGATACAGTTCTTTAATAATATTATGAGTGCCTTCCAACCTGAAAGGCTCATCTTTTGACAATGTTCTGTTGCTATTCATAAGATTTTCAGTGGCTAGCAGTCCTGGTGTGGCACTGTAGGATAAGCATTAGAGTTCTTCTGACTCATAGAGACCCTCTATAGGGTTTCTGAGGAGCAGCTGGTGAGCTTGAAACCGCCAATCTTGTGGTTCAAACCGACCTTGCAGTCCAGCACATTAATTCGCAGCACCACACCAGGACTCCATGTAAGCTACTTATTCCCTCCACTTGAAAATGGGCAAAGGGAAGAGAACACAAGAGGTGTGGTAAGGTCTGACATCTGTGGTTAGGTTCCTGCATCACACTGGACATTGTCTGTTCTGCAAGGTCAGGATTTTACAGTGAAATGAGCTGCTCAAGGGTCAAGTTCAGTGTGAAGGGGAAGGTATAAAAGTTATCCCTAAACTTGGATGGCTGTGGAAATGGTGTCCTTTGTAAAGTGTATCAACTTTTACAGGATATTATAAAGAGTCATTATTCTACTTCCTGTGCTGTAATATAAAAATATATGTTTTGATTTTTAGACACGTCATTGTCAGTTGACACGCCAAGAGCACTTACAATGAACAACTGTTTCCTTCTTCATTGACTTATTGATACAAAACTTAATAGCAGGCATCAGGGTGACTAAAAAAGGAAAAATAAAGGAATGGGAAGGAATCAAATAGAACTTCACTGAGACAAATCATTTATTTAAAGAATTGATTTGCAAGCTGAGGTAAGATTCTATAGGAAGAAGGAATCTTAGTTAATCCAAACTGTACCCATGTGGTTAACTACAACACAAATATGATCAATTAAAAAAACAGAAATTATAGAATTCTATAATTTTATTCTATTGAGTGTGATGAGATATTCCTAAATGGACAATCAAACTCTTTCAAATGACCATGTGATTGCCCACCTCTGCATAGCAGAAATAAGAAAAGTATAAATATGCAAAAACTGTTCTATTTCATGGTTGCATGAATACCAAGCAGATGGGTAGATGAACATGAAACAGTTCTTTATGGAGAAAACCTCTGTCAATCCAAACTGCATCCATCTGGCTATACAACTACAATACGGCTTTATATTGTTGACACAGTGTCAGATTACCCAATAAGCCAGGCAATCACAGGCTTACTTGTGCTTGCTTATTCATCTTCAATGAATAGTTTCACATTTCTCAACATATCCAAGATCCTGCTTCTAGATATGGCTTATATCTAACTCTTTCCCAACCTCGTATCACCTGCCTACAGAATCAAAGCATCTTTTTTAATGTACAATCCCTGACAGGGACAACATAGTCAATAAGCAAGGTAAGCACTGGCTTTCTTGTGCTTACTTATTAACCTGTAGTGAACAATTTCACATGGATTTCACCATGTGCTTACCTTATTGGATAATCTACCTCAGCAGGTGAGACAGGAAAAGAGAGAGATTAACAGGGAAAGCTATCCAGAAAGAAAGCTATTTGAACTCTGTTGAGTTGGTTTCAACTCATAGTGATCTTGTATCAGATTTCTGAGGAGCGGCTAGTGAGTTTGAACCACTGACTTTGCAGCTCAAACTGACCTATGGTCCAGTACTTATCCTATAGCACCACACCAGGACTCCATGTGATCTTTAGAATCTAATATTATAATGATAAAATAGTTCTCTGTTATATGAACACTGGATTACAAACTCTTGTGGATGAACCCTGGAGACTGAAGATTTTCCAGTAAGATATTGAAGTGGACTATTTTATAATCTCCCCACCACTTACTAGCAAGTTACTGAGTCACTCAGAGTCTGTTTTCTTACCTGTGAAGTGAGGAATGATATTGATCCTACCTCAAAGAATTTTTGTGAAGATTACCTGAAATAATGTTTGTAAAACTTCTTACATGGTGTAGCACATTTTAAATTTCCAGTCATTATAAAAATAATATTGGTTAAGTAAAAATAATATTAATAAATTTTATTATGATGGTGGTCTTCACAACTACCTGTTCTTTTGGGAAAGAGTTTCCATCCTTATTTTCTTTCCTTCCTTTCCAGCCCAATAGTTTATCAAACATGCTTCTTTCTCACTCCTGTTTTTCTTCCAGGAAAACTCAGTATTGTCCAGTAGGCCCAGACAAAGGAACTCAAATGTCAAAGGAGATAGAGCCTGAAACCTATCTTCACAGAAGACTATCTTTTCACCGCTTTCTCCTCATGTTGATCAGAGGTTGCTATGACCCCAAGAATCATTTGAGCATCAGTTTTGACAATCATTTCACTTATTTAAAAAATTTAGATTCGGTAATGTCTTATTCTGATCACACCTGATTTCAAGAAGCTGGAGTATATGAAGTATATGAATGCAGCATTAGGATTGGAGGAAAGCTCATTAACACCTGCTATATGAAGGTGTTCATAACCACCTTTCTTGCTGAAAGCAATAAGGACTTGAAGCACTTACCAATGAAGATCAAAGACTATAGCCTTCTGTATGGATTGCAACTCAACATAAAGAAAACAAAAATCCTCACAACTGGGCCAATAAGCAACATCCTGTTAAATAGAGAAAAAATTGAAGTTGTAAGGATTTCATTTTACTTGAGTCTACAATCAACTCTCATGAAGCAACAGTCAAGAAGTCAAATAATGAATTGCTTTGGACAAATCTGCTGCAAAAAGCATTTTAAAAAAACAAAAGATGTTTGAGGATTAAGGTGTGTCTGACCCAAGCCCTGGTATTTTCAATTATCTTGTATGCATGTGAAAGCTGGGCAATGAAAAAAGAAAACTGAAAGAGAATCGATGCCTTTGAATTACAGTGTTGGTAAAGAACATTAAATATATCATGGACTGCCAGAAAAATGAACAAATCTGTCTTGCAAGAAGTACAGTCAGAATGTTCCTTAGAAGCAAGATTTGCAAGACTTCATCTTACTTACTTTGGGCATGTTATCAGGAGGCACTAGTCCCTAGAGAAGCACATTAATCTTTTGTAGAGAGTCAGCAAAAAAGAGGAAGATCCACAAGGAGATGAACTGACACCGTGGCTGCAACAATTAACTCAAAGATAGCAATTGTGAGAATGGTGCAGAACTGGGCAGTGTTTCATCCTGTTGTACTTGGGGGTGCTATGAGTCAGCACTAACTCAGCAGTACCTAACACCAACAACAACAAATATCTGATTATGTGGTATTATAATCTCTTATAGTTTAAAATACCTTAGAGATCCTATGGCTCACTTTCATATTCCTCCTCTGTCTCCTTCTTAACCATCACTCAGCCCCAGTCTTTGGCCTTCATGAAGACTTTCCTTCTAAAGGACTCTGACAGACATTTCTTCAGCTTTTGTCTGAATGCCGCTCTACCTTATGGGGTAAGTCACTTCTTTTTTAGCCAACTCTGATCGTTACATGGAGTCCTGGTGTGGCGCTGTAGGATAAGCACTGGACAGCTAACCAAAAGGTCAATTGTTCAAATCCACCAACTGCTCCTGTGAAACCCTATACAAGGTGACTATGAGTCAGAACAACAATTGTTACTTTTTCTTTGTTTTTAAAGCTGAGCCCCAATCTGACTCCTTCCCAATGATCTTCATTCTGACATCTGGAGTTTAAGAGAGAGAATAAATGTAACAAGTCTTTCACACGGTTGTCTTTCAAGTACTTGAAAAAATGTCTTCTGCCTTCTATTAATACACCTCAGGCTATATCATCCATTGATCTTCCCTCCTACATATGTGAAATCATTCCCCAGCATTTCACTCTTCTAGCTTCCTTCTCCTCCTCAATGCCTTTTACTTTAGTGACATACTTTTTATATGTGGCACATAAGACTTTCAGCAGCACTCTATTTGTGGCTAGACCAGAGAAGACTGGGACGGGGCCACAGCTCCCTGAGAAAGCACTGTGATTCAATTTACTCAATCTGAAAGGACTGTCAGAGTTGAGGCAGCTACCACTTTTTGCCAGCATACATTAATGCACCACCAGAGTCCCAAGTATGAACAACTTTAGGTCGAATGAACCTTATTTATCCTGCTGCTTCATACAGCTGGACACAGAAATACTCATCTAAGTTTTCACAGGATGATTGACAATTTTTATGTAATGAAATCTTTATGGTAAAGTAGAGGGTCAGCAAAATGAGAGAACCTCTAAATGAGACAGATAGATGAAACAGCTACAACAATGGACTCAAACAGACCAACAATTGTGAAGATGGCATTTGACTGGGCACCATTTCCTTTTGTTACCATGAAGGATCATGAGTCGGGACCTATTTGAGGACAACTAACAGGAGTCCTGGTGCGGCGCTGCAGGTTAATGTACTGGATTGCAAGGTCGGTTTGAACCGCAAGGTCGACCTGACAAATGTTCACCCCATATATGTTGTATCATTCAATTCTTATGCCATAAAAGGAATTTACAAACATTTCCTCCATTTGTAAGATGAGAAAGCTAAGGATTAAAAAAGTCAAACAATTTTCCAAATTCTCCAAAGTTAGTAAGTGGCAGAGCAAGGAACCCATCTCTGACTAGCTTCAAAACTCATGAGCTGACAACAAACCACACAATATGATACAACATATAGAGGAAATGACTTCTGAACAATTCTTCATGATAGAATAGGTGTTTTTAGGCTCTGTGTGTCTAAGACAAAGGTCCACATGGAGAAGCAGGAGGATATGTTACTAGACAAGTAGTCATGTTCAAGAGTAACCAGGAGAGTAAGTTAAGAGTCAAGGACTTGTGAAATAAAATCTAAAATATTATAAGGCCAAACCCTGGTGAGGGAAAAAAAAAAATCAGAGAGTAGGCTGGCAGTAAAGACCATTAATTTAAACATCTTTACACTAGATTCTTACTGACATGAAGCACAGTTGGGCCGTAGGTCAGCAGAATTGTGATCATCTGTTCTGGTCTCTCCCTCTCCATTCAGCATCATAGCAACATGCATTCAATGGCAATCAAACCTGTCTCAATATGGAAAGTAAGAATTCAGTTAATTGCATCATTTAATTAAGTACATTCCATGAACAAATTGATATTTTTGGATAATACAAGAACAAGCAGCCCCATTTTCTTAAGGGTGTCCTTGGGTGGCACAAATAGTGAAGCATTCAGCTATTAACCAAAAGGTCAATGGTTCAAATCCATCCAGAGGTGTCTCAGAAGAAAAGCCTGGAAATCTACTTCTAAAGATCATAGTCATTAAAAACCCTGTGGAGCACACACACATGGCATCATTATGAGTCAGAATTGACTTGACAACAAGCAACTAGTTACTGGTATCCCTCCAAGACCCCTACTTTCAAGAGACTTAGAATAAGCACTTGACCTTAAGGTCAGTTTGAACCACAAGGTCGGTGGTACAAACTCACCAGCTGCTCCTCAGAAACCCTATACAGGGTTACTATGAGTCAGAACTAACTCAATGGCATTTAACAAGAACAGCATACCTTCATTGGGACAGTGGGTATAAATACTAAAGTAGAGTTAGAGTGTGACAGTAGCTATGCCAGAAGAATGGTGCCCTGGGAGAACAGAAGAGAGATCGATTTCTATCTGGGAAAACTGGGAATAATATCTCAGAGGAGACAAATTAGGCTTAAGTTTTTAGGATAGAAAAATAAGAGGAAGAGTTCTCCAGGTAGAGCAGAGCCTTTCTGAACTGCAATTTAAATCTATAAAAAGACCATTTTGTTAACAAGGAATTTGTTGATAAATTTTAAGGTGGTTCTTTTAGGATAAATCAGATATTCAACCAATATTTTTGCTAGCACTCAATTGCCCAGTGAAATTCATCCTTGATGTGCCCGTTTACTTCATCTCCTGCATTCAGCCTGCATATTCTAACTCCTGAGTGTCTCTCCAGTCTGTCCATTGTCACCTATACCTGTTGCTACCACTACAAGTGACGTCATCCCTTGGTTTAAAGCCCATCTTTAAGATAGCATCCCTATTCAACAATTTTCAAAGCTCGCAATAATCTGGCTCCTGCATACACATAATGGGCTACCCACAGTGAGCTATTGCTGTTTTTCTTCTTTATATGTCTTGTAAGTGACCACAATTTTGAAATATCCTAATTGCTTGAGAGTTGCTGAATAACATTATACTAAGAGCCTATGATTTAGTCAAAGAATCTATAGTTGCATCAAAGTCCTGCAATTTAAAATATATACGACCTGGAGCAAATTACTGAACCTTTCTGAAACTCTTCTTTTCATTATTAAAATACCAGTAATAATAATCCCTCCATCACATATTGTTGTACATATTAATTAAGATATGTATGCGGAAAGAAAATTTGTAAATTATAAAACGTTATGCAAATATTGCTGTGGCTGTATACCATCAAATCGTTCTGACTCAGAGCTACCTTGTACAGGGTTTCCAATGCTGTAAATTTTTATGGGATCAGAAAGCCTCATCTTTCTCCCAAGAAGAAACTGGTGCATTTGAACTACCAACCCTGTGGTTATAGCCCAATTTGTAACCCACTACATCACCAGGGTTCCCTATACAAATATTAGTAATAATATTTCCATTAAGAAACCTCAATCATCAGATAAATAAATACAACATTACTTTGGATATTAAAGAGTCAACATGAGCTAACAACTGGCAAAAAGCCAAATTAAATACAGGAAAACAAAGTAATGAATTATATTCAATATATAATTTAAAAGGGGATAAGACAGTTGAAGGCAATGGAAAAAATGGGGCAAATTGCTAAGGTTTTAAAGAATGAACAGTATAAAAGATTGATCACTTATTTCTAAAAACCTGGTATTATGCTATATTTTTTCTCCTTAATAGTTTCTATTTTATGACTTATTTGGAGTATACCATGCCGCTACTAATATTTTGGAAATGCTTGTAAATATTTTAATATTATTATCCACAGTTTTTGGCAGATGATTATTATTTTCCTTTAAATGGGTTATTCTAAAGATTTGCTGTATTCCTAACAGGGACTTAATAATATCTAAAGGCAGATTTAGTTTTTGCTTTTTTTTTTTTTTGCTAGAGAGCTATATCCCCATTGTATAGCAGAATCCAAGGAGAAAAAAAATAGGATTAATTTAATGGAAACTAATTTTATGGCTTAAAAAGAAAACAAATGCTTTTACTTCATCACACAAAGGACAATTGTACTTAGAAAACCTTTTCTTCATATACCATGAATATCAAGCAGATTGAATTTATGAAACAGCATTTATCTTTTCCTCTGTTACATTCTCTTCGCTTTTAATTCAGGTAACAGTGGGAAGCTGGAACTTGGCCATTTTCCTACACGTTCCCCTTGAGCAGAGGTCTTTTCCAATTGCAGTGAAAGAGTTCTTATACTGCCATCTAGTGCATTCCTTAAAGGGATTCATTCGTTTTAATCAAATGAGCTTGTTTATATTTAGTTAAAAGTGTGGGATGGAGGAAAATGGGGGCTGAGGGTAGCAAAAACTAAAACTTTTTGAGACAATTTTTAAAATATACTGCATTAATTAGAAAGAAGTGCTGACTCACAGACAACATACTGTAGGTTTATGAGCTAGATGTTTCAGTAAAATTTGTAGGAAATCTGGGACAGGGTGACTAACTGAATCCTTCGCATGTGTGAAGGAAGATTGCCTTGGTGATGATGAAGAACTTAACTGCGAGCATCAAGGGGGAATGGATTTGAATTGCAATTATACATTTGCCCACTAGATTTCTCTTCTGACAGTAAGTTAGCTTCATAAGAAAGACCTGTCTCCAATGCCCTCACCTCCCTCTTTTTTTCCAGTCCAGTCTGTCTCCATATCAGGGCCTATCCCCCTGATAAGTCATACACATTGAAGGCCACATTCCTTGTTAGAAGTTGTTGCTGTCATTAGATGTCACAGGGTTGGCTTTTGACTCAAAGCAATCTGACACAATAGAGTAGAATTGCCCCATTGGGTTTTCTTGACTATAACCCAGATCACCGTGTCTTTCTCCCCTGTTTATTATTAAGTGCTATCGAGTCGATTACAACCCATAGCAACCCTGTATAGGGTTTCCATGGAGCAGCTGGTGAGGTTGAACCGCCAACCTTGCAGTTCAAACGGCTTTGCAGTCTGGCGCATGAACCCACAGTGCCACACCAGGACTCCTTGAACTTGGGCAAGTTCAAACTGCTAACCTTTGTACCACCAGGACCCCTTTGTATGAGTTAGTTTCCCAATATATTCTATGGGGAACGTTTTAAAAGGTTACTCATCACCACCACCATCCAAGTTATTTGCCTCTTTGTAGGAGACTCTTAATATTTTCTGAATGTCTAGTGGATTTTAAATTTCAAATGGTGGGATGTAAGAGTTAGCTGCCTTTTCATTTCTTACATCATTCTATCTAACCACTTAAAAATGTACCATCATCCACAAAGTCATTCAACCCAGAAAACAGGGACTCATCTTTGACATTTTCCTCATCCTAATGCCTCTATCAGAGTCCTGGGATGGCTCTGTAAGTTAATGTGCTAGTCAGCAATGTTGGTTTGAACCACAAGGTCGGCAGTTCAAGCTCACCAGCTGCTCCTTGGAAATTTTATACAGGGTCACTGTGAGTCAGAATCAACTCAGCGGCACTTAACAACGACAATGCCTCTATCACTCATCCAATAAATACCACGAACATATGCATGCACTAAACCAAAATCAAACCCCTTGCCATCTAGTAGATTCCAACTCACAGCAACACCATATAGGATTTTCAAGACTGTAAATATTTATGGAAGAAGATAGCCTTATCTATCTTCCACCCAGCCCTTGTGCCTGGATAGAGTGGGGGGAAATGTGGAATAAAACTACGAATTATTTAAAAAGCCCGGTTTACCAGTCAGAAAGAGACTGGTGGCCCTTAGTCTTCTTGCAGGTCTGGAACTGAAATTACCCTCAAGATTCAATTTCCATCCAAGCAGTAGATAGATGGAGTCCTGGTGTAGGATAAGCTGTTATGATAAGCTCTGGATTGCTAATCACAGGGTCAGTGGTTTAAGTCCACCAGCTGCTCCTGTGAAACAGACTCAATGGCACTTAATGACAATAGATATGTAAATAGGGGGGACAACAACACTAGTGAGGTATGCACATCATGGATTGGTCAAGCACTCAAGATCAAATGAGCAGCATTTGCCTAAGGAAAAAATTCAGAAGGGTTGGATAAGAAGGTTGAATTAAAATAAGAATCATAGTGAGGAAGTACAGTAATTGATGTTACATGGAGAAGATTGCAATCATTGAAATGAAATGAAGAATATGATTTATTGAGTATAAAGCTGATGATTTGCTCTGTAAACCACTCAATTCACAATAAAACGTTTTAAAAAAAAGAAAAAAGAAAGAAAACAGCTGCAACAGTACATTGGCAGGGATCTGCCAGACATTCAAACCAGATTCAGAAGAGGACAAGGAACTAGGGATTTCATAACTGACCTCACATGGATCTTGGCTAAAAGCAGAGAACAATGGAAAGATGTTTACTTGTTTTTTATTAACTATGCAAACG
This sequence comes from Chrysochloris asiatica, assembly GCF_000296735.1. Taxonomy (NCBI): domain Eukaryota; kingdom Metazoa; phylum Chordata; class Mammalia; order Afrosoricida; family Chrysochloridae; genus Chrysochloris; species Chrysochloris asiatica. Next base: position 19,324,360 of record NW_006408526.1, read on the forward strand.
CATTGTGTGGATCATAACAAACTATGGGTAATGTTGTAAAGAATGAGTATTCCAGAGCACTTCATTGTGCTCATGAGGAACCTGTACATTGAGCAAGAGGCAGTTGTTCAGACAGAACAAGGAGATATTGAATGGTTAAAAACAGGAAAGATGTGTGCCAGGGCTGTATTCTTTCACCATACTTAACCTGTATGCTCAACAACAAAACAGAAAAATTGAGAAACTGGATTATATGAAGAAGAACATGGAATCAAGATTGGAGCAAGCTCACTAACAATATGTGATATGCAGATGACACAATCTTGCTTGCTGAAATTAAAGAGCATGTGAATCATGGACTGATGAAGATCAAAGACTACAGCCCTCAGTATGGGTTGCACCTCAATGTAAAGAAAGATTGGATCCACAATCAATGCTTATGGAAGCAGCAGTCAAGAAATCAAACAACTTATTGCATTGGGCAAATCTGCTGTAAAAGACATTTTTCAAATATTAAAGATCAAATATATCACTTTGAAAACTATGGTACAATTTACCAGATTATTGGTATTTTCAATTGCCTTATGTGCATGCAAAACTTGGGCAATGAATAAGGAAGACCAGAGAAGAATTGGTGCATTCAAATTATGGTGTTGGAGAAGAATATTAAATGCACTGTGGACTGCCAGAAGAATGAACAAATCTGTTTTGAAAGAAGTATGCCCTGGTTGCTCCTTAGAAATGGTGATACCAAGTCCTTATACTCTTGACATGTTATCAGGAGGGACCAGTCCCTGGAGAAGAACATCATGCTTGGTAAACAGGAGAGTCAGTAAGAAAGGAGAAGACTTTCAATGAGATGAATTGACACAATGGATGCAACAACAAGCTTCAAACACAACAATAGTGACGATGGTACAGAACCAGGCAGTGTTTCATTCTGTTATAACTAAGGTCACTATAAGATGGAACCGACTATCAGTACCTAACAACAACACCAACATTCTAAACCAATCTTCTTCATTCATCTTCTTTTGAAAGTCAACACTTCTCATTATTTTTTGGCATGCTTTTATCCATGAGTAGTCAAATATCAGATTTCTGTGCTTTGCACTATTTCTTGAGTTGGGACATAGATATAGATGTAACCAATTAATTGTCATTTAAGAAATTCATTGCCATCTTAAATTCCTTTTGTTTTTCATAATTGTGTTTCAGTAAACTAATTTCTCATTGTTCCATCAGTTTTTAAGGAATTAAAAATGTTAGCAAAAAATATCAAATTATTTCTATTTCAAGAGAAGATAAATATCTAATGCCATACATAGATTCTTAGTTGTCTAAGTAAAATATAAATCCATACCCTTGGGGGAAGAAGATGAAGGGAGAGACACATATATACAAAGGATCTCTCTCTCTAATGTAGATTGAGCTTCTAGGACTCAGCAAGGATCAGAAGCACATCATAGTTTGATGCTTTGCATATGTAATGATTTTAAGAAAATTAAAAAAAAAAAAACATTTAAAACTATGGTTATGGAGTGTTGTTTCTCTGTACCATCAAGTCAATTCTGACTCATAGCAACCCTGTATAGAGTTTCCAAGGAGCGGTTGGTGGGTTTGAACTGGCAGCCTTTTAGTTACTGGTCCAGTGCTTATCCAACATAATTATGAGCCTGGGTGTGAGGCTGTCAGATAAACACTGGACTGCTGACCTCAAGGTTGCCAGTTCAAACCCACCAACTGCTCCTTGAAAATTTTATAAAGGGTCCTATAAATCAGAACCAACTCAAGACACTTAACAGCAACAACAGAAATTCTACTTTTTATTATTATTATTATTATTTCAGGCTTACTATTCTTGCAAGGTTGGGTTCCTTGTAAATATTAGATTTTATTATAAAAAGGATGGTATATATTATGCTACAAAGGCTATCATGTTAATATTTCATTTTGTCTATGTTTAAGAAACACTATGTTTTTGCACCTAACAGTATTGCTGTTAAGGGCCATTGAGTCAGTTCCAACTCATAGCAACCCTGTATAGGATTTCCAAGGAGCAGTAGAGGGGGGGATTCATTATTCCTGCTCTAATATTGAAGTACATTCCTTTTCAACAAAAATATGGACCTCCGAGGAAGTTAAGACAGCTTCAGGATTGGAAGAAAAACCTAATATGAGGAATAGGATGGGATTTGGTGTTGCAGACATGGGTTCTAGATCCAGTTCTAATTAACTGTAGGACTTTGTGAAATTTCATGTATAAAAGGTCAGAATGACTCCAATGCTTTTTCTAGTCTTAAAGTTCCAGGGTAGGAGCTCTGGTAGCATAGTGGTTATGAATCGGGCTGTGAACCTCAAGGTTAGCAGTTTGAAACTACCAGCTGTTCCGTGGGAGAAAGAGAAGGCTTTCTACTCCCGTAAAGATTTACAGCCTCGGAAACCCTGTACAGGGTTGCTATGAGTCGGAACCAACTCCACGGCATATAACAACAACAACAAAGTTCTAGGATATGCTTCTTGTATTTAGACTAGATAATTCTTTTGTATTCAACATTTACCCTTCAGCTAGAGTGGATGGCAAAAATGGAGGAATACTTTAATGATTTAAGAATATATTCAGTTATAAAAAAAGTAATCTTGTTCCTTCCAAACTCAAGATTATTATGGAGATTTTTTCTGCTGAGCCTTATTTTAAAAAGGCATTATGTTCTTCAAGACTGACATAGCCATAAGGAATTGTAGAAATGTTAATATCTGTTGATGTGGATGAGAAACTAAAATTTCCATATTTAAAACTGTCAGATGACTTTTAAATGGATAACATTAAATTACTGTCAGAAGTGTTCAATATCTTCTTATATTATATATGTATATATATATATACAATTATTTCTTGGTAGATGAAAGCTGCAATCTGGTTTCTTAGGCTAAATAGATACTTTTTCACTTTGTCCCAGTGCTTGCTACTGAGTTTGTCCCCAAAGCAAAAAGATCTTATTAAATAATTTTTGTATGTGTGTGTGTGTCCAAAACAGAGAGAATAAAGGAAAGAGTCAGCACAGATAGCTAAACAGAAAGCTTTAAATGGTATATTTTAAAAATAACATTATTTCCTAAAAACTTTGAGGCTTTTTAAATTAATATTTGGCACATACAAAGTTCCAAATTTTTAAAATGACACACATGAGCTTATACATGACACATATAAAGCTATTTGGAATGAAATGCCCAGAACTAATAATACTGTCTTCATGGACTTTCCTGTTTACAATTTTTGTGTATTTATAATGTAGCAGTTGGGAGTCCAACTATCAGGACTGATTTTATTAATTTTTTTCATCCAACAACATGAAGAAAATGTGAGAACTTCATAGTCCTTTGATAGCTCGCTTAGACCAAGTATATTTTTAAAAATAATTTGGATATTGTGATAAAATCATTGAAAACCTTTTCTTAAGTTTCCATTCAGAATGTAAAATGCTGTGAAAGAGAAACTGAGTTTAGGGGGAAAATATCATTTCTAAAAGAATTATAGAGCTAACTTATAAAACAGCCAATTGCTACTTAAACTTTAAAATCCACTCACTGCCATCAAACCAAGTCTAACTCATAGGGGCCCTATAGGACAGATTGGGCATGTTCCATAGGATTTCTGAGGCTGTTCATCTTTATGGAAGCAGACTGAGCATCTTGTGCATTCACTCCATACATCATTTGGTTAGAAGCCCAACACAAATCACTGCACCACCACAGCTCTTGGTGGTTGTGGTGGTGATGTGCCGTAGAGTGGTTCCGATTCATAGCGACCCTGTATAGGGTTTCTGAGGCTGTAAATCTTTATAGGAACAGAAAACCTCATCTGTCTTCCAAGGAACCGCTGGTAGTTTTGAACTGCCGACCTTGAGGTTAGCAGCCCAGCTCGTAATCACTATGCTACCGGAACTCCTTTTCTTTGTTTCCATCCTTTTCTCCAGGTATTATTCCCAGTACTTATTAGGTCTAAATATTTCTTTATTGAGGACTTGCTAAGAATAGCAAATGCCCAAGGTAAATTAGTAATAACTAATCGTGGCAGTTGTTCAAACAAAACTTGGGAACACTGAATGTTTTAAAATTAAGAAAGGTGTGCAACAAGGTTGTATTCTTTCAACATACTTATTCAGCCTGTATGCTGAGCAAATAATTC
>NW_006408526.1:19329837-19331830 GCF_000296735.1 Chrysochloris asiatica
TTTGGTAAGGTGGAGGGTCAAAGAAAAAGAGGAAGACCCCCAAGGAGATGGATTAGCCACGTGGCCGCATCAATGGACTCAAGCATGGCAACAGTAGTGAGGTGGACTTCCAGCCTAAGACTAGGACTAAGAACCTGGTGAATTTCTTCTGAAAAAAAACTGGCCAGTGAAACCTTATGAACAGCAGTAGCATATTGCCTCATATAGTGCCAGAATATGGTATGTATATATGAGCCCTCACATTGGAAGGCACTCAAAATAAACTTTGGAAAAGCTGCCTTCTCAAAGTAGAGGTCCTTCATTTGCAAGTTTGCTACTACTCATTGAGAAAAAAATACTGACAAAATTTATTAATGATTGGGATATGGAATATATGAAGCATTCTAGGAAAATTCAAAGTCATCATAATGAAGTGAAATAAAAATCAATATCCTAGGCATTCATGAACTGGAATGGATAGGTATTGACCATTTTGAATCCAATAATCACAGGCCCACTATACCTTGAATGATAATTTGAAGAGGAAAGGCATTGGATTAAAAAACAATCCTTTTCAAATCTATCCTGAAATGCAACACTATGAATGATAGGATAATACCCATACACCTTCAAGAAAGAACAGTTAATAGACTATTAATCAAATTTATGCACCAACTAATGCTAAACATGAAGAAATTGAAGGTTCCTAGCAATTTTGGCAGTCTAAAATTGATCAAATATGCAATCAAGATGTTGATAGATACTAGTGATTAGAATGTGAAAACTGAAAACAAAGAAAAAGGATTTTGTAGATTTCCAACTCATAGCTACACAGAACGAAACACTGTCTGGTCCTGTGTCATCCTCACAATTGCTTTTATGGGTCTTCCTCTATTTCACTGACCCTTCACTTTACTAATCTTGATACCTTTCTCCAAGGACTGGTCCTTCATGATAACATGTTCAAAGTACAAGAGAGGCATCTTCACTACTAAGAAGCATTCTGACTATATTTATTCCAAGACAGATTTACTTCTCTTTCTGATAGTCTGTGGTACTTTAAAGGAGCTCTGGTAGCATAGTGGTTATGAGTTGGGCTGCTAACCACAGAGTCAGCAGTTCAAAACTACCAGCTGTTCCGCAGGAGAAAGATGAGGCTTTCTGCTCCCGTAAAGATTTATAGCCTTGGAAACCCTGTAGCTATGAGTCAGAACCAACTCCACGGCACGTAACCACCAATCACCACCATGGTACTTTCAATATTCTTCGCCAACACCATTGTTCAAATACATAAATTCTTCCATAGTTTTCCTTATTCATTGTCCAAATTTACATGCGTTTGATGTAATTGAAAATACCAAAGTCAAGTGCATCTTAGTCCTCAAAGTGATATCTTTGCTCTTTAACACTTTAAAGAAGTCTTTTAGAGCTGATTTGCTTAGTGCAATACATTGTTTGATCTTTCAATTACTATATCCATGAACATTGATTGTGAATCCAAGCAAAATGAGGTTTTGACCCCTTCAATTTTTTTCTCCCTTTATCAAGATGCTATTTATTGACCTAGTTGTGAGAACTTGAGTTTTCTTTACATTGAGGTGCAATCCGTACTAAAGACTGTAGTCTTTGATTGTCATCAGTTAAACATTTCAAGTCTTCTTCACTTCCATCCAGCAAGCAAAATTGTGTCATCTGCATATTGCAGATTGTTGATGAATCTTCCTCCAATCCTGATGCTATGTTCTTTGTCATAACCCAATTTCTCAGATAGTTTGCTCAGCATACAAATTTAATAAGCATGGTGAAAGGATACAATGCTTGTTCATACCTTTACTGATTTTAAACCATTCATAATCCCCTTTTTCTTGGTCTATGTATGTACAAGTTCCTCATTGTTGTTATGTGCCATGGAGTTGGTTCTGACTCATAGCGACCCTGTACAGGGTTTCCAAGGCTGTAAATCTTTACGGGAGCAGAAAGCCTCATCTTTCTCCCATGGAACAGCTGGTAGTTT
>NW_006408526.1:19335595-19337145 GCF_000296735.1 Chrysochloris asiatica
TCCATTTCATCTTACTAATGACTAGGATATCACTTTTTATGCATTCCAAAATTGTATTTTTGATAACTCCCCATTTTCCTAGATTCATATTTCATGCATTCCATGTTCTTATTAATGGATATTTGCAGCATTTCTTATTAATGGATATTTGCAGCATTATTAATGGATATTTGCAGCATTTCTTCTCATTCTGAGTTATGCCTCATCAGCAAATGAAGGTCCTGAAAGCTTTGCTCCATAGCATTAAGGTCAGCTCTACTATGAGGAGGTAGCTCTTCCCCAGTTGTATTTTGAGTGTCTTACAACCTGAAGGCTCACTTTCTGACACAATATCAGACAATGTGCTACTGCTATTCACAAGGTTTTCAGTGGCTTACCTTTCAAAAGTTGTTTGCCTCTCCTTTCTTATTCTGTCTTAGTCTGGGAGCTCCACTGGAACCTGTCCACTATTGGTGACCCTGCTGGTATTTAAAATACTGGTGATATAGCTTCCAGCATCACAGCAACATACAAACCACCACAGTATGACAAACTGGCAAACAAGTGGTTTTCATTGGAAAATGAGGCCTTGGTTATAGAAATGATGCTGGAGATCACAATATAGAATTTAGCAAATATCTTTTTCAACAACATGAACTGTAACAACAAATGTGGACCTTGCTAGATTGAGTACACAGGAATCAAATCGACTACATTTATGGAACGAGAGGAAGGAGAAGTTCAATATCATCAACCACAAAAAAAAAAAAAAAAAAAGACCAGGGTCTGACTGCAGAACAGGTCATCATTTGTTCATATGCAAGTATAGGTTGAAACTGAAGAAAATTAAAGCAAGTCCATGAGAGCCAAAGTATGGCCTTCATTATATCTCACCTGAATTTAGAAATTATCTCAATAATAAATTTGATACATTGAACACTAATGACTGAAGACCAAGTGAGTTGTGGGTGACATCATACATAAAAAATGTAAAAGATTATTTAAAAGACAGAAAAAATTTCAAGACAAAAATAGATGTCAGAATAGACTCTGAAACTTGTCTTGAATATAGAATAGTTGTAGTGCTATAAGATAGCACTGGACTTCGAACTCAAGGTTGGTGGTTCAAATCTACCAGCTGTTCCTCAGAAACCCTTTACAGAGTCACTGTGACTCAGAACTGACTCCAGGGCACACAACAACAACAATGTAAATAGAGGAAATGATGATGTAAAACAATTGAACAGAAAATTCAAAGGGCAGCTCAAAAAGGCAAACTAAAAAATTACAATGAAATGTGCAAAGACCTGAAATGAGAAAACCAAAAGAGAAAAACATCTTTAACATTTCTTCAGCTAGAAAAACTAAAGATTAAGATCAAGCCTTGAGTTGCAGTTATTGAAGGATTCTATGACGAAATAGTAAACTACTTGACAAATTACTTCCGAAATAGGAACACTGAATGGTTTAAAATTAACAAAGGTGTGCGACAAGGTTGGATTCTTTCACTGTATTTACTCAACCTGTATGCTGTGCAAACAATACAAGAAGCTGGGTTCTATGAAGAAAAA
>NW_006408526.1:19338037-19339562 GCF_000296735.1 Chrysochloris asiatica
TTTCATTCTGCTGTGCATAAGGTCGCTGTGAGTCAGTGCCGATTCGATGGCACCTAACAACAACAATGATGAAATATGGAATGACATGGTTACGGTTATTTGCCATGGGGTCAATTCCTACTCATAGCAACCCTCTAGAGGGTTTCTGAGGGTATTTACATTTTTACTGGAGCAGAAAGACTCATCTTTATCCCAAGGAATTGCTGGTAGTTTCAAACTGCTGATGGTGAGATTAGCAGCCCAACTCGTAAGGAGACATTAAAAGAAGATAGAAGGAATATAGAGCCATTATACCCAAAAAAGCAGGTCAATGTTCCACCATTTTAGGACGCAGCATTTGATCAAGAACCTATATGGTAGCTGCACTGACAGCATTAGTGAAAAACAAGGAAGCAGGAATTGACAGAATACCAATTGAAAAGCTTCAACAAACAGATGCAGTGCTAAAAGTGCTCGTTTGTCTAGGTTCAGGAAACAACTACCTGGTCAACCAACTGGAATAGATCCATATTTGTGCCCATTCCAAAAAAGATAATCCAATGGAAAGTGGAAATATGCCACATACTATGTTAGATTTGGGGACATTTCTTAAAATTTAATTTATAGCTATTTCTTTCTTCTTCCTAATATAAAAGGACATCTTTAAAAAATCAGAGTGGATAAAGAATAATTTTTAATTGAATATCAGCACTAACAGAAGTCTACCCATTTTGTAGGTCTGAGTTCCCAAAGTCATATCCAGTTTTCTAGAGATTTATTATACCAAAATGAGTGTTGAATCAACATTCTTCAATTAATTAGTTATATTATTAGGTTTTTAAGTTAAAAATTAGTTAAGTACAGCATACACATTTTTCTTGAGCATTTAATTCTTTGTAAACTGATCTTTAATATTATTTTTAAAACTTAATTATTTTAGTAGAGTCCCTGGGTGGTGCAAACAGCTAATGTGCTCAACTTCTAACTTACACTGAAGATTAATCCAGAGAAGTCTTGGAAGAAAGACTTGACAATCTTCTTCCAAAAAATTTAGTGACTGAAAACCCTTTAGTGCGAAGTTCTACATACATGGGTTTGCCATGAGTCAGAATTAACTCCATGGCAACTGTTTAAATTATCTTAAAAGAGCTTTGAAATGTTTAAAAGATGGAAAAGAGATTATCTCTATTACTCAACTTAATATTATAGTAATTTGCTATCACCTGGTGGTTGCTGTTAAGTGCCAGCAAGTTGGTTCTGATTCATAGCGACCTTGTATAGGGTTTCCAAGGAGCAGCTGCTGAGTTTGAACTACAGACCTTGTGGTTCAAACCGATCTTGCAAACCAGTGCTTATCTTACAGTGCAACACCAGGACTCCCCTGGTTATTGTCGTTCTTAAGTTCCATCATGTCAGTTCCGACCCATAGTAACCCTGTATAGGGTTTCCAAGGAGTGGCTGGTGAGCTTAAACTACCAATGTTGCAGTTCAAATGACTTTGCAGTCCAGCGCATTAACGCATAGCACCATGGTGGTTGTTGTGGTT
>NW_006408526.1:19340885-19344030 GCF_000296735.1 Chrysochloris asiatica
TCCCACAGAGCAACTGGTGGATTTCATCCACCAGCCTTGCATTTAGCATCCCAATGCTTAACCAACAACAGAAATTATTCAGCCTGTCACCATTTATTATAATAATGTTGTTGTTGTTAAGGACTGTTGTGTCGGTTCTAACTTTTAGGGACCCAGGATAGGGTTTCCAAGGAGCAACTGGTGGATTTGAACTGCCACCTTAAGTTTCAAACTGACCTTGCAATCCAGTGTTTATCCAACAGAGCCACACCAAGAGTCCATTATAATAACAGCTGTAGGTTTTTATAGATAGTTTTTATTGACTTGAGGAGGAATATGTTATGTGTTTTTGTTGAATTGAACCTTTTCCCATTATGAATGTTCCTCTCTGTCTCTGGTAAACTATCTTGCTCTTAAATCTACTTTATCTGATCCTCATTCCAAGGATGAGAGCTTTGGTGCACAATGGAAATCGCTAGATAGTGTTGAGGATACGAAGACAGGCGGGTCTGTCTTATAACAAGAAAATAAATTTATTTTCTACCCTGGACCCTCAGAGACTGACTTCATAAGCAGTAGCAAAAAAGCCTAGCATCTTTACATAGAGAGCCTCAGGTCCCTATTTCCTGTGATCAGCTCATATCCATCAGTAGTTACTCCATGTCACAGAGGGGACAGAGGCTGAGAAGTTTGGAGGACAGGATACGGAGAGCACATGGACCTAAGCAAATACTCGATGAATAAGTCATTGTCTTACTACAGTCTATCATGAGATCTCCAGCGTTATTTCTATCACCAACGTCATATTTTCCAATTATTGATCCCTCCTCTTTGTTTGCATTCATCACATTCTAATCACCAGTAATTATTAAAGCATCTAAATTATAATTTCACACTGATGAAATTGGTGGAAATCTTCAATTTCATCAATGGCTTTAGCAGTTGGAGCATAAATTTGATTAACAGTGGTATTAACTGTCCTTCTTTGTTGTTGTTGTTGTATGCCATCCAGTCTGTTCTGACTCATAGCTATGCTATATAGGGTTTCCAAGGAGTGGCTGGTCGGTTTGAACAGTCACCTTGTGGTTCAAACTGACCTTGCAGCCCAACGCTTTATCCTACAGCACCACACCAGGACTCCAGGCCTTCCTTATAGACATATGAACATTAGTCCATCACAGACAACATTGTATTTCAAGATAGATCTTGAAATGTTCTTTATGACAAAGAAAATGAAACCATTCCTCTTGTATTTGTCATTCCCAGGGTAGTAAACTATATGATATATACCAATTCACTTCAGCTCACTAACACCTAGGATACCTATCTTCATGCATTCCATTTCATTTTGAAAACTTCCAGTTTTCCTAGATTCACACATCATATGTTCCATGTTCTGATTAGTAATGGATGTTTGCAGCATCTCATTTTGAGTTGTGTCCCACCAACAAATGAAAGTCCTGAGCTTTGCTCCATTTACGTCATTACGGTCAACTCTATTTTGAGACAGCAGCTCTTCTCATTCATATTTTGCCTGCCTTCCAATCTCAGGGGCTCATCATCTGGAAATACGTCTTACAGTGTTCTGCTGCTATTCCTCAGGCGTTCAGTGGCGACATATTTAGAAACAATCCACCTCTCCTTCTTCCTAGTCTGTCTTAGTCTGGAAGCTCCACTGAAACCCGCCCACCATTGGTGACGTGACCCTGCTAGTATTTAAAATACCCATGGCATAGCTTCCAGGATCATAGTAACCCACAAGCCACCAAAGTATGACAAACTGTCAGACAAATGGTGAAATATACAGAAATCAAATGACTGCATCTATGGGAAGAAACAGTGGAAAAGATCCATATCATAAGCCAAAACAGGGTCAAACGCCAACTGTGGAAAAGACATTTAATTTTTCACATGCAAGTTCAGGTTAAAGCTGAAGAAAATTAAAACAAACCTGCAAGAGTCAAAATATGGCCTTAATATATCCCACCTGAATTTAGAGGCCATTTCAAGAATAGATTTGATGCATTAAACACTAATTTAATGTATCAGACACTAATGACCAAATACCAGAACAGAAAAATTGTGAGATGACATCAAGAACATCATATAGGAAGAAAGAAAAATGCCACTGAAAAGAAAGAAAAGACAAAAATGGATGTCAAAAGAGACTCTAAAATTTGCTCTTGAGTATAGGGAAGTTAAAGCAATTGGAAGAAACAAGGAAGTAAAAGAGCTGAACAGAAAATTTCAAAGGGCAGCTTGAAAAGACAAAGTAAATCTGAAAGAACAGAAGAAAAAATTCAAGTCTCAACTTGCAACATTGATGGATCCTATGGATATAATGGAGTCCTGGTGTAGTGCTGTGGGCTAATGCATCAGACTGCAAAGTCATTTGAACTGAAAGTTCGGTGGTTCAAGTTTACCAGCTGCTCCTTGGAAATCCTATACAGGGTCAATATGGGTCGGAATCAACTTGACGACACTCAACAACAATGGATATAATACGGAATGATGCAGAAAACATCAAAAGAAGATGGAAGAAATGCACAGAGTCATTGTTTCAAAAAGAAATGAAGAGATTGAAGTTGTTAGAAACTTCATTTTTCTTGAATCCACAACACTCATGAAAGCAGCAGTCAAGAAATCAAAGGACATATTGCATTAGGCAAATCTGCTGCAAAAACTCCTTTAAAGTGTTAAAGAGCAAAGATATCAATTTGAGGACTAAGATGCTCCTGGTCCAAGCCATGGTGTTTTCAACAGCCTTATACAGAGTCCTGGTATAGCAATGTAAGATAAGCACTGGTTTTGAGCCTAAAAGTCAGTGGTTCAAAGTCACCAGGCCCTCCTCATAAATCCTATACAGGGTCGCTGTGATTTGGACCCAAACCCAATGGCAATTAAAAACAACAACATGCATGCATATGAAAGTTTGCCAGTGAATAATAAACATCATAGAAGAATCAATGAATTTGAATTATGGTGTTAGAAAACAATATTAAAAACACCATGGACTGCCAGAAGAACAAACAAGTCTGTGTTGGAAGAACTATAGCAAGAATTCTTCTTAGAAAATAGGATACCAAGAATTCTTCTCTCATACTTCAGGTATGGTATCAGGCGGGACCAATTTCTGGAGAAGAACATCATGCGTGGTAAAGTGGCA
>NW_006408526.1:19344130-19351886 GCF_000296735.1 Chrysochloris asiatica
AGTATCATTGGCTCTTGATCATATGCTACCTCTTGAAATGGTTGAACATTAACCTTTTCCTCTTGGTACAGTGACTCTGTGTATTCCTTCCATCTTCTCTTGATGCCTTCCGCATCATTCAATAATTTGCCCAGAGAATCCTACAATAATGAAAATTGAGGCTTGACTTTTTTCTTCAGTTCCCCCAGCTTGAGAAATGCTGAGCATGTTCTTCCTTTTTGGTTTTTTGATTCCAGATCTTTGCACATTTTGTTGTAATGAATTACAGGAGAAACAACAAAGGAAAAGGTAGTTTACAGAAGACTAGTAGTGTATTCTGTTACCAGCTTGGTTGCTTATGCCTCATCTTTCTCCCGCTTAACCATAACATCAGAAGTTTGAATCTACCAGCCACTGTAAAAAAGAAAGATGAAGCTTTCTGCTCCCATAAAGATTTACAGACTTGGAAACCCTGTACAGGGTCGCTACGAGTCGGAACTGACTCGATAGCACAAACAACCACCACAACCAATGTTTATCTAGGCATACTAAGATACCAGATAATTTAAATGTAATTTATTTTGTTTTCTAATGTTCTAAAATTTATATATATTGTTTGGATAAATAAAAAGGGAATGCATAAAATTAAAAGAGCTCTTCAATGGAACCCAACTTTATTCCTTCAATTGTCTGGTGATTTTACAAAAGGACTGAAAAACCATTGCAAAAAAATATCCCTAAGACAAAAGTGCACAAAAGATGTTGAGTGCTTCTGGAGAAAATGAAAGATGAAAATACAGAAAGATAAACCCAATATGCTATCCTGCCGTCTGAGGAGATGAGCAGGTACACAGATAGTTCATGCATTAATGTTTACAGAGGAGGGGAAGGAGGAATGAGATATTTAAGCCACTTTTTTCTCATGACACAGAAAATGTGTAAAGATTGTTTCAGGGCATTTGAACTTCCTGATGTTGCTAACTCTTTCTGTGCCTTCATGCTCCTCAGTTGGTGGCACGTCAATTTCATAATGACTGCAAACATTGTTGTCATCAAGTGCCGTCGAGTTGGCTCTGACTCATAGTGACCCTCTATAGGGTTTCCAAGGAGCAGTTGGTGGGTTTGAATGCTAATCTTGTAGTTCACAGTCCATTGCTGATCATGTGTTGTTGTTAAGTGCTGTCGATTCTAACCCATTGTTGTTGTTGTTGTTGTTGTTGTTGTTAAGTGCTGTCAAGTTGATTCCGACCATAGTGACCCTGTACAGGGTTTCCAAGGCTGTAAATCTTTATGGGAGCAGAATGCCTCATCTTTCTCCCGCACAATGGCTAGTAGTTCCAAACTGCTGACCTTGAGGTTCACAGCCCAATTTGTAACCACTACGCTACCAGAGCTCCTTGATTCTAACCCATATAGCACCACAAATTGAGAGTCCCTTTTTACCAGATGGCTTTTGCATTGCTGTTCTATTTTAAACACTCCTTTCAATGATTCTCCATGGTCAGCTCTTAGTCCATCTTAAAGTCTCAACATGTCACCCCCTTTGACCTTGCTAATCACCCTATAGTCCTTTCTAGACGCTAGACCACTAGACTCCACTGCGTCTAACTTTGGTTCCCTATCTCAACCTTGACATCAATGCCTTCATAGCACTTAATATACTTTGTAATTCTTTCATTTATTATTTTTTTCAGTCTCTCTCAATAGAAATCAATAGAATATCAAGTCCATGCTAAAAAGAACGTATCTGTCTTTACAGTTGTTTCTACAGGATCTGGCGTATGGTTGGCACACAACAAACATTTAAGAAATACGTGAATGGTCTCATGACAACCTTGTGCAATAGACAGATCTGGAATTGTTATCCCTATTCATAAGTAAGGGAATTCCTGAAGTGCACCAATGACTTGCCCTACGTTACACAATCAGAACTGTAACTTGGGTGTCTTTGCTTGTATTTGCCATCTAGCTAGATGGCAGTGGCCACTTTACATAACCTTGTGCCTCCATTGCGCCATCCATAATAGTAACCCACAGTATAGTTATTGTGATGATTAAATAGATTTGTATATGAAAGCATTTAGAATGGTATCACACACACAATAAGCATAATATGGATTCACTGTTGTTATTATTATTGGACTGTTCTCTTCAACTCAGCATTGTCTCCATGTTCTTTCATTGCAGTGCCCTCTTTTCAAAAGCATAAATGTCTCTCATATCATTTGTTGTTGTTGTTAAGTGCCATTAAGTCAGTTCCAACTCATAAAGACCCTGTCTAAGGTTTCCAAAGAGTGGCTGATGAATTTGAACCCCTGACCTGTGGTCCAGACCAAACTTGCAGTCCAGTCCTTTATCCTACAGTGAGATGTTTAAAACTTCAAAACAAAAAATGTGATTAAAAATCACATTAAAGCAATGGTAATTTAAAATGTGCTTCATCAAACTACATAAATCCCACACCACAGATTGGGGAAACTACCCCTTCCCCTCCATCCTTCTTCCACTTGGGCCACACGTGAATTTCTATGATAAGGAAAGAACCAAACTTTATTGGTAGAGTGAATTCTAAAACATCAGAGCCATGGCCCACCTGAGAAGTGTGCTAACCTATATAAGTTACAAATTTAGAAGAAATATCAAAAGAACGAAACTTCTGAAGATGAGTAAACGGTATTTACGAAAAGAAGGCTTCCAGACAAAGGACCCACTCTGAAATAAGACTTTGAGATTTAGTAGAGACTATTGAGACCTCTATAAAATGATGTAAGCCTCCCAGACTAAATCAGGTGTAAGGATAATAAGGCATAGAAGTGGAGCTGGGCTCAGCTGGAATGATCTGGGCTGAGCTGGGATCAAACTGCTCTAACCAATTTAAATTCTCTGTGATGCTTGAAATTTGATAGCTTTTAATTCCACATTTAGTGAACAGAATTTCGAATGTATTTCCATTGGGAGAGTAAATCTATTGACTTAATTTTGTAGAAAAATATGAAAGACTGATACGCGTTCACACATCTTGAGGAAGGCAGTGGTACTGAATTCATAATGTATATGTGATGGGCTGTGACCCAGAAAAGGGAGAGGTTTTGGAAGCACAGGGGATAAAGAAGTGAAGGGGAGGCTGGGGTATCAAAGGCAAATAGACACCTCAAAGGCTTGCATCTGACTGGCTGTTTATCACCCATAGTCTAAGTCACCTTCTGTTGCCTGTGGAAATAGCCTTGTCTTATATCTTAAAAATACATTTATAAACATTAGATATTTATGACCCTAATAAAAAGCTCTATTTTCTTTAGCCTTAATTTCTGGAATTACAATATGCTCCTACTCTTAATTTGGCAGCCTGGGCTCTGACCACTAGAGGGAACTGCTTCATCATTTGTATGATCAATAGACTATAGGCCTGACATTCTTGTTGCTGTGACTAAGAAATATTGTTTACTTCATTACCCTCAGAAACACACACACACAAATCAGTCATTAATTCAATCAACTTTTCTTCATCACTTGCTAAATATACTCCAGAGTTGTAAATATGGAAGGTTTCCTTTCCAGTTCTCACAAGCCTGGTATCTTTTTGGCAGCCCATCTTATGACCCTGTCTCCTACACAACTTAGATTAGTACCCTACTTACAAGAGTGATAAAATGAGACAGTCCTCACAGGTAATTTCATCTGTGAAAAGATCAAAAGTAAAACCCCTTTTTCCCCCAAAATATCCATTTCTGAAAAAAATCATTGGATGCTAAATTATGTAAAACTGGAAACTGAGAATGACCTTGACCCAGCAATTTATAGTGGGGTCAGATGATTGCTTGAGCCCTGAGGCAACTAAGACCCACAATTCAAGTTAAGTGCAAAGTAGGAAGGAATTTATGAAACTGTTACTTCCAATAAGTAAGGAAGAGCAGAATTCAATCTAGTTTGACTGCATGTCAATTTTCAGACTGGTTTCTGTCAATAGTTTGTGTTCTTTAACATACTCTTGAATCCTTTAATTCTGATCGCTTTGTTTTTCAAAGGTCTGTCAACAGTTTGTTGTAGAAGAATAAACTAATATTACAGGGCTAGAGAACTTTCAGACATCTATGCGGTTGTTGTCAGGTACCATTGCGTCAGTTCCAACTCATAGTGACCCAACATAAGGTTTCCAAGGAGGGACTGGTGAATTTGAACTAATGACCTTGTAGTTAGCAGTCCAAGTGCTTATCCTACAGTGCCACACCAGGGGAAGAAAATATATCATTTTCCCGAATATTTAAAGATTAGTTGATGACTAATTCTTTTGATTTAAACCCATCTTATTCAACAAAATTAAGTGCCTTCTACCTACTAGTGCATTACTTAGATGTCCATACTTCATTTCACATACTTTGGACATGTTGTCAAGAGGAACCAGTCCCTCAAGAAAGACATCATGCGTGGTAAAGGAGAGGGTCAGCCAAAAAGATGAAGATACTCAACAAGATGGATTAACACAGCAGCTGTACCAATGAGCTTAAACACAGCAAAGATTTTGAGGCTGGCACAGGACTGGGCAGTGTTTCATTCTATTGTACAAAATAGACTCAACAGCACCTCACAACAACAGCTATATAACAGCATTTATTCTAGGTATTAGAAAGTGTGTATGGGACACAGGTCCTTTTCTTCTTCATCTTTTTAAAACAATTATTTTGAGATCATTGTAGATTCCCAAGCAGTTGTAAAAAATAATGCAGAGCAATCCCATATATTCTTTACATAGTTTCCTTCAATTGTAATATCTCCCAGAATTACAGTATAATTGCACAACTAGGACATTGACAATGGCAGTCAAGATACAGAACATTGCCATCACTACTAGAGTCCCCCACCATTTCAAAACTGTTACATAAATGGAATCATAAGTATGTAATCATATAGTATGTATTCTTTTGGTTGGATTTTTTCACTAATTATAATTTTCTGAAGATGCATCCAAATCATGGCATAATGATCAATAGACCATTCATTTTAATTGCTGAGTATTGAAAGGTCAGTGGTTTATGCCCACCAGCTGCTCCACAGGAGCACCTATAAAGATTTATAATCTCAGAAACACAGTAGAGCCATTCTACTCTGTCCTATGGAGTCCTATGATGTCCTATGGAGCACTGTGGATTAATGTGCTGGACAGCAAAGTCGGTTTGAACCACAAGATTAGTGGTTCAAGCTCACCAGAAGCTCCTAAACAGGGTCGCTATGGGTCGGAACTGACACAGTGGCACTTAACAACAAAAACAACTCTGTCCTATGGGGCCCTTATAAGTCAAAATTGACTTAAGGACAGCAGTACATTTGGTTGTATCCAGTTCCCTTGGTGGGTCACAAACACCTCATATTTGCATAGTCTTAATGAAGAAATCCTGGTGTGGCGCTGTTGGCTAATGCACCAGACTGCAAAGCCATTTGAACTGAAAGATCAGTGGATCAAATTCACCAGCTGCTCCTTGGAAACCCTATACAGGGTCGCTATGGGTTGGAACTGACTTGACGGCACTTAACAACAACAACAGTGAAGGAACCCTGGTGGTACTGTGGGTTTGGCATTGGACTGCTAACTGCAAGATTGCTTGTTCGTAATCTACCAGCAGCTCCTTGGGAGAAAGATACAACTGTCTGCTCCAGTAAAGATTTACAGTCTCTGAAATCCTACATAGTATGGTCACTGTGAGTTGGAATTGACTATGAGGTTGTCTTTCTTTTTGAGGGGGAGAGGAGTTAATTATGGTGTTAATGAAGAATATTGAAATGAACATGGACTGCCAGAAGAACAAACAAATCTGTCTTGGAAGAAGTACAGCCAGAATGCTTCTTAAAAGCGAGGATGGTAAGACTTGAGCTCATGGAATTTGGACATGTAATGAGGAAGGACCAGTCCTTGAAAAAGGACATCATGCTTGGTAAAACTGAGGCGCAGGAAACAAGAGAAAGACCCTCGACAAGATGGGATGACACCGTGACTGCAACAATGGGCTCAAATATAATGATAATTGTGAGGACAGCACAGGACTGGATAGTGTTTTGTTCTGTTGGGTATAGAGTTGTCATGTGTCAGAAAAGACTCGGTGACACCTACCAGTAGACACCCAGTCACTTGGTAGGAATTACAAAGACCATGGATAAAAGAGCCAAACCAAGTAATTCACTGCACTGTGCAGACTACAGATATACCACATTATTTTTAAATTCATTTATTGAAGAAAATCTTAGCTGTTTCTAGTTTTTGTGTATGAAAATGCAATGAATAGGCAAGAGAGCAACTGCTGGGTCATATGGTAATTAAAGATTCAATTTCTGAAGAAGCTGCTGAATTATTTTCACCATCAATGTATGAATGATCCAGTTTCTCCACAGTTTTTGGTGTTGTCACTATCTTTTATTTTAGACATTCTGATAGGCATGTAATGATATCTCATGTGGTTTTAATTTGCATTTCCTTGATGATTAATGATGTTAAACATCTTTTCATATGCTTATTTGCCATCTGTATATTTTTCAGTGGAGCGTCTCTTTGTGTCTTTCATCCATTTTCTAACTGAATGCTTGATTTTTTTTATTGTTGAGTTTTAAGAGTTCTTTATATATTCAAGATACTAGTCATTTGTTAAATGACAACTCTCAAACTGTAACTTGTCTTTTCATCCTCTCAAAGGGCTCTTTCAGACTATACATTTTTAATTTGAATAAAGTCTAATTTATCAAATTTTCCTTTCATGAAGTTTGATTTTGATGTCAAGTCTAAGAATTATTTGTCCACACCTAGATTCCAAATCTTTTCTCTTGTTTTTCATTACTATTCTTAGAGTTTTACATTTTATAATTTATCCTATTTTAAGTTAATTTTTGTATGAGGTATGAGGTTTAGGTAAAGGTTCTTTTTTGTTTTGTTTTTTTAATTTATGGGCGTCAATTGTGCTAGCACCATTTATTGAAAAGTCTCTGCTACTTTTTTAAGTCTTCTTTTGTACCTTTATAAAAAATCAGTGGAGCATATTTGCAGGAGACTATTTCTGGATGCTCTAACCTATTCTGTTGATGTATGTGCCGATGCTTCCCACCAGTACCAAACCAAGGGGCCTCCAAAATTCCTGGAAAAAAATGGAACTAAACAATAATGGAATTTTTCCACGAACTTTTTGAAGCACCTTCCCACAGTCTTGATTACTATAACTCTCTCATAAGAGTTTTAAATTATGTAATGATTCTTGACTGATTCTTCCCATTTTGTTCTCATTTTTTAAATTATTTTAGGTATTTTATACACAAATTTTATAATAAAAATATTCCTAACTACAAAAAAAAAATTTTTGTGGGATTGTGATAATAATTGCATTAAACCTGTGTATCAATTTGGAGAGAATTAACACCTTTAGAATCGATTGACTTACTGAGTCGTCCAATCTTGAATAAAATATGAATCTCCCTTTATTCAGACTTTCTTTGATTTCTAACAACAGATTTACATGCAAATATTTTGTTTCCCCTGTGCATATAAAAATTATATTTACATACTCACCAGCCACTCCTCGGAAACACAAGACAGGGTTGCTATGAGTCAGAATCAACTTGACAGCACTTAACAACAGCAATAATAATAATCTATTATTATAACAACAATTGTTGTTGTTAGGTGCCATCAAGTCGGTACTGACTCATAGCGACCTTATGCACAACAGAACGAAACACTGCCCAATCCTGGGCGGACTTCACTATGGTTGCGATGCTTGAGCCCATTGATGCTGCCACTTTG
>NW_006408526.1:19354341-19360206 GCF_000296735.1 Chrysochloris asiatica
CAATTCTAACTCATTGTGCTCCTATAGGACAGAGTAGAACTGCACCTTGGGGTTTCCAAGGTTGTCATCTTCACAGACATAGACTGCAGTCTTTATAGATGCAAAACTTTGTTCTGAGATGGGGCTGCTGGGTTCAAACTGCTGACCTTTTGGTAAGCAGTCACCTGGGCTACTTTAGTTTGGGTATAGAACGGTTGAAAAAAAAAAAAAAATTACATGTTTACACTTATGAGGTTTAGAAGGTATATTACTATCCTCCCTAAGCTTTAAGTCCTAGAATGGGCTTTGAAGGTCATCTGGCCCAATTCACATTGTATTGAGTGGAAACATACTGAGAAAAATAAGAAATGATTTTCTCAAGATCGCAGAGCTAGTTAGTGCAGAGCCAGGACAAGAATCAATTTCTCTGGGGCATCCAGATATGTGAGCATTCAAAATCAAGAGTCACTTTCACCCTGGAATAATTGGTTGAGAAAATTATTGGGTTCCATAGAAGTTTCTGCTCCAGATTTATAAACAGACACACAAACCTCTGATACAGTAGGAACAAACCAATGAGCCATCAATGCTGCATGAGACCTTTCCCTTAGATCTTTCCTCTCATTGGCAATTGCCTTTGTTGTTGACATTCAATTTACTGCAGTGCCAGCTGTTCGTGACTGGTTGTAGTGCCTCTAACAAAATGTGTTGGATTTTGTTTTAAAGTCCCATGGTTGCCTTTTAGAGCTAAAAATAAAACGATGTTGTATCATCTGATATTTCAGATGATCCGCTTCACCATTCCCCTCGTTTCTGAAAATAGCAGAGGTATGTGGATTTTAAAATTCTGTTCCTTGAGTAGCCACTTCAGAGAAATAGAATTGCAGCACAGGAACATTTATCTTAGACAATTCAACTCTATGCTATCACCCCATTCCCTCTAGTCCCCAAAAAAGAGAGAAAAGGAGAGGGAAAGGGAAAGAGAAAAATACTCATTCTCTCCTCTTGTCTCCATATGTAATGGTGGGACTAACTGACTCCAACTGAATAATTGGTTTTCTTTTATCTTCAAAGACCCTTCAATTTTTCGCAAAGATCATTTTCCTTCAATTCATGGGCTGCTAAAAAGAATAGAAACAAAAGTGCTTGACCCACATCCAAAGGGTACACAAAGATAAGTCAAAAGGTATTGCTACAAAATCATAGAAACCTTTAATAAACATATCAAAATGTAAGCTATTGCTTCTTGACAGTCTCCATTATGAAGATGAGTCAAAAATTATCTGCACTCTGGCTGTAGAATTTATTTTAATCAACTTTTAGAAAAGATATATACATCAGTTTTGACATAATCTTCGTGCTTTTCAATATGTCTTGTCCATCAGTCATATTCCCTTATTAAAAGATGATTTAGGCTAAGATGTGAGCAGCGAATAAACCACTGTCTTCCCTTCTTCATTAGAGGTGGGTTTTTGTCCTTGAAGGGCTGCTTTCACAGGACCAAACAGGTGGAAGTCCAATGGAGCAAGATCAGGACTGTAAGGAGGATGCTTTAACACCTCAAAACAAATTTTTTGCAGAGTCAAGAGTGTGGGCAGAAGTGTGTGGACATGTATTGTCATGCAAGATCACAACACCCTTGGGTAGGAGTCCTCTGCATTTAATTCCAAATTTAGGCTTCAGCTCTTCTGTGAGCATATCACTGTAATGAGCACTGATGAGTGTTGAACCTTTTTCCTGATAGTGTTCCAATACTAGATGTAAACATCAGTTTTCCAGTTGATGGTTGACTTTTGAACCTTTTCTTGGTTGGTAATTGAGAGTACCCTGCCATTTATTCTCAGGCTAGTAGTGATTAATTCATGTCTTGTTATCAGTAACGATTTTTTAGTTGTTGTTTACTAATGTCCAAACCCTTCCGCGTATGCTCTCCCATGAATTGTTTCCACATGCATCTCACACAAACTTTCGAAATGCAAGTCTGTCATAGATTATTTCATAGGCAGGGCTACGGCTGATTTGCAAATGATTTGTCACATAATCCACTATCACTCATCTATTCCACAGAATCATTTCACGTGCACGCTCAATGTTGTTATCAGTCGTAGATGTGGACAGGCAGATACTTTTGACTCACCCTCATAGATCTGTATACTTTTGAAGGTGGTATTTAGAACTCCAATGGCACTGTGGGTTAGGTGTTGGGTTGCTAAACATAAGGTTAGTAGTTCAAATCCTCTCTTCTGTAATAAGATGAGGCTGTTGGTGCCCATAAGCATTTACAGCCTCAGGTATGGTTGCTGTGAGTGGGAATGAACTTGATGCAATGCGTTTAGGTGTTTTGATAACCTCTCCCTGAAGAATTCTGTGCTCTTTGACTTGTTACTGTTGGTGTTAAGGGCTGCCTCATAGTGACACTGTGTAGGGTTTCTGAGGAGCGGCTGGTGAATTTGAACTGTCAACCTTGCTGATCAAACTGATCTTGAGGTTGAGTGCTTATCCTATGGAAGTCCATCAGGACTCTACTCTTAGATTTTGTTGTTGTTAAGTATTATCATGTCAATTTCGACCCATAGTGACCCTGTATAGGGTTTCCAAGGAGAAGCTGGTGAGCTTGAACCATCGACCTTGCAGTTCAAATGACTTTGCAGTCTGACACATTAGCCCACAGTGCCACAGCAGGACTCCACTCTTAGATTTCAACTATCTCAAAATGGCAGTTTGAGCATCCTCCAGAAAACTCAAATAGTTGTCCTTTGAAATGCTCTTTCAGTTTGGGAAATTTAAAAAAAAAAAGTCTGAAGGGGCAATATTAGGGCTGTAGGATAATGGTGTAAAGGCTTCCAGTGAAATTCTCATGAGATAGTTGCTATTATCCTCAAAGAATACTAAAATATGGCTTGGTGCAACTTTCCTGATCTTTAATCTCACGAATGTGGTTTTCAGTTTTCTTAAAACTTCATAATAAACACCTATGATGGTCCTATGTCCTCCAATAAAATCTATATCAATGTATTACTTATTAAGGATACCAAAAATCAGTCACCATAGCCTTCTGAGCTGGCCTCCTGCCTTGAATTTAAATGGCCAAACAGGTTCCCTGGAAGCTACTGTTTTGATTAGAACTTTTTTGAAGGCACCAAAAATGAGACTAAAACAAGTCTATTACTGAGAGAATTTGTTGCAACATCCACTGCTCACAGAGACAGGTTTAAACATGTTTTGTTTATAATAAACCAGTGCATGTATGAACTGGAACCATAGTAGCAATACTTTTTGACTTTCCCTTTCATATGTGGTATTTGTCCTGAGTGACTGTAGGAAAAGAAGGATAAATTTAAATAAATTCATACTTGGTTCCAGTTTTTTTTTTTTTTCTCTATTCATATTCCTTTACCCAGACTTCTATACATATTCTTATATGTTATTTTATGTAACCATGTCATTTTGTAATCCAGTTTACAAAGAAGTTAAGGATGTTAATTTTATAAATTTGCTAGTTCTCTCATCAGTTTAAGCTAACAATTTATTTCTCCATCTTCAAATTATTTGAGGAAAAAGATGAGGCTTTCTGCTCCTGCAAAGATTTAAAGCCTTGGAAACCCTAAACAGGATCAGTATGAGTTACAACCAACTCCAAGGCACTGAACAACAACTTCAAATTTTTTACCCAAATCATGTGTCTACTAGGCAAAATGAAATGGAGGATAAGTAACAAATAAGTGGGGGAAATCCTGTTATGGAAGGTAATAAAAAAAAAGTGCCTTTCATATAACCACTATTAAATTTTGTAGACAGACCACCAACATGGGAGACAACATCAAATAGTTAACTTTAGGAGTGCATTTTACTCTGTCCATGTGGATATAATTTCAATTTAAGGTTGTAGCAACAATTGATTTAGTGAAAGAAGAATGAGATCTTATTCTCATCAAGAGCATGAAGCATATCTTTTTATAAGTATTTTGGCCTTCGTTTCATGTCGACACACTCAGGTTCAAGGACCACAGTAATTATTTAAAAAGTGAAATGTATTCATCTGGTACTTTACAAAACAAGTAATGACATTTTCTTGTTGCTATTGCTGTTAGGTGCCTAGAGTCTGCTCTGACTCATAGTGACCTCATGCATAATAGAATGAAACGGCGCCTGGTCCTCACGATTGTTGATATGTTTGAGTCCATTGTTTTTGACTATCTAGCTCATTGAGGGTTTCCCCTCATTGTCACTGACCCTCTACTTTAAGAGTCATGATGTTCTTTTCTAGTACTTGATCTTTCCTGATAACACATCCACAGTAAGTAAGCCAAAGTCTCCCCAGCCTCACTTCTAAGGACATTTCTGGTGTATGCCTGCAAAGACAGATTTGTTGGTTCCTCTGAAAGTTCACAGTATATTCAACATTCTTTGCCAGCATCACAAAGAACCTAAAAAAATTTTAACAAATTAACAATACTCTCTTAACATATTAAAAGTTAGTTGAAAACTTACAGCATTCCAAAGCCAATTTAAGATCAGTTTTGGGACAACTCATTTACTCTTGGCAGACTATAAATGTATCACGTCCCTTCGTTTCCTATGCATAATTTAGGGGCTTGTTGGACAGCATTTGTACTAAGATAAATAACATCATCTAGAATATATAAATCAGAGTACTCAGCAATTTCTCTTTTGTGATTCTTCACTTCAAAATTACAAGTTTCAATTCACTTTGGAGTTTAACTGATCTGTATGATTAGCTCTTTTTTTTTTCAAAAGCCTAAATTCTTTAATCTTCCCTAATCAAAAAAAGTGAATAACTCTATGAGTAAGATAGGTCCTGAGGAAGAATTGCAAGCATTATACTGTGCTTTGTTGAGTGGGTGCAGAATAGCTTATAATATATTATCATAAAAGCAGATTAACATCAATAGCATAATTGCTGCATGAATAATCTTAGATCAAGTGAGACCTTTGAAGGTTTTTTTCTTTTTTTTATTGTAAGCAATCATTATACTCAATCCATAAAACAAATGCCTTGTGGGAATTTTTTTTTTCTTCTTTTTTACAACATACAGCTTTCTACAGTTTATATATCCTGCTTTCCAACATGAGATATCTAAAAGATTAAAGAAACTGGCTGTTCTGGTTGTAGAGATAATATTATAATATCTAGTTGTAGAGATATAATGTTGTTATGAGGCCACTAGTGATTTATACAATAAATTACTTTTTATAAGTTTTAACTTTAATAAACCAGTGGTGATCAAGATCCTCATTACCATCATAATATTTGGCACTATAATTTAGCAATTCTTTCTGCATACAGTTGTCATGAGTGTTTTAATTAAAATCCCACGGTGGTTTTAGACGAAAGAGATAATGTTAACCCAATTGAACATTTGAGAAACAGAATTATGGAGATGAAGAAAGTAACCCAGACTGATTTTTTCTTTTTAAAATGTTTTTTATAATGCTACAATATGTCGGTGATAAAATGGAAATAGAGGTAAATTTTCACAACTGCTTGCATACTGAGGCAACATTGCTTGAAATGGAGCCGAAGCCAGTGAGTTAGATGTCTGACTTCTGCCTTGTTCTCAATCACTCTGCTACGTGTGTTCCATCAGCATTAATTTAGGATTCATTTGCAGGAAATTATTGCAAAAATATAAAGCTTTCTTTAACTCCTTTAGGAGAGAGATAAGTTATTTTACTTTCTATGAACTTATATTTTTCTTCCCTAGTAATCAAGAGAAGAAAAATAAATAAATAAGCTGCTAGGTTGGGCAAAGTTAAACAGGCTTCTTGCCTCCACGAATTCTTATAGCCTTTGCATGAGGATGTGCATTGCAAAACTCCTAGAAAGAAATACTATTCAGAGATTTATCTCTGGTTTGTGAATGT
>NW_006408526.1:19360306-19362405 GCF_000296735.1 Chrysochloris asiatica
CTCCTGACAATGTGTCCAAAGTATGAGAGACGAAGTTTGGCCATCCTGGTCTCTAAGGAGCACTCTGGCTGCACTTCTTCCAAAACAGATCTATTGGTCCTTTTGGCAGCCCATGGCACTTTCAATATTCTCCTCCAACAGCATAACTCAAAAGCATCAATTCTTCTATGGTCTTCCTGATTCACTGTCCAGCTTTTGCATGCATATGAGGTTATTACAACAATGTTGTTGTTGATAAGTGCCGTCGAGTCGGTTCCAACCCATAGCGATCCTGTATAGGGTTTCTGACAATAGCATTATAAAAGAAAAGTTTGAAATATGGTGACACTCACCAGACTGGGGCACAGAGACACAAAGTGAGCCCATGCTGTTGGTAAACTGGCACTGATAGACTTAAAATGCAGGTTTGCCACAAGCCTTCAAAGTGCATTATCTATGAAATACAGTGGAGCACAATAAAATGGAATTTGCCTGTATGTTGAATACACCTGTGTTTGTATGTTTAACTTGTATCCTGTGACTTATTGTACTCAGTTATTAGTTCTAAAAGTTTTATTTTGTTTTCTGTGTTGACCTTTGAGTATATTTATGTGTTTTTTCTGTGTTTGTTTTTGCTAGATTCCATGTCTACATACACAATCATATAAACTTCAAATAGAGACACTATTATTTCTTCCTTTCTGACCTCTGTGTCTTTTTTATTTCCTTTTCTTGCCACACTGCACTGCTTAGAACTTCCAGTAATTTGTAGAGTAACAGTGATGAAAAAGGGCATTCTTGCCTTATTCCTGATACCTTTACATAAACAGACAACCTTATTTTTCTCCCACAGAGCAACTGGTGGATTTCATCCACCAGCCTTGCATTTAGCATCCCAATGCTTAACCAACAACAGAAATTATTCAGCCTGTCACCATTTATTATAATAATGTTGTTGTTGTTAAGGACTGTTGTGTCGGTTCTAACTTTTAGGGACCCAGGATAGGGTTTCCAAGGAGCAACTGGTGGATTTGAACTGCCACCTTAAGTTTCAAACTGACCTTGCAATCCAGTGTTTATCCAACAGAGCCACACCAAGAGTCCATTATAATAACAGCTGTAGGTTTTTATAGATAGTTTTTATTGACTTGAGGAGGAATATGTTATGTGTTTTTGTTGAATTGAACCTTTTCCCATTATGAATGTTCCTCTCTGTCTCTGGTAAACTATCTTGCTCTTAAATCTACTTTATCTGATCCTCATTCCAAGGATGAGAGCTTTGGTGCACAATGGAAATCGCTAGATAGTGTTGAGGATACGAAGACAGGCGGGTCTGTCTTATAACAAGAAAATAAATTTATTTTCTACCCTGGACCCTCAGAGACTGACTTCATAAGCAGTAGCAAAAAAGCCTAGCATCTTTACATAGAGAGCCTCAGGTCCCTATTTCCTGTGATCAGCTCATATCCATCAGTAGTTACTCCATGTCACAGAGGGGACAGAGGCTGAGAAGTTTGGAGGACAGGATACGGAGAGCACATGGACCTAAGCAAATACTCGATGAATAAGTCATTGTCTTACTACAGTCTATCATGAGATCTCCAGCGTTATTTCTATCACCAACGTCATATTTTCCAATTATTGATCCCTCCTCTTTGTTTGCATTCATCACATTCTAATCACCAGTAATTATTAAAGCATCTAAATTATAATTTCACACTGATGAAATTGGTGGAAATCTTCAATTTCATCAATGGCTTTAGCAGTTGGAGCATAAATTTGATTAACAGTGGTATTAACTGTCCTTCTTTGTTGTTGTTGTTGTATGCCATCCAGTCTGTTCTGACTCATAGCTATGCTATATAGGGTTTCCAAGGAGTGGCTGGTCGGTTTGAACAGTCACCTTGTGGTTCAAACTGACCTTGCAGCCCAACGCTTTATCCTACAGCACCACACCAGGACTCCAGGCCTTCCTTATAGACATATGAACATTAGTCCATCACAGACAACATTGTATTTCAAGATAGATCTTGAAATGTTCTTTATGACAAAGAAAATGAAACCATTCCTCTTGTATTTGTCATTCCCAGGGTAGTAAACTATATGATATATACCAATTC
>NW_006408526.1:19362505-19388956 GCF_000296735.1 Chrysochloris asiatica
CTCCACGAATTCTTATAGCCTTTGCATGAGGATGTGCATTGCAAAACTCCTAGAAAGAAATACTATTCAGAGATTTATCTCTGGTTTGTGAATGTGGTACTTGTAGGAACAAGAATGGCCTCCCAAATTTGTCTATGTCCTAATTTCTGGAACCTCTGAATATGTTACCTGACAAGAAAAAGGTGAATTACAGTTGCAAGTGGAATTAAGACTGCTAATCACCCAGGATAATTAAACAGGGTAGTAGAGCGAGTGCTTGGATCCACTATCAACACTCATGGAAGCAGCAGTCAAGAAATCAAATGACTTATTGCATTAGGTAATCAGTTGCACGAGGCCTCTTTGAAGTGTTTGAGGGAAAAGCTATCAGTTTGAATACTAAGGTGTGCCTGACCCAAGCCACGGTATTTTCAGTAGCTTCATATGCATGTGAAAGTTAACCAGTGAATAAGGAAGACTAGAAGAATTGATGTATTTGAGTTATGAAGAGGAATATTAAAAGTACCAGGGACTGCCAGAAAATCTGTGTTGGGAGAAGTACAACCAGAATGCTCCTTAGAAGCCAGGATGGTGAGACTTTGTCTCTCAAACTTCAGACATATTATCAGGAGAGACCAGTTCCCAGAGAAGAACATCAAGCTAGGTAAAGTACAGTGAAAAAGAGGAAGACCCCCCAATGAGATGGATTGGCACAGTGGCAGCAGCAATGGGTTCAAGCTTAACAGTGATTGTTATGATGGCACAGGACTGGGCAGTATTTTGTTCTGTTGTTCATAAGGTTGCTATGAGTCAGAACCAACTTAATGGCACCTAACAACAACAGCAACAACAATCAACCAGTTTTGAAATAGAGAGATTATGATAGTTAGGGTTCTTTGTCAACTTGACTAGGCCAGGATTCCCAGTGGTTGGCAGTTGAGATATGGCTATTCCCATGGTGATGACATCTAATACAGGCAGAGTTAACTCTATGATCTGTGGCTATGAGCAGCCAATCAATTGAAGGAATATTTCCTTGGGGGTGTGGCCTGCTCCCAATATAATGGACACTCAGGGAAGGCTTCCTCTCTCTCTTCTGCTGGGGACCTGGGACACTACAATTGTAAACCATCTCCTTGACAATAAACTTCTCTTTATATATATACATATATATGCTTCACTGGTTTTGCTTCTCTAGAAAACCCAGCCTAAAACAGAGATTAGCATGGGTTATCCAGGTGGTCTCAATGTGATCATAAGATCCTTAAAAATGGAAAAGGAAGATAGAAGAGAGTCAGTGTTAGAGTGATGCAGCATGAAAAATGTTTAACTTGCCGCTGGTGGTTTTCAGTCCTGAAGGGACCAAAGAATGTGGGGAGTCTCTGTTATTATTGGAGGCTATGCAGTCAATTCTGACTCACAGTGACTTCATGTAACCGTGTAGAACTGCCCCAGAGACTTTTCTTTTAGCTTTTGTGGTGTGGCACTATAGGATAAGCACTGGACCACAGGGTTGATTTGAATTGCAAGGTAGTCAGTTCAAACTCTCCAGCCACTCCTTGGAAACCCTATATACAATTGCTATGAGTCAAAACCAACTTGATGGCACTTAACAACAATCTTTACAGAATCCTAGTGTGGTGCTCTGAGACAAGCATTTGAATGCTAACCACAAGTTCACCAGTTAAAACTCACCAGTTCCTCCCCAGAAACCCTGTACATGGTTTCTGGGTCAGAACCAACTCAGCAGACATCACTTAACAACAACAGCAATCTTTTGGGAGGAAATCACCAGGTCTTTCTCCCACGATGAAATCACCGGGTGCGTTTGAACCACCAACCTTTTGGTTAGCAGCCCAGCATGTACCTATTTGCTCCCACCAGAGTTCTTTGGGTGGTTTCTAGTAGCTAGAAAAGTCAAGGAAATTGATTCTCCCTTATAGGCTCCAGGGGACCACAGTCTTATCAATATCATGATTTTAGGCCAGTGAAACCTATTTTGGAATCTCACCGCCAACAACATAAGATAATAAATTTGTGTTATATTAAGCCACCCAGTTTGTGACAGTTGTTACTGCAGCCATAGGAAACTAATACAGTAGAACAACTATTAATATCCTACTAACAACTTTCAGAATTACAATTTTGAAGATATACTATTCTATCTATAACCAGAGACCACACCAGACTAGCAATCAATAAATATTTATGACAACTCATTTGTATGTTATGAAAGTCTTTGGTACTTGGTCATTACATCAAAATAATTTGCTGTCTGTCTCACTATCTGTGTTGTCTGCATTTTGGAACAATTCCTACAAACAATTTGAATCTTGAAGTAAAAATGCATTTACTTTAAATGATGTTATAACGATGCTGTTGTGTACCACTGAGTAGATTTCAATTCAGCAATCCTGTAGGACAGAGTAGCAATCCCTCTGAGGGTTTGCAAGGCTATAGTCTTTACTGAAGCAGATAAATCTGTTCTCCCATGGAGCAGCTGGTTAGCTGAGCACATACATAACCGTTGTGCCACCAGGGCCCCTTGAGGTTATAATAAACCTGCTACTGTTGAATCCATTTCAACTCATAACAACCTGATAAGACAGTGTGGAATTGACCCTTAGAGTTTCTTACTAGAAGCAGACCACAATTCCTTGGATGCTATAATAAACCCCAATCCACTGCCAGTGAGTTAATTTCAACTCATAATGACTCTGTATAGTGTCTCCAAGACTGTAAATCTTTATGGGAACAGACAGCCTTCTTTTTCTCCAACAGAGCAGCTGGTGGTTTTGAGCCTCAGTCATAACCTTAACAGTTAGCAACCCAATGCCTAAGTCTCTGTGCCACTGGGCTCTTTGGGTGTAAAATAAATCACTGTTCCTCAGACTTTAATGTAGTTGCAGACTACCTGAAGATTCCTCTTATATTCAGATTTTAATTCAGTAGTTTCCTGGGGTGAGGACTGAGAATTTATAGTGCTAACAAGTACCCAGGTGATGCCAATACTGGTGATCTGTGAACCACACTTCGAATTGCAAAGAAAAAGAGAAACAACCATATCAGAGCCTGCATAGTTCCCTTTCCTGTAGCTTTCCTGTTTGCAGAAGCGGAACCAACAACCGACCTTCCACACCCATGCTTCTAGGACAATCAGTGCTCTTAACCAGGTATTCTGTTTTATGTATGTGAAATCATAATG
Source organism: Chrysochloris asiatica (assembly GCF_000296735.1). Lineage (NCBI taxonomy): Eukaryota > Metazoa > Chordata > Mammalia > Afrosoricida > Chrysochloridae > Chrysochloris > Chrysochloris asiatica. The sequence goes on from NW_006408526.1 coordinate 19,365,690, forward strand.
CATATCTCAACTTTTTATCCAACATCATATACATTTAGAGTGTATTGGTACCAGTTCTTTACTCTCATCATATAGAAATAATGTGTTCACTCTTGGGTGTATTCACACTTGCCACACTAGTGGATGAAATATACTTACCCACACATTGCCCAAGTGACTTCATTTGGTCATAGTGATATTAATAGACATGATATAAGCAATGGTTTGGAATTGCTAATATGGCTGAGCTTTTCATATCCAAAGTTCATTGCCCATAATGAAAAGAGCTTTCTCTTTTACATTTTCTCTGTAGCTGCTGGTCATGTGGCCAGGGCTCAAAATGGTCATACATGGAGCCCACCTGAGTCTAACTCAAAACCAGGAGCTAAGCCCACCCAATGCTGGGCCAAACCCTGGACAACCCACAGAAATGTGAGAAGAAAAATGCTTTAGAATTGTCTGCCTCTGAAGTGCTTATTTGTTGTTGTTGTTAAGTCAGTCCCCAACTCATGACAACCCCTTACACAATGGGATCAGATCATTGTGATCTATAGGGTTTCCACTGGCAAGTTTCAGAAGCAGATTGCCAGGCCTTTATTCCTAGTCTGTCTTCATGGGAAAGCTCTAGCACAACAACATATACACATCCAATAGCAGAGAAGTGGTAGCTATGCATGATGTTCATTGGCTGGGAAGAGAACCCAGGTCTTCCACATGGAAAGTAAAACACTACACAGCAGTATTTTGACATTAGCTGAATAAGATGGAAATGGTACTTGAAATAGGATGCTGCTATTTAAAAAATCTCAAAATATGAGGCATTGGCTTTGGGATTGGGAAAAAGGAAATTGTTTAGGAGGCTGGAAAATGTCAGTCCATGTTACTCAGCAATGCAACATGTGGAATAACTGTTACTCACAGTAAATTGAAAGACCAAAAATGAACCACATAAGCGTGGGTGCTGGACAAGCACATTTCAGAGTACAATGTTAGTAGGGTAAGTGGGTTGTTGCTAACTACACATGAAAAGATGCGATAGAAATGAGATCAGAGAAAAAACAAGTCTGGTTTACAAATAGATTTAAGAGAGGATAAACAAAGCCCCCAAATCCTATAATTTGGACAAATGAGAAATGAATTTATATTTAGGAAATTTTTGTCAGCTTGGACTAAAAATCATTGTGGTTCTGTAAAATATAAAAATAGCTCTAGACACCCCCTCCTCCAACTTTCTACAACAGGAAGCAAGCTGAGAAAATTACCCGGCCACCAAACCAGGCATATTCTCTAATGCCACTATCTTAAGCTATATTCTCTAGAGAAGCAAAACTAGTGAAATTTATATGTGTATGTTGTTGTTAAGTGCTGTAGAGTTGGTTCCAACTCATAGCGACCCCATTTAGGGTTTCCGAGAAGTGGCTGGTGAGTTTAAACCTATGACCTTGTGGTTCAAACCAACCTTGTGGTCCCATGTTTTATCCCACAGTGCCACACCAGGATGCCTATATGTATATACAGACATAGAGAGAGAGAGAGAAGGAGCTCTGGTAGCATAGTGGTTATGAGTCAGGCTACCAACCTCAAGGCCAGCAGTCCAAAACTAACAGCATTCTGAGGGACAAAGATGAGAGTTTCTGCTCCTGTAAAGATTCAAAGTCTTGGAAACCCTATTCAGGGTCACTAAGGGTTGGAACCGACTCCATGGCACATAACTACGATAGATGATAGATAGATAGATAGATAGATAGATAGATAGATAGATAGATAGATAGATAGATAGATAGATAGATAGATAGATAGATGTATATATATATGTGTGTGTGTGTGTGTGTGTATATATGTGTGTGTGTAGATAGATAGATATAGATATAGAAAGAGAGAAGTTTATATCAAGGAAATGGCTCACAATATTAGAGGTGGGAGAATCCCAACTCCAGATCAGATGAACAATGATTGACAGGCAGGCAGACAGACAGACTGGCTGCTGATACTCCCTGATCAGCAGGTAATAGAGTAGACCACTGGCTCAAATCCCAAAAACCATAAATTGAAAGATGAGCCAAACGTAAGATCCAGATCCACCAGAAAAGCAAACAAGCTTTGCCTGAGTATCTAGTGTATTGGAAGCAGGCCACAACCTGTGAGGAAATATCCTTTCAACTGACTGACTGCTTATAGCAGTATTCATCATAGAGTCCAGGGCACTGTATTAGATCTCATGGGGATAACTACATCTCAACTGGCAAACCACTGAGAATGCTGGCCCTGTCCTGTTGACACAAAACCTTAACTAGCACTGTCACCATCAAAAGTGGTCAAGAGGGATCTCTGAACAGAAGGATCTCCCAAAGGGTGACGTCAAGAACTATGGGGTGAGATGATATACGATGGAACGATGGAATGAATGTAAAACTAAAGTTCTCCCATGTAAACTATCATATAATTCACAGTAAAACATTAAAAAAAAAAAAAAAAAGAACTATGGGGTGAAAATGGACTGGAATTACAGAGCTACTCCCACCAAGCAGTAAGAGGTCAAATACAGAAATGTTCTCTTCCCTCAGGAGAGGGGAACTTGGAAACATTTTTCTACCAGTCTGTCGAATTGCTATAGACCCATGACGACTATATGCCTCTCTTGTTATCTTGTTCCTGTTCCACTATTGTATATTGGGTGTGGGCGGGGCAAGAAAATTTGTCTTTTTTGGTCGTAGGTTTCCAGACCAAGAGGAATCACATCTGAAGTAGAGGAAGTAGATCAGGAAGTGCTGTCTTTCTAGCCTAATGTTATTAGGGAATGAAAATTTCGGGGGGATCTTAGAATGGGGATTAATATATGTGGGAGGAAAGAGGCCTTGTGAAACAATAGTTGCACACTAACCAAAGGTTGTGGTGGTTCAGACTTCTCCAGCTGCCCCACAGAAATCTGCTAAGATCTACTTCCTTAAAATATGTAGCCAAGAAAACCCTATGGGCATCAGAATCAATTTGAGAACACTGCACAGCAACTACATATATAGGAGGAGCATGAATAGTGGTAACAGAGAGAGTAGATTTTAATAGATGAGCTTATTGGTCCTAATTCTTTGTTCCCTGTAATAAAGTCACACATAACATAATCTTGCCACATTCTCATGGCAAGCAAAGGGTATGTTACCTTTCCTGAACTTTAAGCTTGACCATGGGACTTGCTTTGGCGAATAAGAAGTTAACAGAAATGATGTTAACAGGTGCTTTGATTGTGTTCATGAGTTTGCACTTGCCCTCAAGCACCCCAGACATCTGCCTTGAAAGGAGGATTCTCCTAGTAGCTAGCAAAAGCCCCTGCAACCTGGGCTCAAATGAGTACAGTGAAACATACCTAAGCCCATATCTGTAATCTATAGTCATATTGGTGCATAATTTTTGTAGGGTTTATTGTGTTTGTTTGGGGGGAGGATTAAAAGCAGGGCTTTGAACCAAGTCATTCCAGTTTAACTCACTGCTTAGAATTTGCCTTCCCACCTCAGAAATACTGAATCAATCAAGAGAATGTAGGCAAATTTTAACAGAATGTAGATTCTGATTCCACATATCTGGGGTTTCGTTAATGTGCTCATTGTCTTGGGTTTCAGAGAAGCAGCTGATGATTTGAACCATTCAGTTAGCAGTCCAGTACTTATCCTACAACACCACACCAGGACTCCATATCTGGGATAGAAAGGCTGCTTTTTAGCAGCAGGTCAAATAGGATTGAATGGGTTCAAAGCCCTAATTAAAAGTGAGTAATACCTACTTCATAGGGTTGTAAGGATTAAAAGTTTAAGATGTATAAAATGCTAAGAATATTATCTGTCATAGAACAAATGCTCAATAATGATCATTGTCAAGAACCTAAACCCTCGAGAAGCACCAAAAATTAATGTAACACAATGTATTTATTGTGAGTAGATATGATACGAATCAGGATGTATCTATCCAAACTTATTGGGAAGGAACATTTCTGAAAGTGGCTCTAAAAAGGGAACAGTGATGTTAATTCACCAGGAGATAACATCAAAACTCACTCACCATTGTGATGTTAATTCACCTGATGTGGAGCTGTAGAATCAGCACTGGGCTGGGATCCATGTGGCTGTCAGTTCAAATCCACTAGCTGCTCCTTGGAAACCCTATACAGGGTTGCTATGAGTCATAATTAACTCGAGGCACTTAACAAGAACAAAGGATCTGCCATACATTTTCCAGTCAACCCTGGAGTTCCTACTTCTCCAAACCGGCTGCAAGTAGATAAGCCTCCCAAAGAGCCCAATGCCTGCCTACCAGGCTGTTGTTTGACTTGAGGGTGATTTTAGGATAACAATTCCTTAAAGGCTCCAGGTTCAGGAGGAAACCTAAGGACAGATGGCCTGGGTGAATCACCCCAATTCCAGGAACTCAGAATTTTGGATTCTAGGACCATCAAAATAATTTTGTCATTGTTATTTTTGGTATTTGTTATGAAGCCTTAGAAGTTGGAAAGACAATTTAAAGCTCTTGACATGTAATAAAAAACAACTTTCCGAAAGTTATACCAATTTATCCTACTAGCAGCGGCCTATGAATTTCCTCACACCTTCAAACAACAGCATCTTTTTAAACCCTGGCTATTTTGACAGGTGAGAAATAGTATCTCACTGATATTATAATTTCTATAGCTTTGATTCTAAGTGAAGTGGAAATTTTTAAGGAATTTTCTAAACTCCATTTTAGAAATGAACATATATATCCTCTTTTCTGTAAATGATCTGTTAACATATCAGTTTCCATCCAGTCACCATGGTGCTAAGTATTAAACTAACCTGATAGATTTCCCTGGTGCTCAAAAGCCTTATGGGTCTATGCAATAGTTACATGTGACTATTAAGCATTTGAAATGTATCTAGTGCCATATGGTGATATGGTAATATTTTGACTATATTTGGTTAAATTAAATAAATGATTAGAACTTATTTTACCAGTTTCTTATTTATGTTTTTTTTTCTAGCTACTAGAAAGTACATGGTGTCCTGGTGTGGCACTGTAGGATAAAGCACTGGACCACAAGGTCGATTTGAGTCACAAGGTCAGCAGTTCAAATTCACCAGGCACTCCTTGGAAATCCTATACAGAGTCGCTATGAGTCAGAACCGAGTCAGTGGCACTTTATAACAAGAAAGTACTTAATTCCAAAGAGCAGCTCTGTTTAGACCTTTGATTCCCTTCAGCCAGATTCTCACCACTGTCAACCAGTTCAAGATGTTGGAGTCTCCTGATGCTGCTCGTTACACAGTTCACCATCTGTGATCTGTTATCGTTCCTTCTAAAGCATGCTATGTCAGTTCAAATCCCTCGCCTCCGAGTCTCTGCTCCATTTCATTCCCCAGGTCCCACCCGCTCCTAACAACAACATATTGTTCCTTCTTCCTGTGGTTAAAATCCCCACATCTGGCAGCACATTTCAATTAGGCTTTATTACAAATTCCCAGATGAAATGGAAAGCTCAATAAAGATTTTAAGCCCTGAAAATTCAAAAAAAAAAGCAGATTGCATTCCTTATTACCTATATATTTATATTCTATTTTTATAATTGAAACATATGATTTTGCAAATGCTAAGTTCTCTTTATGCTTTGCCATTAAAAGGTCACAAATATTCAAGGCAAATAAATGATTTCATATGTTATCTGAATTCCCCTACCTCTGCCTACACCTTTCATTGCAAGCCTGACTCTTCTCAAACCACATTAGTGAAGACAACCAAAGGTTATGCCTGTAGCCGCAAACACTCAAAAGTTCCCCCAATACCGATACAAATTAACCAAAATGTCACAGACATTTACTCATAATTCCTGGGTTTTATGGTTTGCTTTGTTTTTGTTGTTGTTTAATCTAGAAGACAGAATAAGTATGGGTTAACTCGACTTTAGTAGGAGAATTTTTTTAAGTAATTTAAGAGGGATTCAAGAAAATATAATGCTAATGCAAGGTAGGATTCTTAATGTAGTGAAAGGGATTTTCATATGTGACTTGGAAACTCAATCTCACTTATTAGGGCCACAGCTATTTTCTTGTCTGAATTTTCCTGACTGTGGGGTTTATTTGCCTTTGGGAAATATCTGTAGCACATTTTTAATGCTAGAGCAGCTTCCTCCATTACTCCTACCCTACCCCATGCTTCTCTCCACCTCCCCTGCCATCCTCATGTGTGCCCAGGGAACTCAAAACCAATTTGAATATGTAATCATGTGGAATAATAAGCTCAGGTGTACTCTCTCGGTGTTCTCTGGCTGCCTCTCAGCTTCTTGTAACTCGTTTCCTAAATGCCTTTGAGAGATGCTGAGAATACCATGTTGGCTGTTAACCTCCTAACAGTTTAGTTGTTCTCTACTTTCCTTGGCTAGAAGCCCGGTTCCAGGGAAGGTAGAGGAAGTGGTGCTACAGACAAGTTTCCTTCCTGTAGGATAAGCACTAAACCATAACGTTGGTTTGAACCACAAGGTCAGCAGTTCAGACTCACCAGTCGCTCCTTGGAAACCCCATACAGGATGGCTATGAGTCATTGGACAACAACAATGAAGACTCACTGTGGACACACTCTGTGCAGCCAGAGGAGAAGAGAGAGTTAGGTTTTGAATTCTTGCATTTAAAAAAAAAAAAATTGATCATTTTGACAATGGAGTTCCATGAATGTAGCTTTTCATTACTTTGTACAAGTCAAATAAAGATCTCCAAAAACACATCACAGCACCAGGGAATAAATAATACTTGTCTTGTTTTATGACTATCAGAAATATCTGAGAAAATGCCTAAATATTTTGACAAGTTTTGAAGTAGGTGAGATGATGTGTAGGTATTTACTGCACTGGAGTACTTCTGTGATGAAGTCAATTTTTAAAATGAAACACCAATGTTTTGCCATTCATTTTGAATAGCAATTTTTAAATGAGTGATTCATTAGTCTGAGGCCTTAAGAATCTGATTTAAATCCCAGAGCATCAACTTGATGATAAAAGCCTCACTTTGAATTTAATAACCATTGTTGTTCTAAAGTGCTGTTGAGTCAGTTCCAACTCATAGTGAGCCTGTATAGCAGTGATGGGCAACATTGGGCCCAAGGACCATATTGTTGTTGTTGTTGTTGTTGTTGTTGTTAAGTGCTGTCAAGTCGATTCTGACCCATAGGTACCCTGTATAGGGTTTCTGAGGAGCAGCTGGTGATCTTGAACCACCGACTTTGCAAATGGCTTTGCAGTCTGGTGCATTAAATTAATCCACAGTGCCACAAAGTCCCTTGAAATCATTCGGTCTGGCCCTGGCAAGGCAACCACAGTCCCAGCCATCATATTAGGGGCAAGCTAATTAAATGTTTGACCAAATATAGCAGGCTAATTTTTAAGTTGATAATTTCATATGGCCCACAAATTTCTTGGCAGAAAAAAAGGTTCCCCATCCCTGCTGCATAGGGTTTCCAAAGAGCAGCTGGTGGGTTTGAATTGCTGACTTTATGGTTTGCAGTCTAGTACTGATCCTACAACACCATACCAGGAGTCCATACCAACATGTAAAAACACCTGCTGTTCTTCTTGAATATATAAATAATAATGATGTCAGTAAACATCTGATTGTCAGTTCGCTTTCTTTCACCTAATAGTCTCACAAATCTTCAAAGATAGCTCTGGGGGATAGATACTATTGGTGTTAATTACTGATGTTGCTGAGTTTGCTGAGACTTTCTTTTTAACTGCTTATAAAAGTCCTGGTGTGGCGTTACGGGTTAATGCGCTGGACTGCAAGGTTGGTTTGGACCACAAGGTTCAACAACAACATAAAAGTCTAAGAATCACTCTTCCACCTTGAAACCAAGCATATCCACTCAGGTCAGCATTTTTGCAGATTGAGCTTAAGCTATTTTTAGGTAGAATTCCAAAAACTAGCTGCAATTCAAGTGTTAAAGTGCATGCTTCTTTGACTCAACAGCGAATAGCTCTGTTTCATGGTCTCCTCCTTCCCCAAAGTTCTGGAAGAAGTAATAGAGAGGGTATTCAGGACATGCTATGCTGATATAGGAATTCCCAGGTAATGCAAAAGGTGAATAGACTCTGCTGCTAATTGAAAATTTGGAGGCTCAAGTCTACCCAGGAAAAAAGTTTTGTGATCCACTTCTGAAAAATTGTCCATTGAAAATTCTATGGAACACAGTTCTGACACACATAAGGTTGAGTATATTCTAACTCGTATCAACCCTGACTCATAGTAGCTTAGTGCTTTAACCATTCTGCTACCAAGGCTCCTAATAAAGGTTATATTTAGAATTCAGTTGAATATTAGGAAAATGTTGAAATTGCTTTTCTTGGTCAACTGAGTTTATGGACAGATATTTCTAAATATTCTATACGTATAAAGCATCTATAACTATGTAAAACATACATTTTCTAGATGCAATTATATTGTTATTTATAATATTATTGATGACTTCAAAGGAACTACAAAATCTTAAAAGTATTTTTCTCTGTAATACGTTCAATCGATCTTACACATGGATATCTTATGGCCTTATGCAGAAATGTTTGGCTTCCTTCATTGCACATTTAAAACCCATTCTTAGAAAGAAGGAAGGAAGGAAAGATAAAAGAAGGGAAGGAAGGAAGAAAGAAAGAGTTAATTCTCATTTGGGGGAAAAGAAAAGGAAAGGAGAAAACGGAGAATACATGTCTAGTTTCACAGGAATTGGTCGCTGTTTCATTCAGCATTTTGCCAAGCTCATAGAGAAATGCAAAAATGTTCACTCAGCACTTGGTTAGATTGCATCAACTTTGTGTCAGTTTTGTGTCACTTGGCTGCACCTGGGCTCTCAGTGGTTTGGCAGTTAAGAGATAGTATAGTAATCCCTCATGATGATATCTAACATAATGCAATCACTGCCATGATGGGTTTGCTCTGATGTAATCAGCTCTGATCTGATATTTGTGTTGTCAATCCTCATTTCTACCATGCTAATGAGGCCAGGTACAATCTACAGGATCAGGTTGTATCTTGAGTTAATCTCTTTTAAGATATAAAAGGAGACAGAAGTGACTAGAGACAGAGGGACTTACTACCACAAAGAAAGAAGAGCCGAGAATGGAGTACATCCTTTGGACCTTCAGTCCCTGCACTGTGAAACTCCTCGATACAGGGAAAGATGGATGCTAAATGGTATGAAGATCTCCAACGAATGTTGGACTTTCTTCCAGAGCTGATGCTTTGCATTTGTACTTCTAGCCTCCCAAATTGTGAGAGAATAAATAATTTTTGTTTATTAAAAACCATCCACTTGTAGTATTTCTGTTATAGCATCAATAGATAACTAATACCACCCATCACCTCAAACTGATGTAGCACTGAAATCACTCACTAGTCTATACCAAGAAATTTGGAAGACAGCTACCTGGCCTACAGACTAGAAGAGATCCATACTTGTACCCGTTCCTAAGAAAGATGAAACTACAGAATGCAGAAATTCTCATACAATACTGTTAAAAGCACACTCAAGTAAAATTTTTCTGAAGATAATTCAAAAGCAATCACGGCAGTACATGCACTGCACAGGAAGCTGCCAAAAATTCAAACCAGATCCAGAAGAGGACGGAAAAAAGTAATGTCATCGCTGAGGTCAGATGGCTCTTGGCTGAAAGCAGAGAATATCAGAGGTATATTTACTTGTGCTTTATTGGTTATGTGAAGGCACTTGTATTTGTGTATCCTAACAAACCAGGATAACATTGTGAAGAATGGAAATTCCAGAACATTTCACTGTGCTCATAAGGACATGCTATGTTGGATTAGGAATCCCCAGATAGTACAAATGGTGTGTAGACTCTGCTGTTAACTGAAAACTTGGAGGTTCAAGTCTACCCAGGAAAAAAAGACTGGTTAACACACTTCTTAAAACTTACCCATTGAAAACCCTGTGAAGCACAGTTCTTCTCTGACACATATGAGGTCGAGTAGACAGACCAAGAGGCAGTTGTTGAAAAGAACAAGGGTATACTGAGTGGTTTAACATTAGGAAAGATTTGTGCCAGGATTGTATTCTTAGTACATAGACTAAGAGGTAATTTGGGGAAAGAACAAAGAGCTACTGAGTGGTTTAAAATCAAGGAAGATGTACAACAGGGTTGTATCCTTTCACCATACTTATTCAATCTGTAGGCTAATCAAATAATCCTAGAAGCTGGACTATATGAAGAAGAACATGGCATCAGGATTGGAGGAAGACTCATTAGCACAATGTGACATGCAGATGACACCACCTTGCTTGATGGAGATCAAGAGGACTTGAAATATTTACTGATGACAATTACAGCCTTTAATATGGATTGCTCTTCAAGGTAAAGGAGATGGTAATCTTTAAAACTGGACCAACAAAATACCACACTAAATGGAGGAAAGATTGAGGTTGCCAAAGGTTTGATTTTACTTGGACTCACAATCTATGCTTATGGAAGCAGTAGTCGAGAAATGGAAGGACTCTGGTTCTGTGGGAGAAAGATAAGGTTTCTGCTCCTGTAAAGATTTACAGCCTGGGAAACCCTGTACAAGTTCACTATGAGTCGGGACCAACTCTAAGGCACACAATAAGATAGTTTGGTTAACTTGTTTTCTGTTGCCCTATATAACAACTCCTGCATTTCCAATCTTGATAAAGAATATCACCATTTGTGTGTGTGTGTGTATCTAATCACAAGCCTTCCAAAAGTGACTTATTCCCTCCTATGTTCATTAACAAAGAGCTCTGGTAGCGTAGAGGTTACAAATTGGGCTGCGAACCTTAAAGTCAGCAGTTTGAAACTATCAGCCATTCCACGGGAATAAACTGAGGCTTTCTGCTCCCGTAAAGATTTACAGCCTTGGGAACACTGTACAGGCTCGCTGTGAGTTGGACCGACTCCATGGCACATCACCAACACCACCATGCTCATTAACAAGGACCTTTGGTAGCATAGTGGTTATGAGTCGGCCTGCTAACCTCACGGATAGCAGTTTGAAACTACCAACTGTTCCACGGGAGAAAGATGAGGCTTTCTGTTCCTGTAAAGAGTTAATGCCTCAGAAACCCTATTCAAGGTCGGTCTGGGCCAGAACCAACTACACGGCACACCACCACCAACCACCATGTTCATCAAAAGGAGACAGTTGTTATGTTGTTATGTGCCGTGGAGTCAGTCCCGACTCATAGTGACCCTGTATAGGGTTTCCGAGGCTGTAAATCTTTACGGGAGCAGAAAGCCTCATCTGACAGTAGTGCTTATTTATCCAAGAAAAATGAGACTGGTAATATGCCTGCACCTGGTTAGAGTTCAATAACTCTTTGCTGAATGAGTGAATCATTCCTATGATCTACTGCCTTAATGATTTTAGCAAAAAGAAAAATGAATGAACTGACAAAACGTACATTTAAGAACCCATGTGAACTCTTTATCATCATGCTTTTTCTCTTCTAACTGCTCACAAACAAACCATTTGGTATTTCCCTTCAGGTAAACATCAAGCTTATTGGTTTATAATTTAATAAAGTTATGAAAATAAGTTGATTCTTTCCCTATTCCTTTTTGGAGATCAGTGTGACATTGGTCTTGGGGTCATTGCATGGAAGCAAGTTCATGTTCTGTGAATTTTCATAAATTGTTATTTGTGGCTCTACACTCTTACCTGCCATTTTTCTATTTTAGTTTTCTCTCACATGGTTAATAGGAACTCATTTGAATAGCTGTCTTTCTGTCTCTAAGAACTGAGATTCCTCTTACCAATGTTTAATCTTCCTTTTTTATCTGAAAATAGTTTTTTGTTGTTGTTTTTTGGCTACTAGTTCAATAGTTCTGTTATTTTCTGTTGTCTGTTAATATTACACAATTTTCTTTAAGTAACAGATGTTTCTTCCTTATTTTTCATGTTCTAAAAATGACTTTGAGATTCCACTTTTATTATCATTTGCATTTTTTGCAAACTTCTGCTCATTCTCAATGTTGACCTTCCTGACCCAGCATTTTCTGATTTGTTATTTTCCCTTTCTGCTTGGTGTCTTTCCTCTCCTTAGAGCCTACAGTTATATCATTTCATAAAATATCAAAAATAACATTGGTACAATAATAATAATGTTGTTTTGTTGTTAAGTGTCAGTGAGTTAGTTCTAACTTATAGAGACCTCATGTAGATTTGTTGGTGGATCTGAACTGCAAACTTGTGGTTAGCAGTCCAGTGCTAGTGCTACAGTTCCACACCAGGACTCCAATAATAATATTTGGCAACTGACATTTAAGTATTTTAATCTTTAGAATATTCCAGTGGAGTTGTCATTGTGTTCTTACTGTTGGTAGCTGCCTTCCAGGCACCTCTGTAACTCAGGATGACCTCATGCAACAGCAAGTTCAAACCATTGTGCTTCATAGGGCTTTCACTGGCTGATTTTTCACAAGTAGATCATCAGACCTTTCTTCTTAGTTCGTATTAGTCGGAAGCTTCACTGAAACCTATTCAGCATCAGAGCAACACACACAATCTCCACTGACAAACAAGTAGTGGCTGTATTTGAGGCTCATTGGTTGAGAATTGACCCCAAGTTTCCTCCAAAGAAGATAAGAACTCAGTCACCAAACCATCACTGCCTGTACCCAATGGAGTTGGTATCACTAAAATCCCTAAGTTATAGATGAGGTACCAACCAGGAGCCCACTGCTGTCTAGTTGATTTCAACTCAAAACAACTCTACAGGACAGAGTAGAGCTACTCCATACGGTTTCATAGGCTATAAATCTTTATGGGAGCACACAGTCTCATCTTTCACCCTCAGAACAGCTGGTGGATTTTAACCACTGCATAATGCTTAATACACTACAACACCAAGGCTCCTTATAGATAAGAAACAAGGCTTAATTATATTCAAAATGTTTTCACATCACAAAAGTAAACAGCTATAAATAGAAAATAAGGGGCTTCAACCTAGTTCTGAATGACTGAAAGCCAAAATCCACCACCCTGAGTTCATTGGCAAATTCCTCTTCTATGTGAAATGAATCATGGAACTGAGCTCACAAAAGGCTCCAAGGCCACATAGGAAATACACATGCATGAAGAGGGTCAAGTGTTTGCCAGGAAATCATGTTGAAATATTCTTCACTTCCACAAAGACATACATTTCTCCTAATTTTTTTTATCACTTTCCCACTTCCCAAAGAAATGCATATAAGAAAAATATTTCCCCATCATACTGTAGGTAATAATTTGAACTTGATGATAAATGGCAATAGATATCCAGGTTCTGGAATCTATAAGAAATGGGAGGTCTGAGGTGATCTGGAAAGTACATGCCTACTTTAATGTTTCTCAAGGTACAGGCCCCTGGCTAGGAGTACCACCATATCTTGGAATTTGTTAGAAATACAAATTCTCAGGCTCCATCCCAGATCTGCTATTTATTTCAGAGACTTGGAGCTGAAACCCAGAAATCTGTGTTTTAATAAGTCCTCCAGGTGATTCTGATACATGCTCAGGAATGAGAACCATGGTTCTACCTAAAGGGAACACCTGCCACTCATCTCTAGCTGATGGTTGCCAGGCGGAGAATGTAGGGCCCATTCGAAAGAGAAGGTGAAATTCTCAATTGCTTTCATTTTTCCAATTTTTAAATATTGCCTCAAATATTTTTATTACTTTATGAGTTAAACAGAGCATTTTTAGGCTGGTTTTATCCAATATGTCAGCAATTAATGACTTCTGAATTGAATCTGAGTTATATTAAATGGTAAGCTCATTGATTAACTATCTATTGAAACGACCATTTGCCTGTCAGTTTATTGTACTATAGTATCTTGAGTGTTGCTGTGATGCTGCAAACTTGTTGTTGTTGTTAGGTGTCATCGAGTCGGTACTGACCCATAGCAACCTTATGCACAACAGAATGAAAAACTGCCCAATCCTGGGCTAACCTCACTACTGTTGCCAGTGTTGTCCATCGATGCTGCCACTTGGCCAATCCATCTCGTTAGGGGTCTTCCTCTTTTTCTCTGACCCTCCACCTTACCAAATATGATATCCTTCTGCAGTGACTGGTCCCTCCTGACAATATGTCCAAAGTATGAGAGATGAAGTTTGGCCATCTTGGCCTCCAAGGAGCACCCTGGCTGCACTTCTTCCAAAATGGATCTATTGGTTCTTTTGGCAGCCCATGGCACCTTCAATACTTTCCTCTAACACCATAACTCAAAAGCATCAATTCTTCTACTGTATTCCTTATTCACTGTCCAGCTTTTGCATGCATATGAAGTTAATGAAAATACCATGGCTTGGGTCAAGTGCACCTTAGTCCTCAAGCTGACATCTTTGCTCTTCAACACTTTAAAAAGGTCTTGTGCAGCAGATTTGCCTAATGCAATACGTCATTTGATTTCTTGACTGCTACTTCTGTGAGTGTTGATAGTTGATCCAAAAAGAATGAAGTCCTTGACAACTTCAATCTTGTCTCCGTTAATAAGAATGTTGTTTATTGGTCCAGTGGTGAGGATTTTTGTTTACTTGACATTGAGATGCAATCCATACCAAAGGCTATGCTCTTTGATCTTCATCAGTAAATGTTTTAAGTTCTCTTCACTTTCAGCAAGCAAGGTTGTATCATCTATTGCAAATACTAGTAGGTTCCAGACTAAAACAGACTAGGAAGGAGAGGCAGACCACGATTGAATAGTTAGTCACTGAACACCTCATGAATAGCAGCAGAACATAGTGTGATATACTGCTGGAGGATGAGCTGTCCAGGTTGGCAAGCACTCCAAAATATAACTGAGGAAGAACTGCTTCTTCAAAGTAGAGTTGACTTTAATGACATAGTAAAGCTTCAGGACCTTCATTTGCTGATGGGGCACATCTAAAAATGAAAAGAAACAGCTGCAAACATCCATTAATAATCAGAACCTAGAACGTACAAAGTATGAATGTAGGAAAATTGGGAGTCATCAAAAATGAAGTGAACTTTCAGTTCTGGTATTGGCTGTTTTGAAAGAGCCAATCATACAGTTTACTATGCTGGGAATGACAAACTGAAGAGGAATAGTGTCACCTTCTTTGTCAAAAAGAATGTTTCAATATCTATTTTGAAGTCTGATGCTGTCTGTGATAGGATAATATCCACATGCCTATAAGGAAGACCAATTAATACCACTACTATTCAAATGTATACACCAACCACTGGAGCTGGTATTAATGAAATTGAAGAATTCTGTCAACTTTTTCAGCCTGAAATTTATCAAACATGCAATCAAGATGTAATGATAATTACTGGTGATTGGAATGCACAGGTTGTAAACAAAGAAGAAGGATCAGTAGTTGGAAAATATGGCCTTGGTAACAGAAATGATGCTGGGATCAGAGACCACATGATAGAATTTTGCAAGACCAATAACCAATACAAAAGTAAATACCTTTTCTCAACAGCATAAATAGTGACTATACACACTAACCTCAACAGATGGAATAAACAAGACTCAAATTGGCTTCATTTGTGAGAAAAAAAGATGAAGAAGCTCAATTGTTGGTAAGTGCCATTGAGTCAGTTCCAACTCACAGCAATCCTCTATAGGGTTTCTGAGAAGCAGCTGGTGAGTTTGAACTGCCAACCTTGTGGTTCAAACTGACCTTGTGGTCTACAGCTTATCCTGTAATACCACACCAGGACTCCTGGAGAAGCTCAAAAACATCAGCCAAAAAAAGGCCAGAGGACAACTTTGGAAGAGGCCAGGGACCAATTGCTCCTATGCAAGTTCAGGTTGACACTGAAGAAAATTAAAACAAGTTCACAAGATCCAAAACATGACCTTTAGTATATCCCACTGGAATTTAGAGGTCATATCTCTTAAGCAGATTTGATAGATACTTACAACCAAGGACCAGCAGACCTATGGGATGACATCAAGAATGTCTTACATGAAGAAAGCAAAAAGTCATTAAAAAGATAGAGAAGAAAGAAAAGATCAAGATTAATGTCAGAAGAAACTCTGTAAATTGTTCTTGAAATTACAGAAGCTAAAGCAAATGGAAGAAATGAAAAAGTGAAAGAGTTAAACAGAAAATTTCATAGGGCAGTTTCAGAAGACAAAGTTAAGTATTATAATGAAATGTGCAAATACCTAGAGTCAGAAACCCAAAAGGGAAGAACGTGCTCAGCATTTCTCAAGTTAAAAGAATTGAAGAAAAAATCCAAGCCTCGTGTTGGAATATTGAAGGTTTATGTGGGCAAAATACTGAATGGCACAGGAAGCATCAAAAGAAGATAGAAAGAATACAGAGTCACTGTACCAGAACAAATTAGCCAGTGTTCAAGAATTTCAAGAGGAAACAGAGTAGTGTTGTTTCACCATGCTTATTTAATCTGTATACTCAACAAAAATTATAAGAAACTGGATTATATGGGAAAAGAAAGTAGCCTCAGGATTAGAAAAAGACTCAATAACAACCTGCTATATATGCAGATGATAGAGTCCTGGTATGGCACTGTGGGTTAATGCAAATCAAAGCCATTTGAGCTGCAACATCGGAGGTTCAAGCTCAACAGCTTCTCCTCCAAAACCACATACAGGGTCTCTAAGGATCGGAACCAACGCGACAGTTAATACCATCAGAAAACCAAAAAGGAAGAACATGCTCAGCATTTCTCAAGCTGGGGGAACTGAAGAAAAAAGTCAAGCCTTGACTTTCGTTATTAAAAGATTCTCTGGGCAAATTATTGAATGATGTAGAAAGCATCAAGAGAAGATCGAAGGAATACGCAGAGTCATTGTACCAAAAGGAAATGGTTAATGTTCAACCGTTTCAAGAGGTAGCATATGATCAAGAGCCAATGATACTCAGGGAGGAAGTCCAAAGTGCACTGAAGGAATTGGCAAAGAACAAGGCACCAGGAATTGATAGAATAAAAATTGAATTATTTCAAGAAAGTGAGGCGGCACAGGAGGCACTCACTCATCTCTGCCAAGAAATGTGGAAGACAGCTATCTGGCCGACTGATTGGAAGAGATGCATATTTGTGCCCATTCCAAAGAGAGGTGACTCAATGGATTGCAGAAATCATTGGACAATTTCTTTGATATCTCATGCAAGTAAAGTTTTGCTAAAGGTAATACAGAAACGGCTACAATCATACATTGACAGAGAACTTCCAGAGGTTCAAGCTAGATTCAGAAGAGACCATAGAACAAGGGATATCATTGCTGATGTCCGATGGATCTTGGATGAAAGCAGAGAATATCACAAAGATGTTTACCTGTGCTTTATTGACTACACAAAGGCTTTCAATTGTGTGGATCATGACAAGCTATGGCCAACGTCACGAAGTATGAGTATTCCAGAACACTTAATTGTGGTCATGAGGAATCTGTACCTAGACCAAGAAGCAGTTGTTCGAACAGAACATGGGAACACTGAATGTTTTAAAATTAAGAAAGGTGTGCGACAGGGTTGTATTCTTTCACCATATTTATTCAACCTGTATGCTGAGCAAATAATGCAAGAAGCTGGGTTCTATGAAGAAAAACGTGACATCAGGATTGAATGAAGACTCAATAACAACCTGCGATATTCAGATGATACAACCTTGCTTGCTAAAAGTGAAGAAGACTTAAAACATTTACTGATGAAGATCAAAGAGCACAGCCTTTGATATGGATTACATCTCAATGTAAAGTAAACAAAAATCCTCACTATTGGACCAATAAACAACATTCTTATCAATGGAGAAAAGATTGAAGTTGTCAAGGATTTCATTCTTCTTGGATCATCTATCAACAATCACAGAAGCAGCAGTCAAGAAATCAAATGACATATTGCATTAGGCAAATCTGTTGCACAAGACCTTTTTAAAGTGTTGAAAAGCAAAGATGTCAGCTTGAGGACTAAGGTGCACTTGACCCAAGCCATGGTATTTTCAGTAACCTCATATGCATGCAAAAATTGGACAGTGAATAAGGAAGACCATAGAAGAACTGATGCTTTTGAATTATGGTGTTGGAGGAGAATATTGAAAGTGCCATGGGCTGCCAAAAGAACCAATAGATCCATTTTAGAAGAAGTGCAGCCAGAGTGCTCCTTGGAGGCCAAGATGGCCAAACTTCATCTTTCATACTTTGGACATATTGTCAGGAGGGACAAGTCCCTGCAGAAGGATATCATGTTTGGTAAGGTGGAGGGTCAGAGAAAAAGAGGCAGACCCCTAAGGAGATGGATTAGCCAAGTGGCAGTATCAATGGACTCAAGCATGGAAACAGTATAGTGAGGTTGGCCCAGGATCAGGCAGTGTTTCGTTCATCTCTTATACTGTCTAAAGAAGGTATTTGAAACGAACAAATCATTGGTTTTTCAGAATTCTAATATGTGTTATCCAGCATTATTTCTATCACCAAGGCCATATTTTCCAACTTTGCTCCCAACCTTTGCATTCCAATCACCAGTAATGAACAATACATCTTGATTGCATGTTTGATCAATTTCAGATTGAAGAAGTTGGTAGAATTCTTCTATTTCCTCCTCACTGGCTTTTGTGGTTGGTGCATACATTTGAATAATAGTGGTATTAACTGGGCTTCCCTGTAGGTGCATGGATATTATCCTATCACAGATGGCGTTGTACCTCATGACTGATCTGGATATGTTCTTTTTGACAATGAATGCAATACCATTCCTCTTCAATTTGTCATTCCCGGCATAGTAAACCATGGGGTTGTCAAGATTCAAAATGGCCAATACCAGTCAATTTTAGTGCACGAATGCCTGATATCGATGTTTATGCATTCCATTTCATTTTTGAGAATTTCCAATTTTCCCAGATTCATACTTCATACATTGCATGTTCCAATTTTCAGTGGATGTTTACAGCTGTTTCTCTTCATTCTGAGCCATGCCCCATCAGCAAATGAAGGTCCTGTGGGCTTTTCTCCCACGAGCTTTACTCCATTCACGTTATCATGGTCAACTCTGCTTTGAGGTGGCAGCTCTTCCCCAGTTGCATTTTGAGTGCCTTCCAACCTGAGGGGCTCCTTTTCTAGCATTATATCTGACAGTGTTTCTCTGCTATTCATAAGGTTTTCAGTGACTAAACATTCGGAAGTAGTTCGTCACTCTTTCTTCCTAGTCTTTCTTTGTCTGGAAGCTCATCTGAAACCTGTCCACCATGGATGACCCTGCTGGTTATTTATAATACTGGTGGCATAGCTTTCAGAATCATAGCAACTCACAAGCCACCACAGTATGACAAACTGACAGATGAGTGGTGGTTATTTGGTTTCAAGTGGAAACTGTCACTGTAAATTTTGAGGACATCTGTGTGCATGCGCAGTAGAACGCTCTGGGGGTGGGGTGGGGTATCCATTCACTCAGGCATCCCCTCTAGTCACCAGAATGGAGGTGCGCAGACAGTGAGAGACCAGTGAACAGATACCAAAAAATGAATGTCCACATCTGTATCTCTGTGGTTTTGTCAGGCGTTCAAGGATATTCTGATCCTTCCCCCACTTGGTCTCCCCCAAGATGGCATCTCCGGGAATAGCTGAGCATCTTGAATTAGAAAGCAATGGATTTCTTGATTCTGCTACAAATCCACTAAGCTGTAAGCCTTCTAATCTTCTAATTATACCTTTATATGTGCTTCAGAGTTCTAGCACCATCTCTTGAGCCTGTTTGGCCCGGTATTCTATTCTGTGTTGTTGATGATGGAGCTCCTCACTGCATGTCTACCCAATCTGCCATCTTGTTTAAATATATTTTATTTGGACTAAACCCATGCATATATGAACTGGGAACCCTAGTAGCTATACTTTTTGACTAACCCTTGTTTACTCTGTAAAACTGTACTATGTTCCAAAACAATTAACTTCTGGAAAATGACCTCTTTAAAAGTTAGTTGTACCTTGCCCTTAATTTACTATGAGAGTCCCACAGTTAAAACCCATTGGTATTGTCCACAAGTTACAGTCTCACTTACTTATTAATTCTTATGAGTTTTTCAAGCCCCAAATTTAATTTTTTTATTTCTCATTTCCTTTATGAGGACAAAATATATTAGCACAGTTCAGTCATGCTGACCCAATCAAGGTCTTTCATCCGGCAAAATCTAAGACACAGTATTGATGTCATACCTACCCTGAAAGACTGACCTCTCACTTTTAGGTGCAGTTTTCATTTAAAGCATTATAGGTTCCCATGGTGAAATGAATTAAATCAGCAGTAAATAGTCTCACACTTCATTATCATCTTAATGAAAATGTGGTAGAGAAATCCCCATGAGCTGCTTATTTCTTTTATGAATTGGAAATTCAGGGTCACAAATACAAGTACTTAGTAAAGGAAGCTATGGCCCATTCAGACAAAAGAAAATTCTAGACTGGGAATACAAAAACCAGTTGTCATAGAGTTGATCCTGATCCATGACAACTTCAGATATGTCAAAGTAGAACTGTGCTCCACAGAGATTTCAATGGCTGATTTTTCCAGAGGTAAATTGCCAGGTCTTTCTTCTGAGATATCTCTAGATGGACTCAGATATTTAACAGTCTAGCATTTACACTACCCAGGGACTATGGCCAGGAATGCATTGTTGTCAAATGTTGTCAAGTCAGTTCCTACTCATAGCAGCCCTATGTATAGGGTTTCCAAGGAGCAGCTGATGGGTTTGAACCACCAACCTTGTGATTAGCAATTCAGTGCTTGTCCTACAGTGCCACACCAGGACTCCTGGCCAGGAATGTAAGTGGAACATATTCAACAAAACGACTAGAAGAGTGTACTTTGAAACACAATAGTCACTTGGAAATGCTTCATCGTCTAAGAACTATCTTTACAATGTAGGATCCCTGGTGACACTGTGGATTGGGCATTGGGCCAAGCACAGATCTGCAGTTCAAACCCACCAGCTGCTCCAAGCGATATAGATGAGGTTGTCTACTCCCGTAAAGATTGTCAGTCTAGGACAGAGTTTTGTTGTGTCCTATAGGGTCGCTATGGGTCGGAACCGACTCGATGGCACATAACAACAACAACAACATAGGATCACTGTGAGTCTGAACTGACACAATGGCAGTGAGTGGGTGTGCTGGTGGGTAGATGAGATTATAGAGGAACTGGTACAGAGGAAAATGTGAAACAAAATTTTAAAATCTGTAGTTTATATGGTCCTGTATAATAACTGCATGCTTTTTACCTATCTCTAGACTCATTTCTGATAGTCTAGCCTCCATTTATAGGCAATGCTCAAATATAGTATGTGGATGACAAAGGCTTGCTAGATACAGCGTGAGTAAGACCAGCAGGAAATAGATGTGGCATGTTGCGTGCAGGAAACTGGCTCAAACACTTCTGAAGTACGGGAAGAGCTCCTTTCCCAGAACCTTTGGACCCTAGAAAGAGACAGACTGTCTCAGTGCCCAGTAAATATAAACAGAAAGGAGGCAAATAGATTACCCTTCACTGTGGTGTTGGTGGTGGTTATGTGCCACGGAGTTGGTTCCGACTCATAACGACCATGTGTAGGGTTTCCAAGGCTGTAAATCTTTACAGGAGCAGAAACTTCATCTTTCTCCCACAGAAATGCTGGTAGTTTTGAACTGCTGACCTTGAGATTAGCAGCCCATCTTGTAACCACTGCACTACCAATGTTCCTATCCTTCACTGTGGATGTTCTTTAGTGATACTGCAGAAACAGGTAACACTTAGGCCTTCAGGCAGGCCAAGAACATTTCCAATACCTCAGCCCCTAATGGGATTAAGTCCTGCCCAAGACATTCTGATGATGGCTGGATGTTTTGTGAAAAGAATTAGTAGGACTGTGATCCAGACTGAAAGGAACAGTCAACTTTCATAGAATTAAGGATGCCATGATTTATTTGCTTACGGGCCATCTTTTGTTAAAAACAAGCCTAAATTAGCCTACCCCTGGCTTGGTAGAGTTGGGAGTGAAGCAAACTATGGCTGTTGTTGTTAAGTGCCGTCGAGTTGGTTCCTATCCAAAGCGACCCTATATAGGTTTCCAAGGAGCAGCTGGTAAACTTGAACTGCCAACCTTGTAGTTCAAGCCAACTTTGCAGTCCAGCACATTAATCCACAGCACTACACCAAGACTCCACAAATTATAGTGGCAGCCTCCAATTACTCCAAGGCAAAAACATGTGAACAAACTATTACTGGCTTAATATATTATAAACTACACAAATTATAATCCAGGATTTTGATAATAAACAGAATTGGCATTTAGAACTGATAGCCAGAAAGTATTATCTTTATGTTAGATATTAAAACTACATAGCAGTGAACCCATAGGCATTGTTGTTTTGTTGTTGTTGTGTGCCGTTGAATCAATTTGGACTCATCACAACCCTGCATAGGGTTTCTGAGAGTGACTGGTGGGTTTAAACTACTGATCTTATGGTAGTTTTATCCTATCACAGTCCAGTGTTTATCCATTACCAGGTAGCTGGATATTGTTCCTTAAATAGAGTTTTCTTAATTAACTCTTAGTATATTATAAGCAGTAACTATAGCAGCAGATTAGAATAAATACTATTAAACTCTCTTAAAATTGGTGGAATGTGAGGTTAAATTCATGTTACTTTACATTATTTCTTTTTCTACTCAACAGAGATAAATTGGTGTGAAATTGGGACTATCCATTTGTCGGTTTGTCTTACTGTGGTTGCTCCTGTATTGCTATGATACTGAAATCTTTGTCATTGGTATTTCAAAAACCAGTATTACCACCCATGATGGACAAGTTTTCAGTGGCGCTTTCAGAGTAAAACACACTAGGAAGAAAGCCCTGGTGGCATACTTCTGAAAATTATCCAAAGAAAACCCTATGAATCAAAGAATATTGTCTGAGATGCAGAGATGTAGACTCTCTTACTTTGGGCACATCATCAGGAAGAATCAATCACTGGAGAAGGATATCACCGTTGGAAAAGGGGAGGGCCAGCAACGGCCAGGGAAACCCTGAACAAGATGAACTGACACATGGCTGCAAAAGTGGACTCAAACATACCAATAAACATGAAGATGGTACAGAATCTGGCAATATTTCATTCTGTTGTACATGGAATTACCATGAGTCAGAGCTAACTCGACAGTGATTAATAACAACAAATAAGAAAGAAACTGAGCAAAGAGTTATTTATCATGCATCTCTATGTTGTTGTTTGTTGTTGTTGTTGTCAGGTGCCATCGAGTCGGAACCGACTCATAGCGACCCCATGCACAGCAGAACGAAACAATGCTCGATCC
>NW_006408526.1:19390364-19396178 GCF_000296735.1 Chrysochloris asiatica
TATCATTGGCTCTTGTTCATATGGTATCTCTTGAAATGGTTGAACATTAACCATAAGATATATATCTTATATGCATCTCTATGGTAGGTGCTTTATCTGGGCTAAAACATTAAAAATAATCAAAGAAACATTTGTGATTGTTGTTGTTTGGTGCCATCTAGTCAGTTCCATTCTGACTCATAGTGACCCTATATACCACAGAACAAAACACTGGCAGATCCTGAGTGATCCTCACAGTGACTGCTATGCTTGAGCCCCTTACTGCAACCACTGCATCAATCTAGCTGGTTGGGGAAAGGATCCTCTTTTTCACTGATCTCTACTTTACTAAGCATGATATCCTTCTCCAGGGACTAGTCCCTCCCTGATAACATGTCCAAAGTGAGAAACAAAGTCTCATCATCCTCACTTCTAAGGAACGTTCTAGCTGTACTTCTTCCAAGACAATGTTTGTTTGTACTTCTGGCAGTCTGTGGTATGTTCTTTATTCTTTGCCAACACCATAATTCAAATGCAACATTTCTTCCTATGATATAAACCAAATCAAACCCACTGCCATGGCACCCATTCTGACTCATAAGGACCCTCTGTAGGGTTTCTGAGGCTAAAATCTTTAAGGAGCAGAAATCCTCATTTCTCCCTCAGAGCAACTGTTGACCCTGTGGATAGCAGTCCAACATGTAACCCACTAAGTCACCTGAAATATAGGTGTTAATATTACTATTCTATAAATGAGGAAAATGAGAGACTTAAGAAAATAAGTAGCTTGTTGAAGGTCATGGAGCTAGTGTATGGCAGCAGCAAGCAGGAGGCAATCATAGGCATTTCACTTGGGTTTTTGTTTGTTTTTCATCCCAAATTCTATGCTCTTTGGAGTCCTTGAGTGGCACCGTGAGATAAGCACTGGACCAAAGGTCCATTTGAACTAAAAGGCCGGGGGTTCAAACTCACCAGTCACATCTTGGAAACCCTATACAGGGTCACTATGAGTTGAAACCAACTTGACAGCACTTAACAACAACAAAGCTCCTTCATAGGGCATCTGAGTTACCATCTGGGCCAAGTTACAGAGGAAAGAACCAATGATTACTTCCATTCTCCTTTTAAGATGAGAAAACTGCAGCTCAGAGAAGTTATGTGTCTTCCTAAGACTTCAAAATCCTTGTCCAATACTTCTTACATCTTGCAAATTACTGTTGTTGTTGTTGTTGTTAAGTGCGGTCAAGTCAATTCCAACCCATAGCGACCCTGTACAGGGTTTCCTAGGAGCAGCTAGTGAGCTTGAACCACCGACCTTGCAGTTCAAACGGCTTTGCAGTCTGGCACATTAACCTACAGTGCCACACCAGGACTCCAGTATTATATTAAATCCGGTATTTATCTGCGGTTTTTTGTTTTGTTTTAATCTGTTTTTAAATTAATTATTTGAAACCTTTGTTGAACCTTTGCTGTTTAACCTAGATGAGACCCAAGGTCACCCTGACTCTTAAAACCTAACCAAGATCATCTCTAGTCCCTCACATACCTCCTGTTGAAAGTCCAACTCTCCCTCCAAGATTTGTGTATATTCCCTCCAGCCTTATGCTCTCCTGATCACCTCTTACTTCCACGGACTTCTTGTTCTCCACTTGCATCTTGCAACTTTTTCTTTATTGCCAACTGGATGTTTGAACGGGGATTCAATGATCTTTTTCAGTTTTACATTCAAACAAAAAGAAAATGATTCACACCAAGACTTTGTGTAACAGATAGAAATAGATAGGATTTGCATTTCTGACCTACAAACCAGTAGAATTGAACAAAGTTCATCTCTGCTCTTCAGTATCTTTCGGCTGATCTTACATGGTGCTCAGCCATTCTCTCTCCTCTGCCCACCACAACCATTGTTTTTTAATGCATAGTAATTTGGTGCTCCATTTGTTCCGCCCTCAGCTGTGTAATTCCTATAATGGGGCCATTTTACACCCAAAGACTCCGTCAATGTTGGCAGTTCAAACCCACCAGCTAGCTGCTCTTCGGAAACTGTATACATGGTCGCTATGAGTTGCAAGCAACTCGAAGGCAGTTTAAGAACAACAACAACTCTATCAAGATATTTTCTTTATTAAAAACAACTTGCTTCTTCCCAAAGGAAATTGTACTATCAGCTATTAACAAAACAATAGGATTTCTTTTAAGCACCCATCAACTACATAACATATTCTTAGAAATATACAGGAAGAAAAATGGCTCAACCAGTAGCTAATCTAATGAGAAGATAAATGCACATAGCCCAATTACTCTTGGGCCTCCCCAACCTGTAAAAATAAAGAGATCACATGACATTTACCAATCTAGTCTAGGTAACATGCCCATCATCTCCAGGAACCCTGTACGATGCACTGACAGACTTAAGGAAATCCAATCTAACAGAAATTCAGTCAACACAATTGTGAAAAGTATATAACTTAGAGAAGGGAAACATATCTGAGGGTAGAAGAAGGGAGAGTTACTGGGGGGTGGGGTGGGGGGGAACCACAAAAAATGGGCCACCTGAGATTTAAGTCAGTTATTTCAGTTTCTGATCCCAAGTTGCCATGGTTCCATGTAACAGCTTCTAAATGTCCATTTCATCTATCTTACCCTCCACCCCCAACAACAACAGCAAAATGAGAAAGAAAAACCCTAAGGTTGTCTGGGGTTTCCACTTCTGGCCAAATGGAAAGTATTGATACTCAAAATATAACTGAGAATAGAAATACGTTAAACTTCATGTTACTATGCTTCTATCATAAGGAAAGAGAAAACTAGCAACGTCTGTGAAATGACAGTTTAACGAAGTGATTAAAAAGATGCTGCTACTACAGGTTTTTCCATCCCTTATCCACTACTCCAAATTCCAAAGTACTCTAAAACCATAACTTTTTTTATTCATAAAGTTTCTAGCAATATCATTTGATGCCAAAACCGGAATTGAATTAATCCGAGGCCAGAGTGAATCTCCATTCTTCCTACTTCATGGAAAAAGTCATACATTTCCTTGAAAAATGAAAATATTTTATTATAGGAACTCCTTCAACCACACAGGGGTGATATGGAAAATAAGGAACATTTAAGGTCTGCCTATCTAAACTCTAAAATAGCCTAAGTTCCTAAACACATTTGGTGCCAAGAGTTTCAGTTAAAAGATTGTGGACCTAAATTGGCATCTACACGAAGGAAACTGAGGGCTAAGTAAGGGGAAATAGTGAGAAAAATTTAGAAACCGCTATGGTTCTGGTGGCCCTGTTTTCAGAAGCAGTCATTGAAACACGTGACCTGTGAATGGCAGAGAATATTAGACTCTGTATTACAGAGTCAGCAAGCCACGTGGAAGTTACAGCAAGTGTAAGTATGTCATCTAGACAATGCCAGACTCATCTACTAGCCCCTACTGCCCGGCCACTTGGAGTCCCTGGCCATTTGTTCTCCCAGCAAACAGTTAATGTGTTTGGCCTTTAACCAAAAGGTTAGAGGTTCAAATCTACCAAGAAACACCTTAGAAGAAAGGATCTACTTCTGAAAAATCAGCTAGTGATAGCTTTAGGAATCATAGTTCTACTCTGTAACATATTAAATCATTGTGAGTATGAATCCACTCAAGAGAATCTAGATTTTTTTCCTCCAGCTATTACCACTGCCTAAGGAGCTCTGGTAGCGTAGTGGTTACAAATCAGACTGCTAACCTCAAGGTCAGCAGTTTGAAACTACCAGTTGTTCCTTGGGAGAAGGATGAGGCTTTCTGCTCCCGTAAAGACTTACAGTCTTGGAAATCCTGTACAGGGTCGCTATGAATCAGAACCAACTCCACGGCACATAACAACAACAACAATTCACCACTGCCTACAAAATAGGATAATAAAGCCATGATAATGAGATCCCACTCTTGAGGGAAATTTCCCAAGATCTTCCATGTTTTTAGAAATCTGATCATTTTAGTTGTTTATAGTGTTTGTAATGTGTATCTTTATTTTCATTAATAAACAAACAAACATTATTTTAAAAGGAAAAAAAAAAGAAGAAGAGGAAAATGGGAGTGAGAAGTAAACCCAACTTTAGTGGAGTTGTTTCTCAAACTTAGTTACATGTCAGAATTCCTTGGGAAGCTTTTTAAATTGCTGATCTCTGGACAGTGAATCACAAGGTTAGCATTTCAAACTCACCAGCTGCTCCTCAGAAATCTTATACAGGTGGTTACGAGTTGGAACCAACTTCACAACACTTAAAAACAACAACAACAAAGCCCATC
This sequence comes from Chrysochloris asiatica, assembly GCF_000296735.1. Taxonomy (NCBI): domain Eukaryota; kingdom Metazoa; phylum Chordata; class Mammalia; order Afrosoricida; family Chrysochloridae; genus Chrysochloris; species Chrysochloris asiatica. The sequence continues at coordinate 19,394,632 of NW_006408526.1, forward strand.
TCAGACCCACTGAAAAATTTAAATGATGGAGCCAAGGCATGGGGAGTTTTCAAAGTGCTCCAGGTAATTTTGATGTGTAGACTGAGTTAAGAATCACTACCTTAAACCTTTTTTTTTTAGAGCAAGAAAGAAAAAGACCTTTTCCTTACTTCTACATAAGAAATGAAAGTACGTAAGACCCAGAAAAGTCCAAAGACGAGTACTGGCTATACTTTACTGTTCTTGTTTTAATCACATGTACAAACCACACAACGGAAGTTTCACTTCTGTAAAAACTATCAGTTTCTCTTTCAGACTTATTGCTTGCAATTATAGATGCATAAAATAATTTTCTACCCATGATTTCATCCTCATTGATTTCAATTTAGCATTTTACATTTATATACTTTAAAGGATTAAGGGAATGTCTGCTTTATATCAGACCATCTTGCTAGAGGTTAGAGATCATAGACTGAATAAAATGAAGACCTTGCCTTCAAGAGCTCATAGTTCAGTAAGGTGCTGGACAATAAAGTAGCCACAGGTTGGGAGCAAAGAGGAAGGATCAGTGGTTGGAATATATGGCCTTGGTGATAGAAATGATGCAGGAGAACACATGATAGAATTCTGCAAAACCAATGATTTGTTCATTTCAAATATCTTCTTTAGACAACATAAGAGATGACTAGGCACATGGACCTCACCAGATAGAATACATAGAAATCAAATTGACTACATCTGTGGAAAGAGACAATGGAAAAGCTCCATATGATCAGTCAAAACAAGGCCAGGGGCAGACTGTGGAACACACCATCAGTTGCTCATATACAAATTCACACTGAAGTTGAAGAAAATGAAAACAGGTCCATGAGAGCCAAAATATAACATTGAATATATCCCACCTGTATCTAGAGATCATCTGAAGAACAGATTTGATACATTAAACACTAAAGACTGAAGACCAGAAGAGTTGTGGGATGACATCAAGAACACCATACATGAAGAAAGCAAAAAGTCATTGAGAAGACAAGAAAGAAGGAAAAGGTCAAAATGAATGTCAGAAGAGACACTGAAACTTGCTCCCCAGTGTAGAGATGCTAAAGCAAATGGAAGAACTGTGGAGGTCCAAGAAAATTTCAAAGATCAGCTCGAGAAATAAAGCCAAATATTACAACAAAATGTGCAATGATCAGAAATCAGAAAACCAAAAAGGAAGAGCATGCTCAGCATTTGTCAAGCTGGAGAAACTGAAGAAAAAATTTAAGCCTCGACTTTCATTATTGAAAGAGTCACAGGGCAAATTACTGAGTGATGCAGAAAGCATCAAAAGAAGATGGAAGGAATACACAGAGTCACCGTACCAAAAGGAAATGGTTAATGTTCAACTGTTTCAAGAGGTAGCATATGATCCAGAGCCAATGATACTTAGGGAGGAAGTCCAAGGTGCATTGAAGGAATTGACAAAGAACAAGGCACCAGGAATTGATGGAATAAAAATTGAGTTCTTTCAAGAAAGTGAGGCAGCACAGGAGGCACTCACTCATCTCTGCCAAGAAATTTGGAAGACA
>NW_006408526.1:19397336-19399693 GCF_000296735.1 Chrysochloris asiatica
TGGTAAGGTGGAGGGTCAGAGAAAAAGAGGAAGACCCCCAACAAGATGGATTGGCCAAGTGGCAGCATCAATGGACTCAAGCATGGCAACAGTATAGTGAGGTTGGCCCAGGATCAGGCTGTGTTTCATTCTGCTGTGCATAAGGTCACTATGAGTCAGTACCGACTCGATGGCACCTAACAACAAGTCACTTTTGGAGTCCTGGTGTGGGGCACTGCAGAATAAGCACTAGCCTGCTACCCACAAGGTCAACAGTTCAAAACCACCAGCTGCTCCTTGGAAACCGTATACAGGGTTGCTATGAATTGGAATTAACTCAAATTTACTTGACTGGAACATGTGGCTATTTACATTTCCATTTCATTTAATATTTGGCTTTCAGCCACATAATAATTTTTCAAGTAGCCAGTAGCCACATAAATGAACAGAGCCGGTTCCTTTTTGGCAAGGGATGATAGCCCGAAGAAGCTCTAGATGGAGACAGTTGGGTAAAACATGCCACAAACTTCAGTCAGAAACAGAATTCCTCTGGCTAATCCCTTCTCCTCCTTCAGGTCTCCTTCACAGGGATCTGCTGGATCCCTGATTAAATTGCATTCCTTGTTTTTGTTTCTCAGAAATTTTTTTTATGTGTGGGGTTTTGTTTTTTTTTTTTTCATTGCACTCATTACAATTTAAATACTTGTCTTAATTATACATCTAGTGTCTATTTTCCTACTGGATAATAGGATATGTAAGATCAGGAATCAAGCTTGCTGTTTGTTGTGGTTTGGTTTGGTTTTGGTTAGGTTGTTTGGTTGAGTTTGGTTTTTTTAAGAATTTTTTTCATTTGGTAAGGTTTTTGTTTTTGTCTTTTGCTGCTGGACTCTCCAGGCAGTGCCTAATATGTTAACTGCCCTGTTATGCCACATTCATGGTCAGCTGTAGATTGAACTGCTGTGATCCAGAGGAATGTTTACTGGCTACTTTCTAGATGTAGTTCACCAGGTCTTTCTTCATAGTCCATCATAGTCTGGAAGCTATCATAGTAACCCACACATATCCACTAACAAAAGAGGTGGCTGTGCTTGAAGTCTCCTACATGCAAGGTGAAAATTCTACCCCTGAACATCCAGTGCCCCACAACTGATACACTGTCGTTGTTAAGTATTGTCAAGTAGGCTCCAACTCATAACAATTCTGTATAAAGTTTCCCAGGCTATAAATCCTTGTAGGAGCAGAAATTCACAACTGATACATTGTTGTAAAGTACCTATTTAGTTCCTGCTCCTAGCAACCCTGCACAGGGTTTCCAAGGAGCAGCTGATGGGTTTGAACCACCAACCTTGCAGTTAGTAACCCAGTGCTTGAACTGGAACTGACTTGAAGGCACTTAACCACAACAGTATGTATATATATATATATATATGCCTTCAAGTTGATTCCAACTCATAGCAATCCTGTATAGGGTTTCCAAGACTTTTATATCTTTGTGGGAGCAGAAAGCCTCATCTTTCTCCTCCAGAGCAACTGTCAGGTTCAAACTGTGGACCTTATGGTTCACAGTCCAGTGTTTATCATACAGAGCCACCACATTCATACATATATAGAAGATAGAAGGAATATACCAAGTCACTGTACCAAAAAGTAATGGACGATGTTCAACCATTTCAAGAGACAGCATATGATCAAGAGCCAATGGTACGGATGGAAGAAATTCAAGGTGCACTGAATACGTTGGCAAAAAACAAGGTTCCAGGAATTGATGGAATACAAATTGAAATGCTTTGACAAACAGCTACAGGGCTAGAGGCACTCATTCATCTATAACAAGAAATTTGTAAGACAGATCCTTAGTCAACTGATTGGAAGAGATCCATATTTGTTCTCATTCCAAAGAAAGGTGATCCAAAGGAATATGGAAATCATCGAATAATATCATTAATATTACACGCAAGCAAAATTTTACTGAAGGTAATTTTAAAATGATTGCAGCATTACATTGACAGGAAGCTGTCAAAAATTCATGCTGGACTCAGAAAACTCAGAATGTGGAATGAGGAATATGATCCCTGATATCATGTTGTTGTTAAGTGCCGTCGAGTTGGTTCCGACACATAGCGACCCTGTACAGGGTTTCCAAGGCTGTAAATCTTTACGGGAGCCGAAAGCCTCATCTTTCTCCTGCGGAACAGCTGGTAGTTTCTAACTGTTGGCCTTAAGGCTCACAGCCCAATTCGTAACCACTACGCTACCAGAGCTCCTTTGACATCATGTAGATATTAACTAAAAGCAGAGAACACCAAAGAGATGTCTACTTGTGCTTTATTGACTCTGCAGAGGCAGAGTCTGTGTGGATCATCATTGTGTGGATCATC
>NW_006408526.1:19400903-19402249 GCF_000296735.1 Chrysochloris asiatica
AAAACTTCTACCTTTACAATTGTGACAGTTGCAATTAGTCATGATAACAAATATTCACTATTGAATCTTATGAATCTTATCCCCATCTCTTTTCACCAGACCCATCTAGACAAGATGACAATTATTAAGTGGGGACTCTTTCTTTCCCCCCATACTCTTAAACTAAACTCCCTCTTGAAACCTTGTAAGCCAGTGCCTTTATTGCCCCCTCATTTTAGGTAGCCAAGTCTAAGTTGCCCGTTCCTAACTACCATGTGTACAGAGAGGATAGCATTGATACTTGATGTGAAGAGTCCTTCCCTCTCTATTGATATTTAGAGTAACTACTCTGGTAGCGTAGTGGTTACAAATTGGGCTGCGAACCTCAGGGACAGCATTTTGAAACTACCAGCTGTTCCACGGGAGAAAGATGAGGCTTTCTGCTCCCGTAAAGATTTACAGACTTGGAAACCCTGTACAGGGTCGCTATGAGTCAGAACTAACTCCACGGCACATAACAACAACAACAACAACAACCGCTCTGAGTATAGGTCAGGTTCATCAAATTGAAGCAATTTGCCCTTGTTTCCTTTATCCAAAAAAAAAATTTTTTTTTTTTTCTATATTCTAGTCGAGTTGTTTATCGAGCCATCCAGGCTAGGTCAAAAGGGTACTGAATGCAAGTTTGGGTGTTCTTATGCATCTTCCCTCACTTCATATCAGCTGGATGCTTCACTCTCAGCTCTAGTCCTCTATGGCTAAGTCCTTGTCCATGGGCTCAAGTGTCCTCAGGTCTCACCACACTTTGGACCAACTAGCCCTTCCTTGTCTCTCTCTCATCTCCAGGTCAACGGAATTCAATGGACTGGGGTTGAACTCAGCCCATTTCTTCATGGATGCCTTTCCACCTCTTCCATTTATCAGTAGACCAATGTGGTCACCAGCAAGCCTACATGCTTGTTTGTATATTCCCTCTGAGTTTCAATCTTAGAGGGGAGTTTGTCCTGAAGGCGCTTGATTGCTAGCCTTAATGTCTTCTGGCAAACAGCTTGCTTATTCTTGTAGTAGCCAGTCATGCTGACATTTTTGTTTTGGGTTTTTCCTGATGATCTTTCTTTGAGGACGCATCTTCTGTCACTGTAGCTGCTCCAGTCTGCTTGTCCTTTCTAGTGGGAATGTCTCACCTCATAAGGTTCTGATGGGACTCATGATTCTACCTAAGATCCTATACTCTGTAAAGGCTTTGCATGAGGCCTATTTCACTGGGCAAGTTGTAGAACCCCTTTCAGGTATTCCAATCAGTTATAGGCTGAAGACAGGCTTACAAGTTTTCTCTAATCATGTTTCCCAACATTCCTTTCTATCCC
>NW_006408526.1:19403874-19420344 GCF_000296735.1 Chrysochloris asiatica
TTTTTTTTTTTTTTATGCTTTCTGATTGTCTCCAAGTAGATGTGATCAGGAAATGGGCTTCCCTTTTCACTCTTCTTCTTGAGAAATTTCAAGACACCACTGTTGGTCGTTTTGATGTAACTTAGAATTCAATTTTCAGCCTATTTCCTTTTTTGTCTGCCTGTCCTGCTCCACAATCCCCATTCAGGCCTTTTTTCTAGTTATAAACAGTTCAGGGCTGGCTGTGGCCATTTGTTTTTTAAGTGGAAACTGTCTCTTTAAATTCTGAGGAGATATGTGTGCATGCATAGTAGAACACACCGAGGTTGGGGCTGGGGTGTCCCCTAGCTCAGGCACCCCTATAGTCACCAGAATGGAGATGCACAGACAGCAAGGGAACAATGAACAGATACCAAAAGAAAAGAATGTCCACACCTTCATCTCCAGGGTTCTAGCAGGTGTCCGTAGCTGCTCTGATCCTTCCCCCGCTTAGTCTTACCCAAGATGGCACCTCCTGGAGCAGCTGGGCATCTTGAATTAGAAAACAATGGATTTCTTGTTTCTGCTATAAATTCCCCTAGCTGTAAGCCTTGCAACCTTCTAAATATTCCTTTATATGTGGTTCAGAGTTCTGGGACCATCCCCTGAGCCTGCTTGGTTCTGTATTCTGTGTTTTTGCTGATGGAGCTCCTTACTGTACTTCAACCCGATCTGCCATCTTGTTTGTTCTCCCAAAGATTTCATTTTGCTGGATCTACAATCAACACACATGGAAGAAGAAGTCAAGAAATCAAGACACATTACATTACACAAATCTGCTGCTCAAGACCTCTTTAAAGTGTTCAAGAGCAAAGATGCCAGTTTGAGGACTATGGTACAGCTGACACAATCCCTGGTACTTCCAATGAACTCATATGCATGTGAAAGTTGGACACTGAATAAGGGAAACTATAGAATTGATGCATTTGAGTTATGATGTTGGAGATAAGTATTAAAAGGACCATGGACTGCCAAAAGAACATACAAATCTGGGGTGGAAGAAGTATAACCAGAATGCTCCTTAGAAGTCAGGAGAGTGAGACTTCATTTCTCATACTTTGGATATGTTATCAAGAGGAACTAGACCCTGAAGAAGGACATCATGCTTGATTTGGATTGATATAGTGGCTGCAACAATGGATTCATACATTCCAATTGTGATGGTGCAGGACTGGGCAGTGTTTTGTTCTGTTATGTAGGGGTCATCCTGTGTCTGAACCAACTCAATGATACCTAACAACAACAGTAACAGTGATTCTAAAGCCCTAAATTAGGTAGAAGGAGCTCTGGTAGCATAATGGTTATGAATCGGACTGCTAACTACAAGGTCAGCAGTTTGAAACTACCAGTGGTTCCTCAGAAGAAAGAGATGAATGAAAAGAGTGCAATTTTTCTAGGAAACAGATGCAAATGAGCTTAAGTTTGTACAAACCAGAGCAGAAGACAGAGTGGGATATATCTATATGAAAGCTCAATGATCACTGTAAAGTACAAGGTAAGGTCGTCATTGAGAATGAGGCTGGCAGGCAGGAACCATCCCAGCTCTCAGTTATTCATAATGATGTTTGTAACACATAACATAGTGCCTTAAGTTCCACAAAGGAACCAAATCAGATTTTTTGCTTCCTCCCCTGTTAGTCAGTCAACTGTCAACAAATACTAACAGCGTATAGCATGCAATTACAGTCAGTCATGAGGATAATGAGTCTCGTTTCACAAATAAATACAAAATCTTGTATTCGATGTAATAGAATAGTCAGATTTATATCTGCCTCGGCAGCCAATTTATTTATTGTGTTCTGGTTATACAGAATCAATAATATCATGACTTTCACCGAAAAGCAGTTTTGAAAATTTGTTTGTTTATAGCTCATCGTGCAATCTCATCATAGTCCTAAATTAAATTACTCTTAGAAGCACACAAAAGGAATAGTAGTTATTTCTTATTTTAAATTTGAATCACTTACAATATAATATCTAAGAGTTATTTGCATTTTTTTTTAAGATGTCAGAAAAAAACACACAAAATATCACTTGTACTCACTGTTGGTTAATTATTAATGCCAGAAAGAATAGGAGGAGAACAATCTGCCTGAACCTTGCCTGGCATTTAATTGACCATGGTGCACATGTGTGGCACTGGTGTATTTCCTTGTGAAATGTAACACTGTTTCTATATGTCGGCCTGACTTTTCTAAAGAGAACCAACAACTTTCTTTATCAAGGAAATGTTTACAAGTACCTTTTTGTTTGTGTTTATCCATAAACATTTTAGTATATATTTTCTAAAAACTGGAACTCATTTTTAAGCATAATATTAGTATACTAAAATAATAATAATCAGTCGTTAATAACATCAAATGTCCACTTAGCATTGCAATTTCCCTGATATATTTTTTTTCATAGTTTGTTTGACTCGGGATGCGAACAAACTCCATACATTGCAATCATTAATGTGTCCTTTACATCTCTACCAACCCATAGGTTCCTTTTCCATCTTTCTTTTTTCCAGTCTCTCTCTTGTTTCTTTTTTTAATTGCACTCACTAATGGCCCAATAACTATGTTAGGTACTTAACGGATAGTATCCTGCTTATTCATCATCAAAAACATCTAGCAGTAGATCCTATAGTGACTATTTTACAGATAAGGAGAAGAAGACCTTGAGAAATTACTTATTACTCTGCAGAGGGAGTCCTGGTGAGGCTCTGTGGGTTAAGGCACCAGATTGCAAAGCTGTTTGAACTGCAAGGTTGGCAGTTCAAGCTCACTAGATGCTCCTTGGAAACCCTACACAGGGTTGCTATCGGTGGTAATAGACTCAATGGCACTTAACAATAACAATAACTCTGCAGAGGGCAAGATCAACGGTTTGAATTTACCAGTCACTCTTCGGGAGAAAAAGGAGGCTTTCTGCTCCCATAAAACAGTCTTGGAAACCCTATACAGGGTGGCGATGAGTTGGACCCAGCTCACTGGCACACAGCTTCCACCACTCTGCGGAGGCAAAGTTGAGTTGAAGCGTCTAGAGCTACTTGATCTCAAACCCACGTGCTTCCTGCTCGCCTACTGGTTCCCAGGTCATTGAGTACTTGAGGCTCAAAAGCCCAACATATATTTCTGCTTAATTTTGAAATGATGTACAAGCAAATTTGAGACCCAAAACCTCTTCCACAAAGACAATTCCAACTGAGAGCAACCCTACAGGACAGAACAGAACCCCTCCGTATGGTTTCCAAGAGTACAAATCTTCACAAAAGTGGATTACCTCATCTTTCTCCTAAAGAGTGGCTGCTGCATTCAAACCATTAACCTTGTGGTTAGCAGTCAAACGTTTAATACACCATGCCACCAGGGTTCCTAATTTAATTAAACCCTGAGTTTCTACAAGAGCACAAAACTTTCTGACCACTTATAAATATCCAAAGTTCAACTAGGTGTTACTAGGATGCCAACAAAAACAGCAGCAATTACTGAAACAGCACCCAAGACACCATCCCCCCAAAACTCCATCTTCTAGTATCAGTGCCTAGCCTTTCAGACGTGAGAAGGGAATGGGAGGTTGTTTTGGGTGCTCAGAGAGTGCCATAGGAAGACAGAGAGGCAAAATACCAGCTTTGAGTGTGGCAAGACCTGGGGACTCTTGGGCCCAGAGTCAGTGACATAGCCACAGAGGACTAGAGTGGAGAGTGAAGTGTCCAGCTGATAAGAAGAGAGGGCATATGCATAAGAACACCCACATTTGCAGATAATACCCACTTATCCTGGCTTCAGTGACTGGATGATCAGAGCTCAACCAGAAGTAAAAAGAAGAGGGAAAAAAAAAAAAAAAGTATTCTCATACAATTTGATGAACTTGACCTACCCTATGGAAGCAGTAGCTCAAAAGAGGGAACAAGTCCTTACAGCAAGAATCATTCCCACCCCCTCCACACACAGAGTAGACAGGGATGGGCAACTTGGACATTGGCTACCCAAAATAGGGGCGGGGGGTTACAAAGGCAAGAAGTGACTGGCTTACAAGCTTTCAAGAAGGAACGTAGATCCAGAGGGCCTGGAGGAAGGTAGAATCTCCAGTGAGTAGTATTCAATCTGAGTAGGTGGAGCTGATGCAACGAAATGCAGATGGGTCTCTTGTGATACAATAGTGAATAATTGTTATCAGGACTGATTGTGAGGTTGGAAATGTAAAGGTAGACGTTTTATAGCAAGGAGGGTAGTGATTAACTTTTCAGTATAGGAGCAGAGGTCTCTAGGACCATCAAGGGAGAAGAGCAGAGACCGGGACCCTACCCAGAGAAGCAGTGATGCCTGAAATGGAGCCAGAGATGATGATGTGGAGCGATGGAGCAGCTGGAGACTTTAGATCCAGAGAGGGAGAGGGACTGTGTGCTGAAGACCTGGGGGGTACGGGGGAAGGATTGCATGGAGGGGATTGTAACCATGGCAAGGAGACGATATACGATAGAATGAATGTAAAACTAATGTTCTCCCATGTAAACTATCACATAATCCACAATAAAACATTTAAGAAAAAAAAAAAAAAAACAGCTTTGATATTCTCCTCCCTATCCTCAATGTTTTCAGTTTTACAAGGCAATCAATCATTGGGACCCAAGAAAATTAAGACTACTACCTAATGTTGTACAGATGGTAAATGGAAGCCAGCTTTAAACCAGAACTTCTGGTTCCAACATAACTTCTTATAGCAGCTCTGTCACTCTCACTAAGGAGCCTTGGTGGTATAGTGGGTTATTTGTTGGGCTGTTAACTGCAAGGTCAGTTTGAGTCCACCAAATGTTCCATGGGAGAAAAATGAGACTTTCTGCTCCCATAAAGGCATGCAATCTCGGAAACCCTCTATACAGTGTCACTGAGTCGGAATCTACTCGGTGGTACCCAACCACCACCACCACCATAAGTCTAGCTGACAGTTAGACAAGCATCCCAGACAGAGAGGTGAGCATCTACAAAGCCTTTGTAGGGAGGCACAAGGACATGTGCACATGAAGGGGAGCCTGTGGAAGATAAAAAATGATTAAAGTCTCTGCTAACAGACTTCTATGTCTGGTATATGGAGAAACACTAAACTAGATCTGAGCACCTTTAGAACCCAAGAATCATAGAGAAAAAGTGGTCCAAAGACACTCAAAACACAAAACACAAAAAGGATAGCTCTAATAAACCAGCTGTTGATGGTGGGATTAGAGAGATGATGATTAGGATTTATTGACAGTTAAGCTGAAAACTCAGTATATTATCTTTCTCTTTTCTGAACTGCAGGGTACCTTTAAGCAGAAATTGATGATCAGATGATTCAGTTAGTGAATTACATAATGTGTTCATTCCTTTAACAAGTATTTCTTGGGTGCTTCTATGTGCAGATACTGTCTTGAGTGATAGAGAGAAGTTGCTGAACGCGTTATGACATCTCCCTCAAATAAGGCCATCACCTAATGGAGGAGAATGACTTGACCATACAGGTATCCCCCAGGAGGGAAACAGCCTTTTGCAAGGTACAAAATGGCTACACTTTTGCTTGCTGTTAGTTCACTCCCACTTGCTAAATCCCTGTTATGTAACACTTGCTAGGGTGGCATTGGAGGCCCAGAGACCCTGACACCATGCCACCTTTGTTCGCCAGACCTATAAAAAGTCCTTGGCTCCCTCTGTGAGGTTATGGAGACTCCATCCAGGGTGCTTTCCCCATCCAGGGTTTGACCTCAGTAAATAACCCCTTAATGAAATTCCTATAATACCATCATGATGTTACCATCCTTCTCGGGTAATTTCAAGTTACTAGTGTGTACCTAAACACTTCCACTTTTCAAATGTTTGCTTTACTCCACTTTCACCAACGGTCCTTTCTCACTAGAAATCTCACCAGAAATCTAAAGAGGATTTGTGCTTTTACAACAAAGGGTGAAAAGCAAAGCTAGCATTCAGTGTTTGCTTTGCAGCTAGCTGTTAAAGAGGCAACATGCACTCTGAGCAGCAAGACTGCCACCCCAAACTCCTTCCCCGGGAACCACACTCAGCATCTCAGCATCAAGCTGCCAGAGCTCTGATCTGGGTCTGAATAGTATGTGTTAGTGTTTAGATTGCATGTGTAATCTGTAGGAATTGATAGGTTATTTTGAGGGTCTGGGAATGCTCAACAGTGTTTTCTGTATAAATTAATGGTAATTATTTCTTCACTTTAAGCCATTTCAGTTTACCAAGGTTTTCATAGGAATGTTCATTTTGGATAGTAGGGAAGCCTGTATTCACAAAGATGAAGTAGTCACAGACAGGCCAAAACAAGCACAAGGTACAGGGTAGGACTGTGCCCAAAGTTAGGGCAGGGGTGTTGCCTCCAACAGTCAAATCTGCACAATGCACAGAATGCGTGCTGGGTTGAATTTAGAAACTACTAAATTAAAAATGAGATTCATAAAGAAATTGAGTCATCAGAATAATAGCAGAGAAGAGCCAGTGGGAGATGATTTCTCAGAATCTAATATCCTTTCTCTTTTGTCAGCCTCAGACAATTATACTGCGGAGCCCACCACACCACATTTGGAATATTTCAACTTTATGTCCATCAGGAGTCTAGCTTAGCTTTGCATGATATTTCAAATAATACAGAAAATGTTTTTGCTTTTGTTATTTTGGGGATGGGAGAGAATAGGAGGTATATGCTTGTTTTGGAAAAAAGGAGTGAAATAATTAATCCTAGTAGTTAGTGTTAAAATGTTACCATGTTTTCATTTCCTTGAGCTACCTGCCAATGAAATAAGAGAACTAAAGGGGGAGAAATTATAATAGAATACTTTATTAATATGAATTAATAAATAATCTGATTTCACAAATAGAAAATTAACGCACATCAAAAGTACCAAGAGGCTAATTACTATAATGAAGAGCACGGAGCTAGTGACTAAAGGTTCTATGTTGTTGCTACTCGCTCTTCTTGAGTAGGCCCCTGACTGATGACAAAGCCCATGCACTATACAGTGAAACACTGCTCAGTTCTGCACCATCACCATGATCAGTTGTGGAGCTGGTAACTGTGATTACAAGGGTTTTCATTGGTCAATTTTATAGAAGTAAAAGCTAGGCCTTTCTTCCTCGTCTTCTTATTCTGGGAGCTCTACTGAAATCCGCTCAGCATCATGGCAACATTCAAGCCTTCACTGATAGACTACTGCATATGGCAGACAGGTGGCTGCATATGAGGTCCATTGGCCAGGTAGCAACATACAAAAGAGAAATAATAGTCTTTTCTTATGAAATGCCATGTGTATATCAGAGCAATATCAATGCTTATAAAGGCTGATGATACTGCTGGTGTCCCATGAGGAATGGAATAGAATATTCTCTAGGTCCTTAAGTCAGTGATAGTTTTCTCCTAGTCTCTTATTGTCAACTGTAACCCCATTCAGCAGCATTCTCTGAGTGTGTTCTGTGGAGTCACAGTGGAATCCTGTTCTCTTCATAATGGTGAATAAAGATGTAATACTCTTCAAAGATTTGTCAGGAATGACCAACTATGTTGGACGACAATAAGAAGAGCAAAGGAGTGTTTGTTGTTGTTGTTAAATGCTGTCAAGTTGGTTCCAACTCATAGTGACCCTGTGTAGGGTTTCTGAGGAGTGGCTGGTAAACCTGAACTGCCAACTTCACGGTTCAAACCAGCCTTACAGCCTACTGCATTAACCCACAGCACCACTAAATCATTGTGGTTTGGAGCTTATAGTTTTGATTCATGTGTGTAATTAATTAAACCACCTTTAACCTATTCATCTTCATCAGTCCAGTAAAGTTCCCCTCTCCTACGCCATCAAGCTTTCCCTGTCTGCTGGTTGGGTCATTTCTGGTGGCATCTAAACATAGTTTTAGCTTTATCATCCTATAAAGCCCTTTTCTCGACTCCACTTCCCTCTTTTCTGTTCTCCTTTACAGAAAAACTTACAAGAATTGACTAGTCATGTTTTCTAATTTCCTCCTTCAATTCTCTATTGTTGCTAAGAACCATTGAGTCGGTTCCTACTCATAAGGTCCCTGTATAGGGTTTCCAAGGAGTGACTCACTGATTTGGCCTTTGCTGCCACCATTCTTCAAAACCAAATCCATGGTCAAAGCTGAGTTCTCATTCCACTTGGCATATCCTATATGATACAGTTGATCACCTTGCACTGCTTGGAAATGTTTTCTTTACTTGGATTCAGAATAACACATTGGCTGCCTCCTTTGCTGATTTATCTTTTTCTAAGCCTAGGCCTAATCCTTGGAACTCATCCATTTCTACATACTCCCCTCAGAACAATCCCATGATTTTAAATGCCATCTACATGCTGACAGCTGCTGAATTTATACCTTGTCTGGACTTTAGCTTTTGGAATTCTGGCTCATTTATCCAACTACCTACTCAGCAACCCCACTTGGATGCCTAGAAGATATCTCAACATTAATATGTCTAAAAATGAACTCCTTATCTCAAAATTGGGTCACTTACAATCTTTCCTACCTCGCCAATAACATCCATCCTTCCACTTGCTCAAGCCAAAAATCTCAAAATTCGTATCCAGTAATTTCTTGAAGGTTAGACTTTTTTCCTTTCCCAAGCATAGAGTAACATTGTAAAATGCCATGATTTCTTTCAAAGAAGGACCTAGTAGCAAATCTTCCTCCTACTTTACCCAGAGGGCCTATGACCTTTTACTAGGATGACTATGCAGTGGGGAAATGGAAATCTGCAAACTTTTCTGTGATTATCATAGACAAACTCTGACCTGACACTCATTCCTAGGAACTCAAAATTCTACTGTGGTATACCAGACCAAATGGAGACTTTTGGAGGTCAGGTGGTACATGTTGTCTCAGGACACCAGAATTTTGGTCCCCAGTTTTTGCAGGCTTATTTGAACTAGGCATTCTCCACACGTTGCAGAGAAGAATGAAGGTTAGGATTGTAGACTCTGGAGCCAGGCTACCTGGGCTTAGCCCTGGATATGGCACGAGCTATGTGACCTTGGACAAACTGACTCACTTCTCTTCTGCTTTAGTGCTGTCATCTGTGAGAATGGGATCATGATATTCATTAAGGGTGGTATCAGGATTAAATGAGTTCGTGTTTGTCAAGTGCTGAAAATAGTTCCTGCACATAATAAATACTATATCAATTTTGGTTGAATAATTACAATCCTTAATCCTTACCTTTATCTCATTCTACCCTCAACTCAGTCAGGAAATCCCTTTGTTCCTACCTTCAAAACATTTCCAAATTCTGATGACTATGCACAAACTTTTGACTGTGTGGATCATGACAAGCTATGAATTATATTGCGAAGAATGGGTATTCCAAAACACTTGATTGTGCTCATGAGAAACCTGTACAGAGACCAAGAGGCAATCATTTGAACAGAACAAGGGGATACTAAATGGTTTAAAATCAGGAAAGCTGAGTGTCAGAGATGTATTCTTTCATCATACTTATTCAATCTGCATGATTGAATGCTGAGTAAATAATCCAAGAAATTGAATTATATGAATAAGAACATTGCATCAGGATTAGTGAAAGACTCATTAACAATCTACAATATGCAAATTATATAACCTTGCTTGCTGAAAATGAAGAGGACTTAAAATACTTACTGATGAAGATCAAAGACTACAGCCTTCAGTATATATTGTACCTTAATACATATTTTTTTAAAAAAATCCTTACTATTGGACCAATAAAGACCATCATTATAAATACAGAAAAGATTGAAATTGTCAAAGATTTCACTTTGCTTGGATCCACAATCAATTCTCATGGAAGCAGCAGTCAAAAAATCAAATGACAGATCACACTGGGCAAAAATGCTGCACAAGACCTCTTTAAAGTGTTAAAGAGCAAACATATCATTTTAAGGACTAAGGTGCTCCTGACCCAACCCATGTTATTTTCAATTGCCGCATCTGTACATGAAAGTTGGACAAGAATAAAGAAGATGGTAGAACTGATACATTTGAGTTATGGTGTTGGAGAAGAATATTGAAAGTACCCTAGACTTCCAGAACAAACAAATCTGTCTTGGAACAACCACAGTGTTCCTTAGAAGCCAGAATGACGAGGCTTCATCTTTCATACTTTGGACATGTTATCAGAAGGGACAAGTCCTGATTATGCTTGGTAAAGTGAAGCATCAGCAATAAAGAGGAAGACCTCCAAAGAGATGGACTGACATCGTGGCAGCAGCAGTGGGCTCAAGCATAGCAACAATTGTGAAGATGGTACAGGACTGGGCAGTATTTCACTCAGTTGTCCATGGGGTTGCTATGAGTTGGAACCAACTGGGCAGGACCTAAGAATAACAATGAGTATGCCGCCCTTCCATGGTGCTTAAGTTTTTAACAGCTTGCTGCTGTCAGTGGCAACAGACAAAAAAAAAAAAAAAAAAAAAGAGGACCCGTTGTTTGCTGTGAAGCTAGTGGCCTGGAGTATTGTCTACTTTTTTTCCCTTTATTGTTGATTTTACAGCTACTGGAGCTAAATGTTGTCTGTGTTGTTGTTGTTCTGGTCAGTTCCGACCCATAACAACCCTGTATAGAGTTTCCAAGGAGCAGCTGGTGAGCATGAACTGCTGACCTTGTGGATCATTAACCCACATTCCAGTCCAGCACATTAACCCACAATGCTACATCAGGACTCCAAATATTATCTATAAGGCAGAGCAATCCTTTCCTAGTGTGTCACAATCTGCAGCATTAATCAAATCCCTATTCAGCTACAGCTGTCTTTCTAGATGGTTATCAAGGACTGGTACCAAAGATGGTCTTAGCATTCCTGTTAATATCATCGCCTAAATCCGCCGCCCTTCACCATAGCCACCCAGGTTCAGTTAACTAGGAGCCACCTCTTCTCAGTGGAACTGCAACTGGGACCATTGGGTGAAAGGTATGTTCCAGGCCCTGGGACCTGCTGGAAAGGACAAACAATGCAGCACTGGCTCGCCCTTTGGTTGAGATTTTGTAACACCAAAATCTGGAGAGGAGGTCAGAACCTTCTGCTCGAGGAGAGAAATTGGCCAGTGAGGCAGAGGCAATAATGGCATGATTTCATCAGTCCATTTCATTTCCAGCCTCCCTTGCATCTAGGTGACTATACTGACTAATTCTGGCCAGTGGACTAGAGATAGACACCACTTTCTGACCTGAAATCTAAAACATCTCATTCAGTCTCTCACACTCCTTCACACTTCAGCAGCTGACAGGGTATCACAGAGAATCATGAGGAGGTCCCAAAGGATAAAAGGTCTACTAGATTAAAGGAATCTGGATTCCTGAGTCACTATGAAAGCTCTGATTTGATTTGCCAGAATTTTCCAAGACAACTTGCTGACCAGTACATATGTACTGGATCGTCCATGTGCTGACTACTTGCCAGGAGCTGTAACATCAGTTTCAAGGACTATAGATCATGGCTCCCACCTGAGTTTTCCAACATTCACCTGCTTAAAATCAGTTTGCTTAAATTTCACAGGTGAGCAGAGGCAGGCATACCAATGCCAGTTGGCATCCAGTTGATTCCAACTCAAGGACGCCTCATGTGTTGCAGAGTAAAGCTGTGTTCCACAGGGTTTCCATGACGGTGACCTTTTAGAAGCAAACTTTCAGACCTTTCTTCACAGGTACCTCTAGATGGGTTCAAACTACCAACCTTTTGGTTAGCAGTCTCATGCTTAAGCATTCACACTATCCAGGAACTCCAGAGCCAACATAAGGGATAGAAAGTAATATATCAGTACCTGTAGAACCCAGCAACCAGAGAGAGGGAATTATAAGCAAACACCCAAAGTAGGTGGTTTATATAAACTAGAACTGCTGGGAAAGAAAGGTGATAACTTTATTTTTGAATGAGATAAAAATAACAATAACAATAGTGCTCAAAGAAACAATTTAATTCCAATATTAAACAAAGAAGACTGAAAAGCAAAGAGATTTTTTTTTTTAATTTACAAATTGCACAGATGAATTGAAGGGGTAGATAATCTTTGTTAGGGATTAAGTTTGGGCTATAAAATCAAGCAAAGTTTTGTCAACACAGCGAGCACAAACACAAAGACATGGAAATCACGAGGGAAATTTTTTTAAAGGGCTTGGAGGGCAGATGCTAAGACCGAACATGTAAATAGGAGTTGCAAAGGAGGGGTAAGGAACAGATGTAGTACTGCATTCATTAAAGAAATAATAGAAGAAATCCCCCCTGGTTTGAAGAAAGACTCAAGTCTGCAAATTTAAAGCACCCATTGAGTTCCAGGACGAATTGAAAACACGCAAACACACTTGGATATATCCTGGCAGAATTCCCAATTCAAACGTAAAAAAAATAGAGAGAGAAGCATTCAGACATTTAAAAAAAAATAATGCATCAAGTACAAAGGAAATGGCCAACACTGAAATTGCATTGACATAAGAAGACAGGAGAATTGCACCCATACAAGACTGAAAAAGAGAATTCACTCCAAACCCTACCCTTGATGACAGAGTCACAATTCACCTGCCAAGATGAAAGGACGCTGTCTGCAAAAATGCAAGGTAAGGAGTCCTGGTGGTGCAATAGTTAAGCACTCAGCTATAAACAAAAGGTCAGTTGTTCAAACTCTACAGAAGAAAAGATGTGGTGATCTGCTCCCATAAAGATTGTTCTTGTTGTTAAGTGCTGTTGACTTGGTTCCAACTCAGAGAGACCCTGTAGAGGGTTTCCAAGGAGTGGCTGGTGAGTTTGAACTGCCAACCTTGTGGTTCAAACCAACCTTGAGACCCAGTGATTTATCCTACAGCACCACACCAGGACTCCCCAATAAAGATTGCAGTCTAATAAACCCTATGGTGAAGTTCTGCTCCATCATATAGGGTTGCTAAGAGTCAGAATTGAGAAGTCCTACTCAGTCATATAGGGTTGCTGTGAGTTGTAATTGGCTCAGTGATAAGCAACAACAACAATGTCAATTCCATCTAAGGAAATACCTGAAGAACAACTCTAAGTCAATGAAATGGGCACAGAGATAAGGAAACAGCGGCGTGGATTAGTCTGTTTCTATATATATGTGTGAATGTGTGTTTGAACATGTGTATGTATATGTAAGTGTGGTTTTCCATTTAAAGATACTTAAGTGTATCTTTAAATGGAAAAGAGTAGAGTAACCAGTAATTTATAGAGTAAGTGCTAAGCAATGATTATTAAAATAGAAGAAACATCCAAAAGGGGAAAACCTAAAAAACTTCTAAAAACACTAAAGTATTTCACATAGCCAGGAGAAGGGAAGAGAAAACAAGTAGAGAAGGGAAATAAAAAATTTCTTAAGGTTTCATGTGGGACAAGAGTGGGAAATGAGAGTGTTATAAAAGTGAGGGCATTGAGAAAATAAAGCACTTAGATGGGGAAATACAAGTAGATGGTATCTGGTTTTAATATTAATTACAGAGAAATAAGTGGTTCAATAGGAGTGACAAGAATAAGAGCGTAACCACTAAAAGTAGGGGGAGTTTGATAGAATCTCTAGATTTTTTTAAACGGTTTTAAATTGTGCATTGAGTGAAGGTTTACATATAAGATCATTCGTTTTACATTCAAGAAATCATACACTGTGTTTTTTCTCAATGTCTGCAATCCCTTCCATACAAGTTATCCCACTTCCTCTCTGTGCTCCCTATTCCTATGCTACCCACCTTCCCATCACATCTCAACTTTGTCCTTAGCTAAATGTTACCCTTTTGATTTTGAATGATTGACCATTCCATGGTGAACATACCTTACTAGTATTGTTGACCCCCACTCCCACCCCCTATATACTATCTACTGCTTGGCTGAAAATTCGGCCTGAGTGTGAGCTCCTTTCTAGACCTGAAAGGTGATTGAAGGCCATAGTCTCAGGTTTTTTTGGTCACTTTCTAGCTTGTTTTTTTTTTTTTTTTCTTTTTGTTGTTGTTGTTTTCTTATATTTTTGCTGTTGATATTTGATTGTTTTTTGTTCCCCCTTTTACCTCTGGCAGACTCTTTCTTGCCCTATACTATCTAACAAGAGACAAAAATTGCTGCCATATAGTCAAGTTACAATCACACTCTATAAAACACCAAAATCCAGGCAAGAACCAATACCAACTGCCATACACCAGGAAGGCAGACAACAACAGTGGTGAAAGTTACTCTGAGTTAAGCAATAAGAAGAATGAAAAGGGAAGCCCACATCCTGATCTCATCTACCTGGAGGCCATCAGAAGTGTAAAAAAGACCAAACACACACACTCAATTAAGTACTAAGGCCACAGATAAATACTAAACATACCCAAGAAGCAAAATCAGATGACCATATCAGCACATATCCAGAAATAAGATAAAATGTCTGAGACAAATGACCTAGAGGTAGACCTGGACTACATTCTGGAAGGAGGGCAGGCCTTGGAAATGCCTGAGAAGGAATTCACAAAAATGATTATGAAATGTTTCAAAACACTTTATAATGGAATTGAAAAAAATAAGGAATAAGTCAGAAAGCACTACAGGAACAATCAAATAAGATAGTTACAGCATTGGAAATAATTCAAAACCTACAGAAAGCGGTCCAAATGATCAATAATAAATATCAGAAATAGACAATACACTGAAAGGGTAAAGGAGTAGAATAGAAGAGACAGAAGGCAGAACTAGTGAGCTGGAAGACAAATCTCTTAATACCACTAAGATAAAAGAGCAAGCATGAAAAAGGATAACAAAATTTGAAGAAGATCTGAGATTCATGTTGGACAACATGAAGAGGAATAATTGAAGAATTATCGGCATTCTGGAACAGGAAGAATCACACAAGTCCACAGAGAAAATAGCTAAAGAACTGCTGGAAGAAAATTTCTCCAAAATCCTGTAAATGGAAAAGATGAACATTCAAGAATTTCATTGAAACTCGGGAGGGATAGACCCCAAAAGAAAATCACTGAGACATAACATAATCAAGCTCTCCAACATCAAAGATAAGGAGACAATCCTGAAAGTAGTTAGGGAAAAGAAAAGTGTAACATACAAAGGCAAGCAAGTCAGATTAAGCTTGGATTGCTCAGTAAAAAGCAAGCAGGCAAGAAAGCAATGGGGAGACATATATAAAACCCTGAAAGAAAAAAACTGTCAACCAAAAATCCCTTATCCAGCAAAGTGATCAATCAAATATGACAGTGTAATCAAAACATTTCATGATAAACAGAAGCTAAAGGATTTTGCCAAAGCCAACCTTGTGCCACAAAACATCCTAAAGGGAGTTCTGTGGACTGAGAACCAACAAGAACAGACAGCAACCAGAGATTGACATACATGGCAGCACCTCCCAGAACTCACCTGACGGGTAGAAGAGTCACGAATAGAACAAAACTATGAGAACAAACTCAGAGAATCCAGGAGGTCAGTCTAAGATCATAACAATTACAATTTGAAAGAAGGTAAACAGATTGGAACAGAAATTCAGAAGGTGAGAAGGTCAGGTCGATTACAGAATAAAATAAACTGCATTAAAGGAGGGAAAAGTTAATGGAATATAAGGTAACCTGAAAGAAAATGAACACTTCACAACATACAAAATGAAAATCCAAGAAGAATATGGGAACATTAAAACTATGAGGAAACTCATAAGAAGACCACAAAAACCATGAACTCAGCAAAGGAAGACACACAAAACAAAGGAATCAGCAACATCACACAAATACAACCATAATGGCAGCAACTAATCCATACCTACTGAAAATTACACTGAATGTAAACAGATTAAATGGACCAGTTAAGAGACAGAGGGTGGCAGAATGGATAAGAAAACAAGATCCTACAATATTCTGTCTGCAAGAGACAAAGCTTACACACAGAGACAAAAATATATAAAAAGTCAAAAAAGGATGGAAAAAATTTACCAAGCTAATTGCAATAAAAAATAAACAGAAGTGGTAGTACTAATCTCTGATAAAATAAACTTTAAGGCAAAAACCAGCATAATATATAAAGAATGGCATTATCTCATGATTAAACGGACAATTGAATAAGATGACATAATCATAATAAATCTCTATGCTCCCAATGAAAGCGCTCCCAAATATAGAAAGCAAACTCTAACAGTCTTGAAGAAAGAAACAGACAAATATAGAACAATAGTGGGTAATTTTAATACACTGCTTCAAAAATGGACAGAACAACCAGAGAGAAACTTGACAAAGACACAGAGGAACTTAACAACACAATAAGCCAATTGGACCTCACAGATGTGTACAGAACATTCAATCCAACAACAGCACAATACACATTCTTTTCCAGTGCACATGGAACATTCTTCAGAATAGACAATATCATAGGCCAAAAAACAAACGTCCATAAATTTACAAAGATCAAAATACTACGAAGCATCTTCTCAGACCACAATGCTATCAAATAAGAAATCAACAATAGGAAGATCAA
>NW_006408526.1:19420444-19455493 GCF_000296735.1 Chrysochloris asiatica
TTGGTAGTGATATTTGGGCATCATCTACATCTGGTCTCAGAGTCATAGAGACTGATGTTTACATGTTTCATTAATCCACTGGACTAATTAATTCCAAACATCTTCAATTTTCATCACTCTTCTTTCTTCCACACATGGGAAGACCAGTAGTTGCACCTTAGATGGCCACTCATGAGCTTTTAAGATTCCAGATGCTACTTACCAAAGTAGGATATAGAACATTTTTGTGGACTATGTCATGCCAATTGACCATGGTGTCCCCTGAAACCAGGATCCTGAGCCCTCAGGTCCAGCAACTCACTGCATTAAGAAGTCTGATAATATCCAAGAAGTTTTCATCACTTTTTTCACTGTATGCTTCATCACATTCATACATGTGTTTGCAACAAAGGTGGCAACACAAAATACCCAAGTACAAATACCATTTTGAAACCCTTACATGTTTGTGGATATACTCCCACTCTTCCTCCCTGTGTATCTGTCCATGTATCTACCCACAGAACACTGTTGTTCCTAGGTTGTGTATATAAGACTATTTACCTCTATTCCCTTTAGCCCTTGCATACCTCCTTGTGTCTTCACTTGTCTTCATCATTCTTCTGCCAACCTCCTTCTTGTATATTGCCCTTCCCACCACCTGAGTTAACATGTGTATACCCTCTAGCCAGTGAATTACTCTCCCTTCCATACCAACTCTAGTAAGCATAAAAATGTTTCTTTTAGCATGAAAAACTTTTCCTGAGTTTTTACAACATTGGTATTACACAATATTTATGCTTTTGTGATTGACTAATTTCACTCAGCATAATGTCCTCCAGGTTCATCCATGTTATGTAGTGTTTTGCATATTCATTGTTATTCTTCAGCATTGCATAGTATTCCACTGTGTGTATGCACCAAAGATTTTTTATCCATTCTTCCATTGATAGGAATTTAGGCTGTCTCCATCTTTTTGCTATCATGAATAACACTGTGATGAATATTGGTGTGCATATATTTACTTGTGTTGTGGCTCTCATTTCTTGTGGCTATATGCTAAGTACAGGGATTGCTGGGTTGTACAGTATTTCTATTTCCAACTTTCTGAGGAGGTACCATGCCATTTTCCACAATGGTTGAACCATTTTACAAAGTAAAATGGTCCCAGCAAAGTAGAAGAGTCCCAGTCTCTCCACACCCTCACCAGCATTTGTTATTTTCTGTTGTTTTTTCGAGTCCTTAAGTTTGTCCCTATTTTTTCATTAATGACCTTTATATTTCTAGTTTTTACATTTAGGTCTTTAATGCATGTTGAGTTTCTTTTTGAACATGGTATGAGGTGTATGGGTCTTCTTTCATTCTTCTTCAATTGGATTTCCAGTTTTGCCAGCACCATTTATTGAACAGACTATCTCTTCCTCCATTTAATGTATTTGGTCTCTTTGCCAAAGGTCAGCTGACTTTATGTGGAGAGATTTACTTCTGGGTTCTCAATTCTCTTCCATTGATTTATGTATCTTTCATTGCACCAATACCAGGCTGTTTTGTGGCTATATAGTAGATTTTGAGGTCAAGGAGTAAGAGGCCTCCTACTTTGTTCTTCTTCTTATCTGAGGTCTTTTTTCTTTCTGTTCAAAGTTAGTGATCAGTTTTCCCATCTCTTTACAGAATGATATTAGAATTTGGCCTGGAATTGCATTAATCTACAGATTGCATTGGGTAGTGTTGACATTTTCACAAAGTTAAACTTTCCTGTCCATAAGCACGGTATATTCTTCCATTTTTTAAATCTCTTTTTGTTTCTTATAGTAGTATTTTTCTTTGTATAGTTCTTTTGTTTCTCTGGTTAGATTTATTTCCAAGTATTTCATCTTTGGGATGGGTACTGTAAATGGTATTGCTTCCCTGATTTCCTCTTCAGAGCTCTTTATTATTGTAGAGGAATTCAACTGGTTTTTGTACCTTCATCTTGTACCCTGCCACTTTGCTGAAACTTCTGATAAGTTCCATTAATTTTCTTGCTGAAAACCTCCAGATTTAATGAAAAGGAAAAGAATGACTAGTACCTTCACCAACTTACCCAAAATATGGAAAGAAAAAGATTATATTCATTAGGTAAGATAGAAGAAATAAAGTCAAAGTCATAGATGTTGTTGTTATTGTTAAGTGCCGTCAATTTGGTTTCCATTCATAAAGCTTATACAGGGTTTCTGAGACTGTAAATCTTTGCAGGAGCACAAAGCCTCATCTTTCTCTGTTGTAGAAGCTGATGAACATGAACCACCAATCTTGTGGTTCACAATCCATTGTTTATCCTACAGAGCCACTATGCTCCTCAAAGTCAAAGATTGTTGCTGCTGCTGTCTTCTAGTCAGTTCCAACTCTTGGTGAACCTGTATAGGGTGTCCAAGGAGCAGCTGGTGAGCTTGAACTACTGGCCTTGCAGCTCAAAACGACCTTGCAGTCTAGTGTATTAACCTGCAGTGCCACACCAGGACTCCAAAATCAAAGATATAAACTATTAAATTAAATGTGAACAGACTGAATTAATCTTTCAGAGACTGTCAGATTGGACTTTAAAAGTAGGTATATGTTGTTTTCAAAACACACTTTAAACAAACTGATTTTATTAATGTTGAAAAGAATATGCAAACAGCTATTATTAGTCATAGTATTTAGTATTTAAAACATTTGTCTAGATAAAGAGGAAAATTACAAAGCATAAAATCATCATTTATGAAAAGGATGTAATAGACATAAATTTATATGCACCAAATATTTTTTAAAGTATATGCAACAAAATACATTAGCAATCTAAAAAAGAAAAAAATACTTTGGTGTTGTAGTGGGATGTTTTAGTCATCGCTATTGTAATATAACTTTAATTTTTTTACTTTTCCCTGTGTTCATTTATGGTTGGCCATGTTTATGTTTCAATATAGACCTCTCATGTACAACTAATTGTAGGAGAGTTGTACCTTGGTATAAAGTTTATTCATAAAGATCTCAACTTGGATCAGCTTGTCTTGAAAGCTGATTAGTTCCTGGCCATACTGAGCTGTCTCTCTTGAGCCAGATAAGCCCAGCCAAAGAATCACAGAAGCCACTGAAGCAGAAGACAACACAAAAGGTCTTTTAGACCTTCTCTGAGGGAATGTTCCATCACTGTCAATTAAGCATGGCCTCTGGCTGGTTTTTCTAACATGGACCTGCAGTAGAGACTGTGCAGTTCCTGAGAAGAAAGATTCTGACCTTTGTATGGTAGTCGCCACACCTAATGCTTTTTACCAGTGGGGTAAAGAGGCATGGGCATCCTGAATGGAGACTATTTGGGGTGATTTGTCTTCCCCGCAAAAAAACATGCTTATATCTTAACCCCAGTGCCAGTGAATGTGATCATGTTCAAAACAGGGTCTTGGAAAATGTGACCAGGCAACACGAGTTCATATTGGTGTAGGATAGACTCTCACCCCATATATCTGGTGGCGTTAGAAAAAGAGAAGAGACACAGAAAGAAAGCAGCTGTGTAACGCTTGATCAGAGTTATGCTGCCTCAAGTGAAGGAACACCAAGGATTGCCAGGAACCTCCAGAAGCTATCAAAAAGTAAAGAAAGATCTTGCCCTAGAGCCTTCAGAGAGAACTTGTCCTGCCATCATCTTGATTTTGGACTGCTAGCATGCCTTACAGTGAGGCAATGAATTCCTGTTGCTTTAAACTACACTATCCATGGTACTTTGGAAACTAGTAGACTAGTAGAGACTAATGGAAACTAATGGAGACCTAGAGTAACTCTTAGCTAGCTCTTGGAGTCACTGTCTAGATTCAATCCTGGGACTTGGCTAACATTTGCCTCTATTTCAACAACAAACATTTCTTGAGCACACAGCTATTTGCAAGATCACCTGTGCTGGTCTTCTTTTTCAGGTCGCATTTCTCCAAGAGGTCCCTTAGGTGTGTGAGTGAATCAGTTATGTAACTCATGTTTGACTTCAAAGTGCTTACATTCAGGGATTGCCAGGCCACTGTCCACAGGGACAGCTGATCCATGGTATCACTTCCATCCTTTTGACTAGCAGTCGAGTGCACTAACCATTTATACCACCCATGGATTCCTGGCAACCTTATTCCTGGCCCCCAAGTAAATCAGTATATGTATAGGTGTGAAAGCTGGACTGTGAATAAAGAAGACAGTAGGAGAATTGATGCATTTGAGTTGTGCTGTTGGAGAAGAATATTGAACGTACATGGACTGCCAGAAGAACAGACAGTTTTATGTTGGAAGAACAGCCAGAGTGCTGCTTAAAAGCCAGGGTGGTCAGACTTCATCTATCACACTTCAGACATCTTATCAGGAGGGATCAGTCCTTGGAGAAGGACATCATGCTTGGAAAAGTAGAGGGTGAGCAAAAAAGAGGAAGACTCCCAAGGAGATGTATTGCTACCATGACAGCAGTATGACCTCAAGCTTAACAATTGTGAGGATGGCACAAGACCAGGCAGTGTTTCATTCTGCTGTGCACAGGGTCACCATGAGTCAGAGCCTACTCAACTGTTCCAAACAAAAACATAGCTATTGGTTATATACTCTGTAAAAATAAGGAACTCTGGTAGCATCATGGGTTACAACTTGGGCTACTAAGTGCAAGGTCAGCAATTCTAATCTACCAGCCACTCTATGGGAGAAAGGAGACTTTTGACTCCCATACAGAGCCTCAGAAACCCTATACAGTGGGTCACTAGAAGTAGGAACAAACTCCACAGTATGTAATTACCATAACCACTGCTCTGTGAAACTCAGAAATGTGGAAACCCTTATTCTCTTTGGTTCTTCTCTGTATCTCAAGAAGTATGTGTTCTACAAGGACATAATGCAATATTTCAGTAGTCACTTCCCTCTCTGAAAATGTACTTTGTGGTGTATAAATGGTATAGTGGTATTGTGGTGTATAAATGTATAAATGGAGCCAGATTACTCTGGAGGGATCGAACTACATCAGAGCCCTGCTCTGGGAGTTTAGAAGAATATGCTCCCTTTTAAAGTGTTGCTGAGTTTGATGACTTCTAATCCTCTTCAAGTCCCCAGATTGCTAACTTATATAACAGCCTTGAGTTCTTGGTCCCCCATATACCCTCATTATCCAATGTCATCCTCAAAAAAAACAATTATCAGGTGCACATAAAGTAATTGTCACAAATATGACAAAATTGCCCTGAATCTGTCTTCAGAAATCAAAAGAAAGAGGAAAGAAAATTAGAGGTTATAATTTTATCAATATCAAACCAAAGATAGACACATACCATATTCATTTGCATCATGCTTTTACCATCCCAAATTTCAAAACCACTTTTCATTCTCTTCATAATTTAGCTATTAAATTTTTGAAGAGCTTACTTTAAACTCCAGTCAAGTTTGGCATTTTGGCTCATTTGACTTGGGTTAGTTACGATGCTAACAGCTAACATACTCTTCAGGTTGGCAGTTTGAGTCCACCCAGAGGTAGCTCAAGAAAGACTGGTGATCACTTCCTAAGGAATCAAACGTCTATGAAGCATAGCTCTAGTCTGACTCACATAGAGTTACCATGAGTCAAACTTAACTCCACAGCAATTGTTAGTTAAAAATGGCACTTCATGTCTTTTTACTACAAAAGGCAGCTTGAAGTAGATAATGGGTTTGTCTAGCAGCAAATATCTGTGCTTGAATTTTGACTAAAAAAAGGTTTATAAGCTGTGTTACCTTCAGCAAACCTCAGTTTTAGCACTTGCAAATGGGTATTAGAAGACCAACAGCAGATAGCTGTAATGTATCTGGTATACAACTCAAAAATACTATCACTACTGATCATTCTAAGGAGCCCTGGTGATATAGTTGTTTAGGACTCAGCCACTTACCAAAAGGTAGGCAGTTCAAACTCACCAGTCACTCCCCAAGAGGAAAGACAGGGCAATCTCCTCCTAGGAAAGCACATGGGGCTCTTTAATTGATTCCATGACACACAACCAATCATTCTAATCAGCTCTACAACAGATAGACCCTGATAAAATGGGAGGAAAATGTAGACTAGAACCTTAAATTTCTAAAAAAAAAAAAAAAAAAAAGTAGAACTACTGGACTGGTTGGAACTGGAGGACTCCCCAAGACTATTGCCCCCAGATACTCTTCAAACCTTGAACCAAAACAAGTGCATTGAGTCAACTTGTAAGCGAAATTGGCTTAAAAATATTATGCATATCATCTGTACGTACTGTGTTCCTTTAAAAATCTATATGAGACCAAACAATCAACAATTACTGTTAAAACAAAGATGAGATTGTAAGGGTACAGGGAAATTAGACTAACGGAAACAGAACAACCAGAATGAAAATAATGAGACTATTCACACAATACAAAGAATGTAACCAATGGCACTAAACAACTTGCATAGAAATTATTGAATGGGAACATAAACTGCAATGTAGACCGTCATCAAAAACATAAAATCAAAAACATTTAAAAAAAATAATAAGATAATTATTTTTTAAGAAAAACTTAAAAAATATTGTTTCTGTTTTTAAAAACATCTAACCAGATATCAAATTTTAATTTCAAATGAACAGAATGCCTTTTTTTCTGTTTTTTTATTGTTTAAAAATAGCAATGTTGTTGTTAAGTGATGAGTCGGTTCTGACTCATAGCAACCCAATATAGGGTTTCCAAGGAATCACAGGAGAGTTTAACCACCAACCTTATGGTTCAAACTGGTGTTACAGTCCTGTGCTTATCCTACAGCACCACACATTTCAAAAGACCAAAAAAAAAAGCACTATGGAGGAAGAATTGGGAGAAGGAAAGCTTACTGAATCTATATTGAAAAGGCTTTTGTACCAAATATTTTGTCTGTCCAAATGGCCAGTAAGAGCCACAAGTGGTCCTAGCTTTAATTTTACACCACCATCACTTTAACAAAACAGTGTCCTTAGCGCCATGCTTCAGTGCTGAATCATTATTGACTCAGAGGTTTATAAATACCACTCCTTGAATCACTTGGAGTTTTCTTTAGTGGTCCCCTATTTCCCTCTCTAAGTTTCAATTAGACCTGACCCTGCAAAGGAAGTGATATCTGACAACTTCACTTCCCACATCACTGGGACTGCTAAGTCTCTATGACGTACATGATACGTTTATAAGAAGGAACATTCTAAAAATAAGTTTAATATATTCTCATTCAAGCTCTAAATAACTGATGTAACTGGAAGACAGCAGGCTACCCTCATCAGCTTTCTCTAATAGCTTGCTAAATTTCAGAAAGAAACGGAAATGTTCTAAATAAGGACCTCACTCTAATTTCTTATAAAGTAACTAAGAATGTAATGTTTTACAGGGGAAAATAATTTAATAAGATGACATAAGCATACAGCATTCGAAATCTAAAACTCATTTGGTCGCAGTGGGTAAAAGGTAACACTCAGAGAGGCAACTGAGGTGCCATGCTGACAGCAGCCAAATGTAATTGTCTGTACATGACATCATTTCAGAAAGCAAACTCACTACCAGAGTCAATTCAGCTCATAACAACCCTACAGGACAGAGTACAACTGCCCCTATAGGGTTTTCAAGGCTATAAATCTTGGTGGATGTAGACTGTCACATCTTTCTCCTCCAGAGTAGCTTGTGAATTCAAACCACTGACCCTCTGGTTAGCAGCCAAGTGTTTTGACCAAGGCATTTTTAGGAAATAAAATAAACAAGCAAACAAAAGCAACTGCCTTCAAGTCTAATGTGACTCATCATGATCCTACACAGAGTTTCAAGACTAAATCTTTATGGGAACAGACGGTCTCATCCTTCTCATGAGGAGTGGCTAGTGGGTTTGAACTGCTAACCCTTTAACTAGCAATTCAATGCCTAACCCACAGCATCACCAGGGTTCTTAGGGGCAAGGGATGATAGACATTATGCACAAGACATAGCTGTTAAAGTCAACTCATTGTCTATGCTAACAATGTAAGGCAGCAAAGACAATCCAGAAACCCTTTCAATTTGCTTTTTTATTATAAGATATTATTATTTGCAATAGGTTTATCTAACCAGTTATATTTAAGATGAGCCCTGGTGGAACTGTAGGATAAGCTCTGGATGGCTAACCCCAAGGTTGGAAGTTCAAAACAACCAGCCCACTCCTTGGGAGAAATATAAGGCTGTCTGCTCCCACCTCAGAAACTATAAACAGGAGCACAAAACGACTCTGAACTGACTCAATGGCAGTGAGTTAGGTTTTGTTTTGTTGGGGTTTTTGTTGTTGTTGTTGTTTTCCTTTTGGGGGGATTCAATACCTGATGGATAGAGAAAGACACCTTCAAAGGCATAGGAAAGCCAGAGAAATTAAATTTCTCCAGAAATCATCTACAAAATAAATTGTGCCTGTAAGTGAGTTAGGTGTGACTTGGAGCATGGAGCACATGAAGTGAAGCCAATCATGATGCCCATGGTGGCTCTGCAGGCCTTCAGCCACATTGTGGGGGCCCAGCAAGAATGGCGCTGCAACATTCCTCCTCACCACAGTTCCAGTTTAGTTAACCATTTATTTTGTGAAATTTCAAACACACACAAAAGTAAAGATATAATTCAATGGAATCACCAATTACAAAAATGTTGAAACTTGCGATTTTAAAATTTACCAATTCAAGGCAATCTTATTCCATCTATATCCCTAGTTACCATGCCCAGAATTTTGTTTGTTTGTTTTAAGCAAATTACAAACATTGTAGCCTTTCATCTGTAATTATTTTAGAAGCATCTGCAAAATAAAAGATTTTAGGAAAAATCAAATAAAGCAAGACCGTAATATCTTAATCATACCTAAAGGTATTCCTTAATATCATCAAATTTTCAATCAACTCATGTTTTAATTTTTCTGATGTAAGGAGCTCTGGTAGCGTAGTGGTTACGAATCGGGCTGCGAACCTTAAGGTCAGCGGTTCGAAACTACCAGCCGCTCCGCGGGAGAAAGATGAGGCTTTCTACTCCCGTAAAGATTTACACCCTCGGAAACCCTGTACAGGGTCGCTCGGAAACCCTGTACAGGGTCGCTATGGGTCGGAATCGACTCGACGGCACTTAACAACAACAACAACATATATATATATATGGAGCTCTGGTAGTGTAATGGTTACAAATCAGGCTACAAACTGCAAGGTCAGCAGTTCGAAACTACCAGATGTTCCGTGGGAGAAAGATGAGGCTTTCTGCTCCTGTAAAGATTTACAGCCTCGGAAACCCTGTTCAGGGTCGCTATGGGTCAGAACCGACTCGACGGCACCTAACAACAACAACAAATATATATATGTTTATATATGTGTATGTTGACAGAGCAGACCATGACAAACTATGGGTAATACTGCAAACAATAGGTATTCCAGAACACTTAATTGTGCTCATGAGGAACCTGTACACAGACAGAGGCAGTTGTTACAATAAAACAAGAGGACAATGAATGATTTAAAATCAGGAAACATGCACACCAGGTTTATGTCCTTTCAACATATGTATACAATCTGTATGCTGAGCAAATTAACAGAGAAACTGGATTATATGAAGAAGAACATGCCATCAGGATTGAAGGAGGACTCATTAACAACCTGCGATATGCACATAATGTAACCTCGCTTGCTGAAAGCGAAGAAGACTTGAAATTCTTACTGATAAAAATCAAAGACTGCAGCCTTCAGTATGGATTGCACCTCAATATAAGTCAAACTGAAATCCTCACAACAGAACCAATAAATAGCAACATGATAAATGGAGAAAAGATTGAAGTTGCCAAAGACTTCATTTTTCTTAGATCTATCATCAAAACTCATGGAAGGAGCAGTCAAGAAATCAAATGGCATATGACAATTAGGCAAATCTGCTGCAAAGCAACCTCCTTAAAGTGTTCAAGAGCAAAGATAATTGTTTGATTACTAAGATGATCCAGACCCAAGCCATGGTATTTTCAACACTCTATATGCATGTGAAAGTTAAAGTTGATGTATTTGAGTTATGGTGTTGTTGTTAGGTGCCGACTCATAGCGACCCCATGTACAGCAGAACAAAACATTGCCCAATCCTGGGCCAATCTCACCATTGTTGCCATGCTTGAGCACACTGATGCTGCCACTTTGCCAATCCATATTGCTGGGGGTCTTCTTCTTTTTCACTGACACTCCACCCTACCAAACATATCCTTCACCAGGAACTGGTCCTTCCTGATAATATGTCCTAAGTATGAGAGACTAAGTTTGGCCATCCTGGCTTCCATGGAGCACTCTGGCTGCATTTCTTCCAACACAGATCTGTTGGTTCTTTTGGCAGCCCATGGCACTTTCAATATTCTCCTCCAACACCATAACTCAAATGCATCAATTCTTCTACGGTCTTCCTTATTCACTGTCCATCTTTCTCATCCATATGAGGTTATTGAAAATACTATGGCTTGCATCAGGTGCACCTTAGTCTTCAAACTGACATCTTTGCTCTTCAACACTTTTAAAAGGTCTTGTGCAGCACATTTGCCAAATGCAATACATAGTTTGATTTCTTGACTGCTGCTTCCATGAGTATTTATAGTTGGTCCAAGAAAAATTAAGTCCTTGACAACTTCAATCTTTTCTCCATTGATAAGAATGTTGTTTATTGGTCCAGTGGTGAGGATTTTTGTTTTCTTTACATTGAAATGCAATCCATACCAAAGGCTGTGCTCTTTGATCTTCATCAGTAAATATTTTAAGTCCTCTTCACTTTCAGCAAGCAAGGTTGTATGATCTGCATATCACAGGTTGTTAATGAGTCTTCCTCCAATCTGAGGCCGTGTTCTTCTTCATATAACCCAGCTTCTCAGATTATTTGCTCAGCATACAGGTTGAATTTCAATGATTAAATATTCAGAAGTAATTCGCCACTCCTTTTCCTAGTCTGTCTTAGTCTGGAAGCACATCTGAAACCTGTCCACCATGGGTGACCCTGCTGGTATTTAAAATACCAGTGACATAGCTTCCAGAATCACAGCAACTCACAAGCCACCACAGTACAACAAACTGACAGACGTGTGGTGGTATGGTGTTGGAGAAAAGTATTAAAAGTACCATGGGCTGCCAGAAGAACAAACAAATCTGTCTTAGAAGAAATACAGCCAGAATGCTCCTTTATTGTTGTTGTTATTAAATACCATGGAGTTAGTTCCAACTCAAAGCAACATTATATAGGGTTTCCGAGTAGCAGCTGGTGAGTTTGAACCACCGACCTTGTTCATATTGACCTGCAGTCCAGTATTTATCCTACAGCTCCACACCAGGACTCCTTAGAAGTCAAAATGGCGAGACTTGGACTCTCAGACTTTGGACATGCTATCAGGAGGGACTAGTCCCTGGAGGAGGACATGATGCTTGGTAAAATGGAAGGTCAGTGAAAAAGAGGAATACCCCTCCCCCCAATGAGATGGGTTGGCATACTGGCATCAGCAAAGAACTCAAATGTAACAATAATTGTGAGGATAGTGTAGGACTGGGCAATGTTTCATTCTGTTGCACATAGGATCACTATAAGTTGTAGCTGACTAGATGGCACCTAACAACAACTACATATGTACACATATATGAAAATTCAAAATTTCATGGAAAAGGTGTTGGAATTTTTCCACAAAAAATTGTATATGATATAAAGATATTTCTAATACTAATGATATTTCTTGCATTACGTTTCTTTACTATTCTCTTTAAAGTAACCTCACTTTAAGAAACTCTGGCTGCTGAGTGCAAGGTTCAAAACCAGTAGCTGTCCTACTGGCTATCTGAAAGATAAGGTTGTCTGCTTCCATAAAGACTTACAATCTCAGAAACTTTATGTAGTGTCACTATAAGTCACAATAGCACTATCAACTCAATGGCAATGGTGTTTTGTTCATGTAGTTGGTCTAAATCCATATCCAACTAAAGTCTATACGTTGCATTGGATTTATATGTTGTTTAACTTTCTTTTAATCTATAGTTTTTCCTTCTATCACTTTTTATGCTTGAAATGTATTTGCTTTAAAAATCAGATTGTCCTCTATAATCCTTAATCCCCACTGCTGTCTATTAAGGAGTCAATTCTGACTCAGAGCAACCCTATCGGGCAGAGTAGAAACTGTTCCATAGCGTTTCTGAGACTGTAAATTTCACAGCCGTAGACAATTCCATCTTTCTCTCTCAGAGCAGCTTGTTGTTGTTGTTACTGACTCATAGCAACATCATTCACAACAGAAGGAAGCACTTCCCGGTCCTGCACCAACCTCCCAATCATTGCTATGCCTGAGATCATTGCTGCCGCCACCGTGCCAATCCATTTCATTGGAGAGCTTCCACTTTTCTCCAAGCCTCCACTTTACCAAACATGATACCCTTCTGCAAGGACTGGTCCCTCCTGATAACACATCTGAAACATGAGAGACAAAGTCTGGCCATCCTGCCTTCCAAAGAGCACTCTGGTTGTACTTCTTCTAACACAGATCTATTTAAGCAGACTCAAAAAAGAGACTAGTCTACAGGAAAATTAGCTCTCTTGAGCCACAGCTTAATTTATTCTGAGACAAAAAGAACTAGATGGTGCCCAGCTACCACTGCTGATCTTTCTGACCAGGGACACCATGATAGAGATCAAATTCTTTTAAAAAGACCAGTTTTACTAGATCGGTAGAGACTAGAGAAACTCCTAGAGTCCTGGTGTGGTGCTGTGCGTTAATGCGCTGGACTTCAAAGTCAGTTTGATCTGTGAGGTCGGGTAGGTCGCTATGGGTCAAAACCAACTCAACAGCACTTAACAGCACATCAGAGGGACTCCTAAGGATCTTGGGTAGTATAATGGTTACAAGTCAGGCTACCAACCTCAATGTCAGCAGTTCGAAACTACAAGGTGCTCCGTGGGAGAAAGATGAAGCTTTCTGCTCCCCTAAACATTTACAGCCACGGAAACCCTATACGGAGTTGCTATAAATCAGAACTCCACAGCACACCACTACCACCAGAGTAACTCCTAAGACTATTGCCTCGAGACTTGAACTGAAACTGCTCCTCTAAGTTGTCTTTCAACTAAATAGCAGATTGCCTCATAAAATAAGCAAGACCACCTGTGAGTACTGTACTTCTCTATTAAAAAAAAAAATCACCTATTGTATACTAGACCAAATGGTCAACAATTACCCTAAAGCAAAGATGAGAAGGTATTGGTAGAGAGGAGGGCAGTTGGGAAGCTAGATTCGTGGAAATGGAACAGTCAGAATGGAAATAATGAGAACGTTGACACAGTGTGAAAAACTGGACAAATGTTACTGAACAATATGTATGTTGTGTTGGTAAGTACTGTCGAGTCAGTTCCAGCTCATAGCAGCCCTGTATAAGGTTTATAAGGAGCAGCTGGTGGGTTTGAACCACCAAACTTATGGTTAGCAGCAGTCCAGTGTTTATCCTATAGAGTCAGACTGGGAACTTAATTTGCTATGTAAACTTTCACCGAAAAACACAATTAAAAAAAAATTTTTTTTTAAAGGAAATGCCAGTCTAATTATTAAAAAACGTTACATTCCCAATAAATTAAGCAATGTTACTGTAAATAAATATGAAGGATCCCTGGTAGCATAGTGGGCTATAAGCTGGGTTGTTAACTGCAAGGTCAGCAGTTTTAATGTATCAGTCACTCCTAGGAAGAAAGATGAGGCTTTCTGCTCATGAAAAGACCTACAACCTCAGAAACGCCATGAAGGCCGCAATGAGTTGGAACCAACTCTACGGCATACAATCACCACCCATCAATACATATGGTTGTTGTTTTAAAGTGCCATCAAGTCTGTTCTGACTCATATCCACCCTGTGTAGGGTTTCCAAGGAGCAGCTAATGGGTTTGAAGTACCAATCTTGCAGTTAGCCATTCAATGCTTATCCTACAGTGCTATACCAGTTGTCCCAAAAGGTGACATTTGTATGATGAAAGGATGTGAAGAAGGATTGAGTCTTCTGACTTGCAGAGAGATAAGGACCAGAAGGTCAATGAGCACAAAGAACCACAAAAGTATTTCTAAGACAGTGCATGTGTCCAAAACTAAGGGGAAGAATAATGGTGAATGGGCAATATGAGGAGTACTAGATTGTCTCCTAGTGTGCTTTGATAGTTCGCTGTGTTCAGCTCTCTGAGTGTACTTTGCCTTCAATTGCATTATTTGGTTGTAGTTAATATCTTGGAATAATTTATATTCTCAACCAATGTGACATTCATACTGACATCATTCCTCAGTTTACTAGTCAGAAGAGGACATGGAATGAGGGATAGGATTGCTGATGTATGATGGATCTTGGCTAAAAGCAGAGACTACCAAGAAGATGTTTACTTATTCTTTCTTTGCTATGCAAAGGCATGTGACTACATGGATCATAACAAACTATGGATAACATTTTGAAGAATAGGAATTCCAGAACACTTAATTGTGCTCATAAGGAACCTTATATTGACCGAGAGGGAGTGGTTCAAATAGAACAAGGGAATACTAAATGGTTTAAAATCAAGAGAGGTTTGTGCCAGGGTTACATTCTTTCAACATACTTATCCAATCTATATATATATGCTGAACAAATAATCCCCAAAATTAGATTATATGAAGAATATGGCATTGGGATTGGAGGAAGACTCATTAACAACCTACGATGCACAGGTGATACAATCTTGCTTGCTGGAAGCAAAGAGGACTTAAAATATTTAGTGATGAAGATTAAATACAATAGCCTTCAATATGGATTGCACTTCAGTATAAATCAAACAAAACTCCTCACACTGGATCAATCATGATAAATGGAGAAAAGATTGAAGTTAATAAAGATTTCATTTTGCTTGGATCCACAATCAATGCTCCTGGAAGCAGCAGTCGAGAAATCAAAAGGATATTGCATTAGGTAAATCTGCTCCAAAAGACTTCTTTAAAATGTTCAAGAGCAAAGATGCTACTTTGGGAACTAGGGTGCACCTGACCCAAGTCATGGTGTTTTCATTCTCCTCATATGCAAGTGTAAGCTGGACAGTGAATAAGCAAGACTGTAGAAGAATCGATGGATTTGAATTGTGGTGTTGGCAAAGAATATTGAAAGTACCACAGACTAACAGAAAACAAACAAATTTGTTTTGGAAGAATTTCAATTAAAATGCTCCTTAGAAGCAAAGTTTGAGTTTTTCCTCAAGTACTTAGAACATAAATATTGTCTGGATGGATCAGTTCTTGGAGAAGGACATCATCTTTTTTTCACTGAGTGTCAGTGAAAAAAGAGGAAGACCCCCAATGAGATGTCGTGGCAGCAACAATGGGCTCAAACACAACAATCGTGAGGATGGCACAGAACTAAACCATGTTTCTTTCTGTTTTGCATAGGGTCACGATGAGTCAGAACCTACTTGATGGCACCAAACAACAGAACAACAAAACTTAACTACTGCTTAGTTTTAAGGAGATTTATGGGGCTATTGTTAGTTTAAGGCTTAAAGACTTTCCAAGGGCAGTAATTTCAGGAGTTCCTACAATTTTCATGATTCCAGGAAATCTGGAGTTCATGAGAGTTTGAAATTCTCTTCTGCATTTTCCCCCTTTTGATCAGACCATTCAATGATTGTGGCTAAGGACCATCCAGTTCTTTTGGTCTCGTGGCAAAGGAGGCAATTGTCCATGGCTGCAATTAACCACATTTCCCACTTCCTCCTTCTATTCTTGAACATCCTTCTTCCTCTGGTGCTCCAGGAAAACAGAGACCAATTGTTGTATCTTGGATGGCCACTTATAAGATTTTAAAGCCCCAAGAACCATGCAACAAACAATATTTTAAAAACTGTTTCTAAATAAATAAAATATCTCCCTGTCAGCATTTAGGGGAGTTCCTTTTAGCAAGTTCTTTCTCCATAGCTCCTGAAAATGCAGTATGAGGGTCTGTTTACTCACCCCAGTGTAGTGGTTTAGAGAGAGTGCTCCTTGGGTTTACCACAACATAGAAATAAATAGAAGCCTGACATTTAAACTGAGAATCTTCTGCATTTCAGTTAGCCTCTGAGACCAAAATTAGCCTTTTAAGGAAGAGTAAAATAAAATAATCTCTTAAGGAAAATGTAAAAAAAAATAGAAATAATAAAGTTTGTCCCCAAGGCATGAACCCAGCCCTTAGTTACAATTCTGGCACTGATTAGTATTCAGAGCATTACTTAATGTCTCCCAAGCTTAGATACATTCTCAATAAAAGGTACATTGTAATAATTGCTTCAGAGATCCATGAACTAATTCCAGGAAAATAGTCAGAAAGCTCCTAAAAGAAAGGTCATCAAGAGGTTGTACACAGGTGACATTCGATACATAAAATCATATTGTTGTCTTTAGTTGTCACTGGGTTTGTTCTGACTCATGGTGACCACATGTACAACAAAAACAAAATGTCATGGTCCTGGACCATCTTCACAATAATTGGTATGATCGAGTTCCTTGTTTCTCGGCCACTATGATTTTTGAGTGCTGGACTCACCTAGGGGACTCACCTTCCAGCACTATGTTGGACAGTATTCTGTTGTTACCCACAGCGTTTTCACTGGCTAACTCTCAGAAGTAGATCACTAGGCCTATCTTCCTAGGCCATGTTAGTCTGGAAGCTCTGCTGAAACATGTCCACCATGGGTAAACCTACTGGTAGTTAAAATAACTGATGGTATAGCTTCTAGAGTCATAGAAACATGAAAGACACCACAGCATGATAAACTGAAAATGAGTAAGTAAGAAATGGTTATGGTTATGCACCATGGAGTCGTTTCTGACTCATAGCGGACCTGTACAGGGTTTCCAAGGCTGTAAATCTTTACTGGAGCAGAAAGCCTCATCTTTCTCCCATGGAACAGCTGGTAGTTTCGAACTGCTGACCTTGACTAGTAATCACTATGTCACACATTTTAAAGTGCCTTATTTGATCCTCACAACTCCCAAAGGGTATTACTGATATCTCAACTTTATAAATGAGGAATGTGCAACACAGAACAATTTAATAAATTTTCTAAGGTGGTGACCAGTGAGTAAGTGTTGTAGTTGGGATTCAAACCTGGACAGTCTGGTTCCAGAATTCATGCACTGAAGAATTATGCCATGAATGTACTATTTGGACCCCACTTCATTTAAGAACTTACCATTCATCTGTAATATGCCAATAACTGCAGCCTCTAGCTGTTTGCATCTAAGGAATTCACCTCAGATTTTAAGTGGAGGCCACATTCTTCTTGGGTCAATGACTGCATGGTGCAGGTACCAGGGCCTGGCTGTTTCTACCCAAAGCTGGACTTCTCTAACAGACAATCTTTGCTCTGGAGTATCTGGTTGGATTACAATACTCTGAGGCCTGCCTTCTGAATCCTGCTTTCTCTCCCTTTTTCTTTAAAAAATATTCCTTTTATAGGTATTAAGCCCAAAAAATGTATTGTGCTAGTCTGTCATCAGTTACTTTTCAGAGGACTCAACTGATACAAATACCTGCTGACATATCACTAGGAAAGAAGGATGAAGCTTCAGTGACCAAAACCTGGGCTGAAAGAAATGATCTCAGGCCTGTCAGACAAATCAGAGAAAGTTCCCTGGCTAGATCGGGGTCAAGGAAAAGCAGCACAGGATGCTGAATTGCCACATTGTTGATAGAGCATCTCTCTTCACTGAAGGAATGATTTGAAGCTTACATTAGGGTACCTGCTTTCCTTCAGGCATTTCAACCCAGAGAAAAAATGAATTCTGACTTCATTTCAGAATAGTGACATTTGGGGATACAAATTACTTTCCCTCCCCCAGTTTTACCTGGAAGAGAACGTAAAGCACAGTGCAGCAGCTGCTCGCCTCCTGTATAAAAGGTAGACAACTTGCCATTTCAAAAGGCCACTCATTCTTTCATGTTCAGTCAAAACAGTGTGCTTTATTGATTGACTACTTTAGGCAAAGTCATATACTCATATTGTAGAAAGGTGAGGGAGATGGCAGGATTCAGCTTCCTGAAAATAAAGACAAATAGCATTCTGTTAAAATAAAAAGGCAAGTGAATTATTAACCGTGTTTTTAATGGTAAGAATAGATATTGTAGAAATCTTTAGAGAGAACTTGTAGAAGTACTTATACATGCATAGTAAATTGGCACACTCCCCTGTACAGTGTTTGTACTAGTCAGAGTTCCTTATGAACAACAGGTAGTGACTAGTAAGCATAAGCAAAAGGAATTTATTAGAAAGATGTGAAGCCCACAGAATCCATAGAAGAGACTAGAAGACAGGAATTAAAATAAGAGCTTATAAATTAGACCAGCATGATCAAGGAGCCCTGAGAGGATAGGACAGAAACCCAATGATTTCAATATCTTTGTCCTTCTCCTGATTCAAATTCCAGAGAGGGAAACACACATTAGCCTAGCTTGTGTCTTTACCCTGTCTTTAAGGAAGAGGAAACAGGACCCTGATTACAGTCGTACCAGGCAATATCCGGTGGAGAGATACTTCTTTAAAAGGAGATCACGTTGCTTTTAGAAAAAAGAAAATGAATTCTGAACAGCTAAATAACGTTAGCTGTTTAACAAGCTTGGCCATACTTCCCAATTATCCTATGAAGAAATTCAATAAGATGGAAATGGCTCGTATACCCCTTTTGAGATTTATCAACCTTTTGTGGAAGGCATATCATACTACTAAGGAGAAGTTTCTTGGCACTACTGGTTCACTCACCAGATAAATCTTTGACAGAGAAGTAGAGAAAGAATATTTTAAGGAAGGAGCCAGGATAGTGAGAGAAGCATGTTATATGAAGAAGATGTAAAGGCACAAGGAATATTTTGTTGTTGTTGTTGTTAAGTGCCGTCAAGTCGGTTCTGACTCATAGTGACCCTGTATAGGGTTTCTAAGGAGTGGCTAGTGAGTTTGAACCGCCAACCTTATGGTTCAAACTGACCTTACAGTCCAGTGCTTTATCCCACAGTGCCATGCTAGGATTTCCATAAATATTTACTCAGGAGTAAAAATCGTCTCAGGAAGGATGATTGACTATCATCATAAAGTTGTTATGTATTGAAGAGTTCAGAGTTACTCTGTTGTCCCAAGGAGGTTTGGAAGCAGTAGTATTCAGAACCAAGAGATAGATTCAGAATGAATGAGTGAAGGTTGGGACTTACAGAGTGGAGGTGGGAGTTACTGTAATATCAAGTAATTCAGAGTACTGCAACAACCATCAACATAAGCAGAAACTCACCAGAATGACTCCCTCTTCCCCTCCTCACACCCATGATAGCCACTAATAAACTTCGGTTTCTATATATTTGCTAATTATCATTTCACATAAGTGAGATCATACAATATTTGTCCTTTTGTGACTAACTTGTTTCATTCAATATATTTTCAAGGTTCATATTGTTGGGCATTTTAATGTTTTATGTTGAAAATTCATGAGACTTTTTATTCTGTTTCTTAAGACATCTGCGTTCATTGCAAGCTAAGAAAACAATATTCTTTATTACAAACAATTTAATTTAAAACTCCAGGAGCTGCCCTGTGTTTTTCTTTCTTGTTGTTGTTAAGTGCCATCTAGTCCGTTCCGACTCATTGCAACCCTGTGTAGGGTTTCTGAGGAGTGACTGGTGGGTTTGAACCACCCACCTTGTGTTTATAAGTTCATGCTTATTGTACAGTGCCACATCAGGACTTTAGTATTTAGCTTATGATTTATTTATTTTTTTAGCTTCTTAGAGCACCAATTGCTTAAAACTGTGAGTAAGCTTACTACAGTTTCTGACAGGTATTACCAAATATTTAGGGAAAAGTTGTTTTTAAAAGTTACAACTGGAACTTCAAGCAATATGGTGGTCTAAGCAGCCATACTACACAGACACTCTTCAACAAAGACACTAGAGACAAAATGAAACCGGTAAGAATGATAATCCTGGAACCTTAACCTTCAGAAGAAGGGATAGAGAAGTGGATTCAATACCAACTAGGAGAAGAAGATGAACAAAAGCAGCAAGAGAGGACATAGGTGAATTGTTGGCTGGCCTGTTGCAGCACAGGTATCTTGGATTTTTGTAAGCAGCATTCAATCGAGACCACAGCCTGACAATACAACACATACAGGTGCTGGTAATGAGAAAATGGAACCCTCCCTTATTCCCCAAACCTTCCTGGTGACCAGGAGTGTGGCCAACCCCCACCCTCACCAACTCAGTGGCTAATGACATCCCCTGCCCTCCACAGCACCCCTCTGTCTGAAATTGGATCAAGGTCCCTGCATCTGGTGGCACCTGAACTCAGCCTCATCAGACTGGTAGAAAGCACAGTGCTGGGTCTCAGTTACTTCTGTGAGGTCAAGAACTGGGCTGCCTCTAGCTGGCTGGCCTCTGGGCCTAAAAGAGTTCCTTCTAAGAACAAGAACCCTGGCTTTTTCCATCTTCTGAGTTGTCACAAACTACTTCTGGGGATTAAGAGGAAGGGGAAGACAGAGAAATGTGGCAAATACAGTGAAATATCAACAACTGGAGTATCTGGTCAAGGAGGATCTGGGAGTTCTTTGTAGCCAACGTGCAAATTTCTGTTTACATTTGAAATGATTTCAAACAGAAAATTTTAAATGACACTACTACATTTTGTTTTTTCTTCCAATTCAAAATCCTATTACATAACAACTGGGCTAAGGTTTTGAAACCTACACGCATCATAAAGCCATGTATGAGAGTGTGGACTCTTCCAATCCCTCTGTGCTAGAGGAAGTTAGTCTTGTGACTCCTCTTTCACTGTTAGACACACGACACAAAAAGAAACTGTTTCTGGGCTGTCAATCATAGGCTGGTGCTCACAAGTGCCTCGGTTTGAATGATAACTGTATGGTCACCCCACATTTAACCACAGATTGAGAGGAGGTCAGGAGCTAAATTGGAAAAGTCCCTGACATAAGGGAAAGTGATCGAGAGTTGTTTATATCCAAAACAGTATAAACATAAAAGTACTAAAAAAGAGAAGCCCAAATTTGTCTCTTTTTTATAGTGATTTTTGCTGTCTTTTTTTAAAAAAAGCATGAGTTGAAAATCATGTCTACTAACAACTGTATCAAATACACATTCTTCTGCATGATGATATTATCTTTGTCATTGTTGTTAATTGCTCTGAAGCATGGCACATCCCATGTACAACAAAACAAGGGTGGGTTTTCCCAATGAAATTCTCATAGGACAGTCCTTGCTATCCTTGAAGAATGAACAGGTGCATTGTCGTGATAGAAAAAAAAAATTCCTCAGAGGAACAAATTTCCTGGCCTTTTTCTTATCAATTCAGTTTTCAATTTAAAAAAAACTTCTTCATAATAAGCTCTGTAAGAAGTAATAAGATTACTTCTTTGGAATCCAAAAATTAAAAAATAACTTTCTGAGCTGATTTCACTGCTTTGAATTTCACTGGCCCCGCAGATCCCCTCAGATGTCACTGTTTGTGTTGGACCTTGATCTCTGGATCATATTTGCTAAATCCAAGGCTCACTGTTGGATTTTATGGACTCCATAAAATCAGTTCATTAGCTTCCATCTTGTTTTAAAGACTGTTAGGAAGATCAGCTCTTTGAGCTAGTTGTTCTTCACACAACGCTTTTGGTACCCATCAAACCAAAAGCTTGCTAAGGCCAAGAAATTAACTTACGATTGAAAATGCTAAACCATGTGAGATCCCAAATTCAGTCGCTATCACATCAATGATAATTCTACAGTCTTCTTCCACTAGTTTCTGGACTTCAGCCAGAGTTTCTTCATTCTTTGAGGTTGATGGTCTTCCCTTTCTTGGCTTATCTTTGAGATCTTCCCAACCTTCCTTAAAATCCTTGATCCATCTAGAAACTGTTGTTTTATATGGGGTGGCAGTCCCATAAATTTGTTGCAAAGTTTTAATGATTTGGGAAAATGTCCACTGGAGTTTTGTTAAGGTTTTGACATTCGCTCTGATAATATCAATTTTTTCCATGACACAAAAAATATCCTTTTTTTTTTTTTTTAAGGCATACTAACAAGACTAAGAAACTAAGAGTAAGACAAGTGTATTACTGAGAGAACTTGTCTGCCATTGCAGAGGCATGTTTAAACAGGTTTGT
Source organism: Chrysochloris asiatica (assembly GCF_000296735.1). Classification (NCBI taxonomy): domain Eukaryota; kingdom Metazoa; phylum Chordata; class Mammalia; order Afrosoricida; family Chrysochloridae; genus Chrysochloris; species Chrysochloris asiatica. The sequence goes on from NW_006408526.1 coordinate 19,442,568, forward strand.
TTGGAATAAACCCATGCATGTATGATCTGGAACACTTTTGGCAACCCTTTTTGACTTACTCTCATGTAGCTCTTTCATTCACTTATTTAATAAGTATTGAGTTCCTCTTAATGATCATGCTAGAAACTGGTGGCACTATTGTGAACAAATCTGATAAGATCCCTGCACTCACTGAATTACAATAGCTTGCACTAAGCATGGTAAGTTCACTGACAGGGTGTGGCGAGGAAACACTCACTATGGGCAGTCAGCTCAGGACTTCCCAGAGAAAGTCACATCCAAACTGAGGCCTGATATTCAAGTGAGAGCTAAACAGGCCAGTTGAGCAGAAGTTTCTCCCAAGCAGAAGAACCAGTATATATAATTAAATGAAGGAGGTGAATTCCAACTGGCAGGAGCATACCATGCAAGAAGCTTGGGTGAGAAAGAAAAACAGAAAACAGAAGGCAGATCAAAAATCCCATGTGCTATGCAAAAGTCTGGTGATTTACTTCCTAAAACTAGAAAACCCTATGGAATGGAGTTCCACTTCAACACATGTAGGGTCGCCATGAGTCGACAGCTATAGTTTTGTTTTTGTTTCTTATACAAAGGTGAACAACACACACTCACTATCTTCAAAGAGCTTAGACCAAGGGGAGAAATTCCTCACAAGATGGTTTGTTTAGCTTTTTCTGTGTCACAATTTTCCCTTTCAAGAGACTGTTAGAAATTGATTTGAGGCTAACTGTCTTACAGGCATGGTTTTTTGGGGTGACTTCCACCTTCTTTGTCAGTCCCTTTCTCCAATAGCTAACACTTACAAAGTACTTCTTATGTGCCTGGCAATCTCTCAAGTGCCTTACATATATTATTTAAGCAATTTTCAAAAGAATTCTGAAAACCCTTACTACCATCCCTATTTTACAAATAAGGAAACTTGGACTTACATACTTTAACTGCCTTGGAAAGTAACTTTCCCCAATGTCACTGATCTACTAGTTGCTGAGCTGGTGCTTCTACCCAGTTCTGAGTCCAGAGCTCTTCCTCCTAATCATCCTGCTACTCAACCTCATGACTCTACTTAGTGTCCTGTTCCCTGCCTTCCTTCCAGTTATCTGTGCACTAACAAATTAAATGAGATCATTAGGGGTGTCACACATAGGAGATCTTCAAAGTGCTAATGGTTAACTAAGGTACTGAATAGACAGAGTTAGCTATGTTAAATGAAATTCTAAATAGAGAGTTCTTTAATACTACAGATGTTTTCAAGGTCCAAATCAATGAAACTATTCTTACAGAAAAATGACTGACATTGCTGTAAGAGTGGTAACCATGGTAACCCTTACATAACACCATGGAAACAGCGGGCTACCTTTCTGCTGGTTGCTACACTATTTCCTCCTGGGTGACGTTTCTGAGGTCTTAGCAGAAATCCACACCCACCACGACTTTCTTCTTGCATGTCTCATGAATCAGGATGTCACCAAGAACAAAATTTGGCCCTTTTCTAAACTGTACCTATTGTAATAGCTAGAGAAGTAGGAAATTTCCAACCTCAGACAGAAGGGAAATTAAAAGGCCCTCATGACAGTGTTCTGCCTACTTTGTAATCCGTGGAGCAGGTCTGTTTATTGAAATAAACAACATGACTAGTTTTGTGATTTTAGAAAAATCACAAAATAACTTTTGGAAGGTAATTTTATTCTTCTGCTTAGAAAGGAAGTCCTGATGTGGCACTGTAGGATAAGCGCTGAACCGCAAGGTTCAAATTCACCAGCTGCTCCTTGGAAACTCTATACAGGGTCACTATGAGTCAGAAATTACTCGATGGAACTTAAAAACGGCAACAAATTAAAAATAAATAAATCCAAGGGTAAGGCAACAAATATTGATATGAAATCACAGAAACCTTATTAAATAAAAACATCACACTGTGAAGCTATCATTTCTTGACATATTCTTCATCTAGGCAGTGTTTCCATTTCTATAATTCTTACCTGAATAATTCTGCACACTTCAATGTATATTACTTCAAAATGGCAATTTGGGCAATCTCTAGGAATTCAAATTGTGTTTCTTTTAAATGTCCTTTGAGGGTGGCGATCAAAAAGAAATCTGAAGGGTCAAGATCAGGGCTGTAGGGTGGATAAGGTAAGGTTTCCCAACAAAATTTTCATAGGACCTTACTACCCTTGAAGAATGTGTAGGTGGATTGTTGTGATGAAAAATAATTCCTTGGCACAACTTTCCTGACCTCTTTCTCACCTGTACAATTTTCCATTTTCTTAAGACTTCTTCATAATAAGCCCTTGTGAGTGTCTTGTGTCCTTACAGAAAAATCTATCAAGATTTCCCCCAATGAAGTTCCAAAACACAGAAAGCCATACCTTTCTTAACTGACCTCTCTGCCTTTAATTTAACTGACCCAGCAGATCCCCTCAGAAGCCACTGTTTTGATTGGGTGGTTTTTTCAAAAGTGCCCTAACAAGACTAAGACAATTTATTACTGAGAGAACTTATCTGTAGCCATCCACTGATCACAGAGACATGTTTAAATACGTTTTGTTTGGAATAAACATATTCATGTAGTAATTGGAACCCTCGTAGCAGGAATTGGAATCCTACCAGCAATCTTTTTCTTTTTTACATACCCTCTAAGTTAAAACAGAAAAGAGCTTTAAAACTTAGTCCAGGTCAATGACTCTAATAAATGCAACACATCTACAACATTTTGAGGAACCTGCTTCAAGTCTTTTCTTTCATTATCCCTAGCATGAAAAATACTTTGTTATTTATTGTTAAGTAACTCCTAATCTGATTCTTGAGTCTCTTCTAAAATTATCTCTGACACAGAGTCATTGGTCTGTCCATACACTACACGCTTAAAGACTAGGAAACTCACTACTTCTTGAGACAACCTATTTATTTTTGGGGTACCTCTAGATGCTATTGGTTTGTCTTTGTCTTTATACTGAGCTTAAATCCACTCCCTAAATTTGTACTAATCAAAGAACAACACTTTATATCACAGAAGGGTAGATAGGTAAAGGACTAAGTTTTAGTAAGTTATAAGGAATTTAATGAACCATAAATGACAAACACACTTAATGGTTGTCTTTGAGCTTTCTTTTCATCAGATATGTAAAAATAATCTACATGAAAAGTGAAGACTAAAATACTAACCTTGTGAACAAAAGAAAATGGGGTGAAAGTGAACCAGGCCTCCCAATGAACAGGGAGTATGTTCATGCTGTTTATAAAGGGTAAGAGGGGCCAAGGTCCAAATTATAAAGGACCCATGGGTTCTTCTAGTAATGAAAGAGAGGATGTGAAAAACTCACATGAATCACTGGCTTGATTCAGGCTACAGGGCAGACATGACAGTGAATAATGTGTCTGTAGAGTAAGGGTCGTGCCTATTAAGAAAAGTGTGGAGTCATTTCAAACACAGCCTCCCTGTGCTCTGATGAAAAGCCATGTTGGAATGCTTCTTCCCTAAAAGGAGCTTCCCATTCACTGTTGAATGCCCTGGGAGATGGAGAGGGGCTGCTTCTGAAAAGCCATGTTGTAAGTAAAGTGCAATATAGAGTGGCCACCTGCCAAGGGTCAAGGGTTGGGTTTAGGTCATTATCGTATTGGTCCCTCTTTGTCCTGTGGGATCATGACATATTTCAGGTTGTACATAAGGAATGTAGTTTTGTGAGAAGGAAGGAGGGTGATGTTTCATTTCTGATTGGCTGCTAGGTATGCCATTCTCTTTCCAACACAGACCTTCTGTTGGGGTCTTGTATGTACTTGTGTTCATTTCCTTATCAATGAATCTTCTGCTCACCAAATTCTAAGAAGGAATGTGCAACCTTTCCGACTCAAATAATTTCCACTAGCAAATGGCCACAACAAAGGCCAACAGCTATTTGGGAGAACCTGAGAACCCAATATTTACTACCATTTAGAGTCTTTCGTTGTTCTGAAAAAAATACGTGGACAAGAGTTGTTTAGGGAATACGTTTATTCCAAAGATTATGAGCTACTTTAAAAAACCTATTACTAACTCTCTCCCTCAAGAAACCTTGGGGCTTTCTAAACAAGTCCAAAGCTGTGGCCAATTTTCTCTATGCTGGGAAGAAAGGCCTACCACCTACTTCCAAATGAAAACCTTACAGATCATAGCAGAAAATTGTCTGACTCTCTTACTCTGGACACATAATCAGGAAAGATCAGCCAGTAAAAGAGGACATCATGTTTTGGTGAAGTATCAAGACAACAAGGGCATAAGAGCGTGTAACATTCAAGTGGAAAAAGAGAGGCGCCGAGATAGGTTGCCACAATAGTCATAACCATGGACTTGAGCTATAATTGTGAGGATTTTACAGGACCTCACAGGCAAGGTTGTGTTCTGTTAGACACAAGGTGGTGATGGGTTGGGTCAACTCTATGACAGCTCATAAGAACAACCAACAAGGGATCTAAAAATGGTTACTGAAAAAGCCACTGCACACTACAGTTAGAGATGGGCAGATACTTTCTAGCTAGACATCCTAAATCTCAGATCGAATTATTTTTTATGATACCTTTCTTAATTTAAGCCACACCAGCAATGACCAAAAGTACTATATATATATATATGTTAGTGGCTAATGGTTTATCTTCTCTCTCCCCTATCTCCTTGATATGATTCACCCAGAAAATATCTAAAAGACTGGCCACCCTCACTAATCCAAGTGGTCCGTGGTGGAACCTAAGAAGACCCTGTTGCCTTCTGGATTAATCATTCTGAGGAAAGTGGAGATATAGAGACTATCTGGTACTAAAATGTGGCTGAACTCTTAGTAATAGTATTAAGTCATTTTAGCTCTTATAAGCTGTTTTGGCCATGGTCAAATCCTTCAAACTATTTTCAGGTCTTGTTGTTGCTGTTGTTAAGTGCCGTTGAGTCAGTTCCATCCCATAGTGACCCTGCATAGAGTTTCCAAGGAGTGGCTGCTGAGCTTGAACTGCAGACCTTGTGAATGAAACCGACTTTGCATTCTAGTGCATTAACCCTCAGCGCCATACCTGGATCTGCAGACTGTATGCATAGGATACTTTTCAACCCTATATCCTATAAGTTTGTCAATGTGACTACAATAAGTAGTTAAGCAGTTCCCATCCATCCAGGCCTTAGAAAGAGACCGTGTCCTCATGTCTGTTATTTTGTTATTCACATTAGTTTCACTACACTTCAGTTCATACCTCGGCCTTATTTCTAGTAGAAATATCAATAAAAACACACCGCATGCCCTAACTGCCTGCATTTCAGCATAGTCACTGAAAACAATCCTTCCCTGTGACTTAAAAGAATTATACAAATTGTACATTTTTACCTATTTCTGATTTTTCCAAATAAATTATACTATGTGCTACATCACTAAAATTAAAAATATGTTTACTCTGATTCCACAGTGTTATTCTGGTGTGGCACTGTAGAATATGCACTGGACTAGTAACCGCTGGGATTTGATGGCATGTAACAACAACAACAATTCACCATTCTTAGTCAAGTATTCCAAAGGCCCGAATATGTTCCAAGGTAGATCCTAAAAAGAGTTATTATATTTTCCTTTTCAGTGTATGATTTTCCCACTTACCCTGTGCTCCATCTATTTTCTGTAACTACTTTTACATTCATTCTTTTTTCTCTTTTCTCTCGTCTCTGATTCATGTCCCACGTGGTGCTTTTCTGTTTCCTTTTCTCATACTCTTATCTTCTCTTTGTTTCAGATAGCTCCAGCTCCCTTGCAGTCATCAGCATTTTTGTATTCTTCCTCACTGACATCTGCCACTACAGGTTCCCTTTTGTGTTCCCAAGTGTCAATGCATGGCTTCCCCTCCATTTTCCCCTCTCTCTCTCTCACTGCCTAGCTCTTGCAAGCCTCTTTGTCTTTTGTGCTGCTAATCAGATGCTACACAGGCTTTGAGAAGACTTTGGGATGTCAGTGTTCTGGCCACAACTAATGATGATCCAATAGTTCTTGAAGCTGCAGACAGTTTGCAACATTTAAGTGAAAAAGAAAGGCAGACAGATGTTCTGCCACAACCTTTTCAGTAACCCAGTGTTCTAGCATGGACTAACTCCATTTAGTGTTTAAATTGGCTTGCCGCTTTCAACAATAGTTTATATTGTGGCCAGGCTTCCAGAGTAGGTGCTGAAGGCCTTTATCCTTCTAATAAATTTTGGGTTTGGTTATTTTTAGTTTTATGTTGTGTTGTTTTACATTTGTGTGTTTTTTTCTGTGTTCGTTAGCCAACAAAGTGATTTTACCTCTTTGTGCTTTGCTGTGCCCATGGCCTTACTGGAAAACTTTCTGGTACTTATTTCATTGCCCATAGTGAAGATGGGAGTTTGTACCAACCTGTGGAAGGGGTGTGTCAGGAGACATGGGTCATAAACACAGCAACGCCAACACGGCCTCATGGGTATTTCCAAAACGACTTATCTGATTAATCAGCATGTATTTTCAAGCGTTTAATAGTTCTCTGTTAGATCATCATGATGATGCAGAAGATTTATTAGACAAATTTACTTCCCCCCAGGAGGCAACAAGTAATCTAGAGAGACAAGACTAATGAGCACCAAATAGATACAATAACCAGACAAAGCATGTGTGATAAAGTGCCACAGGAAGGGACATAAACTGGAAGAACAACTGGAATCGAGAGAAAGGCGAAATCAGTGTTAACTGGAGAGAACACAGTGAGCCCCTGGCTTTCACCTAGGACAGGAGGGTGGTAGCATTTGATAAGGAGTCCAGAGGGGAAGAGAATTCTAGACTTCCACTGTGGAACTTATAATACTGAATGCTGGAATGCACTGTCCTTGGACCTGCTATTATGTGGCGCTATGGGTTAATGCACTGGACTGCGAGGTCAGTTTGAACCACAATGTCAGAGGCTCAAGATCACCAGCTACTCCTCGGAAACCCTATACAGGGTCACTATGGATTGGAACCCACTCGCTAGCACTTCACAACAACAACAAAGGACTCACGGAGTGGCTGTAGAATAAGCACTTGACCATAAGCCCCTCCTCAGAAACTGTTATAAGGTCACTATGAGTCCAACTGACTCAATGGCACTTAACAACACCAATATAGGCACTGTAGGATAAGCACTAGACTGCCAACTGCAAGGTCATTGGTTCAGACCCACCAACCATTCCTATAGGGTCCCTCTGAGTCAGAACCAATTCAACCGCACTTAACAACAAAAATAGTCTAATTATTCTCAAGTATTGATCTCCTTGAGTTCCAGACTTGTACTTCTATCATTTACTTGATATCCCCAACTGGCTGTCTAATACACATTTCATAATTAGCCCTACTGTTGATGTTAAGTACCATCAAGCTGGTTCTGACTCATAGTGACCTTGTATAGGATTTCTGAGGAGCGGCTGGTGATCTTGAGATCCTGTGTTTATTCTATGGTGCCACACCAGGACGCCATATCATTAGCATGGCCAATACAAAAATTTTTGTTTGTTTTCCAAATCCACTATCCCTGAAAATCTTTCTTATGTAAAGGGTACCATCAGTCATCCCCCCCTTCAGCTCGCATTGTTTAAGTTCAGAGCATGAGAGTTGTTCAAACCCAGAATATGAGAGTTGTTCTTGATTCTTTTACAGCCATAGCCAATTGGTAAATTTTGCCATTCAACCCTAAAACATATCACACACCTCCTACTAGTGCCTGCCATCTCTACTGCTGTAAGCCTAGATCAAGGCTCCATTATCTCTCCTAGATTACTATGATAGTCTCCCTCTGATTTGTCTAACTCCATTGTTGTCCCAAGGAGCTCTGGTAGCATAGTGGTTATAAGTTCAGCTGCTAACCTCAGGGTCAGTAGTTTGAAACTACCAGTGGTTCCGTGGGAGAAAGATGAGGCTTTCTGCTCCCATAAAGATTTACAGCCTCAGAAACCCTGTACAGGGTTGCTATGGGTTGGAACTGACTCAATGGCACTTAACAACAACATTGATGTCCCAGTATGGCCCATTGCCAACACAGCAGTCAGAGGGCTCTTTCTAGGGTGAAAATCATGGTATTGCCCTCTGGCTAACATCATCCACGGTTTTCCATTCCAATCAAATAAAACCCAAACTCCTCACCATGGTCCTGCATGATTTGACCCCTGGCTCCTTCACTGACCTCATTTCTGCTCCAGTCACACTGACTTTTCAATCCTTCTAACATCCCCAGTGCATTGTAGCCTCTCTGCCTTTGCACCAGCTGTTGCCTCCATCTGGAGAGCTCTGTCCCTGGATCTTTGTGTGACTTCCTTCTTTTCTTTATTTATTCTCTTCAGCTGAAATGTCTACACTGCAAAAATAAATAAATATCCCTGAACATCCTTACTAAAGAAAAACACCCCCTTGCCCTTCCTCATGTCTATCAATCTATATCCAGTTGCTGTGTTTTCTTTTCTTCACTGTAATTACACTATATAGTTCTTTGCTTTTGTGTTCATTATGTGTTTCCTCTGCTGCGTTCCTTGCATAAAATTGCTCAATAAATGATTGTTGAGTGGGAAAAGCTGATATGGGCTGAGGCCTTTTATGAATGGGGGTGGGGGAATTCACTCTAATGGAGGTCCATAAACTTGAAACAGGGACAGAACTCATCTTGAGCATTGTTATTGCTGTTGTTGTTAAGTGCTGTTGAGTCAGGTCCCACTCATAGCGACAGGGTTTCTGAGAAGTGATTGGTGAGTTTGAACCACCGACCTTGCAGTTCAAACTGATCTTGGGATCCAGCACATTATCCTGCAGTGCCACATCAGGACTCCCTCTTGTGCATAGACACTGATGTTATCTTCTCATCCACACAGTTTGGGGACTGGCCTTGGAGAAACCCTCATAGGAAAAGAATCAAATGAAATACGTACCACTAACTCTTTTTTGTATATATTGAAGGTACAAAACAGACTGCCCCACTGGCACCTTAGTCCTCAAAGTGACATTTTTGCTCTTTAGTACTTTAACGAGATCTTTGGTAGCAGATTTGTCCAATGCAATACATGATTTGATTTCTTGACTGTTGCTTCCTTGAATATAGATTGTGGATTCATGTAAAATAAAATCCTTGACAACTTCAATCTTTTCTCCATTTATCATGATGTTGTCTATTTGTCCAGTTTGGATTTTCATTTTCCACAATCCTGGTGACTTAAAACAACAAAAATTTATTCTCTCACAGTTCTAGAAGCCAGAAGTCCAAAATCAGAATAACTAAGTAAAACCCACTCCCTCAAAGATTTACTTAACAACAACAACATACGGTTAAGTGCTATCAGTCGGTTCCAGCTCATAGCGACCTTGTACAGGGTTTCTGAGGTTGTAAATCTTTGAGGGAGCAGAGAGCCTCATCTTTCGCCAGTGGAGTGGTTGTTAAGCTCAAACCACTGACCTTGTGGTTCATAGTCCAGTGTTTATCCTACAGCACCAGTGTTTTTTCCATGCTACAAATATATATATATATTGCTGTTGTTGAGTGTTGGAGAGTCAGTTTTGACTCATCGTTGTTGTTAAGTGCCATTGATTTGGTTCTGACCCATAACAACCCTGTATAGGGTCTCCAAAGAGTGACTGGTGGGCTTGAACCACCAACCTTGCTGTTCAAACTGACTTTGCAGTTCAGCATATTACCTCACAGCACCACAAACCCTTTATAGGGTTTCCAAGAAGCAGCTCATGAGTTTGAACTGCCAACATTGCATTCAAACCGACCTAGAGGTACGGCATTTATCTTACAGTGCCACACCAGGATTCCATATATGTACTGTTGTAGTTAAGTTATCACCAAACTGGTTCCAACTTACGGCGACCCTGTATAGGGTTTCTGAGGAGGAACTGATAGGTTTGAACCACTGATTTTGTGATTGAAACCACTGATCTTGCAACTCAAACTAACATTGCAATTGAGTACTTATCCTACAGTGCCACTAAAGGCCTCCCATATACATATGTTGTTGTTGTTCAATGCCATCGAGTCAATTCCAACCCATAGCAACCCTGTACAGGGTTTCTGAGGAGCAGCTGGTGACCTTGAGCAGCCGACCTTGAAGTTCAAACTGACTTTGCAGTCCAGTGCATTAACTCACAGCGCCACACCAGGACTCTCTCTCTCTCTCAATATATATATATATATATATATATATATATATAGTTGTTATTAAGTGCCACTGCATTGACTATGACCCATAGCAACCCTGTATATGGTTTCCAAGGAGCAGTTGGTGAGTTTGAACCACCAACTTTGCAGTCTGGCACATTAACCCACAGCGTCACACCAGGATTCTAAGTATATATTTGTTGTTGTTGTTAAGTGCAGTCGAATCGATTCTGACCCATAGCGACCCTGTATAGTGTTTCCAAGGATCAGTTCAAATGACTTTGCACTCTGATACATTAACCCACTGTGCCACACCAGGACTCTAATTTCACCATGAACTTTTTTAAGCTCCCATACATACATAGGATAACCATTGAACATCGAACCACATGGTCAATGGTTCAGCCCACCAGTATCTCTGAAAGAGAAATGAGGCTTTCGGCTCCCACAAAAAGATTTAAATCCTCAGAAACCCCATACGGGGTCATTATGAATTGAAATGCCACTTAAAAACAACATATCTACATATATGAGATCCTGGTTTGACAATGTAGGGTAATCACTGGCCCACCAACCAAAAAGTTGGTGGTTCAAACCCTCCAACCATTCTATACAGAATCACTATGAGTTAGAACTACCATTCATCTGTCAGTTTGTCGCACTGTGGTGGCTTGCATGTTGCTGTGATTCTGAAAGCTATGCCACAGGTGTCTTAAATACCAACAGAGTTCACACACACACATACACACACACACACTCAGTGGATAGCTTTCAGCTGAGCTTCAAGATGAAGACAGACTAGGAAGAAGGAGAGAAGACTACTTCCGAATATTTAGTCAATGAATACCTTATGAATAGCAGTGGAACAGTGTCAGCACCAGAATATTATCAGATATAATGCTGGAAGGTGAGCCCCTAAGGTTGGAATGCACACTAAATGCAACTGGGGAAGAGCTACCTCCTCAAGGTAGAGTTGACCATGATGACACGAATGGAGTAAAGCCCTTGGGACCTTCGTTTGCTAATAGGAACAACTCAAAATGCAGAGAAACAGCTATAAACATCCATTAATAATCAGAACAGGGAATGTACAAAGTATGAATCTAGGAAGATTGGAAATTGTCAAAAATTAAATGTAATGCATAAACATCAATATCCTAGGCATTAGTAAGCTGAAATGGATTGGTTTTGGCCATTTTGAATCTGACAATCACATACATGGTTTACTGTACTGGGAATGACAAATTGAAAAGGCATGGCATCACATTCATCATCAAAAAGAACCTACTGAACTCTGTCTTGAAGCACAGTACTGTCTGTGATAAGATAATATCTATATGCCTACAAGGAAGACCAGTTAATACCACTATTATTCAAACTTACGCACCAACCACTAAAACCAGTGATGAGATAATTGAAGAATTCTACCAACTTCTTCAGTCTAAAATTGATCAAACATGCAATCAAGATGTATTGATAATTACTGGCTTTTGGAACACAAACATTGGAAACAAAGAGGAAGGATCAATCAGTCAGTCATTGAAAAATATGGCCTTGGTGATAGAAATGATGCTGGATATCTCATGATAAAATTTTACAAGACCAAATAACTTCTTCATTGCAAATACCTTTTTTAAACAACATAAAAGGTGACTCCACACATCCTCACCAGATGGAATACAAAGAAATCAAATTGACTACATCTTTGGAAAGAGAAGAGTCCTGCTGTGTCACTGTGGACTATGCATCAGACTGCAAAGTCATTTGAACCACAGAGTTAGTGGTTCAAGCTTGCCAGCTGCTCCTTGGAAACCCTATACAAGGTCACTATGGGTCAGAATCGACTCGATGGCACTTAACAACAACAACAACATGGAATGAGACAGTGGAAAACCTCCATACCATCAACCAAACAACGCCAGGGACAGACTATGGAACAAACCATCAATTGTTCATATGCAAGTTCAGGCTGAAGCTGAAAAAAACTAAAACAAGTCATAAGAGTGAAGATATGACCTTTAACAAATCCCACCTGAATTTAGAGATCATCTGAAGAACAGATTTGATGCATTAGACACTAAAGAACAAAGACCAGAAGAGTTGTGGGATGACACCAAGATCATCACACTGGAAGAAAGCAAAAGGTCATTAGGATGACGAGAAAGAAGGAAAAGACCAAAATAGATGTCAGAAGAGACTCTGAAACTTACTCTCCAGGGTAGAGATGCTAAAGCAAATGCAAGAAATGAGGAGGTGAAAGAGCTGAACAGAAAGCTTCAAAACTTAGCTTGAGAAGACAGATGACAACGAAATGTGCAAAGACATGTAGTTAGAAAACCAAAAAGAGAGAACACACTCAGCATTTCTCAAGCTGAGGGAACTGTAGAAAAAATTCACACCTCAACTTGCAATATTCAAGGATTCTATGACAAAATATTAAATGATGCAGAAAACATCAAAAGACGACGGAAAGAATACACAGTCACTGTACCAAAAAGAAATGGTCGATTTTCAACCATTTGTAGAGGTATCATATGATCAGAGAGCTAATGACACTAAAGGAAGAAACCCAAGGTGTGCTGAAGACATTGGCAAAGAACAAGGTACTGGGAATTGATGGAATATGTACTGAAATCATTCAAGAAACTGAGGTGGCACTAGAGGCACTCACTCATCTATGCCAAGAAATTTGGAAGACAACTACCTGGCCAATTGACTAGAAGAGATCTGTATTTATGCCCATTCCAAAGAGAGGTGGCCCAACGGAATGCAGAAAATATGATTAATATTTCATGCAA
>NW_006408526.1:19456613-19470639 GCF_000296735.1 Chrysochloris asiatica
GAATAAGGAAGACTGTAGAAGTATTGATGCTTTTGAGTTATGGTGTTGGAGGAGAATACTAAAAGTGCCATGGCCTGCCAAAAGAACCAACAGATCTGTGTTGGAAGAAGTACAGCCGGAGTGCTCCTTGGAGTCCAGGATGGCCAAGCTTCATCTCTCATACTTCAGACATATTGTCAGGAGGGACCAGTTGCTAGAGAAGAATAGCATGTTTGGTAAGGTGGAGGGTCAGAGAAAAAGAGGAAGACACCCAGTGAGATGGATTGGCCAAGTGGCAGCATAAATGGGCTCAAGCATGGCAACAATAGTGAGGTTGGCCCAGGATTGGGCAAGTGTTTCGTTCTGCTGTGCATAAGGTGACTATTAGTCTGTACTGACTAGATGTCACCCAATAACAACAACAACAAAAGCAAATAATTAGAGAACCTGTATTATATGAAGGAAAGCATGTCATAAGGATTGAAGAAAGACTTATTAACAACCTGCAATAAGCAGATGATGCAAACTTGCTTGATGAAAACAAAGAGGACTTAAAATATCCACTAATGAAGATCAAGACCACAGCCTTCAGTATGTATTGCACCTCAGTGAAAAGAAAACAAAAATCCTCACCAATAAATAACATCCATATAAATAGAGAAAATATTGAAGTTGACAAAAACTTAATTTTCCTCAGATCAACAATCAACACTCATGGAAGCAGCAATCAAGAAATCAAATGATGTATTGCATTAAGGAAATCTGCTGCACAAGATCTCCTTAAAATGTTCAAGAGCAAAGATGTCAGCTTGAAGACTAAGGTGTCCTGATCCAAGCCATGTTATTTTCAGTAACCTCATGTGCATGTGAAAGTTGGACAGTGAATTAGGAAGACTAAGAAGAATTGAAGCATTTGATCTATGGTGTTGGAGGAGAACATTAAAAGACCATAGACTGCCAAAAAAACAAACCAATCTGTGTTGGAAGAAGTAGCCAAAATGGTCCTTGGAAGTCAGGATGGCCAGACTTTGTCTCTCATACTTCAGACGTATTGTCAGGAGGGACCAGTCCCTAGAGAAGGATATGATATTTGGTTAAGTGGAGTGTCAGAAAAAGTGGAAGACCCCTAACAAGATGCAAGTGGCGGAAGCAATGGGCTCAGGATGGCAATGATTGTGATGTTGATACGGGACAGGGCAGTATTTCATTCTATTGTGTATAGGGAAGCTATAGGTTGGTGCTGACTTGATGGCATCTAACAATAACAACATGAGTCAGAAATGACTTGATAGCACTTAACAACAACAACGGCATACACACACACATATTACACATACATATTTGTTGTGTGCCATTGAGTTGATTCCAACTCACAACAAACCTACAAGACAAAATAGAACTTCCTCAGAGTTTCCAAGGCTGTATTCTTTATAGAGCTAACCACCACATCGTTCTCCCATGGAGTGATTGATAGGTTCCATTTTAGAATCAGTACAAACTCTAAGATATATGCCAATCCTCAGTTTTATTCTGTCCCAGCAAATAATCCACTGTTAAAATAATATTAAAATGCCCATTTCTTTTTAGATATTAGCATCTCAACAGCTATTTCTACTCTCTGTCGCCTTGCTATTCCTTGTATTCCAAAAGACCTGAGAGTTATCCTTATATCCAAATAACTCTTCTTGTTCACAGGCTTCTATCTTTTACTTTATACATCCTATCTTCTATTTCTCATCTTTCTGGTAATGTCATGGGCTTTTGCTTTCTGCCTGAGAAATATTTGCTCCAGAGTTAATCTCAGAATGTGTATCCTTCATAGCTTCCTGTCCTCCTTGATAAAGTTAGGCAATGATAGATTTCAACAGAAACAAGAACACAATTCCCAGATAATGTCCTACTGCCTTCCAGAACGATCCCTTTTTTTTTTTGCAGGACAGTTTAACCTTGCCTTTATGAAACTTGGTTAGACTCATCAGCTCTCAATTGGTTCCACATTTTTCCCTCAAACTTGAGTTCTCAAATGGCTATGTTTATCATCAATATTTCTTTCTGTGCTCATGGCAGGGGGGTGATTCATCTGTAAATGTTCACTTGGCCTTGAATGTCTTTCACAGTGTTCTGTCACTATGAGAGGAAAGCAAAGTGCAGTACAGAGACACCAACCATATGCCAAAAAACAATTAGATCCTTATGCTAGGCATCCTTTCCAAGAAACTTCACACCGGGTTTTTTTGAAAATCTTTTGCTTTCCAAATTTCCAGGGAGGTAGATAATTGTCCTTACAGTCTAAGAGGGAGCAAGATGGGACTCAATGATTAACTGTAGCTGAATTACAAGAACATTATTTTTTCAGTTCTGTTTACTTGTAATAACTAAAACCCTTCCTGTCAAGTGAAATGAAGCCTCATTTTTATTTACTTCTTTAGCCTTCATATTGGAGTCCTGGTGGGTTAAGCTTTGGGCTATTCATCCAAAGGTCAACTATTCAAACCCACTAGCCCCTCTGGGGAAGAAAAATTAGGCTGTCTGCTCCAATAAAGATTTACAATCTAACCCTAAGGAGTAATTTTACTCTGTATACTCTGAGTAAGAAGCTCTGGTGGCATAGTGATTACAAATCAGGCTGCTAACCTCAAGGTTGGCAGTTCGAAACTACCAGCTATTCTGCGGGAGAAAGATGAGGCTTTCTGCTCCCGTAAAGATTTATAGTCTCGGAAACCCTGTGCAGGATCACTATGAGTCAGAACCAATTCCACAGTACTTAACAACAACAACTGTGAGTCAGAATTGACTTGATGGCAGTGGATTAGTCAATAGCTTTCTTATCACTCCATTATTCACACTGTGATTCTGGGTTGTTGGATTTCAATTATTCAGAGAACTGGAAAAAAATGAGATCTGTAGTTAATTTCCTAGTTGAATCAAGAGAAAAATATTTTCTTAACCCCAATTTTAATTATTAGGATCCTTGGTGGCACTTTAGGACAAGCACTGGACTGATAAGCAAACAGTCAGCAGTTCAAACCCACCAGTCACTCCACAGGATGAAGATGAGGCTTTCTGCTCCCATAATGATTTATAGCCTCAAGAACCCTGTACAGGGTCACTATGAGTTGGAATTGAATGAATGAAAGTGGGTTTTAAGGAGCTTGTAAAAATGAAGCAAGCCCTCAACTAGATGGGCTAATGCAATAACCAGAACAATGACTGCAAATAGCAGCAATCAGAGAGATGTCCAAGGACTGAGCACACTTCATTCTGTTACATACAAGGTTGTCATGAATCTTAGACAGCTTTATGGCAACTAAAAACAGCAATGTTTTAAACTGGCCTAAATTGGCCTGGATTTTACCTTCTCTTCCCAGGTAACTCTGCCTTGGACTCTATCCCAGATCATGTTTTATGGGTTTTACCAAAGCCACTCATTCCAAGACACAATGTCAACCTCATAATTGAGAATCTGAACTCAGAAATAGAGAAAAAGAAGAAAATATTTTCACAGAATTTTGCCTATTGGAAAAGAGTATATTTTGCTTGTTTTTGTAAGTGCCATCAAGTCAGTTCTGACCCATAGTGACCCGGTATAGGGTTTCTGAGGAGTGGCTGGTGAATTTGAACTGCCGACTATGTGGTTCAAGTGGACTTTGCAGTCCAGCACATTAACCCACAGCACCACACCAGGACTCCACACATATTCAATACGTGTCAAGAGAGCATAGATAAATGAGGAGGCTTCAAAAAAGTTATGGAACACTGGAATTAAAAGATAATGGAATTTTTCCACAAACTTTTTGAGCCCCCTTGCGTAGTCAATATTAAATAATTAATATTTAATTATGAATGTCTGTATTAATTTGCAAAGTTTTAGAAATAGCTTACACTCCAGATTTCTTTTCATACTAAATTTTGACCTTGGAGGTTGTATCCCCCTAGACTTATTTCATTTTCTGCCTTTACTATTTAGTCAACATTTTAAATACTTTAAACAACCTCAAACCTACTCTACTTTCACATTTTTTTCATTATTATCAATATTGACATCATTCTGTCCTTATAACATGGTATAACAATATAGCAAAGAGTTTAACTATATTAAACTGAAATGACTCTTGAGCCATAGAAAACAAAGTGTGTCTTTAGCCAACAAAAGCCCTTGTTTCCCAATTAATTCAACTGATGGCATAATTGACCAGTAAGCTCCAAGTCATCAGTTAAAAGCAGAATTTCAGAGTGTCTTAGAGGGAGGGTGGATTTGCTCTCAAAAAAAAAAAACAAAAAAAACAACTTGGTGATTCTTCCTGACTTCAGCTTGTTCTCTGTGTCTTTGCACCTCTACACTAACCAGTTTGTCCACCACCTGTCTTACTATCTTCTCTTTTCAAACTGCCATAATTTATATACCATACTTTGTCCACTTGCTCTTTCTGCACCAGTAAGAAAGCAGGCTAGTTAGAATTCAAGGCAAAATGCCCTAAACAAAATAAAAAGACCATTCAAGCTAACACAAAGGTAAAATCCAAATTGAAGACACAGTGAATGATATACCAGTCATGAATTTTTATTAGCCTCACAACATATATTAGAGTATACTTGTATAAAACATAGATAGTAAAGATATGAGAAGGAGTCTTAGCTAGTATAATAAAACAAGAAAAGAGACACAGGGCATAAATATTTGAAAGAAAAAAAATGAAACAATTATGGACAAACAACACTGGTTTTGTCTATAGAATCTATTTTTAAAAAAAAAATTTTTAACTAGAATAAATGAAATTACCAGAATTATAGTGTATAAAAAGTAGTTTCCTATTTCCCAAAAATAATGGAAAATTAAGCTCTTGGAAACACAATTTAAAATAGCATTATGAAAAATCAAATTCCTAAAAATACAACTAGTAGAAAATATGTACGACCTCTAGTGAAAAACTACAGAACATTGAAGAAGGAAATTACTGAAATTCTAAATAAATGTGTGTTTTTGGATGATTCAATATTGTTAAGATGCACATTATTCCACAATTAATTATTACATTTAATACAATCTCTATCAAAACTTCACAAAGTTTTTCTATAAAAAATGACAAGTTAATTTTAAAATGTATATGGAAGTACAAAGGAACTTGAACAGCCAAAACAATCATGATTTAAAGATATATATATATAAAGCTGCAATAATCAGACAGTATAAATCAGA
This sequence comes from Chrysochloris asiatica, assembly GCF_000296735.1. Taxonomy (NCBI): domain Eukaryota; kingdom Metazoa; phylum Chordata; class Mammalia; order Afrosoricida; family Chrysochloridae; genus Chrysochloris; species Chrysochloris asiatica. The sequence goes on from NW_006408526.1 coordinate 19,461,790, forward strand.
AGGAAAAACAAAACAAAAAATCACTGGAACAGAATAAAGAGATTAAAAATACATATAAGCTTAATTGATTTTTTGATCAAGACACCAAGTTAATTCAATGTGTTAAAGACACATAAGGATATTTTAAGGAGAAAAAAATGAACCTCGGTCCCATCTCACTTTATATATAAAAATTAATTTGAGATGAACACACACCTTTAAAAAAGCTTTTTTTTTTTTTTTTACAAAAAGGAAAGATACCACTTTGAAGACTAAGGTAAACCTGACACAGCTGCAATATTGTCAATCACCTCAGATGCATGTGAAAGCTAAATAATGAATAAGGAAGAACAAAGAATTGATACACTTTAATTATGGTGTTGGCAAAGAATATTAATGCCATAGACTGCTAGACAGAACAACAAATATGCCTTGGAAGAAGCACAGACAGAATGCACCTTAGAAGTAAGGACGGTAAGACTTCATCTCATGCACTTTAGTCATTCTCCCAGGAGGGATGAGTCTTGTAAAGCAGAGGTTCAGGGAAAAAGAGGAAGACCCTTAACAAGATGGATTGACACAGCAGCTGCCACAATGGGCTCTAACACAGGAAAAGCTATAAGGATGGTGCAGGACGGGTAAGTGTTTTGTTCTGTTGCACATAATGTCTCTATGAGTCAGCACTAGCTAGATGACACACAACACCACACACCTACACATGAAAACCAAAATTATAAAACTCCTGAAACAAAGATTAGAAAAATATTTTAATGACTTTAGGAGTAAGCCAAAATTTATTGAAAATGGCATAAAGAGGAGGAAAGGGTAAATCACTAACTAGAGGGTAGATTTGCATTGACTTGGGTGAACAGAAAAGCAATATACAATAAGGAAAGGTCAGCAAAGTATTATCAAGGCAAAGGAAGACACTGCGAGGAACACAAGAGTTAAAGACAACAAAGGTAAATACTATTTATTATATATATCGACTCCTGCACAGCAACAATACTCTATAAGTGGATACATAGATAGACACTCAGGCTAAGCAGGGGTCTACAGGCAAATGGAACTACACCCCTGAATATACGTAGGTTTGACAGAAGATATTACCAAATATGTATTTATATGGGCTGCAATTATATTCATGAATATAGCAGTGCATACAGGGGACAAAGTAATGAAAACTTCGTAGAGAAAACCAAATACCTCGAGGGAATGAATCACTAGGTTTAGGGGCTCACTACCATAGTCTTGGGGGAAACCAAAGTCAATTGACATAATGTAATCCATTGATTCACTATTCTACATTCTACTTAAGTGAGTAGTGACTTGTGAGCAGTTATCTAAGATGCAACCATTGGTTTCTCCCCATCCATAGAAACGAGGAGTGAAGTAAATCAAAGATGCAAGGAAACAAACAGTTCAAAGGACTAATGGACCACGTAAACCCAACATCCATGAATCTGAGAGCAGAAGAGCTAGATAGTGCCCAGCAACCACTGATAGCCCTTCTGAAAGGGATCACAGTAGGCAATAGAGTGGGCGATAAACATAGAACAAAACACAAAAAAGACCATGAGGCTTAATGGTCTGATAGAAACTGGTGGAATCCCTGAGAGAACCCTTAGACACTCTCCAGGTCTGGAACTGAACTCAGCCCCATGACTGAGACAGGCCAGTAGACCCGCCTATTAGGTGAACAATCATTCCAGGGAGGTAAGAGCTCCTTAGAATAATCAACCACAGATCAAAGGTGCAGCATTTGTCCAGGGATAAAGCTCAGAAGGCAGGAAGGGATAGGAAAGAAGTAAATGGACACAGTAAACACAGGAAGGAAGTAGGAAGAGTGCTGCAATCAATGTTAAAAAACAAAATGTGTATGGATTATTAAATGGAAAACCAATTTGTACTGTGAACTTTCAGCCAAATCACAATGGAAGTCTTTTTTTTTTTTAATTTGAAACTTAGAAGATTAACAATAAAAAATACACAAAATATTAATAAACTTTGTTGTTATTGTTGCTGTTAAGTGCTGTCAAGTCAGTTCCAATTCACAGCAACCCTGTATAGAGTTTCCGAGGAGCAGCTGGTGAGTTTGAACCACTAATCTTGTGGTTCAAACCAAACTTCTGGTCCAGTGCTTTAAACCACAGTGCCAAAAGGCGCTATAGACAAAGAAAAAAATACATTAACAGAATGACAAAAAATGCATTTTCATCTAGGACATTTAAATAATCCTTACATATCATCAATAAAAAGACAATGAACAAAAAAAAAAAGGCAAGCTATTTCCATTTCATAAGACAACACATGAAGAATCATTAAGCCCATGCAAGTGTGCTAAATGTCATTAGGTAAATGCTCATTTTAAACCACAATAAGCAATAGAATGACTAAGTTAAAGACTGGCAAAACAAAACATTGGCAAAGAGGTGGAGCAACCAGAACTCTCATACATTGCTGATTGACATGATAAATGGTACAACCACTTTGGAGAATTCTTTGGCAGATGCATAAAGCTAGACATATATTTAGTAAAGCACCAGTAAGTCTATTCCTAGGCATGTACAAAGACATATGTGAAACATGTTCACACACACAAAAAAAACAACTGGTTAAAGTGTTCAGCTGTTAACCGAAAGGTCACCAGCTACTCCGCAGGAGAAAGATGTGGCAGTAAAGATTTATAGCGTTGGAAACCGTGAGGGGCAGTTCTCCACTGTCCTATAGGATATCTATCAGTCAGAATCACCTTAGAGCAATGAGTTTTGTTTGTTTGTTTGATTGCTTGTTTGTTTGCTTGTTTGTTTGTTTTTATGGCAGCTTGATATGTAATAACCAAATACTGGAAAAAATGTCAAATATCCATCAATAAGAGAACGGACTAACTATGGCTTTTTATTAGTACAATGGAATTACTATTCAGGACTGAAAAAGAAACCCTCAGTAACATGTATGAATCTCTCAGACATTATTTTGAGTGAAACAAATGAGATACAAAGGGGGTTAAATAAAGTCCAAGAACAAGCAGTTAATCAATGATGGTAAAAGTCAGAAAATGTCTGACTTTCGGAAGGGTGGAATTGACTAGAAGAAAAGTATGTAGGCACTTTCTAAGGTGATGGAATAGTCTATATCTTATTTTGTTGTTGTTAGATGTCACTGAGTGGATTCCAACTCAAAGCTTCTGGGTAAAACAGAACAAACCATGGACTGGTCCTGCACCAGGCTCACAATTGTTGCTACGTTTGAGTCCACTGTGGCAGTCACTGTGTCAATCCATTCATTGAAGGTCTTCCTTTTATTAATTTTGCTTAGCCTCCACTTTACCAAGCATGATATCCTTCTCCAGGGACTGGTCCCTCCTGAAAACATGTCCAAAGTACCAGAGGTGAAGCTCACCATCCTTGCTTCTAAGGAACATCCTGACTACTTTTTACAAGACAGATTTGTTTGTTCTTTTGGCAGTCCATGGCATATTCAGTATTCTTTGCCAATACCATGATTCAAATGCATCTTTCTTATTCAATATCTAACTTTCATGCATCTGACTATCATATATCTAACTATCATATCTAACTATCATGTATCATGGTTTGGGTAAGACACATCTTAATATTCAAAAGTGACATCTTGCTTTTGTACACTTTAAAGAGATCTCTTTTACAGCATATTTGCCCAATGAAATATGTCATTTGATATTTTGACTGCTGTTTCCATGGGCATTGATTGTGGGTCCAAGTAAAATAAAATCCTTGACAAATTAAATTAATTTTCTACTTATCATGATGTTGTTTATTGGTCCAGCTGTGAGGATTTTTGGTTTCTTGATGTTGAGGTATAATTCATACTAAAGCCTATTATCTTTTGTCTTCATTAGGAACTGCTTCATTGGTTGTTGTTGTTAAGTGCTGTTGAGTCGATTCCAACTCATAATGACCCTGTACAGGGTTTCCTAGGAGCAGCTGTTAAGTTTGAACCACTGACCTTGCAATGCAAACCGACTTTCAGTACAGTGTTTATCCTACAGTGCCACATCTAAGTCTTCTTTACTTTCATCAAGCAAGGTTCATTCTGCATACTATAAGCTGTTAATGAGCCTTCCTCTATTTCTGATGCCACATTCTTCTTTATATAGTCCAGCATTTTAGATTATTTGCTCAGCACACAGATTGAGTAAGTATGCTGAAAGAATACAACTCTAACACACCCTTTACCAGATTTTAAATCACTCAGTATCCCATTGTTCTGTTTAAATAATTGCCTTTTTGTCTATACAGGGTCCAAATGAACACAATGATATATTCTAGCATTCCCATTCTTTGCAATATAATCCATAATCTTTTGTGATACGCAGTCAAATGCCTTTGCATGATCATTAAAACAAAGGTAAACCTCTTTCTGGCATTCTCTGCTTTCATCTAAAATCCATCTGATATCAACAATTCTATCCCATGCTTTCTTCAAAATCAATTTGAATTTCTGGCAGTTTCCTCTTGATGTATTGCTGCAACCATTTTTAAACTGTCTTCAGCAAAATTGTACTTGCATGTGATGATACTGCTCAATAATTTCTGCATTCTTTTGGATAACCTTTCTGTGAAATGGACACAGATAAAGATTTCTTCCAGTCAGTTGGCTAGGTAGCTGTCTTCCTAATTTCTTGGTATAGATTAATAAGCACCACCAATGCTGCATCATTTTGTTGAAACATTACAGTTGGTATATTAGAGCCTTATTTTTGCTAATGCCTTCAGTGCGGTTTGGACATCTCCTTTCAATACCATTAGTTCTTTATCCTGAAATAGTTGAATGTTGCTCCATTTTTCTTGGTAGTGACTGTGAAATTCTTCCATCTTCTCTTGATGCTCCCTGTGTCATGTATTTTCCCCATAGAATTCTTCAATGTTGAAATTTAAAGCTTGAATTTTTCTTCAGTCCTCTCAGCTCCTGAACTGCTTAATTGGTTAACTCCAGGTCTTTGCTCATTTCATTATAATGCTTTACTTTGTCTCCTCATGTCACCATTTGAAATCTTCAATTCAGCTCATTTCTTCCATTTCCTTTAGTTATTTTACATTCAAGAGCAAGAGTCAGAGTGTCTTCTGACATCCACTTTTATCTTTTCTTCTTTCCTGCCTTTTTAATGACCTTTGGTTTCTTCATGTATGATGTTTTCATGTCATACACAACTTATCTGTTCTTTGGTCATTAGTGTTCAATGCATCAAACTTATTCTTTAGGTCACTAAATTCAAGTGGGATATATGCAAGGTCATATATTTTACTCTTCTAGACTTGTTTTGGAGGCCTGGTGTGACGCTATTGGATAAGCACGGGACTGCAAGTTCTGTTTGAACTGCAAGATCGGCAGTTCAAACTCACCAGCCGCTCCTCAGAAACCCTATACAAGGTTGCTATGAGTCTGAGCCTACTCCACGGCACTTAACAACAACAGACTTGTTTTAACTTTTGTCAGCGTCATGCTTTCCTAGATTCATACTCTGCATAATCCACATTCCAATTATTAATGGATGTTTGCAACTGTTTCTTCTCATTTTTATTCATGCCATATCAGCAAATGAAGGTCCTGGAAGCTTTATCAATAAGGTTGACTCTACTTTGAAGACAGAGCTCTTTGCTCATCGTGTTTTGAATGCCTTCCAACCTGAGAGACTCCTCTCTCAGCACAATATCAGACAATGTTCTGCCACTATTCAAAAGGTTGCCAGTGGTCAATTTCTTCAGAAATAGATTGACATATCCTTCTTCTTAGTCTTTAGTAGTCTGGAAGCTCTACTGAAACCTGTCTACCATGGATGAACCTGCTGGTATTTGGAATATTGGAGGCATAACTTCCAGAATCACAGCAACACACCAGCCACCACTGTATAACAAACTGATAGATGAATAGTGGATATCTAATTTTAGGTAGTAGTTATATGGAGAAATAAAATTTTTATAATGCAATGAATTTGCACTTAAGACTTGTGCATTTTAGTGTATACAAGTCATATGTCAATCCTGAGCCTATGGACATTGACCTACTCTTGGAGGACTAGAGCTGAGAGAGAAGCATCCAGCTGATATGAAGCAGGGGAGACACACAAGAACACCCAAACTTGCAGATAGTACCCATTTGACCTAGCTTCAATGGCTTGATGCCCAGAGCTGGACAACAGAAAGATAAAGAAATTTGATAAAGGAAGCAAGTGTAAATTGCTATAATTTGATGAACTTGGCCTATACTTATGGATGTAATAGCTCAAAGTACCAACCAAGAGAGAAGGAGTCTTCACGTCAAGGATCAAACCTATTCCCTCAGCATACAGTGTTGATAGGGACTGGCAACCTACCTAAAATGGGGAGGCGGGAGGCAGCATAAAGGCATAAAGTGTCTGGCTTACAAGTTTTCAAGAGGGAGTTTAGTTTCAGAGTGTGTGGAGGAAGGTAAAATCCCCACTGAATACTTTTCTTCTTGTCTAGATGGGTCTGGTGAAAGTAGATGGGTCTGATGAAAGGAGATGGAGATATGATTGTTTTTATTCAATAGTTAGTAATTATTATCATGAGTAATTGCATGACTAACTGTAATTGTCACAACTGTAAAGGTAGAAATTTTGTAACAGAAAGGGGGCAATAGTTAATCTTACATTCCAGGAACAGAGGCCCCTAGGTCCATCAAGAAGGACATGAGTGGAATGTGGAACCCTAACCAGAGAAGCAGTGACACCAGAGATGGAGGCAGAGATGAGGACATGGAAAAATAGAACAACTGAAGACTCTCAACTCATGGAAAGAGAAAGACTGTGTGCTGGTGGCCAGGAAGCAGGGTTGCAGAATGTGCCCTTTGATTGCTTAAATTATTATATATTTCTAAGTGTTTTGGTATACATGAAAAAAAACAACAGAGGGAATAGAAGCAAATACTGTTAAATGATTGTAATCATTGTAATGAAACAAAATATAATAGGATGAGCACAAAACTAATGTTCTCCCATGTAAACTATCACTCAATTCACAATAAAAGCTTTAAATTTTTTTCAATGAATTGATCACTTAAGATTTGTGCATTTTAGTGTATGAAAGTCATACATAATTTTTTTAAGTTTAACTTTTGAAAATGTACAAAACGAGGATAAAACTAAGGAGCTCTGGTAGCGTAGTGGTTGTGAATTGGGCTGCAAACCGCAAGGTCAGCAGTTCAAAACTACCAGCTGTTCCGTGGAAGAAAGATGAGGCTTTCTGCTCTCGTGAAGATTTGCAGCCTCGGAAACCCTGTGCAGGGTCACTATGAGTCGGAACCGATTCCACAGATACTTAACAACAACAACAAAAGAATAAAACTGGAAGCAAATTTCCTTTGTATAACTAAGGGGATTGTTCAAGACTATGTGGCAAACATCATACTTAATAGAGAAATAATTAGAAGAATTCCCACTAAATTAAGACATACAACAAGAATTCTTGCTAATACCATTGTTACTCAGCATTAGCCTGAAAATAGCAAAGACTTTACACACAATAAACAAACAAACAAACAAACAAACAAATAAATAAATAAATAAATAAAAGGAGTAAATATTGGAAAAGCAAAAACAAATTTCCCATCTGACAATAATTTTCTACACAGAAAATTAATGCGTCAACTGAAAAACTATTACAACTAATAGAAATTTGAGTAAAATGGTCAGATTTAAGAGATCACTATTCCATAACAATGATTTTTATTTCCTTTACTAATTGTAAAGCATAATGAAAATACATTTAATTTACACTGGCATCAAAACTATAGCATAGTTATGAATAACTACCAACAAAAGTTATATGAAAAAAAAAAAAACAATAATATGAAGCAAGAACTTTTTTAAAGACCAAACTTACAAAAATAGCAAGTTTCTGATGGAAAAATTCAATGTTGCAAAGCTACTAACTTTTCCCCAATTAATCCATAAATTCAATGTAATACCAGATAAACTTCCAACAAGACTTTCTTAAAATAGTTTGTTTTAGGTGAAAGTTTACAAAGAAAATTAGGTTCACATTTAATAATTTTTATATAGTTTCCTATGACATTTGTTATAATTTTCATAATGTTGCTGTTTTTTAAGTTCTCATTATTTCCATTCTATTTGTTTTGTTTTCCTTGATTTAACCACCTTACCTTCTCATCTTGCTTTTTAGTAAATAGTCACCATTTGCTCTCCTATAGTTGATTGTTTAAGAAAGCACATTACTCATGGGTGTCCTAAACAAATCTATTTGGCTGAAAGGTGACCTCCAGAAATAGCTTTAGTTCCAAGTTCAAAGAGTATCTTAGGAATGTAGTATAGTCTCAGAGGTTCCTCTAGTCTCTATCAGTCCAGTAGGTCTGACCTTTCTTAGGAATTCTAATTTTGTCCTACATTTCCCCCCAATTATATTAGGATCTGCTATTGTGTCCCTGGCCAGAGCTATCTGTAGTGGTAGCATGTGCTATCTAGTTCTTCTGAACTCATGTTGGAAGAAGCAGTGGTGTTTTAATAGGTGGTAAACTATTAGTCCTATGGACTGATTTCTTCTTTAAGTCTTTGCTTTATTCATTCTCTTTGCTCCAGAAGAATAGAGACCAACAGATGGCCATTAAGAAGCTATTCACCAAACTAGGATGTTTTGGAAGAAGGACAAACAGACAACTCCCAAATATTTAGTCACTGACAGCCTTATGAATGGCACTGTCAGCACCAGAATATTGAATACTGAAACCTGATGAAGAGCACCAGAATATTATCAGATATAGTGCTGGAAGATGATCCCCTCAGGTTGTTGTTGTTGTTGCTATGTGCCATGGAGTCAGTTCCGACTCATAGCGACCCTGTATAGGGTTTCCGAG
>NW_006408526.1:19471607-19484631 GCF_000296735.1 Chrysochloris asiatica
AGAGCCAAAATATGACCTTGAACATATCCCAAGAACAGAATGGATGCATTAGACACAAAGACCAAAAGAGTTGTGGGATGTCATCAAGAACTTCATACGGGAAGAAAGCAAAAGGTCATTAAGAAGACAAGAAAGAAGGAAATGACTTAAATGGATTTCAGAAAAAACTCTGAAACTTGTTCTTCAGCATCAAGATGCTTAAGCAAATGGAAGAAATAAAGAACTAAAAGAGCTGAAAAGAATATTCCAAAGGTCAGCTCGAGAAGACAAAGTCAAAATTATAAAAAAATGTGCAAAGACCTGAAGTTAGAAAACCAAAGGGAAGGGCACACTCAGCATTTCTCAAGCTAAGGGAACTGCAGAAAAAAATTCAAGCCTTGACTTGCAATATTCAAAGATATTATGGACAAAATATTGAATGATACAAAAAGCATCAAAAGAAAATGAATGGAATACACAATCACTGTACCAAAAAGAAATGGTCGATATTCAGCCATTTCAAAACGTAGCACACCATCAAGAGCCAATGATATTGAAGGAAGAAGCCCAAGTTGCATTGAAGGTATTGGCAAAGAACAAAACACCGGAAATCGATTAAGTACAAGCTGAAGTATTCCAACAAAATGATGAAGCATTAAAGGCACTCACTCATCTATGCTAAGAAGTTTGGAAGACAACTACCTGGCCAACTGACTGGAAAAAAATCCATATTTGTGTGCATTCCTAAGAGAGGTGACCCAACAGAATGCAGAAATCATCAGACAATATCATTGATTTCCCATGCAAATAAAGTTTTACTAAAGATAATACAAAAATGCCTGCAACCATACATTGACAGGGAACTGCCAGAGGTTCAAGCCAAATTCAGATGAGGATGTGAAATGAGGGATGTCATTGCTGATGCCAGATGGATCTTGACTGAAAGCAGAAAATACCAGAAAGATATTTACTTGTGCTTTATTGATTACTCAAAGGCTTTCTATTGTGTGGATCATGAAAACCTATGGACAACATTGCAAAGAATGAGTATTCCAGAACACTTCATTGTGCTCATGAGGATCCTGTACATAGACCAAGATACAGTTGTTCGAACAGAACAAGGGAACACCAATGTTTTAATATTAGGAAAGGTGTGCTACAGGGTTGTGCTCTTTCACCATACTTATTCAATCTGTATGCTGAGCAAATAATCTGAGAAACTGGATTATATGAAAAAAAACATGGCATCAGGATTGGAGGAAGACTCATTAACAACCTACGATATGCAGATGATACAACCTTGCTTGCTGAAAGTAAAGAGCACTTAAAATACTTAACCAATGAAGATGAAAAACCACAGCCTTCATTATGAGTTGCACATGAATGTAAAGAAAACAAAAATCCTCACCACGGGACCAATAAACAACTCCATATAAATAGAGAAAAAAACTGAAGTTAAAAAAAGACTTAATTTTCCTCAGATCAACCATCAACAGTCAGCAGTCAAGAAATCAAACGACGCATTGCATTAAGCAAATCTGCTTCACAGACCTTTTTTAAGTGTTGAAGAGCAAAGATGTCAGCTTGAGGACTAAGGTGCGCCTGGCATAAACCATGGTATTTTCAATAATCTCATATGTATATAAATATTGGACTATGAATATGGAAGATCATAGAATAATTGATGCATTTGAGTAACAGCATTGGAGGATACTATTAAAAGTACCATAGACTGCCAAGAGAACAAACCAATCTATGTTGGAAGATGTATAGCCAGAATGCTCCTTGGAAGCTAGGATGGCCAGATTTGATCTCTCATAGTTAAGACATATTGTCAGGAGGGACCAGTCACTGGAAAGAGGTATCAAGTTTGGTAAATTGGAGGGTCAGAGAAAAACAAGGTGGCTCCCAACTAGATGGAGTGGCACAGTGACAGCGGCAATGGGCTCAAAGATTATGAGCTTAGTGTAGGATCAGGCAGTGTTTCGCTTTGTTGTGTATAAGGTCACTATGAGTCAGTACCAACTCAATGCTACCTAACAACAACAATGACATCCAAATTCATTCATGTTATGTTTCATAGACTCCTCATTATTCTTTTTGGTTGTGCAGCATTCCATGTACCACACTGTTTATCCATTCATCCTCCGGTTAGATTCTTTCTATCTCTTTGCTATTGCAAATAAGCTGCAATTGACATAGGTGTGCAAACGTCTGTTCATGTCACTGCTCTTATAGCTCTTGGGTTACATACCTAAAAGTATGTTTGCTGGATCAAATGTATTTCTGTTTATAGCTTTCTGAGGAAGTGTCATGTTCTTCAGTGGTTGTACCATTACCTAATCCCACCAGCAATGTATGAGTTTCAATACCCCTGCAAGCTTACCAGCATTTGTTGTTTTCTGTCTTTGATTATTGCCATTTCTGCAGGGATGAGATGGAATCTCATTGTACTTTTTAATTGCATCTCTCTAATGGATTATGATCAAGAACATCCTTTCATGTATTTACTGGCTACCTTAATGTCCTCTTTGGTGAAGTGTTTGTTCATGTCCTTTGTCCATTTTTTTAAATTGGATTTTCTGTGGTTTTGTTACATTTTTTGAAGTTTTCTATGCATTTTAGAGATTCAACCCTTGTCAGATAATTCCATGCCAAAGATTTTTCCTAGTCTGGAGGTTGTCTTTTTACATGATATTATTATGTTTCATATGATTGTCAAATTCAAAATGGCCAATACCAGTCCATTTCACCTCACTAATGCCTAGGATATTGATCTTTATACATTCCATTTCATTTTGACAATTTCCAATTTCCTAGATTCTTAATTAGTACTCTCCATATTCTGATTACTAATGGATGTTTGCAAGTTGTGTCTCCTCATTTTGAGTTGTGCACCATCAGTAAATGAAGGTCCTGAACTATTTACTCCATTCAAATCATGATACTCAACTCTCCTCTGAGGAAGAAGTTCATCCCCAGTTGTATTTTGAGTGTCTTCCAACCTGAGGAGGTCATCTCCCTACACTATAGCTGACAATGTTCCCGTGCTATTCACAATGCTTTCATCTTCTGAAACTAGATCTGACAATGTTCTGCTCCTATTCATAAGGTTTTCAGTGGCTAAACATTCAGAATTAGCCCACCTCTCCTTCTTCCTAGTCTGTCTTAGTCTGGAAGCTGTGCTGAACCCTGTCTACCATGGGTGATCCTACTGATATTTCAAATATTGGTAGCATAGCTTTCAACACCACAGCAATACAAAAGCCACTACAGTATGGCAGACAGACAGAAGAGTGGTGTATTTAAGTACGTACGACTGTGTAAAGGTTTAGAAAATGACTGGAAGGATACATTTCAAAAATTTAGCAAAGGCTATCTGAGAAAGGTAATAGGACTAAGAAAAGGAATAGCTTGTAATGTTTTGTTCTCTACTCTTAATATTTTCCTATTGTTGGAATCTTTTATTAGGCTAAACTTAATTTTATTACATGAGATGGAACTGTGTAAAATTGCTGCTATTGGACCATTTGAATTCAATTTAGCAGAGCAGCCATTCTTCTTGTGGGTAATGTCTGCAATTTTAGGCACTGGATAAGGAAAAGAGAGAAACAATACATTCAATCCCTGGAACTGAGCTAAGTAAAGAACATTAGCCAGGACTCTAAAGATTTACGAGAAGCAGTGCAAAAGGAAGGCAGTATCTAGTCATTCCTCATTTAAACAATTGCCCATTCATCATTTTATCCTTTCTGCTGTCCAGAAGTTATAGTCATCTTAGTTTTGGAGAATCAGGGCCTCCTGCCTTTGACCCTGGGACCCCACCTATTAAATGTGGCAGTGTCTCATAGCTATCTAGTCCTCTTTACAGACTAGACAAGCACCTTGTGACATGTTTGTATGCTAGAAATAGAAAGTCCATGTTTTGTAAGAAGCACTAAGAAATAGAGTAATGACTATTTTTATACCTCCTTTAGTAACTTTCTAAAATAATCCTGTACTCCATGGCAAATTATTATAAAAACAATACCCCAATTTGTTCATTTGTTTGTTTGTCATTACTAAAACCCTAGTAGCAATCTTATTTGAATAAACCTCTTCCTATAACTACTGCAGTGTTTTAAATCAACCTACCTTTTTTCCTGATTGAATACACAGTTTAGAGATGTAAAAAAACTTTGTTTTTAAAAAGCTGTGTTTTATATGATTTTTGCACTAATTTTCCAAGAAAATATAATCTTTAGAGATTTTTTTGGAGGGGAGAGGGGTCATCTAGCTTTTCAGTAAAAGCAGGTATAATAATTCATTTCTTTTTAAATTTCCCCAAAGTACATTTGAAGAAAAACTATAAATTAGATGATGGTGGTTGGTGGTGGTTATGTGCTGTGAAGTCGGTTCTGACTCATAGCGACCCTGTATAGGGTTTCCGAGGCTGTAAATCTTTACGGAAGCAAAAAGCTTCATCTTTCTCCCGCAGAACAGCTGATAGTTTCAAACTGCTGACTTTGAGGTTAGCAGCCCATTTCCTAACCACTACGCTACAAGAGCTCCTTATAAATTAGATAATTGTTGTTGTTGTTAAGTGCCGTCAAGTCGATTCCGACCCATAGCGACCCTATATAGGGTTTCCAAGGAGCAGCTGGTGAGCTTGAACTGCCGACCTTGTAGTTCAAACAGCTTTGCAGCCTGGCTCATTAACCTACAGTGCCACATAGATAATAGTACTATATTAATGCTGATTTCCTGGTCTTGACTATTGCACTGTGATTACATGTAAAAGTATATTCTTGTTTTCAGAAAATACACACTGAAGTATTTAAAGTAAAGGGTCAGTATATTACAACTTACTCTTAGATATAGCAGAATAAAAAATTAGACACACAAACAGAAATAAGGAGTAATAAAGCAATATAGTAACATTTATGGCAATATAGTAACATTTGTCTTAGGTAGAGGGTACTTGGGAATATTTGTACAATTTTGCAACATTTTTAAGTCTGAAAATTTTAAATGAAGTGTTTTGGTTTTTAATTTCCTTCAAAGTGATCCATGGATTCAAAAATAACAACTATTAGTGCCTCTCCGTGCAAAGAAGTGGGCCAGGCCTTTACATGAGCCATTTCTAATGCCAACATAACCCAATGACATACTATGAGCATCCCTTGTGTCAATGAGCGTCTGAGGGTCTCACCAGTAATTAAGCAAAACTTTCTTGTGCCTAAGGTTAGTCTCTGAATGATTAGCTTCTCCTTCCTCCCTCACTTCCCCAATACCTTCCACCCCCTCAGAACATCTGTTCATTCCTTTGTCTAACACTTAATTATTCCTTATCTAACAGAGCTCTATTGGCACTGTGGCTAAGTATTGGGCTGTTAACCACGAGGTTGACACTACAAACTCACCAGCTGCTCCACAGGAGAAAGATGAGGCTGTCTGCTCCTTTCTTGGAAACCTTATATTGGTTAGCCTATATGAGCCAGAACCACCACTCATCTTTCTCTGTGGTGACTTGTGTTGCTGTGATGCTGGAAGCAGTGACACCAGGTATTTTAAATATCAGCAGGATGACCTGTGGTGGACAGGTTTCAGTAGAGCTTCCAGGCTAAGACAGACTAGGAAAAAGGAGAAGCAAACTACTCACAAAAGGTTTATCACTGAAAATATTATGGCTAACACTAGAACATTGTCTGATATAGTGTCAGAAAATGAACTCTTCAGGATGAAAGGCATCCAAACTACAATGAAAGTAAACCTTCGACCTTAGAGTTGATCTTAATGATGTAGATGGAGTAAAGCTTTCAAGACCTTCATTTGCTCATGGGCACTACTCAAAATGAGAGGGAATAGCTGCAAATATCCATTAATTATCAGAATGTATGAAGTATGAAGCTAGGACAATTGGAAGTCATCAAAAAGAAAATGGAAAGCATAAGGACGATATCCTAGGCATTAGTGAGCTAAAATGGACTGGTATTGGCTATTTTGAATCAGAAAAGTATATAGTCAACTATGCTAGGAATGATAAATGTAATGGGATAGCACTGCATTCAACATCAAAAGAGCATTTCAAGATCTATCTTAGAATACAACTTCTGTCTGAGACCAGACTGAAGCAGTTAGAGGAACAGAAGATACTTCTTGAAAGAAAGACCAGCAGGAAAAATCAAAAACAAAAATGGCAGTCTGATTAATTACCACAAGAACAAGAAAGTTGTTCACTGGGGAACCATCAAAACAAGCAATCAAGTCCCTTCAGGGAAAACCCCCTTCCAAGACTGAATACACAAGGAGGTACGTAATCTTTCTGGCAACCATGTTGATCTACCGATAAGGGGAAGTGGGGGAAAAGCAGCAATGAAGATGTGGACTAAGTCTCACCACATTCAAGAGACTCCTGTCAACCTGGAGTGAGACCTCATTGGCCAGCAGTATGGGGAGACCTGGGACTCTTGAGCCCATGGACAAGAACATAGCCACAGAGGTCTAGAGCAGAGAGCAAAGCGTCCAGCTGGTATGAAGTGAGGGGTGATGCACGAGAACGCCCATATTTGCAGATAGTACCCATTTGATCTAGCGTCAATGGCTAGATGATCGGAACTTGACTAGAGGAAGTAAGAAAAGGAAAACAAGTGTAATCCACTACAATTTGATGGGTTTAACCTATACTTATGGATGTAGTAGCTTAAAAGAGGAAAGGAATCTTCACAGCAAGGATCATTCCCAATCCCTCTGTACACAGGGTTGACAGGGATGGGCAACTTAGACACTGACTACCTAAAATTGAAGGAGCTCTGGTAGCGTAGTGGTTATGAATCGGGCTGTGAACCTGAAGATCAGCAGTTTGAAACTACCAGCTGCTCCACAGGAGAAAGATGAGGCTTTCTGTTCCTGTAAAGATTTACAGCCTCGGAAACCCTGTACAGGGTCGCTATGCATCAGAACCAACTCAGCGGCACATAACAACAACAACAAAACCTATAATTGGGCACTATGAAGGCACGAAGTGACTGGCTTACAAGTTTTCAAGTGGGAGTTTAGTTTCAGAGGGTGTGGGAGAAGGTAGAATCTCCACTGAGTGGTTTTCAATCTTTCTAGGTGGGGCTGGTGAAAGGAGATGGGGATAAGACTTTTATGGATCAATAGTGAATGATTGTTATCAGGACTGATTACGATTGTTGCAAATGTAAAGGTAAACATTTTGTAACAAAAGGAGGGGAGTGGTTGATCTTGCAGTCAAGGAGTGGAGGACCCTGGTACCATCAAAGGAGAAGAGCAGAGTGTGGGACCCTGTTCAGAGAAGTGGCGACACCAGATATGGAGGTGGATGGTGTGGAGAGATGGAGCGGCTGGGGACTCTAGACTCATGGAACGAGAGGGACTGTGTGCTGGCAGCCAGGGGGCCAAGCTTGCAGGGTATGCCCTTTGGTTGTTTGAATGATTATATATTCCTGAGTGCTTCGATGTACATCCAACGGGGAGGTGGGGGAGGGAAACCAGAGGGAGTAGAAGCAAACGCTGTTGAATGATGATGCATGGAGGGGGTTGTAGTCATTATAATGAAATGAAATACATAGGATGAGTGTAAAGTTGATGTTCTCCCATGTAAACTATCACTCAATTCACAATAAAACTTTTTTTAAAAACTACAATGCTGTCTGTCATATAATAATATCCATATGCCTAAAAGGAAAACCAGTTAATACCACTATTATTTAAATTTATGCAACATCCACTAAAGTCAATGATGATGAAATTGAAGAATCTACCAACTTCTTCATTCTGAAATTGATCAAGCATGCAATCAAGATACGTTAATAATAACTGGTGATTGGAATACAAAAGTTGGCGAAAGGAAGAATTGGTAGTTGGAAAATATGTCCTTGCTGATAGAAATGATGATAGAGATTGCATGATAGAGTTTTGCAAGACCGATGACTAAGTCATTGCAAATACCTTTTTCCAACAATATAAGCAGCCACTATACAAGTGGAGCTCACAAGATGTAATACACAGGAATCAAATCGATTACATCTGTGGGAAGAGAAAATAGAGAAGTTAAATATCATAAGCTAAAACAAGGCAAGGGCCAACTGTGAAACAGACCATCAATTGCTCCTATTCAACTTCAAGATGAAGCCAAATAAAATTAAAACAAATCCACAAGACTCAAAATATTACCTTGAAAATACACTACCTGAATTTAGAGACCTCAAGAATAGACTTGATGCATTAGGCCAAAAACCAAAGGAGTTGTGAGATGACATCAAGAACATTATACATTTTTTAAAAAGCAAAAAGTCATTAAAAAGACAAGAAAAGACTATAAAAGATGTCAGAAGAGACTCTGATACTTTCTCTTAAACGTAGACAAGCTAAAGTGACATGAAGAAATTATGAAGTAAAAGCTGAATAGTAACTTTTGAGGCAAGACAGTAAAGTAGGCAGACATGCTGCAACAAAGGCATGGGAAACTAAGAGAAACAGATAAAGATGGTGACTCTGGAACCCTGAGCCTCAGAGAACAGGAGAGAGAAGTGAATGGAATGTTAAACTGGAAGAGAAAGCTGAACAGAAGCAGCGATAGAGAAGGAAAACTGGCAGAATATAAGCTGGCCAGGAGCAGCATGACCATCTTAAGCTTTTGCGAACAGCTATTGCAAAAATTAAGGAGCTCTGATAGCATAGTGGTTACGAATCGGGCTGCTAATCCCATGGTCAGCAGTTCGAAACTAGCAGCTGTTCTGCAGAAGAAAGATGAGGCTTTCTGCTCCCGTAAAGATTTACAGCCTCAGAAACCCTGTACAGGATTGCTATGAGTCTGAACCAACTCCACGGCACACAACAAAAACATTGATTATAGCCAAGTCCTAGAATGGTGCTACAGGAAAATGAGTTGGACTGCAAAAGTCAGTTTGAGCTTCAAGTTTGGCAGTTCAAATCCACTAGCTGTTCCTTGGAAGCCCTATGCTTTGATTGCTATGATTTGGAGCCAACTTGACAGCACTTAACAACAAAATTGATACAGCAGCCTGCAGGCACAGGATTCAGCTGGAGATCAACAGTAAGAAGGATGTGCTTCTCCCTTGTTCCCATGCTCTCTTGGTAGCCAAGGGTGTGGGCTGTGTCCACCCTGGACAACCCAGTAGTCAGCAGTATCCTTTACTGCACAGCCTCTGCTCTCCCTAGAGTCAGCCACGAGGCACACAGCCCTGCTTCTGAAGGTGTATGAATCCACCCTGGACTATGCTACACAGTGAACAGACAACTGTGCTCGCACTGTCGGTCTCTATCACATCCAACAGGATACAGGTGGTGAATATCTGAGAACACACCAACATGCAGTCACCAATTAAGTGCAAACAGACAATTTCAGCTTACATGAAGAAACAAGACAGTCTCTCAAACAAGTGAACAAAATACAGCTGCAAAGTAATACCAGAAATGGTACTAGAATGACTGATAGGGAATTTCAAAAAAGGACATTTAGGTGTCAACAGATTGAGACAATGATCGATAAAACTGCAGATGAAATCAAGGAAACCACAGAGAAAACTTTAGAAGAATTCATGAAACAAACTGACAAAATAAATCAAAAAGTAGAAACCATACAAAAACAGCAACTACAAAGCCAGAAGAGTGTTAAAAGTCCAAAGAAAGCCTAAGATTTGCATGAGACACGATCAAGAGGGATAAGTTATATGCAAATAGAATGTAGAACAGGAAGATGCAAAAAGAAAAAGAACAACAACAAAACAAAACAAAAAACAGAAAATTGTCCAAGAGTTGCTGAAAGAAAAATTCCCTGACATCATGAAAAACAAAAATAGCCATTCAAGAAGTTAAACAAATGCCAGACAGGTTAGACCCAAAAAGAAAATCAAAACATATTATAATCAAAACTTTAACAATCAAAGACAAGGAAAGTATCCTAAGAGTAGCTCAGGAAAAAAGGAAAGTTACCTACAAAAAATAGCTACTAAGATTAAACTTTTATTTCTCAGCAAAAACAATACAGGCAAGAAGATAATGGGGTGGCATATACAACTCTAAGACACAAAAATATTATCAGTCAAGAACCATATACTTAGCAAAATTGTCCATCAAATGTAACAGCACAATTAAGATATTTTCAGATAAACAAAAATTAAAAGAATGTGTAATAACCAGATCAACCTTACAAAAAAATATTAGAGGGAGTTATTTGGACAAAGAAATAGCAGACAACAATCTGAGACTAGCATACTTGACAATATCACCCAGAATTCAACCCAGATATAGAAGTATTCAAAATAAAACAAATGTACAAAACTGAAAATAGAGAACCAGAGATGCTAGTTATAATAACAATCTTGTTAACAAAATAACAACAAAGGTAATCTAAAGTGAAAAGGATTGAAATGTAGTTACAGAACTTCCAAATACAGAGTAAACCAAGTAGATTTCAAGAAAAAATTAAATAAATAAAAATAACCCTAACTGTATCACTAAAATTAAACCACACCTTACTCCTAGCCATAACCTATCCCTAACACTAACCCTAGTACTGACTATAACCCTAGCACTAAATGAAGTTCCAGGAATCCAAGTGTGGCACTGTGGGATAAAACACTGGACTGCAAGGCCAATTTGAACCATAAGATCAGCAGTTCAAACTCACCACCCACTCCTTGGAAACCCTATACAAGGTACCAATGAGTCAGAAACAATTCAACGACAGGCCTAACCTAGACTTAGTCATAGCACTAACCCTAACTCATTACTACTGCCAACCCCTTCCCCACAGAAAAAGAGATCAACAGAAATTTTTGAATGGCAGTTTAAGAAGACAAAGTCAAGTATTATAATAGTATAACAATAACACAAAGATGTAGAGTTAGAAAACCAAAAGGAAAGAATATGCTAAGCATTTCTCAAGTTGAAAGAATCGAATAAAAATTAAAGCCTTTCGTCGCAAGATTGAAGGAGACCTGGTGTGGTACTGTAGGATAAGCACTAGACTGGGAACCACCAGTTTGGCAGTTCAAACCCACCAGCCACTCCTAAGAAACCCTATACCGAGTTGCTATAAATTAGAACCAACTCAATGACACTTAACAACAACAACATGGACAAAATATTAAATGACACAGGAAGCACCAAAAAGAATTGGTCAATGTTCAACCATTTCAAAATGTAGCACATGATCAAGAACCGATGGTACTGAAGGAAGAAGTCCTGAAGGTGCACTGAAGGCATTGGCTAAAAATAAGGCTCCAGACATCAACAGAAAATAAACTGAAATGTTACAACAAACTGTTGCAGTTCAGAAGCACTCACTAGTCTATGTCAAGAAATTTGGAAGATAGCTACCTGGCCAACCAATGGGAAGAGACACATATTTGTGCACATTTCAAAAAAAGGTGACCCAACAAATTACAAAATCATTGAACAACATTTGTTATATCACATGCAAGTAAAATGTTGCTGAAGATAATTTAAAAACTATTGCAGCAGTACATTGACAGGAAGCTGCCAGATATTCAAATAGGATTCAGAAGAGGATGTGGAACGAAGAATATCATTGCTGACATCAGATGGATCTTGGCTGAAATCAGAGAATACTAGGAAAATGTTTACTTGCACTTTATTGACTATGCAATGGCATTCATCTGTGTGGATCATAACAAATTCTGAAGAACATTTTGAAGAATGGGAATTCCAGAATACTTATTTTCACTCATGAGGAACCTGTATATAGACCAAGAGTCAATTGTTAGAACAGAACATGGGAATCTGAATGGTTTAAAATTAAGGAGAGTGCGTGCCATGGTTGTATGCTTTCACCACACTTTTTCAATTTGAATGCTGAGCACATAACTCGAGAAGCTGAATTATATGATGACAAATGTGCTATCAAGATTGGAGGAAGACTCGTTAACAACCTACGATATGCAAACGGTACAATCTTGCTTGCTGGAAATGAAGAGGACTTGAAAGACTTACTGATTAAGATCAAAGACTACAGCCTTCATTATGGATTGCACCTCAATGTAAAGAAAAAGAAAACCCTCACAATTGGACCAATAAACAACATCATAATAAATGGAGAAAAGATTAAAGTTGTCAAAGACTTCATTTTACTTGAATCCACAATCAATGCTCACAAAAACAGCAATCAAGAAATCAAGTGATGCATTGCATTAGATAATTCTGCTGCAAAAGACCTCTTTAAAATGCTAAGAGCAAAGATATCAGTTTACAGCCTAACGTGCACCTGACCCAATCCATATATTTTCAATTGCCTTATATGTATGTGAAAACTGGACAATGAATAAGAAAGACCAGAGGAGAATAGCTGTATTTTAATTATGATGGGGCAAAGAATATTGAAAGTATTATGGACTGCTAGAAGAACAAACAAATCTGTCTTGGAAATATGGCTGGATTGTTCCTTAGAAGCAAGGATAATGAGGCTTTGTCTCTTGTACTTTGGACATATTGTCAGAAGGGACAGTTCCTG
The DNA here is from genome assembly GCF_000296735.1 of Chrysochloris asiatica. Taxonomy (NCBI): domain Eukaryota; kingdom Metazoa; phylum Chordata; class Mammalia; order Afrosoricida; family Chrysochloridae; genus Chrysochloris; species Chrysochloris asiatica. The sequence goes on from NW_006408526.1 coordinate 19,484,086, forward strand.
AAAAGAACATCAAGTGGAAAGTCAATGAAAAAGAGGAAGACCACAAAGAGATGGGTTGACACAGTGACAGCAACAGTGGACTTACATATCCACAATTATGAGGAAGGTGTAGGACTGGGCAGTGCTTCATTCTGGTGTTCATAGTCAAAACTGACTCGAAGTCACCTAACAACATGAGTCAGAAGCACCTTGATGGCAGTGGATTTTTGGTTTAGTTTTCTCTTCATTGTATTCTGAATCTTGTTCTCTCACAAATACATGGTGAAGTTACACCCCACTTAAAATGTCTTCTCTTAGGTCTGTGTCCACTGACTTCTACCCTCTTGTCTTCTTTCACAATTAGACCTTGGGAATGAATAATACAGATTTCCAAACCTCAGTTCCTATTTGTGCCAGTACAGAGAGCTGGTGGTGGTACTCTACAATCTACTATTCGATCAACTTTTTCTTCTTTTGTGTAGACTTCTAGTAAACAGAGAAAAGCTGAATTTTTTAAATGAGACAGGGATGGTATCTGCAGGAAAGAAAACACAAATTTTCCCTCTG
>NW_006408526.1:19484731-19488721 GCF_000296735.1 Chrysochloris asiatica
TATAGCTACTGAGTATCTATATGTGAAGCACCCTATTAGGCATTTTATGTGTAAGAGAAGTCATTCACATTCTAATGTGGGCTGTACATATAAATCCCACAATCAGAAACAAAACAAATTTTAAGGACAAATCTTAAAGTAGCAGGATGATGAAAAACAATTTTCTAGATCTGATCAATTACTGGCAGCCAACGACATGGAATAAAACAGCTGCTAAAATGCTTCATGATCTAATGCTTTCATAATCAAAGGACAGTCAAGTAATAAAGACTTGGAGCACAGGAGAATTGGGGCTTTGCTCGTTTCTTTGAATTCCAAGTATCCTGTGGATCAGGTGAGGATTCCCAATGGAACCTCAACCTCAAATTGAATAAGCTCCCACCATTTGCCTTCTCCTTCCAGAATGGAGTTGTCTTTAGTATTCTCCTCATCTCCTGAGATCAAGGTTCTGCTCCACTCCCTCAATCTGGACACTTAATCATCTGGGAAGACAACCTGAAGCTGCATGTACAGGAAGCAATATTCAGCATTGTTGCATGGTAGAATGAACAAATGTATTGTATCCCTAGAGTCCAGCACTTAGAGGAAATTGTATTCATATTTCTTGAATTAATAAGTTACCTCCCAACGTCAAGGCAGAAATACTGGTCCTTCTGTTGTTATCCCAACAAGAACCACCTCCTACCTTTCCCACCTCCAAGGCTCATTCCATCTTTTTGGAGATATTTGAGGGCTTAACCGACATTGAAGACTATCCATTAATCGTGTTTTCATCTAAGACCATTTCAGTTGAATTCAAGTAAAAGCAAAGAACGTCAATAGCCAACTCAGAGATGTTTTGAAGTGGAAGAGGTTGTTGAGTGCCACGAGACGGTACTTCTCAGTTTTCTTAACTTTTAGTTTTTATCTTGATTCATTTATCCATTCTCTCAACAAATAATTTTTGAAAATTATTATGAGCCAGATGGTAGAGACAGAGCAGCAAACAAGCCAAGCAAGGCCCCTGTACTAGTATCTTCATTGATTCAAACAATAAATATTAACTGAGTGTCTACTATACTCCAGTCCCTTTACTCATACTGGGTATGAGACAAAATAGAAAATAACAAAATAAAGAAATAACTTGTATCGTATATTGGAAGCTGATAAATCCTGTGATAAACACTGGTACAGGGCAAGGGAATATGGGTGAGGGAATGCAATTTGAAATATCATGATCAAACTAGACCTCAATGAGAAGGTAGGAGATGAGAGCACAGTATAAGCATGAAGGTGGGGAACCTTGTTTCTGCAAAGGGCCATTTGGATATTTATAACATCAGTTGCAGGCCATACAAAATTATCAACTTAAAAATTAGCCTGCTCTGTAGTGATGGCAGAGATGACGACATGGAGAGGTGGATTGGTTGGGGACTCTAGACCCAGTGAAGGAAAGGGGCTGTGTGCTGACAACCAGGGTGCAGGCTTGCAGGGTATACCTTTTGGTTGGTTGATGATGCATGGAGGGGATTGTAACCATAGCAATGAAACGATATACGATATGATGAATGTAAAACTAATGTTCTCCCATGTAAACTATCACATAATTCACAATAAAACATTTAAAAAAAACTATATGTGATCAAACTGACAACAGCAACTCAAAAGATTACCATACGTTTACATATAATGCACATAGCATACATACTTGGTTGCCTGGTGTGGAAAAAACAATAAACCCTATAGATGTGTATTATTGACATAAAAATGTGGTCCTAGGAACCTTATGGGGTAGTAAATTTATGTTAATAAAGGAAAAGCAACTAAGAAAAAGAGAATGAGAATGGTTGTGTACTTGGAAGAGCAGAGTCAAGGTCACTAAATTGTACATAGAGAAACCATTGACTTGGTGTATGTTTTACTGTGCATATTATTCTTGGTGTTAAGTGCCTTCAAGTTGGTTCCAACTCACAGCGACCCTGTATAGGGTTTTCAAGGAGCAGCTGCTGAGTTTGAACCACCGATATGTGGTTCAAACCGACCTTGAAGTCCAGAGCATTAACTCACAGCGCCACACCAGGATTCCATGCATATTCTTAACAATAAAATAAAATTTTAAAAAACAACAGGTCTTAAGCAACCCCTGTTCTAAGGTATATACCAAGGAATAGAGTACATGGGTAAAATTCACCTATCATCAGTTTTAGTAAATAATCCTAAATTAAGGATTTCTTTTTTCCTAAGTGTCGCCCATGTCTGTCATCTCTGAATTCCTCTCCATACTCACAGCCACTACCCAGTTTAGGCCCCTTTCATCTTTCCAGAGAACTGCTGCAGTCACCATCTATCACATTTTTATGCAAATAACACATGCCTTCGACATTTGTTTGCCTATGGCTCCACTGTGCCAAAATTTTTTTTTCACATGTTGATTAAAAGCAAAAAAAAAAAAAAAAAAAAATAGCCTGCTCTATTTGATCAAATATTTAATTAATTCACCCCTAATGTGATGGCTAAGGAGCTCTAGTAGTGTAGTGGTTATGAATCGGGCTGCTAACCACAGGGTCAGCAGTTCAAAACTACCAGCTGTTCTGCAGGAGAAAGAGGAGGCTTTCTGCTCCCATAAAGATTTACAGCCTCGGAAACCCTGTCCAGGTTCGTTATGAGTCAGAACTGACTCTACGGCACATAACAACAACAACAACAATGTGATGGCTAATTTTGCTGTAGTAGTGTAGTGGTTATGAATTGGACTGCTAACCTGAAGGTCGGTAGTTCAAAACTACCAGCGGTTCCATGGGAGAAAGAGGAGGCTTTCTGCTCCTGTAAAGATTTACAGCCTCAGAAACCCTGTACAGGGTCGTTATGAGTCCAAACTGACTCCACGATACTTAACAACAACAACAATGTGATGGCTGGGACTGGAGTTGCCCTGTCAAGGCCAGACCAAATGATTTTGTAGGCCTTATATGACCCAACGGCTCAACATTCCCCACCCCTGACTACAGGAAGAGCATTCGAGTTAGAACAGAGCAAATGTAAAGACACTGAGTTAGGAGACAGTGACAGGTTCAAAAAACAGCAAGGAGTTCAGTGTGGCTGGAGAGGAGCAAATGAGGAGAAAAAAACTTGAGGTAGGGGGAGAAGGAATTATGTTGGGCCTCAATGGCCAATTTTAAGACTTTTCCCTCTACTCTGAGGCTGGCTATCATCAGAAGGATTTGAACAGAAACGTTGGAAGAAGTGACATGATGTGTGATTCAGGTGTTCACAGAACCATTCTGACTCTGGGGCTAAAAAGAGACTGTAGGATTGACGAGAAATGGTGTGATAGTTAGAAAGTGAAGTGGGGTCAGCAAGAGTTCATCTTAAGATGGGAGAAATGACAAGTTTATGTGCTAGTTAGTAACTACGCTCTAGTGTTGTTGCTGCTGTTAAGTGCCACTGAGTCAGCTTCAACTCATAGAAACCCCACATACGGTTTCTAACGTTTTAAAAAAAAAATCTTTGCAGGAAGAGTCTCATTTTTCTCCTGCAGAGAGGCTGTTAGGCTCCAACTGCTGACCTTGTGGTTCACAATCCAGTGCTTATCGTATGGGGGCACCATGCTCACAGTGCTTTAGTAAAAAGGAAATATTAGTATGGTAGGAAAAAGACTCATCATTGCTGTAATCCTAAGTGACAAGTTAGTATCTCTAAGACACAAGTAGAGGAGCTAGAAACACATCCTCAGTAGTCATGAGGGGAAGGCAGTTTCTGGGGCTAGACAGGGAAAAGTACTAGTGTGGGCTTGTGCTGTTTTTCTCCTGTTTACCTTAATGTTGTTTTTTGTGTACTGTTTTTTTTCAGTGATGTCAGAAGCAAGGTCATCAATTGAGAGTGAGGATGGGCAGGGAGTGATTTATATTTAAGGAAGATAAGAATCAGCTCTACATAAATATATCTTCAAATAATACCCATGAAAAACTCATTTAAAAATATACATGAAATAAAACCCTTTTCTGTAGGTTC
>NW_006408526.1:19488821-19490944 GCF_000296735.1 Chrysochloris asiatica
AAAAAAAAAAAAAAGACTAGAAAATATTTTTATACATACAGCATATGTAGAACCAGCTGAGTACAGCAACATGTAGAAACAGATTAAAAAAAAAAAAAAAAAAAGACTAGAAAATATTTTTATACATACAGCATATGTAGAACCAGCTGAGTACAGCAACATGTAGAAACAGATTGATGGCTTGGCACATATCCAGGAAGCAATGAAAACTCTAAGTCAATTCTCCAAATTCTATTGTGATTTGGGCCCAGCAAATACCTCTTTATTACTCAAGGTCATTTCAATGTAGGTCACTGCATTAGAAGTTAAATGCTTTGATGTATATAGCCAGTGTCCAAAGTTGGGCAAGTCTGAAATACTGGACAAGAGAGCATCATTGTAGTATCTGTTTCAGGCCCCACACTAAGGGTTTTACAGGAAGCATTTTCCCTCCAAATATTTTTCCCCCAGGATTTTTCAACTCTTTTTTCTAATAGTTCAACCTAAAGTGCCTGGTGTGGCCCTGTATCAGCACTGGACTGCAGACCACAAGTTCGACAGTTCAAACCCACCAGCCACTCCTGGGTTGCTCTGAGTCAGAACCAACTTGACAGCACTTAACAAGAACAACACAGTTCTATTACAGGAAAAATGTGCTTAAGTACATTCAGTTCTCCCACTAGATTTTATGAGGTGAGTAGCCCAACTTCAAGATGTAGTATGTAAATACTTCAAGTGAATTAAATGTCCACAGTCCTCTATCATTTTATTAACTTTTTTAAGCCCAGACCTTAAAAGTATTATGTATTTCCTTTCCCTCCTGCTCTTCCTTGGAATCTGCACGTATGCCCTCCATCCCTACCTTGAGCAACACTGTCTAGGGTTCTTTAACTAATTGTTGATGAGCTAGTGTGGGATATGGAGAGCTACTGTCTAGCATACAAACAACTGTCCCACACTACAAAAAATACTAAACCAAATGGGGCATTGATTGACAGTTGTCAAGTGCCCCCGGGTCCTTGATGTTGACCTTGAACTCTCTCTAAATTTACCAGAGACCTCATCTTGGAAGCCATGAAATTTTGTCCCCAAATGAAGGTGTCAAACCCAAGAATTTGTATCTATTATCTATCTTTATTTCACCTTTAATTCAGTGTGTTATTTTTTAAAATTTCTCAGTCTTAGCCTATTTGCATTATTTTCAACATATTGTATTATTATCTTTATTTTCAAATGTCTTCTTTGGTTAGATAGGCTTGTTGTATCTTTTATTTTACTTCACCTATATTTTCTTTGGGGAGTGTGCTGGCTCTGTAGGATAAGTACAGGGTTGTGAAGCATGTGATTCAGCTGCTCCAAAGGAGGAAAACTAGATTTTTTTGATCCTGCAAAGATTTTCAGCCTTGGAAGCCCTATACAGGGTCACCATGAGTCAGAACTGACTTGACAGCATTTAACAACCATGGCATTTTTACATTCTCACTATTTAAATTTTCTTTTTAATATTTTAATATATTTAAATTTATAAATATTTCATGTTCAGTAATATTTAAAAGTCCTGATGTGGCGCTATAGGATAAGCACTGGACTACTAACCACAAGTTTGGTGGTTCAAACCTGCCAACTTCTCCTCAAAACCCTATAGTGGATTACTATGGGTTAAATGCCAACTTGATGGCACCTAACAACAACAATATTTACTTTATATGGAGTATATGAAGAACATAGCATCAGCATTGGAGGAAGACTCTAACAACCTGCAATATGCAGATGATATAATCTTGCTTGCTGGAAGCAAAGCAGACTTGAAGTACTTACTGATGAAGATCAAAAACTACAGCCTTCAGTATGGATTGCACCTTAATGTAAAGAAAATAAAAATCTTCATAACTGGACCAATAAATAACATCATGATAAACTGAGAAAAGATGGACGTTGTCAAAGATTATATTTTACTTGGATCCACAATCAACGCTCTGAAAGCAACAGTCAAAAAAAATCAAACAACATATTGCATTAGGCAATCTGCTGCAAAAGATATCTTTAACATGTTAAAAAGTAAAGATGTCAGCAACTCAAAAGAAGGAACAAATCCCTACAGCAAGAATCAGCCCCACCCCCTCCACACACAGAGTGGACGGAGA
>NW_006408526.1:19492694-19500775 GCF_000296735.1 Chrysochloris asiatica
AACAAGGAGCTGCTGGTGAGTTTGAACTGCCCACTTTGTGGTTCAAACCCACATTTCAGTCCAGTACTTTATCCCTCAGCACCACACCTGGATTTCATGTATGTCTATGTCCATATCTATTTGATTCACTTATTGTTTTCCTGGGTTACTTAAACTAGACAGAAATCTTACTAAGCAGCCCAGGTCTGCTTAGTGAGCCCCAGAAGAATGAGTGGCTGGCTGCCTCATGCCCAAACTACAATTCTCTCAATTCAGAAGGGAGATTGGGCCCACTTAACTGACATTCCCTGAAGAACGTGTTTGAGCAAGAATTTCTCTATCTCGTGTCTCTCTTGTTCTACTTTCTCTCTCTCTCTCTCTTACTCGTTCTTTTCCCTTCTCTGCTATCCATCCAATAGCAGTGATGAGAACTGAAATATCCATCTCTGGGGGACTGAATTAATCATATTGCCCATGAAATGTCACAAAGACATTAAAAACAATAATCTAGAACCCAGGTGTGGCGCTGTGGGATAAAGCGCTGGACCACAAGGTCAGTTTGAACCACAAGGTGGGCAGTTCAATCTCACCAGTTGCTCCTTGGAAACCCTGTACAGGGTTGCTATGAGTTGGAATTGACTCAATGGCATTTAATAACAATAGCAGAGCTACTCATGATGATCTAGAAGAATTTCATGAGCTACTGTATAAGGAGAAAAGCAAGATGCAAATAAGAAAGTATGTATATGTTCCCTGTTTTTAAAAAAAGTAATATAAAAAGTAATGTACATATGATATAGGTAGGTAGATAAATAGATTGATAGATAGACAGACAAATAGACTTATATAGAACTATTTAACATAGATAAAAATATGAAAAGACACTAACCAGTTATTAGCAAGGATGATGGCTATATACTGTATATATTTCTATGCAGAATCTAAAAAAAAGATTTATAAAAAACAATAATCTCCAAAATGTTAATGAAGGCCTATTAATAGGATGTGAAATTTTAGATGCATTTTCTTTTCTTTTTTAATCTTTATATGTAGCTTGAATTCTTGATAATAAGTATGTGTTACTCATATTTTTTATAACTTTATACAAAAGTGAACAAGGAGGAGCACTACTTCCTTTCAGAACCAGTTCACCGGAGCAACACCAGCAGGGTGACAGTAGACTAGACACTTCCATAGCAACTGTTTGCGACTCTCAGGGCCCTATTATTACCCTTTCCTTTTGGAGGCATGAATTGGCTCTGAGCCAAGCTACATGAGCTCAATACACAATATAGGCTCTCCTCATTTATGTCCACACAAAACCAGAGGAGCCACAAGTGGTCTCCTGACAAGTCAGATGATAACTTTCAATGGTATTTGTTCTGACCCTAATTGTTCTTATTTTTTGTGTTCATTCATTGAAATTATATTAGATGACCTGAATGCTGTGTCCTACCATAGATAATAGAAAGACAAGTGTCCTCCTAACATACTATTGTTATTGTTAAGTGCCATCAAGTCCATTCTGACCCATAGTGACCCAGGAGATGGGCTTCACAAACAATTGGTCCTCGAGTCCATAACCAGAAAGATAGGCTCTGTATTAATCATGTGAAAAGCAAAAGCATTGCCTTTGAATGCGCTATTTGATTTTTTTTTTTTTATTCTGAAAAGTTGAGTGAAAACAAGCAAAAAATAGTTGAATGAGGAGCAAGAGTTTCCTTTCCCTGCTCTCTATGTCTCCCAGATGCTGTACAAACCGCTGATCCATTTTCAAGTGGAGATAGAAATGATCAGTCAAGAGAATATAGAAAGATCCTATATATTAATATTAGATGGTAAATCTGATCCCTGCTTTTTTCTGATAAAATCTCAAGTGTAACATTTCTTTAAAAGCAAATAAATAAATAAAGGACTAGGAGAGTCTTGGCCACACTAAAAGAAATTATGTGCTTCTTCCTCTTCAACTGTTGTTGTTGTTAAGTGCCATTAAGTTGGTACCAAATCATGGCAACCCTGTATAGAGTTTCTGAAGAAACATTGCAGCTCCCTAGACTTAACTAGGAGTGTAGTAGCTCTGTAGGATAAGCACTAGACTGGGAAACACAATAATTGATTCCACTTGACTCTCACAGGAGAAAGATGAGGCTTTCTACTCCTGCAAAGATTTACAAGCTCCAAAATCCAATACAGTGTTGCTATGGGTCGTCACCAATTTGATGGCACTTTAGAACAACAAGATTTATTCTGCATCCTGCTGTTCCTGTTCACAGTAAAACTCTGTCCTGGAAATATGGCTACTCTGGGCCTTAAGTTGCTATCTCTGAGCTTACAAATAAGTCCATATTCTTCATCCTTTTTCACTTTTCCTCTTCTTTCCTTGTTGTTATTATTAAGTTCTGTCAAATCAGTTATAACCCATAGCGACCCTATACAGGATGAGTTTGAACCTCTGACCTTGTGGTTAGCAGTCCAGTGCTTATCCTACAGCACCACAGCAGGACTTCTTAGAATTAGTCTTTTCCAGTAGCAAATTCTACATCTTCCTCTTCTATTAGTCATGTAACAAAATGTACTGAAAGCCCATTGTGTGCCAAGTATTGGATTGCCTCCTGAGATTGTGAGCAAGACAAAATTAATCATGGAGTTCACAATCAAAGCTAGAAAACAATGTATCCTGGGATATTTTTTAAACTCTTTTATGAATCTATGAGTTCTTTCTTAGAAATTTAAGGCTCTTTGCAATTCTGCCAGCTCTCAACATTGGCCCCCTGCGCAGGAGGCCTCTGCAGTCATTATTCCAAGTACTTTATATTCTTAATCTCATTTAATTTTAACAATCCAATGAAATAGATGCTATTACTATCCCTATTTTGCAGAAAACCCAGAAATATCCACTAATTTCATGACCAGCATGGTAATACAAATTTCTATTTTACCCATTTACAATCTTCTGCCACAAATTCATAGTAGTTTTATTGTTGTTGTTGTTGTTAAGTGCCGTCGAGTCGGTTCCGACCCATAGCGACCCTGTACAGGGTTTCCGAGGGTGTAAATCCTTACAGGAGTAGAAAGCCTCATCTTTCTCCCGCGGAGCGGCTGGTAGTTTCGAACCGTTGACCTTAAGGTTCGCAGCCCGATTCGTAACCACTATGCTACCAGAGCTCCTTAGGAGGATGCAATTTTAAAAGTGGGCAGATTTTGTCAGAGGCATACAACTTTTGAGAATGCAAGGGTAAGTAAAAAGTCTTGTTTTAAAATCAAAGAAACAATAATATCAAAATGTGAAGGTTGTTTTTTAATATTTCCTCATTCTAGGACTACACATTCTTGTAAATGGTATTCATATTTCTCTAACTCTTCCCCCAATAATTCTGTGCTTTCTCTTGTATATCATGTCAAAATGGCAGTTTGGGCCTCCTCTAGGGATTCAAATTGTGTCACTTTTCAATGTTCTTTGAATTTGTGAATCAAAAGGAAGTCTAAAGGGACAAGAACAAGACTGTGGGGTGCATGGGGTAAGGTTTCCCAATAAAATTCACACAAGCCAGCCCTTACTTCCCTTGAAGCATGAGTAGGTGCATTGTCATGATGGGGAAAAAATTCCTTTGGCACAACTTCTCCTGGCCTTTTTCTCAGCAGTACAGTTTTCAATTTTCTTAAAAGTTCTTCATAATAAGCCTCTGTGATCATACTGTGTTCCTCAAGAAAATCTATTAAGATTACCCCTTTGGGATCCCCAAAAGAGTCCTTATCACTTTCTCCGCTGATCACTCTGTCTTGAGTTTAACTGGCACAGCAAATCAACTCAGAAGCCAGTGTTTTGACTGTATCTTTTATTGAAGGCACCCTAAGGCAAATAAGACACCTGAATTACTGTCTGTAATCATCCAATTATTGCAGGGGCATACTTAAACACATTTTGTTTGGAGTAAATCTGTGCATATATGAACTGGAACCCTATTAGCAATAATTTTTGACTCACCCTCGTATGTTGTGCTGCGGGAAAAGACTCCAGATTCAAAAATGGTCTATAGAGGCTCTTTAACTAAGCTTACACAGAACAAAGACAAAAACAATCTTCTGGATGATGGAAACCACAGAATGTACCCAGGACAGGGGCATATGTTCAATGTGTCAAATCTGTTCTTGAGATGGTCTCTAAGTTCAGGTGGGATCGATTCAAGAACAGATGTGGTACATTGAACACTAATGACATAAAACCAAAGTAGTTGTGGGATGACCTCAAGAACATCATAAATGAAGAAAGCAAAAGGTCATTAAAAAGGCAAGAAAGAAAAAACAGACCAAAGTGGATATCAGAAAAGACTCTGAAAGTAGCTAGCGCCAATGGAAGAAAGATGAAGTAAAAGAACTAAATAGAAAATTTCAAAGGACAGCTCAAAAAGACAATGTACTACAATGAAATGTGCAAAGACCTGGAGTCAGAAAACCAAACGCTAAGCATTTCTCAAGATTAAAGAACTGGGGGGTGGGGAAAAAATCAACTTGCAATATTGAAGGGTTCTATGGAAAAATACTAAGCGATACAAAAAGCATCGAAAGATGATGGAATAAATATACAGGGACACTGTAACAAAAAGAATTGGTCAATGTTCAAACATTTCAGGAGATAGCACATGACCAAGAACCAACGGTATTGAAGGAAGAACTCCATAATGCACTGAAGACATTAGCGAAAAATAAGGCTCCAGGAATTGATGAACTATAAGTTGAAAAATTTCAATGAACAAATGGAACTCTGGAAGCACTGACTAGTTTATGTCAAGAAATTTAGAAGACAGCTCCCTGGCAGATTAACTGGAAGAGGTCCATATCTGTGGCCATTCCAAAGAAAAGTAACCCATGAGAATACAGAAATTATGAAACAATATCATTATGTTGTAAAGTTTTGCTCAAGATTATTGAAAAATACATCGACAGGGAGCTGCCAAAATTCAAGCTAGATTCAGAAGAGGAAGTGGAATGAGGGATACTATTGCTGACATCACATGAATCTTGGGTGAAAGCAGAGATAACCAGAAAGATGTTTACTTGTACCTTAATAAATGCAAAGGCATTCAATTGTATGGATCACAACAAACTATGTATAAAATTGCAAAGGATGGGAATTCCAGAACACCTAATTGTTCTCATGAGGAACCTACACGTAGTGCAAGAGACAGTTGTTCAGAGTGGTAAAGGCGTGTGTCAGGGTTCTATCCTTTCACCATACTTATTCAACTGACCGAATAACCAAAGAAACTGTATTAAATGAAGAAGAACATAGTACCAAGATTGAAGGAAGCCTCATTATCATCCTGTGATGTGCAGATCACACCACATTGCTTACTGTACGCTAAGAAGACTTGAAGCTCTTGCTTATGAATATCACAGACAACAGCCTTCAATATGGATTACAATTCAATGTAAAAAGAAAAAAAAAAAAATCCTTACAACTGGATAAACAGAGAAAAGATTGATGTTATCAAGGATTACATTTTACTTGGCTCCATAGTCAGTTCTCATGGAAACAGCAGTCAAGAAATCAAATGGCTATTGCCTCGGGCAAATCTGTTGCAAAAGACCTCTTTAAAGTGTTAAAGAGCCAAGATGTCACTTTGAGGACTAAAGTGTGCCTGACTCAAGTCAGGTATTTTCAATCCACAAGGTCTCTATGAGTCAGATGACTTAACAACAAACATATACATGTTAAAGATGGACAATGGATAAGAAAAACAAGAGAAGAATTAATGTGTTTGAGCTGTGGTAACAGGGAAAGAATATTGAATACATTATGGACTGCCAGAATAACCAAATCTGTCTTAAGAGTACAACCAGAATGCTCCTTAGAAACTACACTGACGAGACTTCGTCTCATGGTCCCTGTCCCTGAAGACGAACATCATATGCATGATAAAGTAGAGGGGCATCAAAAAAGAGGATGGTCCCCAAAGAGACAGAGTGGCAAAATGCCTACAATAATGGCTTCAAACCTAAGACTGTGAGGATGGCAGTGTTTTGTCCTCTTGGACACAGAGTCTCCATGAGTGGAACTGACTGGAGGGCACCTATCAACAACAAAAAATCAGAATCCCTGGGTGGTACAAATGGTTAACACTACTTGACTACAACTGAAAGGCTGGAGCTTCAAGTATACCCAGAGCCTCATCAGAAGAAATCCTTAGGTAATATACTTCCTAAAAATCAACTGCCGAAAACCCTATTCTGACATGCATGAGATTTTCATGAGTTAGAGCAGGACTCAATTCCATCACAATTAGTCTATTGTTTGTTTTCATCCTTCAAATCATGCTAAGGAGCACCCACTCCCAGATGCCTGCTGTTTTCTCTTCTCACTACCCTCTCATGCCTTCCCCAAAGTATTCCCTTCTTGTGATGTAGTTGAGTGGTACAGCACCATGATTTTTAGTATGGTCTCTAAAAGCAAATAAAACTGAATTCATTTCCTTTCTCTATCACTTAGACAATTTACTTCAACTTTCAGGGTGTCAGTTTCCTGATCTGAAAAAATAGGGATAACAATAGCATTTATCTCGTAGGAGTTTTAGAATTCAATGAATGCCAAGGTTGTGGAACAGTTCCTGACACCCAATAAGCACTGTTGCCATTGATCACATCACCTTGAGTTGCAGGTGTTAATTTTACATTCACTTTACCTCACTAGGGAGCCCTGGTGGCATAGAGGTTAAGCACTTGACTGCTAACTGAAAGGTGAGCTGTTTGAACCTTCCCAGCAGCTGAATGGGAGAAAGATGTAACAGTATGCTTCTATAACAATTACAGTCTTGGAAACCCTATGGGGCAGTTCTACTCTGTCATATAGGGTCTTTAGGAGTCAGAATTGACTGAATAGCAATGTGTTTGTTCTGTTTCCTTTTGTTTGTTTCTCTGTTTATTTTTAAACCCACAACTGATTCCAGAGGAAAAAGGAAAGTCTTAAAATAACAGCTAGACATTTCTCAACCTAAAAGAACTAAAGAAATAATGTAAGCCTCCAGTTATAGCATCAAAGAAGTGTATGGAAAAAATATTGAACAATGCAGGAAGCATCAAAAGAAGACTAAAGAAATTCACACAATCATTGTACCAAAAATAATTTATCTATGCTCAACCATTTCAAGACCTGATGGAATTGAAGGTAGAAGTACAGCTACACTGAAGGCATTAAGCAAAAAACAAGGTTCCAGGAATAAATGGCATACCAATTGAAATGTTTCAACAAGCGAATGCAGTACTAGAGGTGCCCACTTATCTGTGCCAAGAAATTTAGAAGACAGCTACCGGGCCAATGGACTGGAAGAGATACGTACCTGTAACCATTCCAAAGAAAGGAGATTCAACAGAATACGGAAATGATCCAATAATATCATTAATGTTACACACTAACAAAATTTTGCTGAATATAATTCAAAAACTGTTACAGCAGTACATCCACAGAAAACTACTAGAAATTCAAGTCAAATTCAGAAGGCATGAAATCAGGGATATCATTGCTGATGTCAGATGGAGCTTGACTGAAAGCAGAGACCACCAAAAGATGTTTATTTATACTTTATTGACTATGCAAAGGCATTCGACTGTGTGGATCATAATAAACCACAGATAACATTTCAAAGAATGGGAATTCCAAAACACTTGATTGTGCTTAGGAGGAACCTGTACATAGACCAAGAGGCAGTCATTCAAATGGAACAAGGGGATACTGAGTGGTTTCAAATCAGGAAAAGTGTGAGTTGGGGTTTAATCCTGTCACCATATTTATTGCATCTATATGATTAAATGTAAAGAAAACAAAAATCCTCACCACTGGACCAATAAACAACATTCTTATCAGTGGAAAAAAGATTAAAGTTGTCAAGGACTTCATTCTTCTTGGATCAACAATCAATACTCACAGAAGCAGCAGTAAAGAAATCTGACAATGTATTGCATCAGGCAAATCTGCTGCACAAGACCTTTTTAAAGCGCTGAAAAGCAAAAATGTCAGTTTGAGGACTACGGTGCGCCTGACCCAAGCCATGGTATTTTCAATAACCTCATATGCATGTGAAAGCTGGACAGTGAATAAGGAAGACTGT
>NW_006408526.1:19501214-19509912 GCF_000296735.1 Chrysochloris asiatica
GATTGGAGCAAGTCTCATGATCAACCTTCTAAATGTCTATGATATGCAACACAACCTTGCTTGGTGAAAACAAACAGCTTGAAGCACTCACTGATGAAGATCAAAGATTACACTTCAATATAAGGGAAGCAAAAATCCTCACAACTGACTCAATAAATAACATCATGATAAACCAAGAAAAGATTGAAGTTGCCAAAGACTTCATTTTGCTTGAATCTACAGTCAATGCTCCTGGAGGCAGCAGTCAGGACAGCAAATGACGTATTGATTAGGCATATCTGCCACAAAAGACTTCTTTAAAGTGTTAAAGAACAAAGATGTTACTTGACTCAAGCCATGGTATTTTCAATCACCTGATATCCAGTGAAAGCTGTATAATTAATAAGGAAGACAGGGAAAGAATCAATTCATTTGAATCATGGTGTTGGTAAAGAATATTAAATATACCATGCACTGTTAGAGAGCAAATAAATTTATTTTGGAAGAAGTGCAGTCAGACTGGTCCTTAGAAACAGTAATAGCAATGGGAAGGAAAGGGGAGTAATTCACAGTCTAGAATGTAGCTAAGGAAGGCAGTATACACCAAGTAGAAGGTTAACAGAAGAACGATGAAGATGGGAAGGAATGCAAGAGTTAAAGAAAGAGAGGTAAATACTGTTATATATACAACCTTGTAATAACAGTGATCTATGGAAAGATACTAAGGAGCTCTGGTAGCGTAGTGGTTACAAATCGGGCTGCAAACAACAAAGTCAGTAGTTCGAAACTACCAGCTGTTCCACAGGAGAAAGATGAGACTCTCTACTCCCATATGAATTTACAGCCTCAGAAACCATGTACATGGTCACTATGTGTTAGAACCGACTCCACGGCACATAACCACCACCACCATGGAAAGATACTGGTGTGGCGCTGTGGGTTAATGCACTGAACTGCAAAGTTGGTTTGAACCGCAAGACTGGCAGTTTCCACTCCTCGGAAACCCTATACTGAGTTGCTACGAGTTGGAACAGACTCAACCGCACTTAACAACAACAACAATGGATAGCTACATGGGTACACAGTTTGAACAAGTGTGGGAGGAAGAGTGGAAACAAATCCACAAATATATAAAGGCTGACAGAGGTATTTTTACATGGGTATGTACCTTCACTGCAAACATATGTGGTGGAGCATACATGGGCAACACTATGTAAGCTTGTTGTTGTTGTTGTTGTTGTTAAAGTGCCATTGAGTCAGTTCCAACTCATATTGACCTGTATAGGATTTCCAAGAAGTGACTGATTGGTTTGAACTGCTGACTTTGCAGTTAGCATTCCAGTGCTGCTTATCCTATAGCACCACACTAGGACTCCATGTAAACTGTGTTTGTTCTGTTTCCTTTTGTTTCTTTCTTTCTTTCTTTTTAACCCCACAACTGGCTCCAGAAGAAAAAGGAAAGTCTTAAAATATGGAAAAAAGACCTGGAGTTAGAAAATCAAAAGAGAACAGAATATTTGGATATTACCAAATACCTTGAGGGAATGATTTTCTGGGCCTGGGACTAAGCATCATAGGCTGGGGAACCCCATGGCCAATCAGCATAACATAGTCCGCAAAGACAATGGTGTATATCCTATTTGGTGAGCAGCAACTGGAATCTAAAAGCTCATGAACAGTCATCAATGGTGCGATTATTGGCCTCTACCTATTCAGAGGAAACAAGAGGGATGAAAATTGAAGATACTTGGAAACAATTAGTCCAATGGGCCACCTGATCATCAATCTCCATGATTCTGAAACAAGAACAAAATGATGCTGGGCTACCTCTAGCAACTGCTCTGAAACAGATTGCATTAGATGGTCCTAGATAGAATAGGAGATGGAACAAAACTCAAAATCATGAAAAAGGGCCAAGCTCACTGGTCATATAGAGGCTGGTAGAACACTGATAGTATGGCCCATGGTACCCATTCAGGTTTGGAACTAAACCCACCTCCATGGTTCAATTTTCAGCCGTGCAATAGATAGGTGTGTGCTGTTGTTGTGGTTAAGTGCTGTTGCGACTCATAGCAACTCTGTATAGTGTTTCCAATGAACAGCTGGTGAGTTTGAACTGCCGGCCTTATGGTTCAAACTGATCCTTAGTCCAGTGCTTTATCCTATAATGCACTAGTGAGGTATGCACACCAAAGAATGGTCAGCCAAGGTCAAATTTCAGAAGGGTGAGAAAAGAAGGAGGAATGAAAAGAAACACAGGAAGGAAGTGGGGAAAGTGATGTTACATTGAGGGGATTCCAATCATTGAGGTGATACAAAGCGCATGATTTGTTAAATGTAAAACTGATGACCTGCTCTGGAAACCTTCACTCAATTCACATTAGCTGTTAAAAAAAGAAGCTATAGTGGGAGACTTTGTCTCTCAGACTTTGAATATGTTCTCGGTAGGGACCAATCCGTCCCTGGAGAAAGGCATCATACTTGGGAAAGTGGAGGGTCAGAGAAAAAGGGAAAGACCTTCAACCAGATGCATTGACACAGTGGCTGTAACAATGGACTCAAACACACCAATGCTTGTGAGCATGCTACAGGACCCAGCAAGGTTTTGTTCTACTGTCTGTTGCTAGGAGTCAGAACCGACTCCACGGCACCTAACAACAACAAACACAGTCCCCAACAAATGATAAATACACAACAAATGGGCTCTGAACTGAACTTCTTCAAGACATAAAATCTCTATGTCAGAATTCAAATGTTAGAAATATTAAATAACAGCTCATGTGGAGAACTATACTATCTAGAACCAAAGATCATTCTCATCTTATGTCTTCTATCTCCTTATGACAACTTCAGCCATTCAACAATTGCCCATCAAGTGCCTGCTATGTGCCCAGCAATATGCTTGGTAGTGGAAATAATGCACCTGAGGCAGCCCCAGCCAGCTAGTAAAAGAAACAGCTTACTCAGAAAGTCCTGTTGGAGTCACAGTGAGTTCATTCACAAAGGGTCATGGTAAAACTTAGGAAAGGCACTTAACCAAGTTTGGGTTAGTCTGGCTGAAGTTGGGAGAGTAGTATCTTGTTGAGGTGTGATTTTTACCAACTAAGTTAATCACTGACTAACCTTACACTCAGCCATTGATCAACCA
Source organism: Chrysochloris asiatica (assembly GCF_000296735.1). Classification (NCBI taxonomy): domain Eukaryota; kingdom Metazoa; phylum Chordata; class Mammalia; order Afrosoricida; family Chrysochloridae; genus Chrysochloris; species Chrysochloris asiatica. Next base: position 19,504,342 of record NW_006408526.1, read on the forward strand.
GCTTCCCAGAGCCACCCCCTGTCCAGAGACAACCTCCTCTTAATATTCATGACAGACTCTAGAGTATTCCAGAGAATGGTGTTTTAGAGTGGAGAGCAAACCTAGCCTGCTTCAGCATTACTCCCTAAGGGATAGTCAGCCCTTGTTCATTGTTGTTGCTGTGTGCCCTCAAGTCAGTTCTGACTCATAGCAACCATGTATAGAGTGTCTGAGAGCAGCTGGTTGGCTTGAAATTACCAACATTTCATTTACCAGTCCAGTGCTTATCCTCTAATGCCACCCCAGGGTTCAATCAGCCCTTAGAAATTGATAGAGTTAAATGTAGAGAATGCTGTGAAAATCACAGAATGCCTGGGACTATGCTATCTGCAGCTTCCTAGGTCTCCTAGAATTCACTATAATCAATCTTTCTCCTTTATATAACCATGGCTCATTTTGGAAGGATTCAGAATTTTTTTCAAAACACCTGTTAAAATTACGGACACACAAATTATTTTTATTAGGGTCAGAAAGACCATATATGTTTATCAAGCATATAATCTGTGTTTTACATACAAAACATTCTGGGATAGTCTCCATGTTTCCTCACATTTCTTGGGGCACTATCATCATTATTACTATTCCAAGGATTGTCATGTTTTGACTTGGTAAACTTCTGTGTTTCAACTCTATATTGTTTTATCACACACTCAGTTTTTCCCACACCTGTGGGTTTGTTTATATAGTGAAGTAATTTGGGGGAGGATGTGAATACACTGAAGATAGGAAAACTCAACAGAATCCCTTATTGAGTATAAATGGCTTCTAGGACACAGCTTGAATGATTCCATTCTGGAACTCCAAGCTGTATAGCAGAAGTTGCTTCTGAACATCACTCTAGAGCTCTTTAACTCATACCCTTTCTTCCCCATGTTAAACTACAGCACTTTTCCCTCTTACCAGCAGTGGAATGTAATTCTAAGTATTGTATTTGATGTCCTTGGTATTTGTTAAGAATTTTGATGTCAGACAGAATAGGGTTTGAATTCTGACTCCACCAACTGACTTGGTTTTTAACAAGTTACTTAGCATTTCTAGACCTAGTTTCCTCATCTGAATAGACTTTTTTTTTTTTTTTTTTTTGTAATTAATCAATGAGATAAGTGTAAAAAGCTTGTATAGTTTAAATAACTAAGCTTTGTCCTACATGTTTGTTCTAATAAACACATGTATTAACTCACTTACCTCTTACACAGTGGCCCATCCAATAGGGAATTTAGGGATTGCGGTAATTATCCCTAAATGTGTCAACTTGGCTGGCTATGATTCTTAGAGGTTTGGTAGATACTGGACTGGTTGTTCTTCCACAATGTAATATAATATAATCATCCCCATGATGTGCTCTCATGTCATCAGCCAATCATTGAAAGGGTAGCTTTCTTATTGTAGGCCTGCCTCTAGTATGTAAATGAGTGACCTGTTGTTGTTGTTGTTGTAGTTGGTCTTAGGTGCCATTCAGTTGGTTCCTACTCATAGTGACCTTATGCACAATAGAACAAAACACTGCCCACTCCTGCACCGTATTCACAATTGTTGTTACGCTGGATCCCATGGCTGCTTCCACTGTGCCAATCCATCTTATTGGGCGTCATCCTCCTTTTCATTGACCGTAGTAGGATGTCCTTCTCCAGGGAGTGGTCTCTCCTAGTAAAATACCTAAAGTATGAGAGACAAAGTCTCAACATCCTGAGCATTCTGGCTATACTTCTTCCAACACAGATTTGTTTGTTCTTCTAGCAGTCCACAGTATTTTTAATGTTCTTCTCCAATATCATAACTCAAATACATCAATTATTCTACCATCTCCCTTATTCACAGTGCAACTTTTACATGCCTATGAAGCTACTGAAAATACCATAGCTTGGGTCACATGCATCTTAGTCCTCAAACTGACATCTTTGCTCTTGAACACTTTAAAGAGGTCTTGTGAAGCAGAATTGCCTAATGCAATGCATCATTTGATTTCTTGACTGTTTCCATAAATGTTAATGGTGAAGCCAAGCAAAATGAAGTCATTGACAGCTTCAATCTTTTCTCCACTTATCATGATGTTATTTATTGGTCCAGTGGTGAGGATTTTTGTTTACTTTACATTGAGGTACAACCCATACCAAAGACTGTGGTCTCTAATCTTCATCAGTATTTTAAGTTCTTTTCACTTTCAGCAAGCAAGGTTGTATCATCTGCACATCACAGGCTGTTCATGAGTCTCTCCAATCCTGATGCTACATCCTTCTTCACATAATACAGCTTCTCAGATTATTTGCTCAACATACAGATTGAGTAAGTATGGTGAAAGAATACAACCCTGGCACACAATCTTTCCTGATTTTAAACCATTTGGTATCCCTTGTTCTATTCAAATGACTTACCTCTAGGTCTGTATACAGATTCCTCATGAGCACAATTGAGTGTTCTGAAATACCCATTCTTCACAATGTTGTCCATAGCTTATCATGCTCCACATAGCTGGAAGCTTTTGAATAGTTAGGTATTCTCTGCTTCTAACCAATATCTATCTTACATCGGCAATGATATCATCCAATAAACATTATCCATTTCTTTTTGGTACAGACTGTGTGTTGTTGTTGTCAGAAACCCTATACAGGGAACCAAGTCCATGTCACTTAACTATATATATATGTGTGTGTGTTGTTGTTGTTGCTGTTGTTGTGTGCCATTGAGTTGGTTCTAATTCATAGTGACTCTGTATAGGGTTTCTGAGAGCAGTTGGTGGGTTTGAACTGCCAACCTTGCAATTAGCAATCCAGTGCTTATCCTACAGCACTACACCAGGATATATATATATGTAGCGTAGTGGTTATGAATCGGGCTGCGAGCCGCAAGGTCAGCAGTTCGAAACTACCAGCGGTTCCGCGGGAGAAAGATGAGGTGATCTGCTCCCATAAAGATTTGCAGCCTCGGAAACCCTGTACAGGGTCGCTATGAGTCAGAACCGACTCCACAGTATATAACAACAACAACAACAAATATATATATATATATATATATATATATATATACATACAAACACAAGGGTAAGTAAAAAAGTATTTCTATAAAATCATAGAAACCTTAGTTTTAAAAAAATTTCAAAATGTGATACTATGATTTCTCAAGATCTCCTCCATCTCATTTTATATACTTCTGAAGGCCGAGTTTCCATTACTCTAACCTTCCCCAAAGAATTCTGCTCTTTTCATTCTACACCAAGTCAAGCAGCAGTTTTGGCATCCTGGAGGGGCTCAATCGTGTTCCTTTTTAGTATTCTTTGAATTATAGAAGCAAAAAGACATCTGAAAGGGCAAGATTAGGGTTGTAGAGTGAATGGGGTAAGGTTTCCCAATGATATTCTTCTAAAACAGTCCTTACTATCATTGATGAATGAGTAGGTGCATTGTCTGGAGTGAAAAAGTTTCCTCAGAAAAAGTTTCCTGGCCTTTTCCTCACAAGTGCAGTTTCAGTTTTCTGAAAACTTCTTCCCAATAAACCTCTGTGACCTAGGAAAACTGTGTCCTTCAGGAAAATCCATCAAGATTATTTATGGTCGATTGAATTATGACTTTGTGGGACCATGCCAATATAGGCTATATATGTTTCCAACTTAGGGATCAGTTAGTTTTGCCATCCCACTAGGTTTAAAAAGTGCCATCTCAGAAGCAGAAACAGAAGATCCCAGAATCATCAAGAAAAAGATCCTTGAGGGATTGTAAGAACCCTGTTCAGGCGAGAAGCAGCAGCAGAGGCAGCAGCATAGAAAGACAGAGCAGCGGGTTTCCCAGGCCACAGGCTGTGAGGCAGAGTGCCTTCAGACAAAAGGTTGGCTTGTAGAATGGGGTGCCCTTTGGGTAGTTACCAAGAGAGCTAAAGGAGCTGTAACACTTCCCTGAACAGGGCAGAGGCCAATGGGCTATGTGGTTAAGAGGATAAGAAAGAGGCACACCTGTGGTATGGCTAAGATGAGGCTTTCTTGACAGGATAACTGCTGTATCTCTTGTTGTTTCTGAGCCTGAATTATACCCTGTTCACTTCCTTAACAAACCCATAATCGTGAGTATTGTTTGTGAGTTCTGTGTGGCCATTATGATAGTTATGAAACCCAGCACACAAGGTGTGTGCTGTGGGAGAGATGGTTGGTGTCAGAATAGGATGAAGAACATTGGAGAATGGAGGCATGTCTGACTTCCTCCTCAGAGGAATAGGGCTTGGGCTGATGTTGAGTTTGATTCTCCTTATTCCTTATGACATCATTTCCAAATTATTTTTGCATTGTTGTTAAGTGTTGCTGAGTTGGTTCTGACTCACAGTGACCCTGTATAGGGTTTCCAAGAAGCAGCTGGTGGGTTTGAACTGTCAATCTTGTGGTTAGCAGTCCAGTGCTTATCCTGCAGCACCACACCAGGACTCAAAATGCCATGTGAAGGAGATAAATGAACAACACATGGAGTTACAAAGCCCCTGGAAAAGTCCCCTGCCTCATGTCCTAGGATGGAATTAAAATAAATAAATAAATACCAGTTGTGATAACCTTCTGAACAGACCTCTCTGCCTTGAATTGAACTGGCCATAACATATCTCCTTGAAAGCCACTGTTTTCATTGGACCTTGTTTTGAAGGCAACATAAGAAGACTAAGACAAATGTACTACTGAGAGATCTCATCTGTAAACAGGTTTTGTTTGGAATAAACCTGTGCATGTATGAATTGGAACCCTAGTAGAAATAATTTTTGACTTACTCTAGGCCTCAGGTTAGAAGGCACTCAAAATGCAACTAGAGAAGAGGTGTCTCCTCAAAGTAGAGTTGACTGTGATGACGCGAATGGAGTAAAGCCTGTGGGGGAAAAGCCCGTGGTACCTTCATTTGCTGATGGGGCACAACTCAAAATGAAGAGAAACAGCTGTACACATCCATTGAAAAGTGGAGCATGGCATGTAAAAAGTATGAATCTGGGAAAATTGGAAGTTGTCAAAAAATGAAATGTAATGGAAAAACATCAATATCTTAGGTATTAGTGAGCTGAAATGGACTGGTATTGGACATTTTGAATCTGACAACCACAAGGTTTACTATGCCAGGAATGACAAATTAAAAAGGAAAGGTGTTGCATTCATTGTCAAAAAGAACATATCCAGATCAGTCATGAGGTACAAAACTCTCTGTGATAGGATAATATCCATGTGCCTACAGGGAAGCCCAGTTAATACCACTATTATTGAAATTTACACACCAACCACTAAAGCCAGTGAGAATGAAATAGAAGAATTCTACCAATTTCTTCAATCTGAAATCGATCAAACATGCAATCAAGATGTACTGATCATTACTGGTGATTGGAATTCAAAGGATGGGAGCAAAGAGGAAGGATCATTAGTTAGAAATTTATGGCCTTGGTAATAGAAATGATGCTGGAGAACCCATGGTAGAATTCTGCAAAACCAATGATTTGTTCATTTCAAATACCTTCTTTAGACAGCATAACAGACTACTGTACACATGGACCTCACCAGATGGAATACATAGAAATCAAATT
>NW_006408526.1:19511562-19524249 GCF_000296735.1 Chrysochloris asiatica
GAAGCAGCAGTCAAGAAATCAAATGACTTATTGTATTAGGCAAATCTGCTGCACAAGACCTTTTTCAAGTGTTGAAGAACAATGATATCAGCTTGAGGACTAAGGTGCACCTGACCCAAGCTATGGTGTTTTCAATAACCTCATGTGCATGTGAAAGCTGAACAGTGAATAAAGAACCATAGAAGAATTGATGCTTTTGAGTTATGGTGTTGGAAGAGAATATTGAAAGTGCTACGGACTGCCAAAAGAACCAATAGATCTGTTTTGGAAGAAGGGCAGCCAGAGTGTTCCTTGGAGGCCAAGATGGCCAAACTTCGTCTTTCATATTTTGGACATATTGTCTGGAGGGACCAGCCTCTGAAGAAGGATATCATGTTTGGTAAGGTGGAGGGTCAGAGAAAAAGAGGAAGACCCACCCCCCCAACGAGATAGATTGGCCAAGTGGCAACATCGACTGATTTAAGCATGGCAACAGTAGTGAGGTTGGCCCAGGATCGGGCAGTGTTTCGTTCTGCTGTGCATAAAGTCAGTATGGGTTGGTAGCGACTCGATGGCACCTAACAACAACAACAAAATGTTTATGAACAGTTTATATAAACATTTCACTGGGTTTTGTCCCTTTGAGAACCCAGACTGAGGTAGGGGTAAGTACTATATCACTATTTGACAGTAACTTCTGACAGCCCTCACTTCTCCTACATGACACATTCTATGTTTTCTAGTCACAAAGATAAAGTCAGGTTTCTTGCCACTGGCATCAGGTGTCCAGCACTTCAGCCCTTCTGAGCCAGGTTTTTTTACATGCTCTGTGTAGCTGCTTCACTGAAGTAGCTGCTACCTTTGCACTAGCTGCAAACATGTCTTTGCATTTTAGTCCAACAGAGCTGGCTTGGCTAACATTAAGGACCAGTACAAAGCACATAGCTCTTTAGTTTCCAAATGAATGAAAATGATACATTGAAAGCAAGGCTGGCCACAGCATTTAGCTGAAAAACAATAATGACTCACAGGAAAGACAAAGACTGAGTAAGCGCCAACGGAAGGCCACTCATCCCTTCATTAGCATCGCATGGGAAAATAGGTCTCACTATGGAACAACCAAAAGCATATGGACAAAAATCTCCCAGGCTTTTGAGGATAGTCTAATTCCCATCTGGTTTGCAAATGTCTTAAATTCTAAGTTAGTTAGGCTAGAAGTTGGAGAGAACATACAAGAACCATAGATGTTATAGATTTTTACATGTGGCATGCAGCAATATGCTGACTGGCATTGCTGATCCATTGTGATATGACTATTAGATAACTTTGATAGGAGAGCTAATTCATTACAGTCTAGATATAGGACCGCAAACATATTCTACTGGCGACAAAAGGAGAGTGGATGTTCTTTAGTACATGTGCTTATTATTAGAGGTCTGGTTAGAAATCTAAGAATAAAAAAATATGTAGTGTGTTATTCTTTCCTTTTTTAATAGGCTATTATTTCTATTATTCATCTTTCAATGCTACCTAATCTTGGTGTATCTTAAATGTGAAAGAATTTTAGAATGTGTAAGCTTTTCTTCCAACCTTTCATTATTTTTATGGGTAACTATTTATTGAATATATTAGCAATTATCTTTGTGCAATGAAAACACACATCTTGGTTTTAATACTAGTGAATGTTCAAAAGTTTGAACTTAAAGCATAATTTATATAGTATTACACACAAAAAGACTAGGTAAAAAAATCTGATGCATCAATGTTGTCTTTACTTCCTTGAGGACATCTTAGGGACTGCCAAGTAAACGAAGAAACAAGAATGAAACGTCTACAACATTGGGAATTTTATGCCAAAAATACATAAATAAATATAGGAGCTTGGATGGCAGAAGCAGTTTACAATTGTTACTAAACTTAAGGTTGGTAATTTGAACCCAGTCAGTGGGAGTCCTGATTCGATGCTGCAGGATAATGAGCTGGACTGCAAGGTCAGTTTCAACTACAAGGTCAGTGGTTCAAACCCACCAGCCACTCCTCAGAAACCCTCTACAGGGTCACTGTGGGTCTGAACCAACTCAATGACACTTAACAACAACAACAAAAAGTGGCTTCATGGAAAAAAGTCCTAGAGAACCGCTTTTGTAAAGATTGTTGTTGTTAAGTGCCGTTGAGTCGGTTCCGACCCATAGCGACCCTGTACAGGCAACCAAGAAAATCCTACAGAGCAGTTCTACTCTGTAAGACAGGGCTGACTCAGCAGCATCTAACAGCAACAATAAGCCAAACAGTCTTGTATTAATAAAACCAAGGATTGATATGTTAAAAAAAAAATAGTCAAGCATTCTTAGAAGACAAACCTTGTACACATTTTTCATGTTTTTGGCAACCCAGCATCAAGACCTCCTTGCTATGTATAATAAACTTTATGAGGCAGAGCCCACCTCCCATTATAGAAGCTGAAAATACCAGACATTAACTTGCCCAGTCTCCCTTGAAGGTAGTATACAAGCACATGGTCTAGAATCCTCTGATTAGATGTACTCACCTCAGGTTTTAAACCAGGGGCTAGTAAGTAACCAAAGAAGAAAAAACCTCATAGAGTCCATTCTGGTAAGGTTACAAGCAGGGACAGAAGTTACATTCATTCTCTAGAGCAGAGGTTCAGCATTTCTAGTAGCCACTTCTAGTGCCAGCATTAGGCTGGAAGTAGGGTATGCTGTGGCATCTGTACCCATCAGCAGAGGCTCTGATATCTTCAATATATTTGTTGCATGGTTTGGGACATTAGTGCATGGATCTACAGCCTCCAAGCCCTTCTAGAGATTACGTGGGATACCTAATAGTCTTTAATAATAGCATTGTATAAGACCAGAATCCTGACTACTTCAGTATATTAAATTTAAAATATATATATTAGACACATTGGTTGGTGTTTATGTGCCGTGGAGTCAGTTCCAACTCATAACAACTCTGTGCAGAGTTTCCGGGACTGTAAATCTTTATGGGAGCAGAAAAAAACCCTCATCTTTCTCCCACGGAACAGCTGGTAGTTTCAAACTGATGACCTTGAGGTTCACAGCCCGATTCATAACCATTACACTACCAGAGCTCCTTTACTCCACCTATATACCATAGCTTGAGAAAGGTGGCAGTTTCTTCTAGGTTAAAGGAGAAGGAGATATGGAACCACAAGTACTCAAAGGCAATTAGCAACCAAGGTAAAAACTCTTGCTGTCAGTTTGGGCATTCTCACTGTGAATTTCAGAATGTGTTTTCTAGGAACAGGACTTGTGCAACTAACATGCAATCTGCATCAGGCCTTAACTGTTCCTACTCTCTACTCTGGCTGGTCCACTGGGGATGCTTGGCTTTGGGAGTAATTCCCATCCTCTGAGAACAACTTTGAAACGTTAGGTCAACCTTCTTGTTCCAAAGGATATTTCCTTATTTTATGTATTCTCTTTACATTTTCTTAGTAAAATGTTCTGTTTCTTTATTGAGGAACCGTGACTGGTTATTCTATCTCATTTCATTCATTTCATTTTACTCCTTAGGAAATGAAATCATAGAAGCAAAATTGTACAAGTGTTCATCATTCATACTGGGATTGCCCACATTAACCTAGAATCAAGGAGTTTCTTTTTCCTGTATGTTTGAAAATGAACCCAGGTGGCACAATGGTTAAGCACTCGGCTGCTAATAGAAAAACTAGCAGTGCTAACCCACTCTGAGAGAAAAGACTTGGTGGTCTTCTCCCCTAAAGGTTACAGCCTAGGAAGTCCTATGGGGCATTTCTACTAAGTCTTATATGGTCTCTCTGCTTCAGAATCAACTCAACAACACACATCAACAATACATGCTTTAAAGAGGAGAAAACATGTTATGAAATTCATATCCTTATTCTCTTCCCAGAGAATAATGCTACTTTAAGCAGTACCTTAACAAAGGGCTTTAGCAACAAGTAATTCCATTTATTTCCTTCTACTAATAGAGTCCTGGTATGGCACTATAGGATAAGCACTGGACCTCAAGGTTGGTTTAAATCGAAAATTCAGTTCAAACTCATCAGAACCCACTCGATGGCACTTGGCAACAAACAGCTACTGAACAAAAAGAGCCCTGGTATGGAGCTGTAGGATAAGCACTGGACTGCTAACCAAAAGGTAGGTGGTTCAAATCCATCAGCTGCTCCTCGGAAATTCTATACAGGGTCACTATGAGTTGGAATCAACTCGATGGTAGTTAACAACAATAGCAACTAAACAAAAAGGTTATTTGGGACCTGGATGGTTCATGGTGGTTACAGTATATTCAGTGCTTTCCAGTGGAATGCCTGGGAAATTATGAGTACATCCACTTAATAATAGAGAAGCTAGGGATTCAGAAATGTGCTCAACATCACGTAGCTGGTACAAAGTGAAACTGGATTGCTGGGACTTCAAACCTCATATTGTTTCCTCTGCACAACTGTGTCTCTCAACTGCAAGTGTCCGTCTTGTTGCATGCCGCACCCAGAGTCACTTCTAAGAGAAATTGCTCCATCTTGAGCCTCTCCTGACAAAGCAGTAGGAGGGAGCCATACTTTATTTATTACACCCTACTCTGGTCTCCGCTAACAGAACAGTTGACCCCAATGGAAGCCAATCCAGAGTTTGGTCAGCAATCTCTAAGGTGGCTTTACTCAGAAATTTCCCACTCAGCAGAGGTGATCTGAGTCAGCCAGATTCTACCTGAGTTTTGTTCCTTTTAACCAAGAAGCTCAAATTGACTCATCTAGCTGTATACACCATTTTGATGCGCTGGATATGGAATAACCCTGTTCAACTTTGTCCTAACATAAGGCATCACTCGTTTGAAGTTTTCAATTTCTTAAATTTCTGATAACTCAAGTTCAACACACCCAACACTGAATTTGCCGTATTTTTCCATAAAAGCTGCTTCTTACTTTAATCTTTTCTTTTTCAAAGAATGACATCATCACAGTTAAGTAGCAGTTTTCTTACAAAAACAGATGCAAAAGAGATGAGCAGTTAAAACTATAGAAAAGAACCTTGTAAGCACCCAAGTTGTTTTCTCTAGCTTATTCATATCTTTACTAGACGGTTAGAGCCTTCATTTGACCATAACCTTCTTAGGGGCAGAAGTGTGTCAGTAATTAGAGCTAGTAGTTATTGAACATCCTCCAAAGGTTAGAGTTTATGTTAACTACTTTAGATACATCACGTCATGTAACTCTCCCTTGTCAGGCAGGGTCTACAGGTGGTTACAAGCATAAACTCTGGAGTGCTGTTACTTGGTAGGTGGTTCTGACTGCTTGATTTGAGGGACATTATTTAATTTCTCTGTGGCTTGATTAAGGAGCCCTGGTGGTACTGTGGATTCGATATTGGACTGTTACCTGCAAATTGGTGGTTCAAACCCACCACCCCTTCCAAGGGAGAAAGTTGAGGCTGTCTGCTCCCATAAAGACTTACAGTCTCTATGAGGCAGAATTGACTCAGTGGTAGTGGGTTTGGGTGCCATGAGTATCACAGGAGACTGCAGAGACATACATGAGAGACATCTAGTCCAAACAGGTGAAATCCCAGATGGTTTCTAGAAGGGATAATGCTGAGCTGGATGTGTATTCACAAAGTATTAAGGGAAAGGTGTTCCAGGCAAAGAACAAGTTATAAGGCCTAGAAGTAAACAAAAGTATGGTACCTACTGAGAACCACAGAGCAGTTTAGCAAGGTCACTGAAGGGCTGCAAACAGAATGCCTACAAGGACAAGACAAGTAAGGTTTAAAGTAAGTGAAGCTGTTGTTGTGATGTGCCATCAAATCAGCTCCAACTCATAGCGACCCTGTATAGAGTTTCTGAGGAGAGGCTGGTAAGTTTGAACCACTGACCTTGCACTTCAAACCAACCTTGACATCCAGCGCTTATCCTATGGTGCCACATGGGAAGCAAGCTTTAAGACTGGTGGCAAACTACTCCATTCAAGCCTCTGTCCTCACTTACCGACCTCCAGTACTCACTCCTCTTTCTCCTTGAGCAGCCCCAGCTCACACTGCCTAGAGTTCCCATGACTTATTGCTTGCTCTGCCTGGAACAGGCTTTGCATCGTTGACCCCTTGGTCATTTCAGCAGAAAGTAGGCTTAAAACAAGTCCTCCCTGACTATAACCCACAAGCCATCTCCAGCAGCCCGCTGCACTTTTTTAGCCCTTTAGAGCACTTACTACTCTGGAAAATGATTTTGCTCATGTGTTTGCCTGTGCATTTTCTGTACTTGTTCAATGGTATATTAGGTATGTAAATAAACTCTGTTGGAGCAAGAATCATTTCCAGCACCTGCAACAATGGTTGGCACACAATAAACCAAAAAACCAAATCCGTATTGTTAAAATTGATTCCAACTCAAAGAACCGCTATAACACAGAGTAGAATCACCCCACAGAGTTTCCAAGGCTCTAAATCTTTACAGAAGCAGACTACCACATCTTTCTCCCATGGAACAGCTTCAAATCATGGACCTTTCAGCTCAAAGTTGAGTGCTTTAGGTACTGAACAGGATCGCTGCTTGACATACAGGTGTTGTTGTTGTTAAGTGCCATGGAGTCAGCTTTGACTCACAGCAAACCTTTTTAGGGTTCCCAAGGAGCAACTGGTGGGTTTGAACTGCTGACCTTGTGGTTAGCAGTTCAGTGCTTATCCTACAGTGCCACATCAGGTTCCCTGACAAGAATTCAATAAAGCCCTTCTTTTTTTTTTTTCATTTTGAATAAATGAATGATGTTTCTATTGTACATCAATTCTCTGTGAGTTTTAGGAAAATTTGACAACCGTCAGAAGACAGGTTAGTAGCTAAATCAGTTGCTCTTTGACTCTATTCTCTCAGAGAGGAACTGTACCCTATAGGGTCTTAATGGCTAATTTTCTGGAATCACCAACTTTTATTTCCAAGGTCTCTCTAGATGAATTCCAATCTCCAGCCTTTCTGTTAATAGCAGAGCAGATTCACCATTTGTACCGTACAGGAACTCCATGTAGTAGCTACCAGTAATGCCACAGAAATAGGTGGCAAAACCCAGGGTATGTGTGGAGGCAACAAATAAGGGAGCATTCATTGTAGGAGTAGACAAAAGAAGAAAAACTGAAAGAGACAGATCAGGAGAGGTCAGGGGGCAGAAATACCACAGAAGTCATGAGAATAGAGAGTCTATACTGCGAAACAAAACTTGAATAATAATCTGCTTCCGTCTGTTTATAATGTACAGCAGATACTTGGATGTTAAAGGCACACCTCATTACTTTGTTTCACTGTTGTGCTAGTTTAAGGACATCTCTGAAGAAAGTCTTACCTGTATCTCTGTCTGGATTTCCCATGCTACGTAAGGAGCTCTGGTAGCGTAGTGGTTACAAATTAGGCTGCGCGCTGCAAGATCAGCAGTTCTAAACTAGCAGCTGTTCCGTAGGAGAAAGACAAGGTTTTCTGCTCCCGTAAAGATTTACAGCTTCAGAAACCCTATATAGGATCACTATGAGTCGGAACCGACTGCACGGCACACCAACAACAACCACCACCACCATGTTCCAATAGTGATGTTGTATCTGTTCTTGTGTTTTGGTTTTTTTTTTAACCTTATCCAAATAAATTTCCCTAGACTTTATTATTGTTAGGTAAACCAATTTCCTAAATTCAGTGCTACATATAGTACTATTTAGCCTCGTCTATGAAATGATTTCTTTATCAACACAATCACTCATTCTTATATTCTAATCAAGTCTCTAGCCCGACAAGTCTTGATAATGTCATGACTATCTTTTCTCTGTGTTAAGTGAACCTTGAAGCCATAGTTTCCTTCTAGACCTCCTTGTCAGCAATTAAATGTATATTCAGGTGATTATATATATAAAGAAAACACAATGGAGTCAGGCAACAAATGGTGATCAAAGTGGTGTGTGTGAAAGTGTGCGTGTAATATTCAAAACGTGGGGTGGAGATATGACTTCTATAATAAGGTGTCATTTGAACAGAAATCTAAACGACATTAGGAAGCAACCTTTGTGGATACTTGGGGAAGAGTGTTCTAATGATAGGGAACAGAAGTGACAAATCCCTGAGGTGAGAAAGTACCTATCATATTTCATAAACAGTAAGCAGGCCAATGTAGCAGGTAGAGAGTAAGTGGGACAGAGTAGTAGACGATGCGCAGGGTAAACGGAAGAAAACAGCTTAAGAATTCTCCAATTCTACCTTAAGAAGTAGCAATATACCCAAACAGTGCCTGGAACATCGTTGTTGTTGTTGTCAGATGCCATCAAGTTGGAACCGACTCATAGCGACCCCATGCACAGCAGAACGAAACAATGTCCGATCCTGGGCCAACCTCACTGCCGCTGCCACACTTGAGTACATCAATGATGCCACCTGGCCAATCCATCTCGTTAGGGGTCTTCTCCTTTTTCTCTGACTCTCCACCTTACCCAGCTTAACATCCTTCTCCAGTGACTGTTTCCTCCGGACAATATGTCCAAAGTATGAGAGACAAAGCTTAGCCATCCTGGCCTCCAAAGAGCACTCTGGTTGCACTTCTTCCAAAACGGATCTATTGGTTCTTTTGGCAGTCCATGGCACCCTCAGTATTCTCCTCCAACACCACAACTCAAAGGCATCAATTCTTCTACGATCTTCCTTATTCACTTGTCCAGCTTTCGCATCCATATGAGGCTATTGAAAATACCATGGCTTGGGTCAGGCTCACCTTAGCCCTCAAGCTGACATCTCTGCTCTTCAATACTTTAAAAAGTTCCTGTGCAGCAGATTTGCCTAATGCAATACCTCATCTGATCTCTTGACTGCTGCTTCCGTGAGTGTTGATAGTTGATCCAAGAAGAATGAAGTCCTTGACAACTTCAATCTTTTCTCCATTGATAAGAATGTTGTTTATTGGTCCAGTGGTGAGGATTTTTGTTTTCTTAACATTGAGATGCAATCCACAGGTAGTCAGTAAACATTTGTTAAGCTAATTATTCTCCAGTATGTACAGAGAATTATCCTGAGATCTGAGTTTGGGGAATCTCAGTTAATTGAAAACCAAAAATCAAATCCTTTGCAATGGAATCCGTTTCAACTTTAATTATTGTGGTTAGGTGCCTTGAATTGGCTCTGACTCATAGAGACCCTATGTGTAGCAGAACAAAACACTGCCCAGTCCTGCACCATCCTCACAACTGTTGCTATGTTTGAGGCCATTGTTACAGTCACTGTGTCAATCCATCTTGTGGCTCTTCCTCTTTTTCAATGATCCTCCGCTTTACCAAGCATGATGTCATTTTCAAGGTAGTAGCTAATCAGTTGCTGTTGATAACATGTCCAAAGTATATGATACAAAGTCTCACCATCCTGGTTTCTAGGGCACATTCTGGTTGAACTTCTTCCAACACAGATTGGTTTGTTCATCCAGCAATCCATGGTATTTACAATTTTCTTTCCCAATACCACAATTCAAACTCATCAATTCTTTTCTGGTATTCCTTATTCATTGTTCAGTTTTCACATATATATGAGGTGATTGAAAATACCATGGCTTGCATCAGGCACACCTTAGTCCTCCAAGTGACATCTATATTGCCTAACACTTTAAAGAGGTCCTTTGCAGCAGATTTGCCCAGTGCAGTGGGTCATTTGATTTTTTTGACTGCTGCATCCATGAGCCTTGATTGTGGATCAAAGTAAAATGAAATCCTTGGAAACTTCAATATTTTCTCCATTTGTCATGATATCATTTATTGGTTCAGTTGTGAGGATTTTTGCTTTCTTTATATTGAGTTGTAATCCATGGAAACGATTGTGTTCTTTGATCTTCATGAGCAACTGCTTCCAATCCTCTTCACTTCTGTTATTAGGTTGTATCATCTGCATATCACAGCTGTTTCTCTAATTCTGATTCCGTATTTTTCTTCATGTAGTCCAGCTTTTCAGGTTATTTGCTTAGCAACAAATTGAATAAGAATGGTGAAAGAATACAACATTACCATTCCTGATTTTATACCGTTCAGTGTTCCCTTGTTTTGTTCTAATGATCACCTCTTGGTCTATGTACAGTTTTCTCATAAGCACAATTAAGTCTTCCGGAACACCCATTCTTAGTAATAATATCCATAGTTTGTTATGATCCACACAGTCAAATATCTTTGCATAGTAAATAAAGCACATGTAAGCATGTTTCAGGTATTCTCTACTTTCAGCCAAGATCCATCTGACATCAACAATATTCTTTGTTCTGTGTACTCTTATAAGGAGCCTTGGTAGCATAGAGGATTACCAGCTGGGCTGCTAACTGCAAGGTCAGCAGTTTGAATATACCCAGTTACTCCACAAATTAAGATTAGGTTTTCTGATCCCAGATTTACAGTCTCAGAAACCCTATGCAGGTTTGCTGTAAATTGAAACCAACCTGGTAGCACATAACCACCATCACTACCACCATGTACTCTTCCTAATCTGGCTTGGATTCCTGGAAGTTTCCTATAGATGTACTGCTGCAACTGTTTCTGAATTATCGTCAGCAAATACTTACTTACATGTAATATTAATGATGTGCTTGATAGTTTCCGCATTCTATTGGGTCAGCTTTCTTTGGAATGGGCACAAATATGACTCTCTTCCAGTCAGTTGTCCAGGTAGCTATCTTCCAAATTTATTGGCATAGATGAGTGAGTGCTTTCAGTTCTGTATCACTTTGTTGAAACATTTCAATTTGTATTCAGTCAATTCCTGGAGCCTTAGTTTTACTAATGTCTTCAGCACAGCTTGAACCTCTTCCTTCAATACCAGTTGTTCTTGATCATAGGCTACCTCTTGAAATATTTAAGCATTAGCCAAGTCTCTTTGGTACACTGATTCTGTATTCCTTTCATCTTCAGTTGATGCTTACTACATCATTTAATATTTCTCCCAAAGAATCCTTCAATATTGCAACTTGAGGTTTTAATTTGTTCTTCAGGTCTTTCGGCTTGAGAAATGTTGATTATGTTCTTTCTTTTTTAATTTCTAGCTCCAGGTCATTGCACATTTCATTATGACACTTGAATTTGTCTTCTCAAGCTGTTCTTTGAAATTTTCTGTTTAGCTCCTTAACTTCATCATTTCTTCCACTGACTTTAGTTACTCTACATTCAAAAGCCAGTTTCAAAGTCTGTTCTGACATCTACTTTGGTCTTTTCTTTCTTTCCTGCCTTTTTAATGACCTTTTACTTTTTTTCTTTATTGTATTCTTGATATCATCCCACAATTCCTCTGGTCTTTGGTCACTAGTGTTCAATACATCAAATTTGTTCGTGAGATGGCCTCTAAATTCAAGTGGAATATACTCAAAGTCATATTTGGTTATCTTAGACTTGTTTTAATTTTCTTCAGCTTCAGCCTGAACTTGCGTATGAGCAATTAATGACACGTTTCACAGTTAGTTCTTGACCTTGTTCTGGCTGATAATATTGACCTTCCCCACTGTCTCTTCTTACAGTGGCAGTCAATTTGATTCCAGTGTATTCCATCTGGCAAGGTCTATGTTAGAGTCACCAGCTATGTTACTGATAAAAGGTATTTGCAAGGAATAAGTAACTGGTCTTGAAAAGTTCTATCATATGATCTCAAGCATTGTTTGTATCATAAAGGTCATATTTTCCAACTACTGATGCTTCTTTTTATTTCTAACTTTCACAGGCAAATGACCAGTAATTATCAATGCAGCTTGATGACATTTTTGATAAATTTTAGATTAAAGAAGTTGGTAGAACTCAATGTCTTCATTACTGACTTTGGTGGTTGGTGCATAATTTTAAATAATAGTGGCTCTAACTGGTCTCTGTTGTAAGTTTATAGATATTATCCTATCACAAACAGCATTGTATTTTAAGATAGATCTTGTAATGTTATTTCTCATAATGAACATGACACTATTCCTCTTCAGTTTGTCATTCCTAACATAGTAAATCCTATCACTATCCAATTCAAAATGGCCAATACCAACCAGTCCATTTCAGCTCACTAATACTTAGAATATTGATCTTTATGCATTTCATTTCATTTTGACAGCTTCTAATATTCCAAGATCCATATTTTGCACATTCCACATTCAAGTTATCAATGGATATTTGCAGGTGTTTCTTCTCATTTCGAGCTGTATCTCATCAGCAAATGAAGGTGCTGAAAATTGGCTGTATCCAAGTTTTTAGTGGCTAATGCATCAAATCTGTTCTTGAGATGATCTCTAAATTCAAGTGGGATATGTTCAAGTCATATTTTGGTTCTCATAGACTTGTTTTTATATTCCTCAGCTTTAGCCTGAACTTGCATATGAGCGTCTGTTCCACAGTCTGCTCCAGCCTTGTTTTGGCTGATGATATGGAGCTTTTTCACCATCTCTTTCCACAGATGTAGTCAATTTGATTGCTATGTATTTTTACTGGTGAGGTCTATGTGTATATTCATCATTTATGTTGTTTAGACAAAGGTATTTGAAATAAATAAGTCATTGTTGTTGTTGTTTGTTGTTGTAAGTGCCGTCGAGTCGGATCCGACCCATAGCGACCCTGTACAGGGTTTCCGAGGCTGTAAATCTTTACAGGAGCAGAATGTCTCATCTTTCTCCCGCGGAGCGGCTGGTAGTTTCGAACTGCTGGCCTTAAGGTTCGCAGCCCGATTTGTAACCACTAC
>NW_006408526.1:19524349-19525561 GCF_000296735.1 Chrysochloris asiatica
GAGGAACAGCTGTCATTAGTCATGCAAAATTCTATCATGTGCTCTCTAGCATCATTTTTACCACAAAGGCCATATTTTCTAGCTACCGATCCTCCCTCTTTGTTTCCAACCTTTGAAATCCAACCACCAATAATTATCAAAAGATCTTGATTGCAAGTTTGGTCAACTTCAGACTGAAGAAGTTGGTAGAATTCTTCAATTTCATCATCACTGACTTTAGTGCTTGGTGCATAAATTTGAATAATAGTTGTAGGTACATGGGTATTATAACATCACAGACAGTATTATACTTCAAGATAGAGCTTGAAATGTTCTTTTTGAAGAGGAATGTGACACCATTCCTCTTCAATTTGTCATTTCTGGTAAACTATTTGATTGTCAGATTCAAAATGACCAATACCAGTCCATTTCAGCTCACTAATGCCTAGGATATTATTGTTTATGTATTCCATTTCACTTTTGACAACTTCCAATTTTCCTAGATTCATACTTTGTATATTTCATGTTCCAATTATTAATGGATGTTTGCAGCTATTCCCTCCCCCCCCACCACCATTACTCCCCTTATCAGACCAAAAACTATAATAGTCATAGGATGACATCAAGAACATCATAGAGGAAGAAACCAAAAGGTCATTAAGAAGACAAGAAAGAAGGTAAAGACCAGAATGGATGTCAGAAAAGATTTTAAAACTTGCTCTCCAGCTAGAGAGCAAAATCAAATGGAAAAAAATGACATGGTAAAAGAGTTGAACAGGAACTTTCAAAAGGCAGCTCAATAAGACAAAGTCAAATATTATCATGAAATGTGCAAAGATTTGGAGTTAGAAAAACCAAAAGAGAAGAAGATGCTTAGCATTTTGTAAGATGAAAGAACTGAATAAATAAATTCAAGCCTCAGCTTGCAATATTGAAGGATTCTATGGCATCCTGGTGTGGCACTGTGCCAGACTGCAAAGCTGTTTGAACTGCAAGGTCAGCAGTTCAAGCTCACCAGCTGCTCCTTGGAAACCCTATACAGGGTCTCTATGGGTTGGTATAGACTCGACAGCACTTAACAACAACAATGTGGGCAAAATATTGAGTGATGAAAAAGCATCAAAAGAAGATATAAGAAATATACAGAGTCACTGTACCAAAAAGAAATGGTCTATGTTCAATCATTTCAAGAGGTAGCATACGACCAAGAGCCAATGATGCTGAAAGAAGAAG
>NW_006408526.1:19525831-19527869 GCF_000296735.1 Chrysochloris asiatica
GATAATTAGGAAGTGGCTACACCAGTACATTGACAGGGAACTGCCAGAGGCTGGGTTCAAATGAGGACATGGAACAAGGGATATCATTGCTGACATGAGATGGATCTTGGCTGAAAACAGAGAATACCAGAAAGTAGTTTACCTATGCTTTATGGACTAGGCAAAGGATTTCAACTGCGCATCATGACAAGCTATGGATAATATTGCAAAGAATGGGTATTCCAGAACATTTCATTGGATTCATGAGGAATCTGTACATAGACCAAGAGGTAGTCAATTGGACAGAACAAAGGGACATTGAATGATTTAAAATCAGGAAAGGTATGTGCCATGGTTATATTCTTTTATCGTATTTATTCAATCTGTATGCTGAGCTTTCTGAGCCTGTAAATCTTTATGGGAACAAACAACCTCACCTTCCTCCTGAGGAGCAGTTGGTGAATTTGAACCACTGACTTTGCAACTAGAAGCCCAACATCTAACCCACAGTGCCACCAGGGCTACTAATTCAGGAAAGTTCTAACTTTCAAAAGAAATCTTCCCTCTTATCTTAGTTAAATACTGACCCTTTCCTCATCATTGTTATTCTGTACCTTTGTTGCTGATGTTGCTAAGTGCCGTAGAGTAGGTTCCAACTCAGAGTTACCCTGTGTGGGGTCTCCTGTGTGGGCTACTAGGTTTGAACCACCAGTGTTGCAACTTTGCAGTTAGCAATCCAGTGTTTATCCTACAACACCATGTTGTTATTGTTAAGTGCCATCGAGTAGGTTCTGACCCACAGTGACCCTGTACAGGGTTTTCAAGAAGCAGCTGGTGAGCTTGAACTGCTGACCTTGTAGTTGAAACCAACTTTGCAGCCACAATGTCTGTCACACCAGGACTGCCACAGCAAAAAAAAAAAAAAAACAACAACTAGAGAAAATAAAAATTAGATATAATCAAATGCTAAAATATAGACCCTAGCATCATAATAGGGTATGATCAGCAGTTTGCAACTACCAGCTGTTCTGCTGGAGAAAGATGACGCTTTCTACTCCTATAAAGATTTATAGCTTCGGAAACCCAGTACAGGGTCGATATGAGTCGGAACCAACTCCATAGCACATAACAACAACAACAACACATATGATGCTACAGCATCATTTGTAGTTGTTGTTGTTAAGTGTCATCGAGTCGGTTCTGACCCATAGTGACCCTGTATAGGGTTTCCAAGGAGTGGCTGGTGAGCTTAAACAGCTGACCTTGCAGTTCATACTGACCTTGCAGTCCAGTGCATTAATCCACAGCACCCATGCTAGGGTCTATATTTTAGCATATGATTATATCTAATGTTTATTTTCTCTAGTTTTTTTTTTTTCTATTTCCTTTTAATGTATGTCATATCTTTCTAAGAGGAAATTTGATTATCTTAAGGTATGAACCACATCTTGTTTTATGTTTTCGTTTAGTTTTGTTTTTTCACCCAGTTCTGGCACTCAGTAAGTACTTGTTTGACTAAATTAAATTGGAAATGGTATTGGAATACAGAGTGGGAGAGATTAAGTATAAAAGTAGAAGGCTTTCTCTGGGTGTTGGGATAGAAGAGGAGTTGTATTTTTTTTTTCAACTGTTTTATTGTGAATTATGTGATAGTTTAAATGGGAGAACATTAGCTTTACATTCATCCTATCTTATATTGTTACATTGCCATGGTTGCAATCCCCTCGATGCATCATCAAACAACCAAAGGGTATGCCCCACAAGCCTGCCTCCTGGTCATCAGCACACAGTCCCTCTCCCTCTCTGGGTTCAAAGTCCCCAGCCACTCCATCTCTCCAAATCATCATCATCTCAGCCTCCATCTCTGATGTCACTGTTTCTCTGGGTAGGGTCCCGCACTCGGCTCTCCTCCCTTGATGGTCCCAGGGGCCTCCGCTCCTGGACTGCAAAGTCAATCACTCCCTTCCTTTTACTACAAAATGTCTACCTTTACATTTCTAACCCTCAGTCCTGATAGTAATTATTCACTATTGTACCACATGAGTGCTATCCCCATCTC
>NW_006408526.1:19530099-19539907 GCF_000296735.1 Chrysochloris asiatica
GCCA
This sequence comes from Chrysochloris asiatica, assembly GCF_000296735.1. Taxonomy (NCBI): domain Eukaryota; kingdom Metazoa; phylum Chordata; class Mammalia; order Afrosoricida; family Chrysochloridae; genus Chrysochloris; species Chrysochloris asiatica. Next base: position 19,530,104 of record NW_006408526.1, read on the forward strand.
GCATTTATTGTCCTCAACTTTTTTGATCTTTGCTGTTATTGCTGGTGTGAGATGATATCTCATTGTTGTTTTGATTTGCATTTCTCTAATGGCTAGTGATCGTGAACATTCATATGTTTGTTGGCTGCCTGGATCTCCTTCTTGGTGAAGTGTCTGTTCATGTCCTGTGCCCATTTTTTAATTGGGTTATTTGTCTTTTTCTTATAAAGGTGTTGTAGTTTCCTATATATTTTAGAAACGAATCCCTTGTCTGATGTGTCGTTGCAAAAGATTTTTTTTTAAATATGGAACACTTCACAAATTTGCGTGTCATCCTTGCGCATGGGGCCATGCTAATCTTCTCTGTATCATCCCAATTTTAGTCTATGCGCTGCCGAAGCGAGCACAAGTTGTATTTTTGAAAGCTGATTTTTTGTTAATAATTTATTCTACTGTTGCTTTTGTTGGTAATATACACAGTAGAACAAACACCAATTCAACAATTCTACATGTACAATTCAGAAATATTGGTAAATTACATCCTTCAAGTTGTGTGGTCATTCTCTCCCTCTTTTTATGAGTTATTATTCTTCCTTTAACATAAACTCACTGATCTCCAAGTTTCCTACCTAACCTTAAAAATCCTTGGAAAATGTCAGCTATATTTGAAACATCAAGAATTGGCCACCAAAATAATCCAAGTCATTGTATATTCTACCAACACTCTAAATTGTTCTTGAAAACACGTATTTAGAAAGTGGTGGTAATATATTTCATCAGGACACCTTCTTCTACTAAGCAAATTGCCCTTGCCACAATTTACTAAACTTTTATCCAAAATAAAAGTGACATGTTTCTGAATTTCTTTAGCAAGATCTCCATTGGAAAGAAGGGACTGTCAGACAGATAATGCTCACTTTTAAAAATAGATGCTTGTAAGATTGACCTAGAAAGTCTGGTTCTTTTGAATAAACCTTCGGGGTTCTGTACATAAAACTCCAAAACGAGATGAAGTCACATGATGACTTTACCTGGTTGGGGCTTGTGGGGAGTTTCAGGGGACTACTGACATTGTTTCAAATAAGCTAAGTGTTTTGACAGAAATGGAGTGATCATGAGACATATGCATAGGACAGGAGTTGTTGTTAAATGCCATGGAGTCGGTTCCCACTCATAGCCACCCTGTATAAGGTTTCTGAGGAGTGGCTGGTGAGTTTGAATTTCTGACCTTGAACTTCAAATCGACCTTGCAATACAGCTCGTTATCCTGTAGTGACACATTAGGACTCCCAGGGCAGTGGTGGGAAACCTTTTTTCTGCCAAAATTTATAACATCATTCACGTGTCTTATAAAATTGTCAAATTAAAAACTACCCTGCTATATTTGGTCAAACATTTAATTAACTCACCCCTAATGAGCTCTAGTAGTATAGTGGTTACGAATCGGGTTGCGAATCTCAAGGTCAGCAGTTCGAAACTCCGCGGTAGAAAGAGGAGGCTTTCTGCTCCTGTAAAGATTTACAGCCACGGAAACCCTGTTCAGGGTCACTATTGGTCGGAACCGACTCGACGGCACTTAACAACAACAACGGAGTCCTGGTATGGCGCTGTGGGTTAATGCGCCAGATTGCAAGTCGTTTGAACTACGAGGTCAGCGGTTCAAGCTCACCAGATGCTACTTGGAAACCCTATACAGGGTCGCTATGGGCCCGAACCGTCTAGACGGCACTTAACAACAACAACAATATTACAACTAAGAAGCTCTGGTAGCCTAGTGATTATGAATCGGCCTGCAAACTGCAAGATCAGCAGTTCGAAACTACCAGCTGTTCCTCAGGAGAAAGATAAGGCTTTCTGCTCCCGTAAAGATTTACAGCCTCAGAAACCCTGTATAGGGTCGCTCTGGGTCGGAACTGACTCGGCACTTAACAACAACAATGTTACAGGTGGAACTGGGGTTGCCTTGGCAGGGTCATACCAAATGATTTCGAGGGCCTTTTACAGCCCGCGGATGGGACTTTACCTACCCCCTCACATAGGGGATTGGTTCTATTGTATCCCAAAGTATACCCTGACCCTCCTTTTGGCTCTAAAGTTAAACCGGTGTGGTCTAAACGGAGCACAGAAAAATACAAACGGCAGAAGAAAAACAGCTCCTCCGTCACTCAAATACTTCCGCTCACCTTCCCTGGATTTCTGGACATGATCTATGATCCACCAAAGCAATTAAAAGCCATTAGATCACTACAGCCTATTGATCACTTTAGCCTCAACCCGTAACTCACTTAGACCTGTAGCACTTGTTGTAGGACACATGGAGAAGTAGTTGATAATCTCCCACTTGCCTGTTATTGATGTCAAGTGCCACTCAGCCAGTTCCGACTCCTAGCAACCCAAGTTGCTTCTGACTTAATGCAGCCCTGTATAAGATTTCTGAGGAACAGCTGGTGGATTTGACTGCTGATCTTGCGGCTAGCAGTCCAATGCTTCTCCTACAGCACCAAACCAGGTCTTCCCTATCTGTCTAGACTCTTCATTTCTGACTCCTCCTAGATGCTTTTCAGCTACATATCCTCTGGAATTTCAGCCTTCAAACAAAAATAGCCTGCTGTGTAAATTTCCCATTGACTTCCACACAAAGGTTGGAAGAGTGCCTGGAGTCATCTAAATTGATTGTTGCCCTATATTCCTCTAACTTTAGCTACTAGGCTTACTGGAGCCAACCTAGACTCTGGAGCCAACCTAGAACAGAAGTTGAGGCAGTTTGTCGCACTGTAACCACCAACAAACCTGCTTTGCTGATAATCCTGTCTCTCCTGTAATATGTAGCCCTAGCTAGGGGCTTTCCTCTGTTGTTTGCTTGTGGGCTTGCTTTATTTTTATTTTTTTATTGCCTGCTTAGTTGGTTGGTTGTCATCGTTTTGTTTGTTTTTAACCAGGTCTTGTTCTACTAGTCCAGTAATTGGTTTCTTACCTTGTTCTTACATGGTAGAATGTTTTTCTACTTCCCCAGTTCTTTGGAGGTTTGAATTTTGCTTTACCAGCACCAAGTCTTCTCAGAGTCTGGAGTTCTGAATCCTTGATCGCAGGATTAGGAGCACTAACAGATTAATGCCGATATAAGCAGTCACTGAGTGAAGAGTCACAGGTTGCCATGATGCCCTGTTTCAGCTTCACTAGCCATTCCTAGTGCCTTCTTGATCCCAGGCTAGGGGAACTGAGGACACCTTAGGCAATATGACAGACAACACTCCTGCTTTCCTGGAGCTTACATTCTGATGTGGTGGGACACACCGTAAAAGAAGTAAATAAAATTCTAGTAATGAGCATTATGAAAAAACAAAAAATAAACAAACAAATAAAAACCACCTCTGTCTCAGGCATACTGCTGAGTTGCTACTATGCTGCTCCAGCTTATGTGAACTTCCTCCTGTATCTGCTGATGACAATTTCCCTGTATTTTCTACTAAATCAAAACTCTTCCCATCAAAAATCTTCATAGAACCTGGTTTAGAACTTTTGACAAATTGTAAAAACAGTGACGAATCCCATGAATGCCAGTTGGAAATCCTTGAGCAATTTTGGGCTCTCCCCTTCCACAGTTTGAGGAATCTTTCCCTTTACTGGGAAACCCCAGCTCTACATGTGCTGCTTAGAGGACTCCAACATCCTCTTCCTTGCAGACGGGTGTTTTGTTTTGCTTTGTTTAAAGAAAAGAAAGAAAGAAAAAAAAAAAAACATCCTAGTTATTTACGAATCAAATAGAAAACTGTGGACAATAGCAAACTTTAATATTAATTACTTTGTTTTTCAAAGACTACATAAAGTATGTGTAGCCTCTGAAAAGAAATATTTTTGAATAGCTAAAAGTCAGCTTGAACCTCAAGGTTGGCTATTCAAGCTCATCAGCCACCTTGGAAACCCTACACAGGGTTTCTGTGAGTCAGAACTGACTCGACAGCACTTAACAACAACTCAAGAACTTAGGTTTAAAAAAGTTTAAAAGGTAACTCTTTCTTGCCTTCCACTTTCCCCTAATCATCCAGTTCCCCTACCAGGGACAGCCACTGTTGCCAGTGTCTTGTGTGTCTTTTCAAAGACATTATCTGCACAGATAAGCAAATCCAAAGATTTGCTTTTTTTTTTGCAAACATTGCATACAAATGGTAGTATACTTTCTTTCACACAAATGGTAGTATACTATATGTACTGGTCTTCACCACATTTTTTCACTTAACAATATATCTGGAAGTTTATTCCATACTCATAAAGTCATTTCATTCATTTTAACCATTGAATGATATTCTATGTAAGAAGATAACACAATTTATTTAACTAACCAAACGAAAACTAACCCACGTCCCATGGAGTGACTGGTGGGTTCAAACCACCAACCTTTCAGTTAACAATCCAATACCTTATCCATTGCATCACCAGGGTTCCTTATTTATTTAACCAGTCCCCTATTGTTGTTGTTGTTAAGTGCCATTAAGTCGTTTTTGACTCATAACGACCCTATATAGGGCTTCTGAAACTTTAAATCTTCCAGGAAGCCTCATCTTTCTCCCACAGAGCAGCTGTCAGGCTTGAACTACTTACCTTGTGGTTCGCAGTCCAGTGCTTATTGAATGGAGCCACCATGCTCTGAGTTCCCTATTAATGGTCATTTAAGTTGATATTAATATTTTGAATTTGCAAAAAAATTGATATTCATATTCTTGAGAGATAGCCTTTTAACATAAGATGTACACTAACCCCCAAATTCTATAGTTCTATGTTTTTAATTTTATATTTTTCTTAAATATGCAAAATTTAAAATATGAACTATAATTTTATATTTTATAATTTTCCTTTTAAAACAACAGATGCATGTAGAGATGAAAAGAATGGTTTAGCATAGTTGACATTCCACATTGAAACAAAAAGTTACAAGATCTAGAAGCAGAATCCTCAGGGTAATAAGTGAACCACAGTGGAATAATAGGTGTCATGATAACAAAGCAGTGATATTACCAGGATGGTAGGGGGACCCTGTTAGAGGAGATGACACCAAAATGACTGTCTATGAAATGTTTTGGTGGTGATTCAACAGAAAAATATTATTTTTTAATAAAAAGATCCCAGTAGTTAGTTACAACAACAAAAAACACAGTTTTTGTAAGCCCAACTTATATGTGTCAATAAACTTTTGAAGCTAAAATGCTATGTTAATTTACTTTTTGAACTTTATAATACATTCTGTTCAGAATTGTCACTATTACCCAATTATGATGACGCTTGAAATCACATGGTTTTGTCTGCATGCTCTATAAGCATGCACTTTTGTCTAACTTGCTGCCAGTGTTTACCCTGCTATCACCGATTTTGTGAATTGTTCTGGTGTTTTAGGTACAGTATTGTGAAGCTATATCAATAGCTTTTTTTATATAATAAAGTAGTTACTAAAGGAAAAGAAGGAGAAAAATCCAAACAGGCTTCCACTTAGTCGCTAATAATGGAACTCAGTGTAGTAAGAGTTTACAAAATAATTTTGTTGTTGTTGTTAAGTGCCTTCCCTTCTGTTCTGACTCACAGCAATCCTGCATAGGGTTTTCAAGGAATGAATAGTGGGTTTGAACTACTGGCCTTGTGGCTAGCAATCCAGTGCTTATCTGGTTGTTGGTGATGGTTGTTAGGTGCCATCAAGTTGGTACAGACTTATAGGGACCCTATGCACAACAGAACAAAACACTGCCGGGTCCTGGGCCAACCCCACAATAATTGCTACATTTTAGCTGCTGCTGCCACTGTGCCAATCCATCTCACTGGGGTTCTTCCTCTTATCCTACTACTCATATAATCTAAGAAATACTACATTTAAGCAATTTGGAATGTATTTATCACATATTATTCTAAAACTACTAAGGATCCTGTATGGTACAGGAAGAGGTCCATGTGGGGGGGGGGGGAGGGGGCGACAACACCAACCCTAGTGAGACCATTGTGGCAAAATGCCACCCTAGGTACATGTTTTCCCTGTATTTAGTGTTTATTTTCCTCCAAATTCCTTGACCAAATGTGGAGAAAATAGGGCAGTCTTGTTGTCTGGTTCAGGTGGTAAAAATCAAGCACATGACTGCATGACACCAATATCAAAAACCTTCCTGCTCCAGCTCTTCCTGTCTTATCTTGTGACCGCCCATAAGTGCTGGGGGGAGGGGGGAGGGGGAATCATGATGGTAATGTGGTAGTTTGTGGTAACCCATCAAAAGAAAGAAGCCCTACCATTGGTCAACAGCATATATCTCGTGTCCTCTAGTTTCCTTTCCCTCAGAAAAATTCAGTATTTAAAAAGCAACTGAAGCTATGAGGCAACAATATGTTTTATTCCTCTGAGTCTGACTTACATATCTCATGAGTTTCGTAAATGATTGTAATGATGCTAAATGAAGCTGTATGTTTCATAGGTTGTTGGATCTAATCAGAACTTTTCTAAAAGACATCAAAGAAACCAGATGAAAAACCACAATAGTCACCTGGTTCTATGTGTGGAGCTATTCAACTAAAGGAAACCAAGGACTGGCAAATAGCTGGGGGTGAAGACACATTGCTTCAAATAAGGTAAGTGTCCTAAGAGAAAAAGTAGAGACATGGAATAGGAGAAATAACTCTCTTGCTACCCTCAACTGAAGCCAATAGGTTCACACACTTAGAAATCTCCTGAGGACACCACTAGGAAATTTCTGGATAGAACTAGAAGTCATTACCATGGATAAGTGCAAAGTTTTGACCCTAGAGGTGACATAAAAGGCCATCATTCTGAACTCCTTTGTGGAGGACTTCACTAGTATATAAAGCTGTGGGAAATTAGAAGTTCCTACTGAGGTAGCTATGGTGGCATGTGAGGAACATCTGATACCCTGTCTTTAAAGGATCAAATTAGAATCCTGATGTGTCATATTTGGGGAAGTAGAAACCTGCTTTTAGGACCACTCTCCCCTCACCTGTTTTTGTGGTTGTTTTTTTTTCTGGAGCATGTAATGAGGCTTCCCTGAGCCTTTGCCTACTATGGAGTCACTGATCCACATTGAATAATATCTAGTTTTTTGTTGTATTGTTGTTGTTGAGTGCTATGGAATAGGTTTCAACTCATAGAGCCCATGTATTGGATTGCTGAGGAGCTGTTGGTGAGTTCTTTAGTTCTGTACATTTCAAAGTCATAATTCTGAAATCCAGACTTGGTATAATGGTGTCTTGAATCCATAATGCTTAATTCCAGAATTGGCAATGGCAAAAGTTGCATATTTGCCTAATACTATCTTTAAGCAATATAAAAACATTCAGAATATGATCCTTAAAGTCACCATTTACAAAATGAAAGATGGGGTCAGATTAAGTGATCTCTGAATTTCTTTTCACCATTCTAACGTTTTCTAAATCCATGAAAAATTCTTTCCTACACATCCTCTTCTTTTAAGTAAATATACTTTAATTTAAATAAAGTAAATATAATGTCCTTCTAAGTAAGTGTAATTTAAGTAAATATAATAAAATACTATTTGGAGGAAGAGTCCTGGTGTGGAGCTGTGGGTTAATGAGCTAGACTGCACAGTCGGTTTCAGCTGCAAGGTTGGTGGTTTGAGCTCACCAGTCGCTCCTTGGAAACCTTCTAGAGAGTCGCTATGGGTCAGAACCAACTCGATGGCACTTAACAACAACAACAATCTGAAGAAATTCTCTAGTGCCCATTTAACTCAGAGCCACAGAACTATCTGTTTGGATTAGAAATTATTGTGACAATAGTTTTAAATTTCCATGCCTTCTCTCAATAACCCACAAAGACCTCATTCACCAAGCTGTCTTTCTAGATAACACTCTAAACCATTTCCACATTCACATTTCACTATTACCACAAATACACACCTAAAACCAAATTATTCTAAACATTTGCTTAAAAAAAAGTAGTTCCTCTATCCTTAAACTTGTGCTTTTAAGCAGGTCAATGATACTAGAGATTATGCTTTTACGCCCATGAAGTTATTTTGGATTTCTCCGTTTTCTTAAATTCATCTCCATCATCTGTACCCAATTATTCAGGAAGCCTCAGGGATTGTTAAATCATAGTGTCTCACAAATCCATTCGTACTTTGCCTCCCTATCATCTACTTTGTTATTTCATGTCATTTTCCCCAAATTGGACTTGTTTCCTTGCCCCAATATCTCCCCTTCAGAAATCATCCAATAATCACCAATATATACAAGGTGCGCTTCATAAAGGAAAACTACAATGAAAAGATGTGGAAATTTATCACAAACTTTTTGAAGCCCCCCTTATATGCATTTTCCTAAAATAGGATGTTTTGCACATCACTTTGTTCTATCTCCTTGAGATTCTTCACTATTGAACCCAATCACCTTTGTCTCTCTCTTATTCTATCCATGTATGTGTGCATGTGCGTGTGTATCCCTGTCTTGTTTGAAAACCTCTGTATAATTTGGCCCTGCTTTCTCTCGCTAGAGTCTTGGGATGGCGCTGTGGGTTTATGCACTGGACTGCAAAATCTCTTAGACCAAAAAGTTTGGTGGTTTAAACTTACCACTTGCTCCTCAGAAACCCTATACAGGGTCACTATGGGTTGTAACTAACTTGACTTCACTTTCGTTTTTCTTCTTTTTTCCCACCCCAGTTTTTCTTAATCACTGTTCTCTAAATTTCCTCTTATACTGTCAGTTCCTTTGATACTCCTTTCCTTGTCCTTTTCACCTATCAAAATACTGTTCATCCATCATTAGTCCATTTAATTCCCCCCTTTTTTTCTTTTATATTGTGAATTGATTGAAAGTTTACAGACAAGGTCATCAGTCTTACACCCAAAAAATTATTTGCTCCATTTCAACTCAATGATGGCAGTTCCCTCCATACAACAACAGTTGTCCTGCTTACTTCCTCTTTCAAACTCTTACGTATTTGTGGGCTATATAAATATATGTATATCCCACTCTTCCTCCTATACCCATTCAGTCTGTGTTTCTGTTTATGAATTTGCACAAAGAACACTGTTGTTCCAAGGTTGTGTGTGTGTTTATATATATATATAAATACACATACACAACCTTGATATATATATCTCACTATTTATCTCTCTCCCCTTTAGCTCATTCATACCTCCCTGTGTCTTCACCTGTTTTCATCATTCTTCTGCCAGCCTCCCTCTTCTCATATATGACCCTTCCCCTTCTTGAATATTGACTTTCCTGTCACCAGAGTTAACATGTGTCTATCCTCTAGTCAATTGTCTTTTTTCCTCCCACCCCTGGTAACCATCAAAGAATATTTCTTTTATTATGGAAAAACTTTTCTTAAGCTTTTATAGTAGCAGTCTCATACAATATTTGTCCATTTGCGATTTACTAATTTTATTCAGCATAATGTCCTCCACGTTCGTCCATGTTATGAGGTGTTTTGCAGATTCATTGTTACTCTTTCACATTGCATGGTATTCCATTGTGTGTATGTACCAAAGTTTGTTTATCCACTCTTCCATGATGGACAGTTAGGCTGTCTGCATCTTTTTTGCTATTGTGAATAGTTATGCGGTGAACATCAATGTGCATGTATCTATTCATGTCCTGGCTCTTCTTTCTTTTTTTTTTTTAGTTTTTTATTGTGGATTGAGTGTAAGTTTTCAGGGCACATCATCAGTTTCACATTCAAACATTCATATACCTTGTTTCATTACATTGATTATAATCCCCTCCACATACCATCAGTTAACAGAGTTTCTCTCTATCCTCTTTAGCTTTTTTGGGGGGAAAAACTTTGCCTTTTTGGAATTTACAGTCTTG
>NW_006408526.1:19540447-19559450 GCF_000296735.1 Chrysochloris asiatica
TTGAGAATTACTTATATCAGAAATTTGAGCATGTAGCTGATGAATATTCACAGACAAGTGTATATTGTTCCTGGCTCTTACTTCTTGATGATATTTGCCAAGTAGAGGAATTGCTGGGTCACATGGTATTTCTATTTCCAACTTTCTGAGGAAGTGCCACACCACTTACCACCGTGTTTGAACCAATTTTAGAGTCCCATCAGCAATGTAGGAGGGTCCCAGTCTCTCCACACACTCACCAACATTTGATGTTTTCTGTTTTTTTGAAGTTTGCTCTTTATAAGTGTGAGATGATATATCATTGTTATTTCGATTTGTAGTGTGGCAGTGTAGGATAAGCACTGGAACACAAGGTTGTTTGAATCACAAGATCAGTGGTTCAAACTCACCAGCCACTCCTATACAGGGTCCCTATGAGTCGGAACTAACTCGACAGCACTTAACAACAATGACTAATAATTATGAACTTTCTTCATATGCTTGTTGGCTGTCTGAATGTCTCTTTTGGTGAAGTGTCTGTTCGTGTCCTATGCCCATTTTTCAGTTGGGTTGTTTGTCTTTTTCTTGTAGAGGTGTTATAGCTTTCAGTAAATTTTAGATATTAGTCACTTGTCTGATACATCATTGCAAAAAAATTTTGCCCAGTCTGTAGGCTCCCTTTTTACTCTTGGTGAAATCTTTTGATGCACGTAAATGTCTAATCTATTCATCCCCTGCTGTTTGTGTGTTTTTAGTAATGATTGATAGTGTATTTATGCCATGTGTTAAAGCCCCTAAGTTTCTCCTTATTTTCTCATTGATGATCTTTATAGTTCTATGTTTCTTGTAGTAGTGTTTTGTTGTTTTCTTTATATAGGTCTTTCGTTTCTCTGGTTAGATTCATTCCTAAGTATTTCATCCTTTAGGTGCACTATTGTAAATTTTCTAATTTCCTTTTCAGAGCTGTCTTTAGTAGTGTATAGGAATCCAACTGATTTTGTATATTGATCTTGTACCCTGACACTTTGCTGAAACTTTCAATGAGTTCCAATAATTTTCTTGCTGAGTTTTTGGGATTTTATGTGTGTAAGATCATACCATCTGCAAATAGAGTTTTACTTCTTCTTTGCTGGTTTGGAGGCCTTTCATTTCCCTATCTTGCCTTATAGCTCTGGCTAAGACTTCCAACACAATATTGAATAAGAGTGATGATAAAGGGCATCTTTGCCTGGTTCCTGTTCGCAAAGGGAATGCTTTTAGTTTCTCACCATTGAGGGTAATGTTAGCTGTTGGATTTGTACATATGCTCTTAATTATGTTGAGGAATTTCCCTTCAATTCGTACTTTGTTGACTGTTTTATCAGGAATGCATGTTGGATTTTCTCAAATGTCTTTTCTGCATCAATCGATATAATCATTTGGTTCTTTTCCTTTGTTTTATCTATATGGTAAATTACATTGATTCTTTTTTTTTAATATTGAACCATCCTTGCAACCTTGGAATGAATCACACTTGGTCATAATAATATATAGATATAGATATATGCATTTCTTCTAGATTTTCAAATTCCTTAGAGTATAATTCTTCATAATAATAATCATAATGTATATATATACACACACACACACACACATATGTTATTGTATTCTGTTGACTAGAATTTTGTTGAGAATTTTTGCATTTATGTTCAAGAGGGATTTTGTTGTTGTTAAATGCCATCGAATCGGTTATTGGTCTATAATTTTCTTTTTAGTTATGTCTTTGCCTGGTTTAGGTATGAGGGTTATGCTTGCTTCATAAAATGTATATGGAAGTTTTCCATCTTTTTCTATGTTCTGGAATAGTTTAAGTAAAATTGGTGTCAGGTCTTCTCTGAATTTTTGGTAGAATTCAGCAGTTAAGTTGTCTGGGTCTGGTCTTTCTTTTGTTGGGAGTTTTTTAATTACCTGTTGTTTAATTACTGTTCAAATTTTCTAGTTCACTCTGTGTTAATTTAGATAAGTCGTGTTTTTCTAAAAAATGGATCCATTTCTTCTAGATTTTAAAATTCATTAGAGTACAATACTTCATAGTATTCTGCTATTATCCTTTTTATTTCCATTGGCTCTGTTTTGATGTCACCTGTATCATTTCTTATGCATGTTATTTGCAGCTTCTCCTTCTTTTGTTAGATTTGCCAATGGTGTGTCAATTTTATTAATCCATTTAAAGAACCAAATTCTTTTCTTGTTGTCTCTTTCTATTGTTTTTCTGTTTTCTAATTTCATTTATTTCTGCTCTAATCTTTATTATTTCTTTTCTTCTGGTGGCGGTAGGCTTACTTTGCTGGCATTTTTTTCCCTAATTGTTGGAGATGCTGTGTTAATGTGTTGATTTTGATTCTTTTTTTTAGAGTATGTGCATTTATTGCTATAAATTGCCCTCTAAACACTACTTTTGCTGTGTACCAAAGGTTTTGGTATGTTGTATTTTCATTCTCATTTGAGTCAAGGGACTTTTTTTTTTTCCTTTCATTTTTATTTATTCTATTACCCACTAGCTTTTCAGCTGGGTGTTATTCAATTTCCTTGCATTAGATTTTGTTCCTTGATTTTCCTATTGTTGGTTTGTAATTTTATAGCATTGTGATCTGAAAACATGCTTTGTAGCATTTTGATATTTTAAAATTTATTAAGACTTGTTTAGTGGCCTAACATATGGTCTGTTCTGGAGAATGTTACATATGCACTAGAAAAAAAAAATGTGTATTGTGCTGTTGTTGGGTTGAGTGCTTTGTATAAATCTATCAGGTCAAGTTGGTTGATTGTGTTGTTTTGTTCTTCTGTGTCTGTGTTAACTTTTTTCCTAGTTGTTCTGTTTTTTATCAAAAATGGTGTATTACTCTACTATTATAGAGTTGTCTATTTCTTTATTCAGTTCTATTAGAGTTTGCTTTATATATTTTGAAGTTTTTTCATGAGGAGCATAGATATTTATTATCATTATGTCCTCTTATTCACTTGACCCTAAAGCTGTGATATAATGTCCTACTTTGTCTCTTATGCTTATTTTTGCTTTAAAGTCTATTTTATCAGAAATTAATATTGCCACTCCTGCTCGTTTTTTATTCATGTGTATTTTTCCATCCTTTGGTATTTAATCTATTTTATCAAAATTGTTATTTCCCCTGCTGCTCAATTTTTATTCATTTATATTTTTTCCATCCTTAGACTTTTAATCTATTTTTGTCTTTGTATGTAAAGTGTATCTCTTGTAGACAGCATATTGAAGGATCCTGTTTTCTTATCCATTCTGCTACTCTCTGTCTCTTGACTGGTGCATTTAATACACAGTGTGAATATTGATAGGTTCGATTTCATTGCAATATTTTTTCTGTGTATTTTTTTGTGGTGCTACTGTTTTATTTGATATACACATTTTTCCATACTGAGTTCATTTTAATGCACCTTTTCTTGTCAATGTCTTCACTGCTATTGTTTTAATATTTAAAAACGTCAAGCTTTTCCCTTTTCTTGATTTGATGTGAAAACATATTAATTTTCTTTGACATTACTCTGTAATTTACTAATTTCTTCCTCAGTTTAAAGCAGGCCATTGTATCTAGAAATCTACTTGAACTTCTCACCATTTGGAATTCTGTAACTATACTTTTTCCTCTTTTTGCTTTGTAGTTGTGTTCATTATAAATTGGTATCTCTGATTCCCTATTTTCAGACTTGTAAGTTTGTTTTACTTTGGATACTTTTATTTGTTGTTGTTGTTTGTGTTAGGTACCAACTCATAGCAACCCTATATACAATAGAACGAAAAACTATACCTGGGTTGAATTCTGGGTGGTGTTGCTCTGTATGTCAGTCTCCAGTTATTGTCTGCTGCTGTTGGTGCTCAATCCAAACCACTTCCTTTAGTATTTTTGTATAGTTGGTCTGGATTAATTTCTGTTTATCTAGAAATGTTCTAATTTCACGGTAGTGTTTGAGGGGCAGTTATGATGGGTACAAGATTCTTGGATGGCAATTTTTTTCTTTTGGAGTTTTGTATATGTCTCCCATTACATTCTTGCTTGCATGGTTTCTGCTGAGAAATCAGAGCTTAATCTTACAGGTTCTCCTTTCTAGGTAACTTTTGATTTTCCCTAAGCTACTTTCAGGGTTCTTTCTTTGACTTTGATTTTGGAGAGTTCGATTATGATGTGTCTTGGTGATTTTCTTGGGAGTTCTATCCTGTTTGGGGTTCATTCAGTTTCTTGAATGGTTATTTCCTCATCTTTCATGATGTTTAGGAAATTTTCTTCCAACAGCTCTTCAACTTTTTTTTCTGTACTTTTCTTTGTTTCTTTCTGCTCTGGAATTCCAAACACCTATAAGTTATTCCTCTTTATATTGTCTCACACGAATCTTAGACTTTCTTCAGACTTTTTCATTCTTTCTTCTTATTGTTCTTCTAGCTTACTGGTAGTAAGAACTTTATCTTCAAGCTCACTAATTTGGGCTTCCATTGATTCAGATCTACTCCTTTGCCCTTTCAATGTATTGTCCATTTCTGAAATCTTAGTATTAAGTTTCTTTTTGCAGGTTTTGAATTATCTCCAATCCTTTATCTGTTTTGTTTGATTGTTCTTGTATTGATTTATTGAATTCTTTCTTATATTCCTGCACCTTTTTGACAGTTACTTGGATATACCTAAATATTATTCTCTTGAATGCTTTTCAGGTAGTTCCAATGTCCTTTTTTCCTCAAAAATGTTTTCTAGTTCTGCCTCTTGGTCACATGTTTGAGCCACTCTGTCTTGTTTCTTTGTGTGAGCAGAAATTGTCTGCTGCTTTTGAGACACTGAGATGTTGTATTTTTGTTAATTTGATGATTGTATGTTGGTGTATTCTTAGACACTAACAGCTTCCCCATGGGTATGATCAGAGATAAGCTTGTGCACCATTCTCTGTTAGCTGTTTGTGCAGTTCAGGTTAGAATGAATTTGGCTGATGCTGGTTGTTGTCATTGATCTAATGAGTAGCAGATGGTATTGGCTCTTACACAATGGATAAGGCTGTAGAGTGTATCATTATGGCTGGGTTGTATGACTGCAGTTGTTGTCTCCTATCAGGTAAGGCAAGAAGAGTAAACACATACACAAGAGAGAAGGAAAACAAACACAAGCCAGCAAACAATAATGAAAAAAAGAAAGTAGTAACAGAAAGAAAAAGCAGGAAACCACTAGCAAAAGAATACAAAAACTAAAGAGACAAAGGAAGAGGAAAATACTACAATAAGAAGACAAAAGTAAAAGAGAAAAAATAAAAAGGAAGAAACATACCTAACATAATCAGGAAAGGGATGAGCAACAGGGCAAGGATCAGGGAATAGTAACAAAAACGTTAAATTAAATAAAGAGGGATAAAAAATAAAATATTTAATGAACAAGAAAGAAGCAACAATGGTTGGGAACAAGAAGCAGAAAAAAAAAACAAGTGAAAATGAAAAGGGGAGACAGAAAAGAGAGAGAGCAAGTGAGATAAAGGCAAGGGCAAAAGAATAGAGACAAAAACAATGAGAGGAATTAAAAACAAAAAAACAACAGGATAGGTGAAGGTGCCAAACCCAGAGAAAACAGAATTCTGGGGTCTCCTATCAGCCACAAAACTCACATCATGGGTGGGTAAGGGGATGAGATGATAACACTCAACCATATTTGGAATTCCTATAGGGTTAGGTGTTACCTGTTCTGGAATTCAATCCCGAAGTGGTTCGTGCAGACCCCAAAGTGTCTGGGGTATCAGGGTATTTCTGTCCCAGAGGGGTCCCTCTAATCCATGCCTGACCAGAATCAGATCTGCAGATCTGGAATAGGCCACATCTGATTCTAGGTGCTGGGGTTGGTGCTGTTAGTTCCCCACACTGTTTGGTGAGAATTTAACAGCCCGCAGAGCAGGTGCTTCCCGGGGAGTATGTAAGAAAGGGGGCCGGCCACATCTGTAGTTGCCAGGGTAATGTGGGATACAAGTAGAAATGAAAACAAAAAAAATTTTTCCCCCTTTCTTTCCACCAATACCAGTATGCCTTTGTGCCACCTACTGCCCTCTTGCTTTCAAAGCTGCTCATGAAAGTTCAAGATGACCGAACCACATGTAGCTTGACCACCAGCACAGATCAGCAGTTTCTTTTCTGTGTGTGTATGTGTGCCATGCATCTGTTCAGCTGCTTCTCCTAGTGAGATCTAGCCCAGGGTGGACAGGGCCCACTCTGTAGATCTGGAGCAGGGCTACACAAATGGGGTCAATACAGATAGGTTCCCACTCCTTTAATAGGGCCCACAACCACAACATTCACCTCCGTGCAGCCCTGACCACATCAAGAGTGGGAGCTCTCCTGGGAGTGCACGTGGGTGAGGTTCAGCCTCACCTCTGGCCACCAGGGGAGTGTGGAAAACAAGACACAAAATCCTACCTTTGTCTCTGTGAGCCACAGGTATGTTTCTGCGTTACCAGTAAGTTTTCTTGTCTCTAAAGCTGTTCCCAATAGCTAATGATGACTGTGCCTGTCTGGTTGTTGGGTCATATCACGAATCTTTCCTTGTTCTGCTGTGACTGCTCAGCTCTCTCTCCTAGTAAACATTCAATCTACTTCTCTACCCTTTCATCTGAAGCTCAGAGTTCCACGACTATCACTTGCATCTGTTTCCTTAGGTTATCCATATTTTTGTTGTAGAGGGTCTGTACACCCTGTCTGCCTAGTTCACCATCTTGCTGCCTCTTAGCATAAATCTACCTTTTTGAGATCCAGAATCATCTTCTATGTAAATTTTCCCAACCATTGCAGCCTAAAAGGATACCCCTGTCCTCAGAATCCTTATGGCATTTATAACCCATGACATATACTTGACACTTATAAACTATCTTCATGTGTTTTTAACCTCGCCAACTAAAAAAGTTAGCTAAGCAAAAGCAGTTACCATAGCCTATTCACATGCCACACCAGGACACATCGTGGTGTGGCGCTGTGGGTTAATGCACCAGACTGCAAAGCCGTTTGAACTGCAAGGTCGGTGCTTCAAGCTCACCAGCTGCTCCCTGGAAACCCTATACAGGGTCGCTATGGGTCGGAACTAACTCGATGGCACTTAACAACAACAACATTCACGTGGGTCATGATTCTAGATAGAATCAGACTCCTGGATTTTGATCCTTATACTGTTATTTATTGACTAATTTTGACCTTAATTTTCTCATCTTTGAAGCAGAAAAGTCATAGTTGTTAGGTGGTGTCAAGTCAATTCCAACTCATAGTGACCCTGTGTACAACAGAATGAAGCACCATCCTCACTGTCATTCCTATGTTTGAACCCATTGGTGCAGCTACTGTGGCCATCACTTTCACTGCTGACCCTTTGCTTTACCAAAAATGATGTCCTTCTCCAGGGATTGGTCCCTCCAGATAACATGAAATAGAAATTGTTAGACTTATTACCTGAGTTTTGTGGATGTTACGTAAGATGTTGTTGTTAAGTGCCATCGAGTCAGTCCAAACTCATAGAGACCCTTCTTAGGGTTTCCAAGGAGCAGCTGGTGATTTTGAACCACCAACCTTGTGGTTAGCAGTCCAACGGTTACCCTACAGTGCCACACCAGGACGGCCTGGAACATGATAAGCCAAAACCCACTGTTGTCATGTCAGTTCTGACTTTACCACTGCATAAAACTGCTCTATAGATTTATATTGTTGTTGTTAAGTGCCATCTAGTCAATTCTGAGCCTTAGTGACCCTCTATAGGGTTTCCAAGGACCAGCTGGTGAGCTTGAACCACCAACTCTGCAGTTCAAACCGACTTTGCAGTCCAGTGTATTAGCCCACAATGCTACACCAAGACTCCTATAAGTTTATCAAGACTATAAATCTTCTTGGAAGCTGACTGCCTCATCTTTCTTCCACAGAGCAGCTGGTGGGTTCAGTGCTGACCTTTCAGTTAGCAGGTCACTGCTTAACCTACTGCAGTGCTTCATAGAACATGGTAAGCACTCACTAAATATTAACTATTATAAAAGTCTTTATCACTCTGACTTGTAAGGATGTAGCATCATGCCCTGGCGTAAGCTTACTCAATGTTAAATGGAATTCAGTGGAGTCAACTGTGGGAAATTAGGCAAGGAATAAGTGGAGTGGGCAACTTGGTAGCATGAAAGAACTTCCTGGTAGCATGAAAATTATGCCATAGATGCTGTCACTTATTGTTGCCAGCTAGCCAGCCTCTCTTTCAAGCCTCTGCCACTCTCTAATACAGCTCAAGAGATTTCTGAAAGCTTGATCTATGGTACAGAAGGTACTTTCCCAGTGCACCCCTCCCCTTCCTGGCAATAAAAACTGCCCTGGCCACAGACAGCAGGCTGCCAGGCTTCCTAAGCGTCTTCATTATCTAATGCTGCTATAACAGAATTACCACACCTATTTCTTTAACAAACAGAGCTTTTATCTAAGAGGCTAGAAGTCCAAATTCAGGGCCCTGGGTCTAGAGGAAGGCTTTCTCTCTGTGTCCACTTTAAAGGAAGGTCCTTGTCTCTTCCAAGCGTCTGCTCCTAGGCAATCTCCCATGGCTTGGTATCTCTTGTCCCCTGTCGTGGCTTGCTTGTTGGTGTTGTTAGGCGCCATCCAGTTGGTACCGACTCATAGCGACCTTGTGTTTAATCTCTTTTATACCTCAAGAGAGATCAACTCAAGATACACTCCATACTAATCTTGTCTCATTAACATAGCAAAAAAAAAAAAAAAGACCCATTCTCAGATGGGATTATGACCACCAGCTTAGAGGGTAGGATTTGCAACACTTATTTTGTAGGGACACAGTTCAATTTATAACACCAGCTGTCTTTACAGTGTTACCAACCATGTGAGCCAAAGAGCAATCATGTGCCCCAAAAGAAGTCTATTTGTCGGCTGTTTTATTTCATAGGCCCCAAGAGTGGCCTACAGAAGTAAAAAAAAAAATAAAAAAATAAGCCTTGAGCTGAAGGATTCTCTGGGCAAAATATTGAATGATACAGGAAGAATCAAAATTAGATGAAAGGGCATGGAGGGGATTGGAACCATGGTAGTGAGATGATATACGATGGAATGAATGTAAAACTAAAGTTCTCCCATGTAAACTATCATGTAATTCACAATAAAACATTTTTAAAAAATAGATGAAAGGAATACACAGAGCCACTGTACAAAAAAAGAATTGGTTGATGCTCAACCATTTTAAGAGGTAGCACATGATCAAAACCAATGGTATTATACTGAAGGAAAATGTCCAACCTGTACTGAAGTAGAAAAACAAGGCTCCAGGAATTTATGGAACACAAATTGAAATGTTTCAACAAATTGATGCAATGCTGGAGGCACTCACTCATCTCTGCCAAGAAAGTTGGAAGACAGCTAGTTACCTGGCCAAGTGATTGGAAGAGATCAATATTTGTGCCCATTCCAAAGCCCAATAGAATGCAAAAAAAAGAAAAAAAAAACAATATTATTAATATCACATGCAAGTAAAATTTTGCTGAAGATAATTCAAAAATGATTATAGCAGTACAATGATAGGGTGCTGCCAAAAAGATTCAAGCTGGATTCAGAAGAGGAAATGGAATGAGAATATCATTACTGACATCAGATAGATCTTAACTGAAAGAAGAGGCTACCAGGAAGATAGATACTTGTACTTTAATGACTATGCAAAGACATTTGACTGTGTGGATCATAACAAACTATGAATAATATTTTGAAGACTGGATGTTTCAGAATACTTAATTGTGTTCTCTACATAGACCAAGAAGCAGTTGTTCAAACAGAACAAGGAGATGTTGAATAGTTTAAAATCAGGAAAGATGTGCACCATGTTGTATCCATTCTCCATACTTATTTAATCTGTATGCTGAGCAAATAATCAGGATTGTATGAAGCAGAAAGGTATCAGCATTGGAGGAAGACTCATTAACAACCTGTGATATGCAGATGACACAATCTTGCTTGCTGGAAGCTGAAATGACTTGAAATACTTACTGATAAAGATCAAAGACTACAGCCTTCAGTATGGATTGCACCTCGTTGTAAAGAAAACAAAATTCCTCACAACTGGACCAATAATAACATCATTATAAATGAAGTTTGAAGATGTCAAAGACTTCATTTTACTTGGATCCACACTCAACACTCTTGGAAGCAGCAGTCAAGAAATAACAGGACACATTGCATTAGACAAACCTGCTGCAAAACACCTTTTTAAACCGTCAGAGCAAAGATTTTTTTTTTTTTTTTTTTTGTCAGTCACCTCATATGCATGTGAAAGGTGGACATTGAATAAGGAAGACCTTAGAAGAATCAACGCATTTGAATTACGCCATTGAGGAAGAATATTTAAAGTACCATGGACTACCAAAAGAACAAATCTGTCTTAGAAGAAATACAACCAAAATACTCCTTAGAAGAGAGGAAGATGGGTTGACACAATGACAGCAATAAAGGTATTAAACATAACAATTGTGAGAATGGTGCAGGACAGACAGTTTTATTATGTTGTGTATAGGGTCTCTATGAGTTGAAATCAACGCAACAGTAGCTAATAACAAAAAGTTGTTGTTGTTATTGTTAAGTGCCGTCAATTACATCCCGACTCATAGCAACCCTGTGTATGGTTTCCAAGGAGCAGCTGGTGAGTTTGAACTGCTGACCTTGTGGTTCAAATGGACCTTGTGTTCTAGTGATTATCCTATAGCACCACTAAGCAAATTCAGCAGATTCAGACTTAAGCCATATGTGTCTTATAGAAAAGTAAGAAATAATTTTATTAAAGATGACATTTTCAATCAAAAGAACCCTGTTCCAGTAATAGGAATATGTGATATGGATGGAGATGGATCTGGATTCTTCATAATCCAGTTTTGTGGTTTCAAGTGAATTTTCTAGCCTCAGTTTTCTGAGAGACAAAGGGGAGATTATAATACAGAGCTTACAGGCTGTGGTGACAATGAAATGAGATAATGCAACACGGGCTCCCTCATCAAGACACTTGGTAGGAGAGTAAATTCTTTTCTTTCTCACTTCAAAAGCAGATGCTTCCTACCCAGTACTAGGAGTAAGGTGCCAGGTGAGGATTCCAGAGGCAGGCGAATAAGATTAAAGTATTCAAAGGTTGACCTAGATTGTACTGGGTGCTGCACGGCTCAAGAAGGTAGAAAGGCTCTTTGCTCTCAGTGCTTTCCACAACTCAGAAACCTCACTTATGTACAGAAGGCTAGTTTCTCCCTTCAGAAAGAGCTGGATTTATCCTGGGCTTAACCTCAATTTTGACATGATTGCTACATCCAACAAGGCCAAGTTTCTGGATAAAAGTTCTTCCCTGGAAGAGATCCCAACAGCTTCATTTGTTTAAGTCCCCCGATTGGTGTTGCTAATGTCGGGTGTGGTTTTTCCTCATTACGGAATCCTGATAATAAGCAAACAACCACGAAAGTTACCTGCCCTAACTAAGAAGGTGGCGATTTCCTTTACTGCTCAGGGATGATCCGTGCTAGAGCTTGGTGGAGAGGATGTTGTGGAGCGGAGAGGGACCTTCCTAGACAAGGCTGGGAGGGAGTAGGGGAACAGATTGAGACCCTTGGGTTGAGCGGGGGAAGGGAATGGGGGCGAGGAAAGAGGCGCTGGAACCTCGGGTAGCTCCAGCGACTGGGTCGAGCCCGACTGGTTCCAGCAGCTCCCCTCACCCTTCTCCACGCCTCCCGGGTTTTCCCCTTGGCTCGGGGTTTCCTGTTTCAGTTCTCGGTGATCTCCAGCAGCAGGTGCTGGTTTGCCAACCTCGACTCCAAAGGAGGCGAAGGAAAGAAGGGAAGGGGAGGAGGAAGCGGCGCGGCGGCGGCGGCGGCTGCGGGCGGGCGAGGAGCGAGGCAGCAGCCGGGAGAGCAGGGTTCGCTCTCTCCGGCGGAGGAGCGGCGCGGCGCAGGCGGCGGTCCGAGCCTAGGGCCCGGGCGCGCCCGAGCCGGGGCCCCGGCGTGTGGCCCGGCAGGCGGGCGGCATGGGGGTGCCTCCCGCTCGCCCCGCGCCCTAGCGGTGGCCCAGGACTGAGACAGAGGCGGCCGTCCACCGGAGGGCCTCGGGGCTGCCCGGCTTCCAGGGCATGTTGATATGGCTGCTGAGAAGAGACTGCAAGTAGGTTGTGCGCGCGTGTGGGATGTGAGTTGTGCAAGCCCGGGGGGGTGGGGGTGGGCGCTGGGGCCGCGGCCCAGGGGGAGGACGCGCGGACAGCCGTGTCTCCGTACGGGGAGGGCCGAGGTGGCCGGTCACCGCCGGCCCTGCTGCCCGCTCGGTGCTTCCTCGCGGGGTCGGCCATGCTTGGTCGCGGCTCCCAGGTTTGTTGCTCGGGAAGGGCGGGGGGCGTCGGCGCCGGCGGGAGTGGCCCTGTGGGAGCCTGGCGTGGAGAAGCTGCAGGGCCTCTTGGTAGAGGGGCCGGAGCGGCTGCGCCGGGTGAGCTCCAGGCCCGGGCAGGTTTCCAAAGGGTCGCTGAGCTCCCAGTCAAAAGCTGCGGCCCTGGTGGAGCCGAGCCGAAAGAAAGCCCGGTTCATTCCCCACTGGTAGCGCGGTCCCCGCAGGGATTTCAGGAGAGATGAGGCCGGTGTCCGGGCCCCCCGAGGCCTAGGGCTCTGGTCCATTCCTGCCCGCCTAGGGGCACGACTGTCTGAAAATGGAGCCGGGCTTGGGCACCCCAGATGGAAACAGACCCACAGTCCTGCACCCATGTCTCAAACCCTGGCACGCTGGTCGGGGGAAGCATCATCCAACATCTCGGATCCAGCCCCAGCCATTAGCTTGGATTATCCATCCCTCCATTCCAACGGCCACCACCTCCAGGCCAATCCTAACGAAAACCCTCATCCCTCAAGACTCCAGCTAGATACCCTTTTACCCACTGTGTTCATTTTTGTGTGACTAATTCACATTTTCAATTTTCCTACACAAAGGTGTTAAAAATACAACTAGGAGAAATGATACACGCTTTAATTCCCTAAACCGTCTCATCCTTCACCCTTTAAACTATTTAACAACAGCCTTCGCCTCCAAGTACAGAATATTCTCTGTTGCTCTCTCTATGAATATCTTTCAATCCCGGTTTGTGCTTTGTGTATTGTAATAAAGAGACAAAATGCTCATTGGGATTTAGGGAAAGTTTTCTTATTGGTTGCAAGACTATTGGACTATTCCTAGCCCCATCAGGATCCTATTAATTCAGATTTTTAAATTCGCTTAGAAAAGAAGTCAAGATGAGAATTTAAGGCTACTTGTTGTGTATTTAGGAACCTTGGTAGCACAGTGGTTAAGCGTGACCTAACAAACATGAGAAGTTTGAACCCCACCAGCTGATAGGTGGGAGACAGATGAGGCAGTCTGTTCCTAAAGGCTGACATCCAGGGAAATCCTATGGGTCAGTTCAACTCTATTCTACAAGGTGGCTAAAAGGGCAGCATTGGTTGGTTTGGTTAGGTTTTGACTGCATATTTAGAAATATGAAAAAGTTCTCCAGTTATTTTCAGATGTAACTAGTTGTGTTTCTAATGTCTTATAAACAGAAAATATCTGATATGCCTCAAACACAATTTTTGCACTTTCCAAGAACCACCAAGTCAGGGGTAGAGTGTGAAATATACGTATATATATACACATATATATCTATGTTGTTGTTGTTGTTAAGTGCCATCCAGTCGGTTTCGACTCATAGTGACCCTGTGTAGGGTTTCCAAAGAGCAACTGGTAGATTTGAACTGCCATATTTGAACTGCCGTATCTATACATATTTGTGTTATTGTTAAGTGCTGTCAGGTCAATTCCGACTCATAGCAACCCTGTATAGGGTTTCCAAGGAGCAGCTGGTGAGCCTGAACCGCCAACCTTGCAGTTCAAATGGCTTTGCAGTCTGGCGCATTAACCCACAGTGCCACACCAGGAATATATATATACACACACACGCACACACACATATATTTCACACCCTATCCCTGATTTGTGGTTCTTAGAAAGTCCAAAAATTGTGTTTACGGCATATTCAATGTTTTTGGCGCTATAGAATAAGCACTCGACCTAAAGGTTAGCAGTTCAAACTCAGCAGCTGCTCCTCAGAAACCCTGTATCGGGTCACTATGAGTTGGAACCTACTCAACAGCACTTAACAACAACAACATATATACATATATATATTTGTCTTAAGTGTATTTAAGGTTTGGTGGTGGTAATGTGCCATGGAATCAGTTCTGACTCATAGTGACCCTTCATAGAGTTTTCAAGGCTGTAAGTTCTTATGGGAGCAGAAAGCTCATCTTTCTCCCATGGAACAGCTGGTAGTTTCAAACTGCTGACCATGAAGTTAGCAGCCTGACTTGTAACCACTATGCTACCAGAGGGAATGATATCCGTTTATTTAATAGCTGGTAATATGGCATTGTGGGTTAATGCGCCAGACTGCAAAGCTGTTTGAACTGCAAGGTTGGCGGTTCAAGTTCACCAGCTGCTCCTTGGAAACTCTATACAGGGTAGCTATGGGTCAGAACTGATTTAACAGCACTTAACAACAAAAACAATATGCATTTAACTATAGTAGGATATTTTTTAGTTTTAGCTTTCTCTGTTTAGAATATATAAATAGCTTCACCTAAGCACTGTGAGAACTGACCTTACTATGATATGCCCAGGAAGATCCCCATTTCAGATTTGCTCTTCTGTTCCCAGATTTCCATCCAATTTGCAATTATTGTTTTAAGATACCTGACTCTGTCTACTTGAAGATGCAGTAAAAAATATTTATAATGATCTAGTAACTGACTATGGTGGTGGTGATGGTAGTGTGCCGTGGAGTTGGTTTCGAGACTGTAAATCTTTACGGGAGCAGAAAGCCTCATTTCTCCCACAGAACGGCTGGTAGTTTGGAACTGCTGACCTTGAGGTTAGCAGCCCAACTCAATAACCACTACACTAACAGAGCTCCTTAGTATAACTGACTATACATAAATCAAAATGTTTCACCGTGTATTCTTACTTAAAAAATAGGTTTTACTTTCCAAATGAATTATAATTCCTTTTGGGTATATGAAGAGCTTGTGGCAGCTGGTTATCACAGAGTGTTTGAATATTATAACCAAAGAAAATAAACTTTTTAAACAAAACAACAACAAAAAGGTCAGTATTTTTTAACCTGGACTTAATGAAACTTATAGTATAATGGAAATATTAAAAGACTAGGAATCTTGGAAATATTTGTGTAATTTACAAATTTTTTAAATTACCAGACTTAAAAAATCCTGTTTCTGATAAATGATTTCTTTGGAGCTATATTTTCATGGTTTGTAGTTGCCAAACTGGACATTGAATGGTTAGTAAAAATTGAATTCTTAAAGCATTTTTCTTATCCTTGTTGTTTTTGTTGTGGGCCCTCAAGTTGGTTCTGACTCATAGTGACCCTGTATACCGTTTCCAAGGCTGTAAATCTTTGTAGTAACACAAAGCCTTATCTTTTTCCCAAGGATCGACTAATGGGCTCAAATTGCTGAGCTTTCGGTTCGCAGTCCAGTGCTTATCCAACAGAGTCACCGGATCCCTTTCGTATCCTACAACTAGATTATTTTTCCTTGATTCTAGGAGACCACAGTGGTTTTTATATTAATTTTAATTAGTATAACAGATACAAGGAGCTCTGTAGTGTAGTTGTTACAAGTTAGGCTGCTAACCTCAAAGTTAGCAGTTTGAAACTACCAGCTTTTCTGTGGTAGAAAAATGAGATATTCTGCTCTCGGAAAGATTTATAGCCTTGGAAATCCTATGCAGGGTCACTCACGATGAGTCGGAACTGACTCACAGCACACCCCCACCATAACATATAAACATGTTGGTATCATTCTATGCCTTCTTCGTGTTTTTACACATAAATTCAGAAGAATTCTCTCATTCTGATTTGATATATTGTAGCTTGGTTTTGGTAGCGTAGTGGTTACGAATCGGGCTGCGAACCGGAAGGTCAGCCGTTCGAAACTACCAGCTGCTCCGCGGGAGAAAGATGAGGCGATCTGCTCCCGTAAAGATTTACAGCCTCGGAAACCCTATTCAGGGTCGCTATGGGTCGAAACCGACTCGACGGCACTTAACAACAACAACAACAAGCTTGGTTTTATGTATTTGTTAAAAAAATAGAAGCAGGAAATGTTAACTAGGACTGTTCACTGCTCTAGGGATTTTTTATCCTTTTAGTGTGGGAATGTAGGATTATAAATTAATTCTACATTCCTTACCCATTTGAGACATATAATTCCATTCTTGTCATCAAATGATTGTTGTTAAATTGCTGTTGAGTAGGTTCAGACTCATGGAGACCCCGTGTGTTACAGACTAGAACTGCACTATAGGGTTTTCTTGGCAACAACAATCTTAATGGAAACTGATGGCCAGGTCTTTTCTTCCATGGCACCTGCTGGGCGGGTTAGAACCACAACCTTTAGGTTAGCTACTACTGCTGTGAGTTCCCAATTTTCTACTCATAGCAACCTAAAACACAACCCACTGCTGTCAAGTGGATTCTGACTTAGAATGACCCTATAGCTCTAGAAGCATAGTGGTTACAAATTGGGCTGCTAATCTCATGGTCAGCAGTTCAAAACTACCAGCTGTTCCATGGGAGAAAGATGAGGTTTTCTGTTCCTGTAAAGATTTACAGCCTCGGAAACCCTGTGCAGGGTTGCTATGAGTCAGAACCGACTCCACGGCACTAACAACAACAACATAGGACAGAGGCTATAAATATTTATGGAAGCAGACGGCCTCCTTTTCCTTTGGAGCAGCTGGTAGGTTTGAACAGTTGACTTTTTGGTTAGCAGCCCAACGTTTAACACCCTGTTACCACCAGATCTGGTTTGCACCACCTAGGGACCTTCAACAAAAAATTAGTGTCATTCTAGGTGCTGTGTAAGGCCATTGGCCTCTAAGAGGAGATTCTGAACAAATAGAACATAATGCTACATGGACTATACTACATGCCATCAGTGAAGTGAGAAATTCAGTTACTGATTAGGCTACATGTAAGACCTCAAAGGTAAGATTCAAGCAAGTTAAGCTAGTTATGATTCACAAGAGTTCAATGAGTCAGGAGTCTCTCAGTGGTGCAAAGAGTTAATACGTTCAGCTGGTAACCAAAAGATTAGAAGTTCAAGTCAGCTCAGAGGTACTTTGGAAAAAAGTTATGGCGGTCTGCTTTTGGAAAAATATCAGCCATTCAAAACCCTATGGAGCATAATTCTGCTCTGATGCGTATGGGTTCCTGTGAGTTGAAATTGGCTTGACCCCAACTGTATTACAATGAGTCAAGATACCTTGGCAGGAAAATTGGGAGTGAGTGGTCTAGCGTATCTATGTGTAAAGGATGATCGGAGTAATGATGAAGATGGCAGGGTTCATTTTAGGGTTTCATTATTAATAGAAAATATTGAATAAATGAGATAGTCAGAGAATAATAAAGAAAAATGAATTAGATCAAAATTTCAAATTTAAACTTAAAATATTGGGATGTAGGGGTTTAGTTTCAAATCTACCAAATGGTCTAAAAGTGCTTCTTATGTTTTAAGTGCTAATATACCTCCTGGTGTGGCGCTGTAGGATAAGCAATGGACCAAAAGGTTGACTTGAACTGCAAAGTCATCAGTTCAAACTCACCAGCCACTCCTTGGAAACACCATACAGGGTTGCTGTGAGTTGGAATTGATTAGATGGCACTTAAAAACATCAGTGCCTATTGGGAGTCCAGGTGTAGCATTGTAGAATAAGCACTTGATTGCCAACCATGAGTTTGGTGGTTCAAACCCACCAGCCACTCCTTGAAGACCCCATACAGGGTGACTGTGCGTCAGAGCCAGCTTAACAGAGTTTAACAACAATGCCTCGTGGCAAGGAAATCTGGCACTTCTGTAAAGATTACAGCCAAGAAAGCCCTGTGGTTTTACTCTGTCACATGGAGTCAAAATGAGTCAAAATCAACTTGAGGGTCACTTAACAACATGCCTTATAGACTTGGCAACATAGAAAAAAAAAATCCCATACTATTAGAAAGCTAAAATGGTAAGACTTAACCAAAAACATACTGTAATCATTGTTGTTTTACAAGTAACAGTTCAGGGAAATGATGAATAATTGGGAATGTGTGGTTTTTTTTAATCTATTTCATCTAAAATATGTCCAATTTTTTGGTTATCCAATGTCGTTGTCATTAAGTGTTGTCCAGTCAGTTCCAACTCATAGCAACCCTGTTTAGAGTTTCCGAGGCTTTAAATCTTTGCGGGAGCAGAAAGCCTCATCTTTTTCCCACAGAGAGGTTGGTGGGCTTCCACCATAGACCATGTGGTTCCCAGTCCAGTGCTTATCATATGGAGTCATCCAGCAGTATTTAAAAAAAATAATTTTAAGAAAGCTTTATAGAGTTTTGTGAAAATTAAATGAACAATGTATGAAAAGTCCACAGTGCCTGGCATACAGTAATTTTTTAATTCCAATAAGGTAAATGTGATGTGGTGATGTCAGTTCTCTATCCTTGCTTTAAAGAGCCCAAGTGACACCATGCTTAAGTGCTCAACTGCTAACCTAAAGGTAGGTAGTTCTAACACACCCGTGTGTCTTGATGGCAAAAAAGACCTAGTGATCTGCTCCCGTGAAGATTGTAGACTAGGAAACTCTCTGGGGCAGTTCTACTGTGCCCTTCCTATAGAGTTGTTATGACTCAGCATCAGCTTGACAACACACAACATCCTTGCTTTAGTTTTTACAGCTTACATAATAAATGTTAAATAGTTACTGTGGAGTCAGTTCTCATGGCAACCCCATGTGTGTCAGGGTAGAACTGTACTTCACTGGGTTTTCGATGACTAATTTTTCAGAAGCAGTTTGCCAGGCCTTTTTTATGAGGTGCCGCTGGGTAAATTCAATCTCTGATTTATCCATTAGCAGCCAAGCACATTAACCATTTACATCTCTTGGGGG
>NW_006408526.1:19560004-19572453 GCF_000296735.1 Chrysochloris asiatica
TGCAAGGTCAGTTCGAATTGCAAGGTTGTGGTTCAAACTCATTAGCTGCTCCTGGGAAACCCTATACAGAGTCACTATGAGTCAGAAACAACTCAGTGGCACTTAACAACAACATGAGCCTGATACCCTCCTAAGCCTGTTACATTTTTTATCTTATTTAACTCTCCAGTTACGAGTTGGGCTGCTAACCTCAAGGTTAGCAGTTCGAAACTACCAGCCGTACCGTGAGAGAAAGATGAAGCTTTCTGTTCCCGTAAAGATTTACAGCCTGGGAAACCCTGTACAGGGGCACTATGACTCCCTGGCACACAATCACTACCACCTGTATGCATTGCTTTTAAAGGAGCCTTGATGGTGTAGTGGGTCATGCATTGGGCTGCTTTCTGCAAGTTCAGCAGTTCAAACCCACCTCTGAATAAGAAGGATGAGGCTGTCTGCTCCCATAAAGATTGACAGCTTTGGAAACTCTAGTGCAGCAATTTCTACTCTGTCCTATAGAGTTGCTATGAGTCATAGTCAACCCAGTGCCCGTGGGTTAGGAAACTGAGGCACAGGGAATTTAAATCACACAGTTAGTAACTTGCAGAAGGGAATTTGAACCCACGTAAGTCTGACTTTCTAACCTTAAGCACTGGGCAGCTCTGCCACCCTAGATTCTATTTTTAGTTGGTTCTCTAAATGTCTGATGGTGTGTGTTCCTCTGTTGACACACATTATTTGAAAATTAATAAATTCATGGTAATTTGTTGGGAGAAAGAGAAGCTGTCTGCTCCTGTAAATTTTAGTCTTGGGAACCCTTTATTGGGTAAGTGTAAGTTGGAATCAGCTTGATGATGTTGGTTTTGAGGTCTGATGAACAGTAGTGCGGGCATGGAAGATGAGAAAGAATACTAGCCTGTTCTCTCAGTACTCCAGTAACAGGCTGGCCAGGTAAGTCAAAGGCAAAGGCCGGATCTTTTCAGCATGTTTACTTCTAGTAAGAAGCCAAAACAGATCGTTTTAGCCCAGTGTGGTCCACAAAAAGGAGTATTTTTATTGAAAAACTGATTGTTTTTTTAAGTAAGGTAGGCAGTTCAAGCTCACCAGCCACTCCTTGGAACAGACTCAACAGCACTTAACAACAACAGCCTCAATTATGGAAATTGAATGTACTTTTTTGGAAAACTTAGAAAACTGAAAAACTGTAAAAAATTTTAAAACACACTGGGACTGCAAGGTGGGTTTGAACTGCCAGAGTGTCGATTCAGACTCACCAGTCGCTACTTGAAAACATTAACATAGGGTCTCTGTGAGTTGAAACCGTCTTGATGGCACTTAACAACAACAAATAATCTGATAAGTAATTTAAATTATGATGAATCTCTCACTAGTTTGTCTATGATTTGACAATAAATTTCTTTACTTAAGGTGAAAATAGAAAATAATCACCCATAAAGTATGGTATGAATGGCATTATGTTACTGGCAGTAATTCTTAGGCCCAGTGAACTAGCCCAAAGCAAAGTCAATGAGCAGGCGTCTGGGCATTCAAAGGGCTCTGCCTTTAAGATAACACTCAAATCCCACAGAATGAATTGGGAATAAGTAAAAATTCCCAGGGGCTTCCTTGCCTGGAATGTTCCTCTCCTACTCACCTTATCTTTTGTTTGGTTCACACTTCATTATTCAGTTTTAGTTTAGATATTACTTGGTCTATTCTGGTTTAATAATATTGATAATCGCTGCTGTTGTTGTTAAGTGACATCACGTGGGTTCCGACTCATAATGAACCTCGGATAGGATTTCCAAGGAGCGGCTAGTGAGTTTGAGCCACTGACCTTGCTGTTTGAACCGACCTTGAGGTTGAATGCTTATCCTATGGTGCCACACAAGGATAATAGGTAACATTTATTGTGTAAATAATTGTTCTAAGTGCTTGTCATGTACTGATGCATTTAATCTTAACTATACTCTAAATGAAGTATTTGGATACCTGCTTTTTCAGACGAGGAAACTGATCCACTCTTGTGGTTTTAGTAACTTGCTCTGTGTCTCTATTAATAATGGCCAAGCTACGGTTCAGATTTAGGCTAGATTCCCTGTTCTTAACCACAGTATTAGCGGCTTTGTAACCTAATATGTGTTAAATAGAACTGTCTGTTATTGTGAGGTTAAAATGATTTCATGGCATCATCTTAGGGATTTGATTCTAAAAAGGTATCTTTTTCCTGTATAATTGGAATCCTGCTGCTTAGGGATCTTGGTATTCTGATTTCCTGCCCCAAAGTGTACCTACCTAAAGAGTTTTCTCTTGACATTCAAAATATTTTAAACATTTTCTTCCTAAGAACATGTCATTTTACTTAATTATTCCCATATTTCAGTTAGACATTTGTGGGATTTTTTTTCTCCCCAATGTTTTGATATCCTAATGCTTCAGTTGAACATCCTAGTTAAAATAATAAGTCTGCATGTGTCTTCTTAGGATGTATTCCTAAAAGTAATGATCAAAGAAAATGGGCTTTAAGGATTTCAGTGACCAAAAAACTTTCCAGAAAATTGTATTGATGTGTACACTTATTAGCAAAGAATGAGAATGCCAGTCTCACCCTGTGTTAGAATTACCACGTTCACAGTTTGTCAGATGAGTGCTGAACTTTTTGAAGCCCCTCCTTGTATTATCCAGACGATTTTTCAGTCCTGTAACTATACTGTAGTAACCATGACAATGGTAAAAGCACTTGGCTGTTAACTGAAAGGTTATGGTTTGAACCCACCACCTCCTCCAAGGGAGAAAGTTGTGGCAATCTGCTTCCCTAAAGAATTCATAGCTTTGAATACCCTATGGGGCAGTGCTACTCTGTTCTGCAGGATTGTATGAGTCAGAATTGACTAGATGTCAGTGGCTTTAGGGTTTGGAGTTATGCTTTACAGAGTTTTTACTTAGATTTTTAACTTAGAATATACCACAAACCTAATACCCCTGCCCTCATACAGCACTGTAGGATCAGCACTGGACTGCTAACCACAAAGTTAGTGGTCCAAACCCACCACTCGCTCCTGGGACACCCTATACATGTCTTTATGAGTTGGAACTGACTCGACAGCACTTAACAGCAATAAGGCAAAGTTACTTACTCCCTGTTTTCAAAATACAGCATATTCTTCTATATATCTTGTATTGTTATATGAAAAGAGCCCTGATAGTATAGTGGATTATGAGCTGGGCTGCTTACCCCAAGGTCAGCAGTTCCAATCTACCAGTTAAAACTCCTGTGTAGGGTCGCTATGAGTACGAATTAACTCAAAGACCCATAACCACCATCACCATTATATAATGGTTAACTTTCTACATTTCTGCTTTCTGTGTCTCTTTATCTATAAAATGAAGAAAATGTTACCTACCTCTTAGATAATTGATAATACTTTGTGTCTGAACACAACTGTGTCCCATAGAGGTTTTAAAGCCTATGTTTTTGGAAGCAAATCAGTTAGAGCTTGAGCACATTAACTATTCACACCTGGTGGCAACTAAAGGCCTATAGAATGCTCAGATGGTCCAAGTTGAAGAACTGATAGGTTGCAAGGTCTAGAGAGAACAGGTGGGGCCCCTGAAACCAGATAGTGCTGGCTTTGAATACCATTTCTGCCATTTACTGGCTGTGACCCTAAGCAAGACTTTCATTTTCTCTTTGTTTTATGCATCAAACACCATCTACTT
Source organism: Chrysochloris asiatica (assembly GCF_000296735.1). NCBI lineage: Eukaryota > Metazoa > Chordata > Mammalia > Afrosoricida > Chrysochloridae > Chrysochloris > Chrysochloris asiatica. The sequence continues at coordinate 19,563,704 of NW_006408526.1, forward strand.
TGCAGAATTCTTTTACTGATCCAGTTCTACTCTGTTTTATAGGATCACTGAATCAGAATTAACTTGATGGCTAGTGGATTTTGCTGATTTAAACTAACGTACGTAAAAGTACCTGCCACATAGGAGACGCTCAATAAAAGATTGTTTATTATTATAAAATGATTCAACAATACCCATTGATTTTATTGAACAGGTTTTTTTGGTTTTGCTTGGGGGTGGTTTGCCTGCTGATTCACTGGCTCTTGTGCTGTGATTCCAGGCCCCTGGCTCTTGTGTTATGATTCCAGGCATACCTTGTTTTATTGTGCTTCACAGATACTGCACTTTTTACAAATTAAGGGTTTGCAGCAATCCTACATGGAGCAAATCTTTGGTGTTGTTTTTCCAACAACATGTGGTCTCTTTATATCTCTGTCACATTTTGGTCATTCTCACAATATTTCAAGCTTTTTCATAATGCTGTTACTAACTTTTGTTGTTGCTAAGTGCTGTTAAGTTGGCTCCAACGCCTAGTGACACTATTTAGGGTTTTTGAGGAGCGGCTGGTGAGTTTGAACCGTCAGCCTTGTTGTTCAAACTGACCTTCAGGTCCTGAGCTTACTTACTTGGAGACTCCCCCAAACCCCCTGCATCAATTCCACCTTACAGTGACCTTATAGAGTCAATAGAGTCCTGGTGTGGCACTGTGGGTTAATGCACTGGACCGTAAGGGGTCGCTGTGAGTTAGAACTGACTCCACGACATTTAACAACAACTACAGTAGAATAGAATTGCTCCTTGGTGGTGGTTATGTGCCGTGGAGTCAGTTCCGACCCATAGCAACCCTGTACAGGGTTTCCAAGGCTGTAAATCTTTATGGGAGCAGAAAGCCTCATCTTTCTCCTGCCGAACAGCTGGTAGTTTCAAACTGCTGACCTTGCGGTTTGCAGCCCAATTCGTAACCACTACGCTACCTTCTTAGGAGCTCCTTAGAATTGCTCCTTAGAGTTTCCAATACTGTAAGTCTTTATAAAAGCAAACAGTCTCACTTGTCCTTTGAAGTGGCTGATAGGTTCTAAATACTGACCTTTTGATTAGCAGCCCCTGTAGTCTATTAAAGGGCATCACCGGGGCTCCTTTCATAGACTACAGTATGGTATAAGCGTAACTTCTATATGCACTGAGGGAAGAAGAATTTGTGTGACTTGCTTTACTTCGAAATTCACTTTATTGCGGTGGTCTGGGACCACACCTGCAGTATCTACAAGGTATGCCTGAACTGACATGGCCAGATATAAAATCTATGGTTGTGTAGTAGTTACGAGTCGAACTGCTTATCTCATAGTCAGCAGTTAGCAACTACCAGCCTTTCCGTGTGAGAAAGATGGTGTTTACTGCTCCTATAAAGATTTACAGCCTCGGAAACCCTATACAGGGTCGCTGAGTTGGAACTAACTCCATGGCACATAACTACCACCACCACTTTTAGTAAGTTAGTTTATATTTTAGGTTTGTCGAAGTACTCTCAATTCTATTCATGTCTTTTAGGGTGAAGCTAAAATTAGTTTTTGTTCTTTGTTCTGTTAGTCATCTGTACTCATTTCCTATTCAGAATTATGTGGGCTTAATTTTATCCTTATTCTGTGACTTAGTTTTGTTTCAAATCTTGGCTTTTGATTCTTTTTTTTTTTTTTTTTAATTTTGTACATTATAGAGAATGTGTTTTCCATATAATTAGGGCTATCTTCCATTTTTAAAAATATTATATCATCATTTTCTGTGGTGAGCCTGCTGAGTGTATGGTCTTACACATTTCTGGAATTGTGCTGTAGTTTAAAGTGACTAGGACAAATTTAAACGGCTTAAAATGTATAATACGTGATTGATTTTAAGGGAAGGAAGTTATTATTTCTGATTTTGCTAGGATAGAAAAGTACCTGAAAATAACATTAAAATTATAGACTGCTGGCGTGGCATTTAGGATCGGCACTGGACTGCTAACCTTAAGGTCAGCAGTTCAAACCCACCAGCTGCTCTTCAGAAACCCTGTACAGAGTCACTATGTTTCAGCACCAACTTGATGGCACTTAACAACAACAAAAGTATGGTCAGATAAATTTAACAATACGATGTGTAGGAAAAAAGTAGTTTTACATGAGAGAAATGTTTTCTAAACTGCATTTGTTTTTTATCTTTTAAAAGGAAACTTTAAGAGTTTAATATTATAGCATTTTCATTATATCACATTTAATATTTAATAATAGTAAAAATCATCTAAAATTTTCACCTAGAGATAACTTAAAAGTGTGAGGTCTTTTTTTTTAAAGTATCTGCATGCTTAGTTTTTTTCACTTTTACATTAAATATATTGCATGCATGGTCCTATGTCATTAAATATTCTTTTAAAAGATTCTTTCTGTGCTCTAAATGACGTTCAACGTATTCAAATACTATAATTTATTCAAGTTCCTATTTTTTTGAGTATTTAAATTGTGAGCAGTTTTTTATTCTAATTAAGAGTGTGACAAATATTCATGGACGTAGGTAGTTATAGAGTGGTAGTTAGCAGTTGTTGTTAAGTGCCGTCGAGTCGGTTCCAACGCATAGAGACTCTGAACAGGGTTTCCAAGGCTGTAAATCTTTACAGGAGCAGAAAGCCACATCTTTCTCCTGCGGCGCAGCAGGTAGTTTCGAACTGCTGACCTTACGGTTCGCAGCCCAATTCATAGCAACCTTATGCACAACAAAATGAAACACTGCCCAGTCCTGAGCCAACCTCACAATCATTGCTAAGCCTGAGGCCAAAACCCCCTGTATACAGCGGTGAATTACTTTTTTAACCAATTTCTCTGTGAGCTTGCAAAAATTTCCCACAGAAAAGTTGTGCCAATTTATAGTATCATCAGCAATGCAGACAGGTCCGTTTCCCTGCATCAGTTACTGTTTCCTCACCTCGCCTGTCTGAATTTGGCAGACAGCCACAGGCATAATTGAGCTAAGAAGCTCATTCTATAGTCAAAGAAACTGAGTTTTGTTCCTCTCTAGCCATTTGCTTGCTATATGATCTTGATCCAGTTTCTGACTAGTCCCCCTAGCCTCAGCTTCCTTATCTGTAAAATGGTGATGATAGTACCCCCATCGTGGTAATATTATGGGCATGGAGATGAACTGATGATGTGTATTGAAGCGCTTGAGAAGTGCTAGCTGTCGTTACTTATTATGAATGATATATTTCCTCTCATTTTAATATATTATGAAAATATAAAATATTTTTGTATTTTAGAAAATATCAAATGTTTTTATATTGTGGCACAATGGTTAAGTGCTTGTCTGCTAACTGAAAGGTTGGTGGCACAGTGGTTAAGTCTTGGCTGCTAACTGAAAAGTTGGTGGTTCAAAAGATGTGGCAGTCTGCTTCTGTACAGTCTTATGGAAATGCTATAGGGGAATTCTTTGTTCTAAAGGGTTGCTCTGCTACTCGTCTGTCAGTTTGTCATACTGTGGTGGCTTGTGAGTTGCTATGATTCTGAAAGCTATGCCACCGGTATTTTAAATACTGTCAGGTTCACCCATGATGGACAAGTTTCAGATGAGCTTCCAGACAAAAGGAAGAAAGCATGATGAACTACTTCTGAATATGTAGTCACTGAAAACCTTATGAATAGCAGAGATACACTGTCAGATACAGTGCCGGAAAATGAGCCCCTCAGATTAGAAGGCACTCAAAATGCGACTGGAGAAGAGCTGCCTCCTCAAAGTAGAGTTGACTGTTATGACATGAATGGAGTAAAGCCTGTGGGAGTAAAGCCCTTGGAACCTTCATTTGCTGATGGGGCACAACTCAAAATGAAGAGACACAGCTGTAAACATTCATTAATAATTGGAACATGGAATGTACCGTAAGGTGGAGGGTCAGAGAAAGAGGAAGACCCCCCAGTGAGCTGGATTGACAAAGTGGCAACATCAATGGGCTTAAGCGTGGTCAGTCCACTCAGGGCAAACCCCCTTCCAAGACTAAGACTCAAGGGGAATACATGAGCAGGCATGTGGTCTAACTGGTAACTATGTTGGTCACCGATAAGGGGAAGTAGGGGAAAAACAGCAATGAAGTTGTGAGCTAAGTCCGACCACGTTCAGTAGACTCCTGTGAACCTGGGTTGAGACCAGGTTGGCCAGCAGTGTAGCAGGACCTGGGGACTTCTGGACCCAGAGTCAGTGACATAGCCACAGAGGACTAGAGTGGAGAGTGAAGCATCCAACTGATAAGAAGCGAGGGGATATGCACAAGAACACCCACACTTGCAGATAATACTCACTTGACCTGGCTTCAATGGCTGGATGATCAGAACTTGACTAGAAGAAGAAAGAAGAGGGGGAAAAAAGAGTAATCTGATACAATTTGATTAACTTGACCTGCACCTACGGATGCAGTAGCTCAAAAGAGGGAACAAATCTATACAGCGAAGACCATTCCCACCCCCTTTGTACACAGGGTGGACAAGGATGGGCAAGGGGATGGGCAACTTAGACACTGGCTACACAAAATGGGGAGACTACAAAAGCAAGAAATGATTGGCTTACAAGCTTTCAAGAGGGAGCCAAGATCCAGAGGGTGTAGGGGAAGGTAGAATCCCCACTGAGTGGTATCCAGTTTGTCTGGATGGGGCTGATGAAAGGAGATGGGGATAAGACTCTTGTGGTACAATAGTGAATAATTGCTATCGGGACTGACTTGTGAGGGTTGGAAATGTAAAGGTAGACGATTTGTAGAAAAAGGAGGGGAGTGGTTGACTTTGAAGACCAGGAGCAGAGGTCCCTGGGACCATCAAGGGAGAAGAGCAGAATGCAGGACCTTACCCAGAGAAACAATGATGCCAGAGATGGAGGCAAAGACGATGACATGGAGAGTTGGAGCTTCTGGGAACTCTAGACCCAGAGAGGAAGAGGGGCTGTGTGCTGACAACCAGGGGGCAGGCTTGTACCCTTTGGTTGGTTGATGATGCATGGAGGGGATTATAATCATGGCAATGAAACGATATATGATAGGATTAATGTAAAGCTAATGTTCCCCCATGGACACTATCATATAATTCACAATAAAAATGTAAAATAAAATAAGTAAAAGGTGAGAAACTTGAAAATAGACTTAACATATAGAATGTCATTGTTATTAAATCTTTTTAAGTATCTTTTAGATGCATCTTCAACAATATATGTTCAACATTTGAGACATGGTCTTTTTTAATTGAACATGCTGTCATTCAGCTTAAATTCAGTAAGACTAAAATTTTACTGCTCTTAATCTACCTAATGATTCTTTGTCTCAGTTTTATGAACTTTGATCCCTACTCTTTTCACTATTATTCAGTTACATAAATGAAATAGCCAATACTCCCTGAAATAAAATCCTTGACTTTGAAATATAGGACCAGGGAGGGTCTCCCTGCCCTCCTCACTCAGATATCTGTACAGAACACTGTTTCAGATACATAGTCTCCCCTAAAAGAGAATGAAATAATTAAACAAACCTCCAATAGCAGTGCTACTGAAACTGAGTTTTTCAGAGGCTGGCAGGCAAACATTTCGATATTTAGAGGTTTTCATTAAATAGTTTTTGTGCTCCCAGCACACAGTGAGCTTATATATAACAGAACAAAACGATGCTTAGTTCTGCAGTTTCTTCACAGTTGTTGCCTTGTTGGATCCCATTGTTTCAGCCACTGTGTCAGTCCTTCTCATTGAAGGCCTCCCTCTTTTTTATTGACCTTCTACTTCAGAGGTGGGGAACTTTTTTTCTGCAAAGGGCCATTTGGATATTTATAGCATCATTCAAGGGCCATACAAAATTATCAATTTAAACATTAGCCTGTTATATATTTGGTCAAGCATTTCATTAACTCACCCTAAATGTCCTGGTGTGTCACTGTGGGTTAATGCACTGGACTGCAAGGTAGTTTTGAGCCTCAAAGCTGGCAGTTCAAGCTCACCAGCCACTCCTAGAAACCCTATACAGAGCCGCTATGTGTAGGAACCGACTCAATGGCACTTACAACAGCAGTGTGATGGCTGGTATCCTGATGTGGTACTGCAGGATAATGCATTGGATCACAAGGTCAGTTTAAACCTCAGGGTCGGTGGTTCAAGCCCACCAGCCAACGGCTCCTTGAGAACCCTATACAGGGTTGCTATGAGTTGGAATTGATTCAATGGCACTTAACAACAGCAACATGCTGGTTGGAACTGCAGTTGCCTTGGCAGGGCCAAACCAAATGATTTCACAGACATCTTACAGCCTATAGGCTGGACGTTCCCCACCCTGCTCTACTTTATCAAGCTTAATAATATCTTTCTCCAGCGATTGGTCCCTCCTGTTGACATGACTAAATAAGAGAAAAAGTCTTGCCATGTTTCTAAGGAGCATTTTGACTGTACTTCTCCACAATAGATTAGTTTGTTCTTCCGACAATCCATGGCTTATTCAGCATTCTTTGCCAATACCACAATTTGAATGTTGTCAGTTCTCCTTCAGTCTTCCTTTAACATTGTCCAGCTTTCACATGCATATACAACAATTAAAAATACCCAAGGAGGAGTATGGTATTCACAGATCTTGGTAGTGTCCATCTATCCTTAGTTTACTGAAATTTTGGCCCTGCATTCTTCTTTTTTACAACACTTTTGCAAAGGAGCCCAATTCAAAGCTATTATTTAAAATGCCATTCCTATGCTGACAACTACTAAGTTTATATCTTCTAATCCTGACATCTCTCTTGTACACAGCTGCTTCATGGACATCGCCACTTAGATAGCTATTGGTATCTGAAACTAAAAGTTTCTGAAGCAGAATTTTTATCCCTCCAAGTATTTCTGTCCTGTGCCTCTCTCATCTCCTACACTCAGTCCAGCAGCAAGAACTTTAATCAGTGTGATGCATTGTGTTAACAAGAGTTGTTCAGTATCAGAAAACCTATTCTTCTAGAATGAAACGTATCTGGTAAAGTGATTTATGTTAATTTGAATGGTTTATTTTTCTTACCTTTGGTCCATGAGTGATCTTTACATATGTGTAGTTTCGATGCCATCTTTGTAGGGTTTTGTCAGCAGAGTTATGCTTGCCTCAAACTGATTAGAATGCCTTCCATCTCCAGTGTCCCAGGACAATCTAAGTAACATAGGCGTTGTTGAATGCATTGAGCTTTTTCTGGAACATGCCCAGAGAACCCATGGGTCTATTTAGCATTCTTTGTTGGAGGGAGTAGAGGATATAAATCTTTGACAAAGTTTTTATTTCTTCCATGGTTATTCACACTGACAACCATTTCTTAAAGTCAGTTTTCATTATGGGTACTTAAATTATTGGCATAGAGAGTTATGAAGCACTTCACAAATACATAATATCCAAATGTGATGTTTAAAGAATTGCTTCCATTGCTTCCATTTGTGGAGTTCCTCCAACCCTTCAATTATACTTTTCAAAAGTTGGTTGGTTGATTGATTGGTTATTTATTTTTTAGGATTCATTCATGTGTGCTTTTAATAATATTTCCTGGTTCATCTGTATTTTGATTATTTTTACCTGTTTTCAACCTTGCCATTTAAAATGTTTAATTCCTTTATTTCTTAATTTCTCCTAAATTCATCTGTGCCATGCATTTCTATTTAAGTATCAGTGTGGCCACCAATAAGTTGTAATTTCATCATCTATTTCTTTTTTTGTTTGTTTATTACAAAGTTATTTGAAAGAGACAGCGTTAGGTTTTTTAGGAGATCTGTGCTTCTTTTGTTTTGGTGTATATATACATCCATTGCAAACTCATTTTTTTGTTTGTTTGTTTTATGCTCAAAGTATTTCTGTTCTCTCGTTCTAATGCCTAGTTTCTAGCATACATACCTGTTTTCATCTCAGCTTTGAAGACAAGCAGCCCAGCATGAAGTTATTAAGTGAGCACTTGATATAAAGGTCCTTTTTTGTTGTTTAAATGCCAATACACTCTGGAGTTTAATGCCATCAAAAAGAGTAAAGGTTTCTCGTTGTCACAGATGTGATAGTGGACAAAACCAGGCTCTCCTCCCACTCTTAACACTATTTTTAAAACCTAATCTACATAAACTACCTAATTTCAAACTCAGAAACAATTTTGCATGCCCACAAACATTGCTCCTCTCTGTCTAATTTTGTTTACATTGTACAATACTTGATGTATAGTCTTGTTATTTTTAACCAATAGAGATAATCTAGATTGAAAAAGAATAGTAGAATTACAGAAACTACTCTACATTCTATTGATAAAGCAGAATGGTGGCAATTCTAGTAATAAGTAACAAGTAAGAAAATTAAGAAATTGAGGTTTTCTGTTGGTTTTTGTTTTTTTTTTCACCCACTTTGGAGTCCCCTACTTTTCAATGTTCTTTTGAGACTTCTGCTCGAATTAGAGAGAGAGAGTCTCTGGTCAGTCTTACTGTTTTTTTCTTTTTTTCCTCCAACTTTTTACTGTGAATTTAGTGAAGGTTTACAGAATAGATAATCAATTTTACATTTAAAAAATCATATACTTTGCTTCTTTACATGGTTACAAGATGTCTAACTATTGCATTCCTCCTTGAATCTCCCACTAACTTCATCCTTACTCTGCTAACTTCTTTCTTATTGTATATTGCCTACTGATGTAAACATGTGTCTACCCCTCTAGTCCAGAGTCCTTTGGCACTATGAGTTTAATGTGCCAGACTACACAGCCACTTGAACTTCAGTGTCGGCTCCTTGGAATCCT
>NW_006408526.1:19574305-19577237 GCF_000296735.1 Chrysochloris asiatica
ACCTTTTCCTTCTTTCTTGTCTTCTTGTTGACTTTTTGCTTTCTTCATGTATGATGTTCTTGATGTCATCCCACAACTCTTCTTGTCTTCGGTCTTTAGTGTTTAATGTATCAAATCTGTTCTTCAGAGGATACAACCCTCTAGTTCAAGAATAATCCCCCCTACTCTGGTAACCATCACAGATTGTTTCATTTATCAAGAAAACCTTTGTTTTTAAACTTTTACGATGTTGATCTCATACTATGTTTTTGTCCTTTTGTGATTGATTTCACTCAGCATAATGTCTAACAGGTTCAACCACATTGTGCGTTGTTTCACAGCTAAATCATTATTCTTCAGTATTTTCTAATGTTCCATTGTGTGTATAGACCAAAGTTTGTCTAACCATTTTTCTGCTGATAGGTATCTAAACTGTTTCCATCTTTTTGATGCGTCTCTGGTAGGCAGCATATTGAAGGGTCGTCTTTTCTTATCCATTCTGCTCTCTATGTCTCTTGACTGGTACACTTAATTCACTTACATTCAGTGTAATTATAAATAGGTATGAATTGGTTACTGTCATTTTTCTCTGTTTTGTGTGTATGTGTGATGCTGGATTCTTTGTTCCACATAATTTTCTATGTATGCTGAGTTCACTTTTTTTGTGAATTTTTTCATTTTAATTTCTGTTGTGTTAATGTTTACTAAATCTTTCTGAGTTTCCTTTTTGTTATTTGATGTGAAAGTATATTATTTTTCTTTGAGTTTACCCCATAATTTATTAATTTTTTTTTTCCCATGCTTAAAACAGTCTGTTTTATCTTGACATTTTGACTTCTTTGCCATTTGGAAGTTCTGTGTAAACACCATTCCCTTGTTTTGGTTTGTAGTTGATTTCATTGTACATTGATACCTCTGGTTCCCTATTTTCAATCTTGTAGGTTTATTTTACTTTAAATACTTCTATATCTGGATTAAGTTCTGAATAGTGTTGTCAGGTATGGTAATGGTAATCTCAGGTTGTCATCTGCTGTTAATTGGTTTTCAATCCCAAGTACACCCTTGAGCATTTTAAAAATAAAGTTAGTCTGGTTATTACAGATTCCTTTCATTTCTGTTTATCAGGAAATACCCTAACTTCACCCTCATGTTTGAGGGACAGCTTTGCTGGGTATATGATTCTTGGTTGGAAGTTTTTTTCTTTCAGAGTTTTATATAGCCATCCCATTGCCTTCTTGCCTGCATGGTTTCTACTGAGAAGCAGAGCTTAGTTTTATTGTTTCTCCTTTTCAGGTAACTTTTCATTTTTCCTGTGCTGTGTTTGGAATTCTTTCCTTGTCTTTGATTTTGGTAAGTTTGATTATGATACGTCCTGGTGATTTTCTCTTGGCCTCTATCCTTTTGGGAGTTTGTTCAGGCTCTTGTATGCTTATCTTCTTGTCTTTCATGATGTTAGGGAAATAACAGAGTTCCTGACCCTAGATGGAGTTCCTACTGGCCTCGGTGTTACCGATGTTCAGGGAACTAGATCTGGAAATAATTCATGGGGGCCCTTGATGGAACTAGTTTCAATGTCTGTTAGGACCACAGGACAGCTGTGGGCAGAATGACTGGTTAAATGCTGGTCTGATAGCTTTTCAGGTTTTATTAAGTCTGAAACCTGAATGCACTTAAAACCAGTCACCAAAGCAGTGCAGCGGATCTCCCCCACCCCCGCTAACACTGGCGTGGCTCTCAGCCATATGGCAGGGTCTATGCTGGGGGTGAATGAGGGTGGGAGCTGGCCTTTGGTCACCAGGGGAAAGTGGGGAAAAATAAAAATCGCACCTTTCCTGTCGCTCTTGCAAGTCTACTCTGTCAGGTCCTTCCGCTGCCAAAGCTGCTCACAAGATGGTCGAGCCACATCTGGCCAGTTGTTCACCAGTCAGTTTCCCTCTCTTGCCATCCTCACTAGCCTCTCCTCCAAGCAAGCACTCCATCCACCTCTCTAACCTTTCTGCTGAAGTTCAGGGTGCCAGAATTTTACTCTGTGCTTGTTTTATTTGCTCTCTCTTATTTTTGTTGTAGAGGGTCCCTGTAGTATGTCTGCCTGGGCTGCCATCTTGCCAGAAGTCCTCCCCTAATGGTCTTTAAGACCGCCCATGTGAGTGAAAACATCAGCAGAAAACAAGAGGGACTCCTGTTTGAAATCAAATCCTGAATTCCACTAATTAGAAAGATTTTCTGAGACAGATTAGATTCAGGGTATAAATTGTTGGTAAGTACCATCGAGTTGGTTCTGACTTATAGCTATCCTGTATAGGGTTTCCCAGGAGCAACTGTTCAACACTGACCTTGCTTATCCTGTAGTTCATACCTGTCCAGTATTTATCCTTTAATGTCACACCAGGACTCTGGAGTATAAATATTATATGTTTAAAGTATGATTGGTGGGGGATAAAATCAAGAATCAATTTAAGAGCCTTCCCAAAGTAATGCTCTGAGTTTGGTTTCGGTAGGAGGTGTTACTGCTGCCCTAGATGGCTGGAAAGCATGTGCCAACTTGGCAGCTACAACTTAGTTTCGAGACCACTCCGTGCTGTGATAGCACCTGAGTGAGGGGGGTGACAGGTGGAACCAGCAGTTTGGAACTCCTGAGTGCCAATCAGAAGCCAGAATCCTAATTTGGCAAGTATGCTGCCAGGTGCAGAGTCTTGGGCCAGATTATTCCTAAGAGTAACAGGTAGATAATAAATGTTCACCTTCTACTTTGATAGCAAATGATTTGATAGCAAATGTCTACGTATGATTGTAGCCGTTTCTGTATTACCTTTAGCAAAACTTTACTCGCTTGGGATATCAAAGAGATTGTCTGATGATTTCTGCATTCCGTTGGGTCACCTGTCTTTGGAATGGGTACGAATATGGATCTCTTCCAGTCAGTCAACCAGATAGTTGTCTTCCAAATTTCTTG
>NW_006408526.1:19578802-19616274 GCF_000296735.1 Chrysochloris asiatica
ACCTCTACTCTGAGGAGGCAGCTCTTCCCCAGCCGCATTTTGAGTGCCTTCCAACATGAGGGGCTCATTTTCCGGCACTATACCTGACAGTGTTTCTCTGCTATTCATAAAGTTTTCAGTGACTAAATATTTGGAAGTAGTTCGTCACCCTTTTTTCCTAGTCTGTCTTTGTCTGGACACTCATCTGAAACCTGTCCATCATGGGTGACCCTGCTAGTATTTAAAATACCAGTGGCATAGCTTTCAGAATCACAGCAACTCACAAGCCACCACAGTATGACAAACTGACACATGACCAAATCCCGAAATAACTTTTGTTTATAAACCTATTCTGTGTAGAATGTTTATACTTCTCTAGGGATAATACTGTGGTATTTCTTTAAAAGAATCAGAATTAGAAGACAAAATAAGATGACCACTTACTTGTTTTAGAAATACTAGTTCTAAGGCTTGGTTCATTTATTTGATTTCTAAATCTTTGCTTTCCCAGTGAAGTAACTTGCAGCTTACCAAACTCAGTGAGTTAAAAATCTCTTCCAGAGGTGAGAAATGAGACAAGCTGATTTCATCCTCCTCCCTGACACCCCTTTTTCTTGGTGTGCATCCACATCCATTAACACAAAAACCCAGAGAACGGGCAAGGAAGGAGATCTTGGAGACTAGGAATATATCTTAAAATCGTCGTATTTAAAACTATTTCCTCAGTTTTTTTATCTAAATAGTAATTTGGGTTCACAAAACCCATTGCAGGTGAATTGACTTTTTATTTTTACATAAATGATTTTGTTATATAAAACTTGAATTTTTGATAGTTAATAACTTTTTACATGAACTTGGGATAAAGCTAATTCTGAAAAGTGTAGCAGTGTATTACTTTAGGAGAATTCTTTAGCTAGAAATTAAAATGTAATGAAATCATGACAATCCTGTGTGTTACAAAGTAGAACGGCTCCACAGGGCTTTCTTGGCTATAAACTTAATGGAAACAGTTTGCCAGGGTTTTATTCCATGGTCTGTTGGGTGAGCTTGATCTGCCAACCTTTGGGTTAGCAGTCTAGCTCAGACTGCTTGTACCACACAGGGCCTTTTGGTTTAGCAAGCTCGCCTTATAATTTCCACTGTCTTCATGTGCCCTCTTCTTACCCCTGAATTGCTTTAATTTTGTAAATATCTGAACACCTTTTCTGATTTTTCTTTTGGAATTTTGACTGAGGTGAAGTGGAGGTGGATCTTGGAAGGAGTATTTTGACTACCAAAAGCAATGTTAAGGTAAAAGATTATTTGAGAGCAATAGTTTCATCCTGCCTCCATGGCTCCAGAAAGTCAGCAATCTGTGAGAATTCAAAATTCTGTCCTTTATTTCCCCCACCCCCTTTTGATCAGGTTTATTCTATAGAATCTTTGATCAAAATGCTCAGCAATGCTAGCTGATCACCATGCAGTTTTTCTAGCCTTATGACAAAGGAGGCAGCTTTTCAGAGAGGCAGTTAGTCACAAATTCACATCGTCCTCCTGTTCCTGACTCTCCTTCCTCTGTTGATCCAGGCAGCAGATAGAGACCAATTGGTGTGATGAGGGGGGGAGGAGGGTTATGTTAATGAGATAGAAACAGCTCTGGAGAGAAGGGTGAGTATGGTTGTACATACAACTCAGTGTCACTGAATTATACACGCTAGAACTGTTGAATTGGTGTATGTTTTGCTGATTATGTTCAACCACAAAATAGATTTTTTTTCTAAGGCAACATTAAGCCTCTAGGTATCTTGAGAACTGGCAAAAGAAGATTATGAAAAGGGTTAGAAAAAGAGGTGCAGAGCTCCAAAGATGAGTTTCCTGCCCCAGATGACTGTTGTTGTTAGGTGCCTAGACCTTATGCACAACAGAACAAAGCAATGCCTGGTCCTATGCCAAGCCAACCTCCTCTCATACGTTGCTACACTTGAAACCATTGCTACTGCCACTGTGTCAGCCCATCTCGTTGAGTATCTTCCTCTTTTTCTCCAACTCTCCACTTTACCAAGTATGATGCCCTTCTCCAGGTACTGGTTATTCCTGATAATAAGTCCAAAGTATGAGACACAAAGTCTGGCCATCCTGGCTTCTAAAGAGCATTCTAGCTGTACTTCTTCCAACACAGATCTGTTGGCTGCTCCTTATCCCAGGTCTTTGTTGTCCTTACCTCTTCTCACTCCCAGTCAGTCCTGACACTAGGTTTGTGGAGACTGGGAAGGACTGCAGAACTGAGACTGGTGGGATGGTGAATTTTAAGAGAATTAGGGGATGATTCTGGACCGTATGCTGCTTTTATCCTGCCTTTCATCACAGGATTGCTTTTTAAATATATTATTCAGACAGAATTTAAAAATAAAACCTGATCAGTTAGATAGCAAGGTTCTAAAAACTGAGACTCTATATTTAAGTGATATTGCTATCAATAAGGTGTCCGGGTATGGTACTGTGGGTTAATGCTCTGGACTGCAAGGTCAGTTTGAACAGCAAGGTCAGCGGTTCAAGCTCACTATTGCTCCTCATAAACTCTACACAGGGACACTCTGAGTCAGAACTGACTTCACAGCACTTAACAACAGCTATCAATAAAATATAAACTCATTTATAGCATCTTTTTATTTTTTGCAGAAATGATCTCATTATATAAAAATTATTTTAGAGGGAAATTTATTAGGGCTTTAATTTTTCAATAGTTAATAACTTTTGCATTAAGTTGGGAGAGAGTTAACTGAATAGTGTAGCAATTTATGACTCTCAGGAAATTCTACAACTAGAAGTTAAAGTGTTAATAAAGTTACATTATAGAAGAGATAGGAGGGGATCATTGCTTTGTCGAGAGTCATTTATTTTAAAGCAACTTTTCGCTGTCCATGTTTGTATTGTTAAGCTGAAGTTTTTGTTCTCTCATTTTCTGCAAGAAAAAAACCTGTTTCTGATTATAAATTAGAATCAACTTGCCAGCAAGAGCTATTATATTTTCTTCTGTTTATACTTTCCCTATCCCTCTTCCCTTCATTCCATCAAATCAGTGTGTTTATTCTAAATCACTGATTCCCAAAAGAAGTTCCTTAAGTAAGTTTTCTGACAGTGCCTGCTGATTATCCTCAGTTGCCAAAATATCCCATGGCACTTTAGTCTTTAGTAGTTTTTCTTACAAATTAAATCCTATTTCCCACTCCCTTTGAGAATTATTGTTCTAAACTATTTTAGTTTAAAGAATTCCTATGATAAGCTGAAATGAACAAAGGAACAGAGTAAAGGCACTTGAACTTCATTTGTGTTCTTGGTTCTATCGATAATGTGGTAAGAGCTGCCGCTGTTAATGTGCTGTTGAGTCCGTTTTGACTCATAGCAACCCTATATAGGGTTGCCAAGGAGCAACTGGTGGGCTTAAACGGCCCACTTTGCAAGTATCAGTCCAGTGCTTATCCTAAAACACCACACCAGGAGTCCTAAGGGGACACAACTGTAGCCTTTGCCTGTAGACTATTCTTTCCTATACAGTAATAGGAGAGAATTTATTATATTAGTGAGAATATTAAAACAAAACATAAAAAGAAAATGTCACTTTTAGTGCAAGATTTAAAAAAAAAAAAAAAAATTGGCTTTAGCCTTTACTATGTACCAAGCACTGCTCTTACCTCATATGCTTATCTACTAATTTAAATGTCTTAACACCCTGAGACTACAGGGGTTTTTTTCCCCCCATTTTAGAATTGAGATAGCATAGAAACAGAAGTTAAGTTACTTGAACTTGTCCAGGTTACCCAATTAGTGTGGGGGAAAGGGCATGACAGGATTGTTGTCATTATATCTATACATTATAAATGTGCCCTCTTGCTGTCCCTCTTTTCTTCAGCTCCCATGAATGCAGCAAACGCCACCCTGAAACTTTATAGTAAGGGTCCAGGATGGTAAGACTTTGTCATTCATACTTCAGACGTGTTATCTCTGGAGAAGGACACTTTGCTTAGCAAAGTGGAAGGTCCTAGAAATAAGAAAAAGACCCCCAGCGAGATGGTTTGGCACAGTAGCAGCAGCAAAGGGCTCAAGCATGACAGCAGTTGTGAGGATGCCACCAGACAGGGCAGTGATTCTCTCTGTCCATAGGGTCACTATGACTTGGAGTTGACTCAAGGGTACCTAACAACAACAATAGAAAATTGAGAGTTTACTGAGATAGCTAATACACTAAAATAAATAACTTTTTTAAAAAATTCACTAACGTAAGCAGTTAGAAAATAAAACAGAGAAAGACCTCTATTTACATCATCCATAACATGAGTGGCATCTAAAACTCTCATAAGTTAAGGCACTCTGTTAAAAAAAAATAATTTTCTACATATTATTTTTGATGGAATATTGTAATAAACCGACAGTGCTTTTAAAGCAAGTATTACTTCAGCACAATCTCAATAAAACTCCTAACGGCTTTTTGTTTGGCATTTGTCAAAACAAGTCTAAAATGTATCTGGAAGCATAAACATGCAAAAATAGCCAGGACAAAAATCTGAAAACAAGTAGGAAAAATGTAATGGTAGAAGTCTTTCTCTGAAGGATACCAATTGTATTTTATATTGTTGTTGTCAAGTGCTGTCGGGTTGGTTCCAACTCATAGCGACCCTGTATACGATTTCCAGTTATCAGGTGGTGGGTTCGAACCACCAACCTTGCAGTCTAGTGCATGTCCACACTGGGATTCCTAATGTGTAGTGGTGGTGGTATGCCGTGAAGTTGGTTCCGTGAATCATAGTGATCCTCTGTAGGGTTTCCGAGGCTATAAATCTGTATGGGAGCAGAAAGCCTCATCTTTCTCCCATGGAACAGCTAGTAAAACCAAACTCCCGACCTTACAGTTAGCAGTCCAACTCATAACCCACTATGCTACCAGGGCGCCTTTTAATGTGTAGTGTGGCATTGTAGGATATGCATTGGACCATAAGGTCATTTGAACTGCAAGGTCGGCAGTTCAAACTCACCAGCCACACCTCAGAAACCTTATAACAGGATCTCTATGAGTCTGACCCAACTTGACAGCACTTAACAACAACAACTCAGAAACAGTAAAAGATCAATGGAACACAAGTGAAAGTCTAGAAGTAAGCCCAGGTTTGTAAAACAACTTGGATTCGATCCTGACTTCCTTTGGTTTCCCATGTAGGAATAAAAGCCAAGCCGTTACTGTCACCTAGGATAAGCACTGGACCTCAAGGTGATTCAAACTCACCAGCCACTCCTTGGAAAACCTATACAGGGTCACTATGAGTCAGAACCAATTCAACAGCACTTAACAACAACACAACATCATATCCTGTGAGCTTCTCGTTGTTGTTGTATTAAGTGCCATCAAGTCAGTTCCAACTCATAACGACCCTGTATAAGGTACCCAAGGAGGAGCTGGTGAGCTTGAGCCGCCGACTTGCAGTTCAAACAGACCTTGCAGTCCAGCGCATTAACCCAAAGCACCACACCAGGATTTTTCAGTATGTACCATACTTCCTGAATCCAAACCTTGAAGATCCTTGTGTGACTCGAATACAGTGTAAAGTTTCAGAAACCTTTTGTTTACCCTTGACCTTGCTGACCTAATCTGACTCCCCCTTTACTTGCCGCCCCTTTTACTGCCTAGCTGGCTGTCACATGAACACGGTGCACACATAATCCTTCCTCTTCCCATTACACAAGTCCTTTCACTTCATTTGGGTATCTGCCAAAATATCAGCTCATCAGAGAAGGCTTCCCATTCAAAGTTTCATACCATCGCCTGATGTATGTATGTACCCCACCCCCGCCCCAATGCACGCATTAAACCAAAATATCAGCTCATCAGAGAAGGCTTCCCATTCAAAGTTTCATACCATCGCCTGATGTATGTATGTACCCCACCCCCGCCCCAATGCACGCATTAAACTAACCTTCCTAAGAGAAGGAATTTCCTCTGTTCCTACCTGTACTATCTGTGCCCGCCACCTCAGAGGTGAGGTGTGCCCATTTGCTGAGTGAAAATGTTGCTAAAAATTACAGGTAAAACATTACAAGTTCTAAGGAAAGAGAAAATTACATCACTCTTGCAGTAAACGGAGTCCTGGTGTGGTGCTGTGGGTTAATGCGCCAGACTGCAAAGCCGTTTGAACTGCAAGGTCTGTGATTCAAGCCCACCATCTGCTCCTTGGAATACAGGGTCGCTGTGGGTCAGAACCGACTTGACGGCACTTCACAACAACAACTTCCAGTAAATACGAGGGGGGCTTTCAAAGGTTCATGGAAAATGCATGAACTTTTGAGGCTCCCTCGCCTTACTGTGTGTCTCCTGTGTGCCAAGCACCCATAATTATTTTGTATTCGAACATTTATCAAGTCCTGATCAAGTGATTAGCCATATGCTGGAATCCCTAGATGTCGCAAATGCCTGGCTGGTAAGCCCTGGGAGAAAGACATTTTAAAGGAAAGAACCTTAAGTCGGTGTGCTCTAATTTGGCTATACCTTACATCCACCCAAGGAGCTTTTTTTAAAGCCTGCCAGACCAATTAAATTAAAATCTGTAGAAATGGGACCAGGGCATCAGCATATTTTCATTTTCCCTGGATGATTCCAATATGCAATCAAAATTGAAACCGTGCTTGTATTTGTTTTTGTGTAGGTTATGTAAAGGGAAGTTGGGGGGTGGGGGGGTGCGGCCTGGAAAAAAAAATTGGCCCAAGTTAATATATTTATTTAAACACCAACTATGTGCCAGGCACTCTGCAAAATCTTAGAGATACATCAGAGAGAAAAACACAAGAATCACTTGCCTTGCAGAGCTTCCTTTCTGACTGGATTGGCAGCTGTTGTCCTGTGATATGCTCTTCATCTAACATACATAATGATTTGTATTTAGAAGGAATCTTGTCCTAAATGCTCACAATTCTTAAGTCAATGCCTCATGTGAACAGAACTCTATATAAAGCAACAATGTTATAAGCTTTTGTGCTAATTTGCATGAGCATTTTCTCACATAACTATCCATCTGATTAGCTTCTCAAAGTTTTCAGTTTCTTGAATGCCATGACAGTTATCTAAAATCAGTAGTATGCAGTTATTTAATTCTGTATGGGCTGTTGGAAGCACTAACACATGTGTTTTTTCCCCCCATGTTACAAGAATTGATATAGAAGGAACAGTTTTTTAACATGAGAGAGCTTCCGAAAGTTTGTGTTAAAATTCTGTTACCTTTCGATTCCATTTTCCATGCACTTTTTGAAGCTCCCTCACTCGGTGCTTCTGTAGAATAAGTACTGGACTGCAAACCATAAGGTCGGCAGTTTGAGCCCATCAACTGTTCTGTGGGATAAAAATGAGGCTTTCTGCTTCCACAAGGTACACAGTCTTGGAAAGTGTACATAGGGTCGTTGTGAGTCAGAACTGACTCTGTGACACGAGTCTGTTTCGGCATTGCATTAGCTGCTTTAATAATATCTTACATAAGAGTTTGAATGTCATTTATCCTCATCTATGCTGAACTTTTCTAAAAGTCTTTTTTCCTTGAGGATTTGGAGGAGATCTTTTAAGAGACACATCTGCTTAATGAATGTTTTAAAAATACTGATTGGAACACTAGTGGTGGTGGTGTGTGCTGTGGAGTTGGTTCTGACTCATAGCCACCCTGTATAGGGTTTCCGAGGCTGTTAATCTTTACAGGAGCAAAAAGCTTCATCTTTCTTCCAAAGAACACTGGCAGTTTCGAACTGCTGACCTTGAGGTTAGCAGCCTGACTCGTAACCACTGTGCTACCAGAGCTCCTTGATTGGGACACTGTATACATTGGAAATATTTGAAGTCTTAGGATATGGGTTATATTGCTATTTAAAGTGACGATAGAAAAGTTTCTTTGTTTTTAGATCACTGAGAAGAAATACTGCTTTCTGTGGATTTTAAATTCTTATCTAAGTCTAAAAGAGAACTGAGAGATGTCAACTCTTGATAGCATAGCCCTACAAATTTTCCGTAATCGAAACTTAAGAACTTTGACTTTGAGGAACATTATCTTCTTTGTTACTGGTTTGGTTTTTTATTGGTATTTTTCAGCTTCTTAAATGCTTATTATCTTTTCAGTTTTCAGGATGTTAGGGAAATTTTCTTCCAGAAACTCTTCGAGTATCTCCTGTGTGGACTTATGTGATTGTTCCTGTTCTGGAATGCCACTAATTCTTAAATTATTCCTCTTCATGTTGTCCCGCAAAATCTTAGACTCTCTTCAGCTTTTTTATCCTTTTTTTCTGCTTGCTCTTCTATCTTAGTATAGTGCATTTGTCTTCTACCTCACTGGTTCTGGCTTCCATCTCTTCAGTTCTACTCCTTTGCCCTTTCAGCATATTGTCCATTTCTGGTATTATTAACCATTTGGACCTCTTTTTGCAGGTTTTGAATTCTTTCCAATGCTGTATCTATCTTATTTGTTCCTGTAGCACTTTCCTGACTTCTTATTTTTCTCAACCCCTCTGTGGAGTGTTTGGATATATCTCAGTATAATTCTCCTGAACTCCTTATCAGGCATTTCCAAAGCCTTCCCTCCTTCCAATGTGAAGTCTGGGTCTACCTCCAGATCATTTGTCTCAGTCACTCAGTCTTGCTTCTGGATATGTGCTGATATGGTCAGCTGTTTCTTGGGCATCTTCAATAGTTAGGTGTGATTTCAATAATTATATGAATGTATGCTCTGGTAGCATAGTGGTTGCAAGTCGGGCTTCCAACCTCAAGGTCAGCAGTTCGAAACTACCAGCGGTTCCACTGGAGAACGATGAGGTGCTCTGCTCCCATAAAGATTTACAGCCTCAGAAACCCTGTGCAAGGTCACTATGAGTCCAAACCAACTCCATGGTACTTACCAACAACAACAACATGTTGATGATTTATTATGCTTTCTGATTGCCTCCAGGTAGATGTGATTAGAAGATGGGCTTCACTTTTCACCTTTTTTTATTGCTCAACTGAGAATAACTGTAGCAGGTGTTGGTTGCCTATATGGTGTATAGCAGCTGGTATTGGCTCTTAACTGTTTGGTGGGATTTTATAGGGTGTGATTGTAGCTTGACTATATGACCGCAATTGCTCTCTTCTTGGGTAACGTAGGGAGAGAAAGAAATACCTGAAGGTAAAACAGGGACCAAAAAAACAAAACAACAACAAAACAAACCAGATTGGATACTTGTCTACAATCACAGGGGAAAAAAACTCTGTAGCAAAATATGAGCATGACTTTTAAAGTCCTTCTCTCAGCTTCTGGCCTTCAAGGCCACTGAGAAATTTCAAGATGTCACTGTTGGTCCTTAATGATTAACGTAACTGAGGATTAAATTTTCGGCTTGTTTCCTTTTTAGTCTGTTTCTCTCTCACTCCGCAACCCCTGTTCAGGTCTTTTTTCCTAGTGATAAACTGATCAGGGCTGGCTGTAGCCATTTTGGGCAGTCATTTGGTTTTAAGCCGTGCCTTTTCACTTCTTAGATTCTGCTGAACAGATCTGTGCACATGAGTAGTAGAGCCCTCCGAGGGTGGGGGGGGGGTTCACTCAAGCACCCCCTCTAGTCACCAAAGTGGAGGTACGCAGACAGTGAGAGACCAATGAACAGAGACAAAAACAAGAAAAGAATGTCCACACCTTTATCTCCAAGCATTAATCAGACGCCTGCGGTAGGAGCGCTCCTCTGATCTTTCACCTGCTCCATCACTCCCAAGATGGCTGCTCCGGGAGCCGCTAGCACCGGCAGATCCCAAAACACCAGTTTTCTTGCTTCTGCTACATATTCCAGAAGCTATAAGCCTTCAAACTTACTAAATATTCCTTTATATGTAGTTCAGAGTTCTGGGACCATCCCTTGAAACTGCTTTATCTGGTATTCTGTGTTATTGCTGCCAGAGGTCTGCACCGCACTTCTCCCTAATTCGCCACTAAGCCTTTTGTTGTTTTTGCTTTGTTTTACTATAATAAAAGTAGTTTGATTATGGTTAATAGGGTAAGCACTGGGCTGCTGACAGCAAGGTCGGTAGTTCAAATCCACCAATTGCTGATAAGGAGAAAGATGAGGATTTCTGCTTACTTTAAGATTTACAGCCTTGGGAACCCGCTGTGAGTCAGAGTTGGCTCAGTGGCAATGGGTCTGGTTTTATGTAGTCTTTTTCTTAATAGTTCTTACTAACAAACTTTTATGGTTAAATATTATTGGAGTTTGAAGGGTTTTGTTTCTGGGTTTTTTGTTGTTGTTGTTATGTTTTGTGTTTTCTTGCTTTAGTTCTGAACCAATTGAGGAAAAGCTAGAAGCCAAACAGATGGGCAAATAGCAGCTTTTTACTGATAGAACCTTTCTGTAAACAGTAGAGTGCTTCATCATTGTGCCACCAAGGCTCAGGAGGAGAGCATTTTTGTTGAGATGAATGCCTGCATTCAGATGTGCCTGGGCCTGTTTTCCTGTTAGTCATATTTTCCGTTAGAGGATCATCAAGTGATCAACACATTGCTGCATGCCGTCCAGATTATGCCCTGTGGACTATGAAGGACAAAAGGGTTCATAACTAAGTGCTAACTTACACAGTCCAAACTGATGGGAGTTAGAAGTCCAGAGGAGGCAGAAATCAAAGCAAATGGAAGTAGTCAAAAAGAGTTCTGAGCAATGCCTGGAAACACAGATGTGCCCAGAGTAGGTGAAGCAATAGCAGAGAGCAGTTAAGGTGAAGGAAGCACAAAAATGAATTCACAGATGCTGAATAAGTGTGTTATGAATTATGATTATAGTTAAAGAAAACATTCGATGTTTATATAAAGGAAATAACATCACAGGCCCATAGGAAGTCCAGATTTGAGAGAGAGACAGTAAAACAAATAGAGGACCTGGGACTTGGGGTTTGCTGGAAAAAAAAAAAAAGAGAGAGACACCAACAATTCTTTTTACAGCCGTCTCTACTTCTCAGCTGTTCAGTGACCAGTGCAATGATCACACTGAACTCAGACATCATACTCACAGTTATGGGGTTTATTCGGGATATTAACAATGCAGGCTCATAAATGTTCAGGATACAGTTCTTCGTTCCAGACAACCTGTCCTCAGTTGTGCCCACAGGCAGGCCTCTGTTAGAGAGCTCTTTTAGGGTTGCTAATAAATGCCCACAGGACACACTACTCCACCATAAGCCTCAACCAGGAGGCACTTGGCTCTAGCTCTATGGGTTGGCAAATGTAGCTCCCCCAATTGAGTGTCTGAGGCACCCCACTCTGCAAGCAAGCCTTGCCCAGAGTCACTCAGCTTGACTTGCTCTGTAGTCTGGGAAGCTCACCACTCTGTCTTCTTCTCTGGCTCTTGGTTCTGCTGCTGCTGCTCCTCTGCCACTCCTCTGCTTTCTGTCCTTGGGTCGAGGAGGATTATTGCATAGGGATCTCAGGGTCCAAAGGACATGCCCCACTCCTGGCTCTTTGATGGCAGTAAGAGTCCCCCATTTCCGGCTTCTGAGATGGCTCATTTAATACAAGTTAAGGGTTCCAAGTTTTGACAATCACAATTAACCCTGTTAACAACCACTCACAACTGAGTCAAAATAATCCTATCAGCATCTTCGTCCACCTTCGCTTAGCCAGACCCATTAGGGCACAATGTTTTGTGGGAGTTACAAAGACTATAGGTAGAAGTGCCATATGAAGTATTTAACTGCACCCCAGCTGCTGAGATTTCTTTTTTTCAGCATGGGAGTGATGTCATTGAAGTCACTTAGGTAAGGTGATACCTAGTAGGTATTCAAGAAAAGGACCCAAATTAAGAAACAAAAGTAATCCTGGGAAATCCATCTTGATAATATATGGTTCCCAGATCATCTCCTTCTAGGGCATTTAGGAGCCCTGGTGGTGCAGTGGTTAAGTGTTCATCTGCTCACCAGAAGTTCAGTGGTTCGAACCCACTGGCTGCTCCTGTAGATATACAGTCTCAGAAGCCCTAAGGAGCAGTTCTACTCTCTCCTGTAGGGTCGCTGTGAGTTAGAATTGACTCTGGAAGTGGGTCTGCTTTTTGTTTGTTTGGTTTAATATCTAAGGAGTCCATGGGTGGTACTTACAATTAACAGACTTGGCTGCTAACTGAAAGGTTAGAGGTTCAAGTACACCCTGAGGTACCGCAAAAGAAAGACCTGATTGTCTGCTTCTAAAAACTCAGCCTTTCATAACACTACAGGGCACAGCTTTACTCTGACACTCATGGGTTTACCATGAGTGGGAATCAACTCAACAGCAGTTGATACCTCTAAAGCTCAGTGTTCCAGAATTACCTTCTGTTACTGTTTTACTTGGTCACCCTTGTCTTTGTTATAGAAGGTCAGCTAAATGCATCTGCTTATTACTCTACCATCTTGCCCCAGTTGAGTTATCTTTTAATTCCATTCTTCCCTGAACTTTTTGGAATCCCCTTGTATATGAAAGAGGAACAAATCCATATTTGAAGAGAGATACCAGAAAATTGACTTGGATCATTACTGGAGAAAGAGGCTCAATTTTAGATACAAGCATCAAAACACTCTTGTTTCAGACAGGCCTCAGCACAGGTGCAGGGCCCTCCCAAACTGTTGAAGATTCCAACGTTAGATCCACCCTTTGAATTTGGAGATTTTAATATACAGCACTCTTAACACAAGGAGCCCCGGTAGTGTAGTTGGTTACAAGTTGAGCTGCTAACCGCAAGGTCAGCAGCTCATGTGTACCAGTGGCTCCAAGGGAGAAAGGTGAGGCTTTCTGCTCCCATCAAGATTTACAGCCTCAGAAACCTGATACACAGTTGTTGTGAGTCAGAACAGGCTCCATGGCTTACAACTGCTACCACCACCATCACTCCAAACAACACTGGGCTGTTTTCTCTCATAACTCTGGACTGTGCTCATTCATTTGCAATAACCAAAACAGAGCTCTGGGCAGTTGTCTGTTTTCACCCTACCAGAGCCCAGTGGGCAGGGGCTAGGTGACTAGGAAAAATCTGACTGGGGCCAGTCTTTCCACCTACAGATGTTTTAATGTGCTTACTATTATCCAATACTAGCAACTGAGGTAGCCTAAATACCACAGCAGGTTCTGATTAGCTTTTTCAGATCACAGCCTTTATTTGCTGTTTGCAAAAAAGCTTAATCCAGTGCTAGAAATCAGACTTCCTGCTGAGCTCTTGGGTAGTTTTCTCTAATTCTTTGTGTTCACAGTGGCAAGAAATTAGTGAGAAGATTCCTCCTCCTTCTGAATTAAAGCTCTAAAATAGTAACTATAAGTAGCAAGGGATAAAAAGAAGGAAGAAAACCCAAAAGAAAAGAAAAACCTCTGTATTCTTACTAAGGAGTTTCTATTTTACATACAAAAGAAAAAAGTGTTTTTAAAATGAATTATAAAGTATTGACCTAACTCACTATTAAATTGTATTAGGTCTTAGTTGTAAGTACTTTGAATGGTTATATGTTACGTTTTTTCATTTTTATCTTACTTAATCAAACTCAGTTTTACTGGAATTAAATTTACTAACCATAACAGTGGTCTTAATTTATCTTTTGGGTTCATACCTTGCACTCCTGAGATATCAAAAAACTACCAGTCCCATGCACATGCACGCACCCTCCCTTCCATGATTCTTATATGCTTACCCAAGACATAAAATTTAATTCTGTGTACAATGTTCAATAAATTACAATACTACAGGTGTGCTATGTTTTGACTTTTAATGGGTATTTAAATATGCCCCCAAAAAAACAAACCCACTGCCATCGAGTTGGTTCTGATTCGGACAGCGTACAACCGCTCCTTAGGGTTTCTAAGACTGTAAATCTCTATAGGAGCTGATAACGTCATCTTTCTCCCTCAGAGTAGCTGCTGGGTTTGAACTGAGGACCTTGTGGTTAGCTGGCCAACACTTAACCCACTGCACCCACCAGAGCTCTTTGCTATTAGGCCATAAACTCACCCAAAGCCCACTGCCATCAAGTCAATTCCAACTCTTAGGGACCCTGCATAGGGTTTCCAAGACTGTAAATTTTGATGAGAATGCAAAGCTTAATCTTTCTCCCACAAAGCAGCTAGTGAGTTTGAACTGCCAGCCTTGTGGTTAGCAATCCAGTGCTTATCCTGCAGAGCCAGCAGGGTTCCTACATTAGGCCATGTTGTTACTGTTGTTGAGTGCCTCCAACTCAGTTCCAATCCTGCATACAGTTTCCAAGGAGCGAATGGTGGATTTGAACCTCTGACCTGCAGTTAGCAGTTCAGTGCTTACCCTACTCTATACATCTTAACAGAAAAATGAATAATTCTAGTTTTAGAGTTTAGCTTGGTGTTCTACATGTAATGATATATTTAGTCCAAATTATAGTCACAGATTTTTAAATTTCCAAATACTTTTTGAATGACTCACTTTCATAAAATATTAAGCTATTTCAGGGAAAAATACTGATCATAGACAAATATTGAGCTACAACATGATGCTTTCTATTGTAGTTTTCTTTTAAAAAGTAACAATAACTCTTAGGTTTTCGTAGACATAAGGCATGTTGTTGGTGAGATAACGGGAACATTTTAACCATACAGAATAGTTCTTCCTCTTATTTTATAATTTGCATAAGAACATGGCCTTAAGTTTCAAACTGTTGTTTTTAAAGTGACCTTGTGTAGGTTTCGACCCATAGAGACCCTGTGTAAGGTTTCTGAGGAGCGGCAGCCTTGAGTTTCAAACTGAACTTACAGTCCAGTGCATTACCCTGCAGTGCCACTCCATACTTTTTTTTCCCAAGGACTGAACAAATTATCCCAACTTTTAGTAGTCTGTGTATTTGTATATGAAAAATAAATTGATTAGATTGTTTGGCACTCTCTAACCAACGTTCTTTAGAGTTGATGGTCATATAATGAAGTGTTAAGTGCCGTCAAGTTGGTTCCGACCCACAGTGACCCTATATAAGGTTTCCCAGGAGCATCTGGTGAGCTTGAACTGCCGACCTTGTGATTGAAACCAACTTTGCATTCCAACGCATTAAACCACAGTACCACACCAAGACTCCTAATGAAGTCTTGTTGTTAAGTGCCATCAAGTTGGTTCAGACCTGTAGCGACCCTGTATAGGGATTCCAAGGAGTAGCTCTTGAGGTTGAACTGCCAACCCTGCAGTTCAAATGACTTTGCAGTCTGGCTCTGCATAAATCAGCCTGTATTAGGAACTTGTATGTTAAGAGCAATTATCTGCTTTCATTCTTTTATTTTTCAGTGAAATGAAAGGGGAATGTGTGTGTATATGTGTGTGTGATGCATTACTGCATTACATAAGTAGGGTATCTGTAGATTTCCTTTCCTTTTTATTTTTTTAAAGTAGGAAATAGCCTGATAATGCTTTGCAAATGAGTGTTTGTAATCAAAGGCCATTCCAGATGCAACCTACACAACTCTCAGAGGCAAGCAGCTCATAATATCATACTTTTGTTTGTTGTTGTTAAGTGCTGTTGAGTTGGTTCCGACCCATAGCAACTCTTTATAGGGTTTCAAGGAGAGGCTGGTGAGCTTGAACCACCGGCTTTGCAGTCCAGCGCATTAACCCTCAGCACTACATCAGGACTCCATCATAAATACTACTACTTCTTGTGTTAAAAGCCATCGAGTTGACTCCGACCCATAATGACCCTGTATAGGGTTTCCAAGGAACGGCTGGTGAGCTTGAACCACCTGCCTTGCCGTTCAAACAGCTTTGCAGTCTGACACATTACCCCACAGCGCTATACCAGGACTCCATAAATACTACTTCTTGTTGTCGGTACCGACCCATAGAGACCTTATGCACAGCAGAACGAAACACTGCCCGATCCTGGGCCAACCTCATTACTGTTACCAGCTTGAGTCCTACTAGTCGAATTTAATTCAGAACACTGAAATAAATCAAGAATAGCAGGCTCATTTTTGTCTGTTTTATGTACTGTGGCACGGAGGTTTGAACTGCAAAGTTTGACAGTTCAAATTCACCAGCCACTCCTCAGAAACCCTATACAGGATCACTTTGAGTCAAAAACAACTCAACAGCACTTAACAACAAAACTATTACAGCTTGTCTTCTCTCCAGTAAAGTTAACTTCGTTTTCCTGAACTGAAATTTGAGTACTCCATCTTATAAATGATGTGAAATTACTTTTAACATGGGTAAAATTGTAATGTATATTGAAACTGAAAGAAAGATTTTTGCATTGAGAATTTTAGACCACTTTTGGGCCTGGTATTGTGTTAAGTTGAAGTTAAATAGTTTTATCTAAATCTACATTCTGATGACTCATTTGGCACAAAGTTGGATCAAGCTTTGTTTTATCAACTATACTTTTCGTGAACTTACTTTTTTTAAAGTCAACTTTATTTGCACTCTTCAGTCACTTTTGCCCAACCTTATTTTCATCATCTCTTTGACCCATGACAAATGAAGCAATATTTTTAAATACTTTTTAGACTTACCAGTGTTTACAGAGAAATAATTTTACCATAACCTGTGTCTCTTTCAACCAGTAACTCACCAGAGGGAAAAGGTTGCTGTGATGAATAATTGCTACTTTGACACACCTCCTTTTCTTCATTTCTCACACAGAAATGAAAAGTTAATCGACTAGAGCCCGAGCCTCCACTTTTTAGAAATATGCAACTTTTACTACTTTAAAATATAATTGGTTTCTTTGTTTCATGCATTAAAAACAAAGAGGAAAAGCTGAAGTCTGCCCAAGCCAGGTGTTTCTTGTTGGCAGCCTGCTCCCTAATGGTTCTGCTCTCAGAGAGCAGCTGCCTGCTAGCCAGCTTTGTATGGCCTATTGTGGCTGCACACCCCTTGTTAATACACATGCTGCCCTGGGCAGACATCAACTTGCTTATCTGAGAAACCTATGAACCTGACGCAGGGCGCTGAGGTTGGCTTGCATCTGCCTGGCCAACTAATTGTGAGCTTTCTGGCCTATGATTGGCTGTTATTCCACTCGGTAATAGGTTAAGCAAAGACATTGCCATTCCATCTGTTCAACCACTCATTGTTCTTCTTGCCTGCCTGGAAGTCTGCAGCTAAAATTGTGTTAAGGAGTTACTTGCTGAAGCTGCTACAGAAACCATGTCTATGTATTTTCCTACTGACGTGAGTATGGTACTTAATGCCTTAGAAGTTCAACTTTGCAAAATATTCCATATTAATTTGAATTCTGTAAAGGATGGGAAGCACTTCAAATGAAAGCCTAAAATTATGAGAGAATTCCGAAATACCAGAAAATAACTTCTTTCTGTAAAATATGTCTATGAAGCAGATTTCTTGCATGTTTATTTTGTGGAGGAATGTAAATAATGACTTAGGACTTCATGAACATTTGCAAGGCTTTCAGGATGGCATGGGATCATTTGGAACTTAAAGAAAAGTTTTGACCAACAAGATATCTGATATCTTGATAGACAGCGAATTTCGACTGTATCTTCTCATCAAATTCTTACCCTTCTTATGGTGTCACCATCCTACTGAGGTGCTGTCAAATGATAAGATTTGATAGCTTTTCCGTTGTCTGAAGACTCTAGTTTGGGGAGATGGATGGGTGGATATAGTCAGGTGTTATTTCAGACAGCTTGTGTTAAATAAGATGATTAAGCATTGAATTGCTTTATTAACAGTGTCAGCATTCATGTACAGTTTGTAATTTCTTCTCCCCACTTTTGTTTGTACTTGCGTTCGTTTCCAATATTCGATAGAAGATGTCACCCCTCAAATTACTGCTTTTTAGAGTTCTGCAATGGAGAGAGAAGGAGGGTACAAAGACTTTCATCTCTCAGTTAGGAGGGAAAGAAAGCGCATAAAGGGTTAAAAAGAGGTTTTCATCTCTACCACATGCCCTATTGTGTGAACATATGCATAAGTCTATTGAAAGTTTTCAGAAGATGGGCAGGCCACCAGTTGCTGGTCTCCTGCAGTTCCAGTAGACATCTGCTGCCCCAGAGCATTAACCAATCTGTTCAAAGGGACATCCTTCCTTTGTTAGTGTGGAGATGCAGACATCAGTACTCACTGAAATACAATGGTAATTAAATACACAGGGGCTACAGCAGTAGGTATTTATTACATATTCATTATTTTTGTTCATTGTTCTCATAGTATTACCATTTGGATAACAACCAGAACCCACTTTTATGCCATTGTAATTCCACGTTTACAAACAAATTGTTTTAACAAGTTTATGGTATAGTATTGCTGATTAATCTCTGGCTCCTTTATTTTATTAAAAAAAAATTTTGTATTTACTTGATTTGAGGTGAGGGATTTACCCATATTATCTAATGAGAATTTTCAGAAAATCTTTTCCCTAGGGAGCAGGGTTTGTGAGCATGCCATACATTTCTGGTAAATAGCCATTATATCACAAACCTATGTTCAGCCCATGCAGAACGTGAAAGAGTTCCTGTCTGAAAACTTAAAAAAAAAAAAAAAAAAATTGGTCATACTTCATCATCACCTAAAAATGAACATGAAAATTTGGGTCATTTTCCACAAACTGATTTATTGATTTTTTTAATTTATTAGGCCACCAGCAAGAAAAATTGTTTGGGTTTCAGGTACAGTGTTTGGAGGGACTCTAGAGATTTTGTCAGTGTGGAAAAAATACATTCTCAAATCATTTAT
Organism: Chrysochloris asiatica; assembly: GCF_000296735.1. Classification (NCBI taxonomy): domain Eukaryota; kingdom Metazoa; phylum Chordata; class Mammalia; order Afrosoricida; family Chrysochloridae; genus Chrysochloris; species Chrysochloris asiatica. The sequence goes on from NW_006408526.1 coordinate 19,597,457, forward strand.
TTACTTATTTGTGTCAATACCTTTTGGGTACAAGCATATAGCATATAAAACACTATTACAATTGGACCCTGATAGAAAGTTTCAAAGTTAAATCATATAGTTTATGTTACCTTAGTTTTCTTGTAACCAAGGAGTATATACTTTGGCCAACTTTCTGTGTGAAATTTTGTGCTGCTTCTGATTGAAGTAAGGAAAATGATCCTTGTTTGCAAAGAAAAGTTAACACAGGTTTACATTTGAGTAGATGCAACAGCTTAAAGATGCATAAGTGGTTTAGAAATGAAAGAAAAATCTTACATTTAAGTTATTGGTATCGGTTCCATCTTTTGTTTTTCAAACTTGTTGATCATTTTTAAGGCACTGAACAAAAATAAAAGAAAAATACCATTCTTTGTCCCAAAATCTTTTATAGTAATTACTTTGCAAGTTTTGTACATTCCATTATATTAAGAACTGCTGCAGACTGTGAAAATATTTTTGGTGAGTTTTTAAATCTTAAGACTAGCATTTAATTTTTTTTATTGAGTGATTTCAAGATACTGCCAAATTAGGATATTTTTATGTAACACATGGAGTCGGGGTAATCTTGAACTAATTACAAATGGGTAAGGCAGCATTTTAAAAACTAAAACTTTGCCATTTGAATCAGTACAAATCAGGTTACATCAAATTTGTATTATAGGATAGAAAAAAAAATATATGCAGCTTCTATGTAGGTCTGTTAATTGAATTCATTCACTCATGTATTTTTCCCTGTTCTTTTTACTGCTTTGCAGGTTCTGAAGATTACTTAACTGCTTACTTAGTGCAAGGTGCAACTGGGTACCTTTATCTGAGCTAAACAATGAAATTGGAAAGATGAAGAAAAAGGACTATTGTTGTTAAGTGCTGTCAAGTCGGTTCCGACTCATAGCTATCCTGTATAGGGTTTTCAAGGATCAGTTAGTGGGGTTGAACTGCCACAGTCCAGTGCTTATCCTACAGCTCCAAACAGGCATACCTGTGTGAAAAAGTTCAACCAGAATATTTTAAAAGAAAAGTCATGCTAACATCTAACCTAATTAGATGTTAGTAAAATAAAGTAGGCCAGGCTTACATTTATCCTTAGCTTCAAAAATCCTGTTGGCCCAATTTATTGAAAACTTTTCATTTAAATATGTATAATGTATATGAATTATCCCAAACTAAAGGTATGTGGTATTGGCACACAAATGAGTTTTACCTGGTATAACAGTATAAAAACAATTGATAATCCTATTTTTCTTTTCTCTTTTTTTTATTATAACCAAGATAAAATTATACGGAAGAGATATTTAAAAAAAAAAAAAACTAGATTCAAATTAGGTAGGTTTAAAAAAAGAATGGTTAATTTTCATTTTTAAAACTCTGAAGTACTTGGTTTTATTTCTTTGGAAAATATGAAAATTAAGAATTTCACTTATCTTTTAAATAAGGATTTCATCTTTATTTTTCATAAATGATCCATCTGATCTGATATGGTCCTGGAGAAAAGTACTGGAACTCAAGAACGAAAATTACATTTCCCTGTTTGAGTGAGGGATTTTGGTCAGTGAGTTATTATCCTGAAGAATTATCTCACAACAGCACTTATGCAAAACCCAAACTTTTCAGGGGAGATCAAAAAATGTTGCCCATTCAATACACTTCCTGCAGTCAGAGCAGATTGCGGGGTTTACAGAACAATGATGTCGGAGCTGCCAGCTTGGTTTGGCAGCTACATTGTTCTTGGAGGGTAAACCAGACGCACTTAAGTCCCAGTCTCTTTTATCTGCTTTTGTTCATACCAAATTATTCTTTCACTGTGCTAGCATTCATGATGGCATGTTAAAGGAGTGCAGCTTAGCAACAAGCCTCTGGTTGCCAGGCAGCCCAGCTTCCAATAGATTTTCCTTGTTTAAAATTACTTTTGGTGGGAGCTCTAGGAAGGGCCACAGTGCAGATTTTTCTTTTAACTGTATCCCTTTATTAGGATGCTGTTGTGATTTGTTACTCGCATTATGGTGTCAGTATATTACAGTAGTTAATAAATCACTGAGTATAAAGATTTGCTTTCAAAATCCCTTCCTTTAATTCTAAATAATTGGGCTTATGCATATCTATGTTAATAGAAAAAACTGAAATAGATATAACTTCATAATAGAACAGATGCTGATAGACCTCTTCTAAGGGATATTCAGTTTTATCAATTGTGCACTTAGGAGCCAAGAGAGTTTGCTGTTTCTTTAATACTAAAGAATGCCATATTATTTTATTGATGGAACAGTGGTTTTAAAGTTATCTGTTTTCTCAGGGAAATAAAACCTGAAAAGGCTCTTATAGAAGTTTGTACAAGTTCTACCCAGAAGGAATTTTAAGTACATTGTTATCAAGCTAAGGATTCCTTAATGTCACTCTGTTTATAGTACTGAGAGTTAATATGATTTATTTCATTATGTAAATATGCCTCACTTGCTGATAAATGACTAAAATATGCATTCAAATTTGTGTCTTCTCAGAATATAACGTAATGTTTTTTCTTTTAACATTTATGTAATAGCTCCTTTTAATTGTAAATATATGTTGAAGAGCTTTAGAATACAATGTTTTCCCACTTTTACAGGTTATTTAAATAGGTGTTTTATGACAGGCTAAACTCTCTTCATCCACTAGTATGCTAATGTTATACTGGATTTTCTTTTTTTTTTTAATGCTGTCAGGTCAGTTCTGATTCATGGTGAACCTTATAGGGCAAAATAGAACTTCCCCATAAAGTTTCTAAACTTAAAATCTTTATGGAAGCAGACTGCTGCATCTTTCTTCTGCGGAGCAGCTGGTGGGTTTGAACCACCTACCTTTCAATTAGCATTAAACTCCAATGACTTCTTAAGAACAGATATCCAGAGAACCCAAGTTATCCTAATTGCAAACTTGTTGTTAAGTGCCATCAACTCGGTTCTAACCCATAGCGACCCTGTATAAGGTTTTCAAGGAGCAGCTGGTGAGCTTGAACCACCGACCTTGCAGTTCAAACTGATTTTGCAGGCCAGTGCAATAATCCACAGTGCCACACCAGCGCACTGTTGTTAAGTACTGTGGAGTCGATTCTGACTCATAGTGACCCTGCACAGGGTTTCCGAGGCTGTAAATCTTTACGGGAGCAGAACGCCTCATCTTTCTCCTGCAGAACTGCTGGTAGTTTCGAACTGCTGACTTTGAGGTTAGCAGCCCAATTCATAACCACTACACTACCAGAACTCTAGAATTGTTTTAATCAGAAAGTTGCTGTTAAGGATATGGAGTCCGGATGAGGCGCTGTAGGATGAGCACTGTACTGGTAGCCTCAAGGTCATTGGTTCACACCTACCAGCTGCTCCCCAGAAACCCTAGACAGAGTCACTATGAGTTGAAACCCACCCATTGGTACTTGACAACAATAACATTGTGGATATAGACCTTACAATGAAGTATAAGAAAAACTCATTTTGACAGTAAAAATATTTTTATAGGGGAGACAATGGGAGAAAGATGACCTCCTAACCAAATTTTTTGTTGTTGTTAAGTGCCATTGAGTCGGTTCCAACCCATAGTGACCCTGTATAGGGTTTCCAAGGAGTGACTGGTGAACCACAACCTGGTGCTTAACAGTCCAGTGCACCACCCCAAGACTCCTGAATATAAGGGTCGTGTAATGCTAAAAGTCTGTTACCACGTGTCCAGTACTTACTGGATTAAAACTGTATGCATCTCTAACTGCACTATGTTTCACTTTCTAATTATTGAATTCTTCTTTAGATGTTTTAGAATATGTGCTCTTTCCTTGTAGTATCTAAAATATAATTTTTTTTTTACTTTAATGCAGATTGTTGTTAAGTTTGATTCAAATTAATGATAATTTTCCAAGTATTATAAGTTACTAGTTCTCTTTATTTCCACATGGCTTCTCTGTAAAGAATTTAAAATAGATTTTTATGAGTTCTGTAAGAGAAAATATAAACAGCCTGCCATTGGCATATCTAAAACATGTTTTATGAAAGCACTCTGTGTTACTCTAGAAGCGTACATTTTTCTAAAAGTGGAAAAATCTCTCTCTTTTCCATGTATGTTGGGCGTGAATTTTGGAGTCAAACAAAACTGCGTTTAAAATCTAGTTCCAACCATAAGAGATCAAATGGGCAGCATTTGCCCAAAAGCAAATTTAAGAAGTCAGGGAAACTTGGTGAAGGGAAACAGGAAACCCTAGGGGGGAACTAGAGGACGTATTGTGGGGACTGTAACCAGTATCACAGAACACTCTGTATATCCGTTGCTAAATGGGCAACAAATTTGCTCTGTGAACTTGCACATAAACCACAATATAATATGTTTAAAATTCCCCTTCCACTACTTACTTGCTTTGTTGCCTTGGAGGAATTATGTGTGGCCTCCATAATTCATACCCTCTTAAACTAAGAAATGGGACATTGTACTGTCTTGGCAAGGGTATTTTAAAGGATGAGAATATGTAGACAAAACGCAGAGTAGGTATTGGTTATCTTACAAGTGCTCCATAAAAGACAGAAGTGTAACAGGAAATATGAAATCCTAAATATTGTGTATTTTTCTTTAGGAATACGGAGCTCTTTGCATTCAGGAATACAGAAAAAACAGCAAAGTGGAGTCAAGTACACGTAACAGCTTCATGGGCTTGAAGGATCATCTGGGGCATGACCTAGCCCATCTTTATGTGGAGACCACTGGCCCACATTTAAGTGCAGCTGTACCTTGGCCAATGGTTGAAAAACCAACAATGGATAAAGTGAACTCCAGGAAAGAAGATACAGAAAAAGAGGTGTCTGAAGAAAACGCAAGCTCTGGTGACTCCGAAGAAAGCACAAATTCTGATAATGAGTCCGAACAATTGAGTTGCATATCCATAGAGCCATGCTTATTAACTAAGGCTCACAGACAACTCTGTAGGTCTCCCTGTTTAGAACCCCACATACTCAAACGCAATGAGATTTTGCAAGACTTTAAAACCGAAGAATCCCAGGCTACCCCCAAGGAAGTGAAGAAACCCCCTGATGTGGTAAGAGAATACCAAACAAAACTGGAGTTTGCACTTAAGTTAGGTTATTCTGAAGAACAGGTTCAGCTTGTGCTAAACAAACTTGGTACTGATGCTTTAATCAATGATATACTAGGAGAACTTGTCAAGCTTGGAAATAAAAGTGAGACTGATCAAACAGTTAGTGCGATTAACAGTGTACTGCGGGAAACATCTTCCCTGGAATCTCAAAGGTCTGAATCTCCAATGCAAGAAATTGTTACAGATGATGGTGAAAATCTGAGACCAGTAGTTATTGATGGCAGCAATGTAGCAATGAGGTAAGTGAAGAAATCTTTTCCATGAATTATTATCAAAGTCTTTAAAGAGAATGTCGCATTTCGTGGTTCACTTCTAATAGTCATTGAAGTGAAAATTAGCTTGCATCCTGGCATAGTTGACATTTTTTAATTGTGCCTGTTAGTTTTCTGTCTCTTAACTTCCAGAATACCCCTGGTGGTGGTAATGTGCCGTGGTTTGGTTCCAACTCATAGCGACCCTGTACAGTACAGGTTTCCAAGGCTGTAAATCTTTACGGGAGCAGAAAGCCTCATCTTTCTCCTGCAGAACAGCTGGTAGTTTCGAACTGCTGACCTTGGGGTTCGCAGCCCAGTCCATAACCACTACGCTACGAGAGCTCCTTCCAGAATACCCTTATCCCCAAACCAGACCAAAACCCACTGCCCTTCACTTATAACAACTCTTATAGGACAAACTCTTATAGGACAAGAGTAGAACTGCTCCTCAGGGTTTCTGAGACTGTCAGACTTTATTTATGGAAGCAGACAGCTTTCTTTTGTCTTTCTCCTGCGGAGCATCTGTTGGACTCAAACTGCTGATTTTTCAGTTAGCAGCCCAGCATGTAATCCACTATGATACCAGGGATCCTTAACTGTTACCTTACGGAAGTGATATTATGTAACGCTCAAAACTCATGAAATTACCAAGGAGAGAGTTTTAGGGAAATTTTTGAGGAACACCTACGACCATGGCTATATACCAAAATCACCAGAGGAATTCTTTGTAAAACTACATCTTCCCAGTGTCTACTCTTGGAAAATCTGAATCAATGGGGTAGATCCCAAATAACTGAATTATTTTTAAAGTATCATAGGTATTTTTGATGCATAACCAGGGTTGAGAACTACTCATAACTATGTAAGTGTTGAGATCTACAGATAGGGAAATAGAAACAAGTGATAATCCAGGTAAATAGTAGTGTGAAAAACACTAGTGTTAGAAAAAAACTAGAAAACTCTCCAGTGTCATCAGACTCAAAGGCAGCTTTAAGTAGAGTATGACTTGTAGAAAAGTTGAGGAAAAATGTTTAAAAGAACCAGACGACATGACAGTCAGGAAGCCTTTGGTCCTCAAGAATACTGTATGATGCTAAATATGGAAGTCCAATTGAAGAGGGTGAAGAAATGCAGGGGTAGAAATCATCTATTGCCCTAGAATAACAAGAGATGAAGGGAAGAAAGAGGAGGAAGAAGAGTTGGGAAAGGATTTAGTTTTGTTTTTAAGAACTAGACTATTCAGTATAGTCAGCTGATATGGAAGGGTAGTTGGCCACCAGAGAAGAGGAAGAGAGCAATGAGTTCAGTTTAGTTTTTGAAACAAAGTCCTGAAAGAGAAGGCAAAGACATCAGTGGAGAACTTGGCACTGGATAGGCCAAAGCAGAACTTTCAAGGGGAAAAGCAATGTGAGACTTACCACAAGTTGGAGCCCTTACTCTCAGTCAGTATCAGGTGAAACGAAAATGATTAGATAACTAAGGATTTGCGTAAAACTAAAGCTTACTGGCCCCACATGGTGAGAATTACCTACCCAGAGAAAACTTTACTACAAAAATTGTTGTCGTTATTAAAGTACCGTCAAGGCAGTTTCAACTTATAGGGACTCTGTTTAGAATTTCCAAGGCTTAAATCTTTTTAGGAGCAGAAATACTCATCTCTCTCCCTCTAAGTGGCAGTCAGGCTTGACCGCGGACCTTGTGGTTCTGAGTTCAGTGCTTATCGTTTGGAGACACCATGCTCCCACAAAACTAAATGGCATAATTGAAGCGTGTCACACAACCCATTCTTAGATAATTTTGAAATAAAATTTCCTCCAGCATTATTTTGGCACCATCCATTTTCCCTTAATATAAAGATGGGAGAAAACACATCCATTTTTCTCCATCATATAGTTGAATCTGACACTTACAGTGAACTGCTTCAGGCATTTCAAGAGAGAACAAGTTGATAGACAATTTTTATTATAATAGCATTTCACTGTCAGTCACAGTGAACTATTCATATTCAATTTTTGCCACTTAATAAGGTCTACATAAAGGAGTCCTGGTGTGGTGCTGTGGGCTAATGTGCTGGATTGCAAAGTCCATTTGAACTACAAGATTGGTGCTTCAAGCTTACCAGCTGCTTCTTGGAAACCCTATATAGGGTCGCTACAGGTCAGAACTGACTCAACGGTACTTAACAACAACAACATTAAGTAACAGAGTCATTTAAAAATGTATATATATTTCACATCCAAAATCTTAGACCAAAAACGCAGAGGTATTTCATCTGCTTCACGTTATGTACAAAATAAGCTTTTACTTTTGAAATTAATTTATCATTCATGATAAGTTTAACAAACCTATCATGCTGTTGTTAAGTGACATCTAATTGGTTCCAACTCATAGTGGCCCTGTGTATGATTTCCTGATGGATTTGAACCTCTGACCTTGTGGTTTGCAATCCAGTGCTGATCCTACAACACCACACCAGAAGTCCATACCAATCATACTGTTGTTGTTGTTAAATGCCAGCCATAGAGTCAGTTCCAACTCATAGCAACCCAGTGTAGGGTTTCCAAGGAGCAGCTGCTGGATTTGAACTGCCGACCTTGCCGTCCAGCTCATTTACCTGCAGCACCACACCAGGACTTCAAACCTATCATGTTGTTGTTAAGTGCTGTCGAGTCAATTCCGACTCATGGCAACCCCATATAGGGTTTTGAAGGCGTGGCTGGTGAATTTGAACCACCAACCTTATGGTTCAAACCAGCCTTGTGGTCCAGTGCTTTTATCCCACAGGATTAAGCACTACACCAGGATTCCTCTCATATACGTTGTTAATTGCCATCAGTTTCCAACTCATAGTAACTCTGTATAGGGTTTCCAAGCCTGTAAATCTTTACCAGAGCAGAAAGCCTCATCTTGCCCCCAGCAGCTGGTAGACACAAACTACTGAGTTTGTGGTTCACAGCCCAGTGCTTATCCTACAAAGTCACTGTATTCCATCATATATAATAAGTTTACATATAATTATGTATGATAAATGTGGTGATGGTTAAAACCAGAGTGCTATTTATTTCTTTCACTAGTCTCCCAGGCAGATATTTCCTATATAAAATAAATGTCTTTTATTGCCATTAAAATGCTAGCCATAGAACTTAGATAAATGATTCTTTAGATGTAACTTAAAAGTAGGAAAACAAGAGACATATTTTTAATCAGAGAAGGTGTTAAAAACATCTTTTAATTATTTACATTATGATTCTAAATTGTTGTTGCTGTTAAGTGCTGTTGAGTCGGTTCTGACCCATAAGTCACTTAAATTCTCCAGCCTCGGTTTTCAAAATTAAAAAGGGAAATTTTTATTTTGTTGTGCTTGCAGTTAGGATTAAAAAAAAAAAGTACTTACGTGCCAGGTACTTTTCATGTAATAGATGCTTGATAAATTACAGTTCTTGAAACCCAAGAGCCTGTCTTAATGTAAAGAAAAGTGAGTTATCCTAGGTTTTTCATTCAACATTTAGCAAACATAGTAATTTACCAGTCCATCTTACTCTCATGACCCCTAACCTCTGATTCATAGCACTACTGGTTTGCCTTGATGGGTTTTACAGCTTCATAAAGGTCACTTGAATGAACTCGTAGAACTGGGTAGACTCCAAAATTGCCCAGGATGAGCCAGATAATCAGAATATCCAGCACAGCTTCCAAAATTGCAGGGATCCTATGTTGTCATAGTGGAGCGTACTTCATTGTATTCATTTGCTTTCAGAAATGTGCCTACTGAAAAAGGGGTCTGGAGTAAACCTGTTAAATAAAAACTCACCCAAAATTGACCAAAAAAAGTTAAAATGAAAGAATAGACAGATAGCTGGGGCATCTACTAGATTGTGACAGCTATTTCACTGGTGGGAAAATAGAAGCTAAAAGGGCATGGTGTAGAAAAAAAAATAGAAAAGAGTAAACCTGGTTTAGAGGTTGGCCCAGGATCAGGAAGTGTTTCATTCTGTTATGCATAAGGTCACTATGAGTCATACAACAACAAGTTTAGCAAAAGCCCTAAACTTTTACATGTAAAATATTGAGCATATAAAAAGTGCTGATTTCTGAAATACAAAAGAAATGAAATATACATATAGTGGAACTAGACTTACAAATCCTGACAAAAGACTGCAATTAATATTCTATGAAAAAAGCAAACTCAATAATTTAACAAAGTTGGTCTTTTAGCAGTAAATAGACCTTCTTCCTTAATAGGGCGGATAGCCAGTAAAATAGACATGACCATGAAACTAGTACTCCAGATTTAGACAGAGAAACAGCAGATGATTAACATTTATCATATTTCTGAAGTAAAATTCTTATGTATTTTTTTCTAACTTTACAGTTCCGCAAAATCTCTGATTCCATAAATTTAAGGAGGTGGTGGTGGTTTTGTGCCACCATGGAATCGGTTCTGACTCACAGAGACCCGGGCATACAATTTTCGAGGCTGTAAATCACTCTCCTACCAGGGCTCCTTTAAATTTGTGGTAGCAGTGGACTATAGAATTATTCTGTTCCCATGTACCCGTTAGTTTATTTGTATATTTCCTTAAACAAATTCATTGCTCTCTTATGTTCCCAGTATTTCTTGTCCTGTCTGTAAGAAAGTCCACTCTTGTGAACCATCAGGTGACAATATGATAATACATTGGGTCTCAGAGCACTTTGACCCTTAGAAATCCTTGATTTCATCAATATGCTTCTATGAGCTAGTCACCTGACTTTATTAAACTAACTGAATCTCTGTATCAGCCTCTTCCAAATGTTCATCAAATAAAGAGCACAGAACAAAGAACCCTCGACCTTATCTTATCACTCCCTGGATATAATACACCTTCTCCTGTGGAGTATTACAAGGGAAACTGACTAGACTAGGCTTCCCGTTTTTTATGTGAACAGACTTTCTGTTTTTGAAACTTTTTATTGTGAGTTGAGTGAAGATCATCAGTTATACATTCAAGAAAACACACACTTTGTTTCATCTCAATGATTGCAATCCCATTTTTCCCCTGTGGTTCTTATTTCCCTTCCAACCTCCTTTCCATCCCTTCTCTACTTTGTCCTTAGGTAAATGGTACCTTTTTGATCTTGAGTGGTTGACCATTCCATGGTGAGCATACCTTACTAGTGTGTTCCCCCTATATACCAATCTACTGCTTGGCTGAAAATTGGGCCGTGAGAGTTCCATTCCAGACCTGAAGGGTCGTTGAGGGCCATAGTCTCGGGTTATCTCAGTCTTTTTCTGAATAGTAAGTCTGATCTTTGTTTATAATTTTGAGTTTGTTCCACATTTCTGCCCACTCTGCTTGGGGCCTTCTAATGTGATCCCTTCAGAGCAATTGGTAACGGTATCCAGGCACCATCTAGTTCTTCTGGTCTCAGTGTCATAGTGACTGATGTTCACATGTTCCAATGGTCCATTGAACTAGTTGACTCCAAACATCTTCAATTTTCACATTCTTCTTTCTTCCTCACATGGAGAGACCAATAGTTGCACCTTAATTGGCCACTCATGAGCTTTTAAAATACCAGTCATAGTCACCCAAAAAGGATGTGGATGAACTGAGTCATACCAATCGACAATGGTGTCCCCTGAGACCCCAGGCACAACAGCTCATCGCCTTCAGGTTGTTATGAGCAGACTGTTGAAACCTTCCTTCTCCCTCTGTCATTGCAAGTCCTGGTCCATACTTTAGTTATCTAGTAGTGCTGCCATGGAAGAAATTCCACAACTGGGTAACATTTATAAATTGATGTTTATTTTCTCACAGTTTAGAAGGCTAAGAGTTCAAATTCATTGTGTTGGCTCTTCTTATTAAGTGCCAACAAGTCGGTTCTGAGCCATAGAGACTGTGTATATAGGGTTTCCAAGGAGCAGCTAGTGGGTTTGAGCCACAGACCTTTCAGGTTAGCGGTCTAGTGCTTATCCTGGAGAGTCACACCAGGAATAGGGAGTCTTTTTCTCTCTGTCAGTTCTGAAGGAAGGTCCTTGTCTCTTCTGAACTTCTCGAGGACGATCTCCATGTAGCTGGACATGTCTTCTCCCCCATCTCTGCTTGCCAGTTTGCATTTCATCTCTTTTTTATCTCAAAAGAGATTGACACAAAATATGCTCTACCTGAATAATCTTGTCTCATTATCATAAAAAAACAGGCCATTCCCAAATGATATTATAACCACAGGCGTAGAGTTTAGGTTTTACAACACATAGTTTGGGTGGGTGGGCTTTTGTGGCATGAGTCTTGTGCAGAGTCTTTGGGTAAATGTTTTGTTTATCATCTCAGGTGGACCATGCTTGGACACCCATGTCCCTATGTAAGTCACAGAGAACTACTGGAAGAATTTAAACAAGGGTAGACGGACATAGTCAAATTTGCCTAGAAATCTAGGGAGTGGCATTGGAGAAAAAGAGAGCTTGCATTTGAAAATATTTGCACACATTTAATTGTGAACAATCCTGGGGAGAGAAAACAATGGGGCTATGAATAGAATCGCTGTTGGATTCCTGTCAAATGGCACAAAATAGAGAAATAAGCGATTTTCTTGATAAGTTACATCCCCCACCCAAAAGCCATGTTGCTAACCAGCTGGCGTTGGCACAAATCTGAATTTTACTTGGCATGTAGAAAAATATCTCAGGTGAAATGAAGGCATTTTCTTAAGTTTGGACAGAAACTCTATATTGATTGTTGTCAAAATCTGAACAGAGAAAATGCATAAATTGTGATAACTTTCCTTTTTATCAAGAGCTAAACCCACATGTGAAAGGGTTTCAAGAAGTTCATGAAAAAAATGTGATTCTCTTTTAATCCCATTTTTCCATGAAGTTTTTGAACCCCTCTCATGCAGAATAGGATTTACACTTCTGATTAATCTTTTAAATAGTACAAAGTCTTTTGTGTATGTAATGTACTTGGCAAAATGGTATGAACTTGAAAACTCTTCTTAGTGTTAATTTGAATATTGAAGACCACCTTTTCCTGGCTCTAAAATTTGCCTTGAATTATTCAGTTAGATTGTTGTGCTATTGTCTATTTACCTTTTAAAGTACCCAAACCAAAAAACTTATGGCCATCAAGTCAATTCCAACTCACCAAGACCCCTACATAAGACAGAGGAGAACTACTCTTTAGAGTTTCTGAGACTGTAAACCTTTTCAGAAACAGACTGTCTCATCTTTCTCCTATGGAGCAGTAGGTGAGTTTGAACCACTGAACTTGTGGTTCACAGCCCAATGCTTCGCCCGCAGTGCCACCAGGGCTTCTTCATTACAGCTATTAGAATCATCCCGGACACCTAGGCAGAGTGTTTATGAGAGACTGAAAATTGCCAGAGGTTACTGAATTTTCTTTTCCCTTTCTCAACAAAAGTACACTAAAATGATGTGCATAGGCTTGTGTGCTCTAGTCTGGGAGCCACTAGCCACATGTGGCTAATGAGCTCCTACAAATGTGACTAGTTCAAATTGAGATACTCACTAAGGGTAAAATATACCCCAGATTTTGAAAGTTTCATACAAACATATGCAACTTTACCCTAATAATGTTTGTATTGATATGTGTTAAAATGATACTATTGCTGATATGTTGAGTTAAATGAACTACATTGTTAGAATTAATTTGTAACTATAGTTACTAGATCCTTTGGAATTATACATGTGGTTTACATTATATTTATGTTGTACTATCGCTCAGTGGAATGCTTTTTTAAGCCCCAGCATACTATAAATCATATTAATTAAATGACAACTTCATTTCCCTTCGAGTCAGAGTCAGAGTTAAGACTTACAGATTAGTTGGCTACATCCTGTTTCTCATATTGTTTTACAGAAAAGTTTTAGAGACTGCGAAAGAATCAGTGAATCAGAACTAGGGGTTTTCTGTCTGTCTGTTTAATTATATCAGTGCTGATTGTCACAAAGACACACATCGATTATATTCCATTGTAATTCTTTATAACCTAAGTACATGATTCTAGTTGTCATCAATATGTATTTTAATTGGCCAGAAGGCAGTAAACGTTCCTGTTCTCTCAAGAGTGCGTATTTCAGTCCTAACCTAGGAGCAGCAATATTTAGTAAGCCTATTGCACATGAATAAAGTTAATGATAAATCTTCACCTAAGAAATAGGAAACCCTAATTAGCATTCATATTTCCCATTTTTGTTAATGTTGCAGACACTTTTTACATCTAGCCAGATGTGTTCTCCTCAGTATTTTAAGAATAATGCCTTGGTTGGATCTAGAATAGTTAATGGTGTTTCCTATTATTAATTTTTGCCTAAAATCATGAACCTCAAGGTTAAGGAAATCTTTCTCCTTCCCCATTTCCTTTTCTATTCTCAGAATTACCTCTTGACTATGCCAACAATTGTGAATTGTTTTATGTTTAGCTTACTAGTTTTGGTGTTGAATATTTTCATTACCTTAAATCAGTGATCTTTCTGACTTTTCTTTCAAAGCAGTACCATCTGGCCCAATCTTGTACAGAAGCCCAATATTTAAAGCAAACTAAAGCAGAGATATGGTTGAATTAGGGACATCTTGGGGGTAAGTTTCCTACTCAGTAGAACAGACAGCCAAAAGGTTGGTTGTTCAAACCCACCCAGAGGTACCTGGGAAGAGTAGTCTGGTGATCAGCTTGGGAAAAGTCCGTCTGTCCTATGGAGCATTTCTACTGTATACACGTGAGGTTGCCATGAGTCGGAATTGGTTTAGCAGCACCTAAAAAAACTCCCTTGGAAGGATGTGTTTGTAATATAATTTGATATGAGCATTTAGATGATCCATAACAAAGTATAGGAGCCCTAGTGTGGCACTGTAGGCTCAGTCAGTTTGAACCTCAAGGTTGGCACTTCAGTTGCATCTGCCACTGAAAGATGAGGCTTTTTGCTCCCCCAAAGATATACAGCCTCAGAAATCCTATATAAGGTCGCTATGAATCGGAAACAACACAATGGTACAACAGTACCAACATGATTAGTATACCCCGACTTTCTCTAATACAGTTAAGCTATCCGAAAGGACCTGAACCTAAAGATTACAGTATGTTTTTTTAGTTTAAAAAGGATATTTTTTACCTTTATATTTTTTCATTTTAGGCACTTTATTAATAAACCCTGCTAACGTGTGTGCTTATCATAGGTGACATAACATAATGACTCATTAAAATCATACAAGTTTGATAAATATCTTTTAATCCTCCAATGGATGGTATCAGAAGTACATCTGAGAAAATAACAAACTGATATGGTAAGCCTTTGGATTTAAATAAAAAATGATCTATGTAGGTAGGGTCAGAATCCTGGTGTAGTGTTATAGGATAAGCCCTTGCCCGCCAGGTCGATTTGAATCTCAAGGTCAGTGGTTCAAACTCAGCAGCTGCTCCTTGGAAACCCCTTCCAGAGTCACTGTGAGTTAGGATCCACTCAGCAGCACTTAACAACAAAAACAACAATGTCATTTTTTAGTCTACTGATTATCCTGATTTTCTTTTTGTGTATGTGTGTGTGGTGGTTTGTTTTAAAATTGCAGTTTATGATATATGATGAGATTAAAGCTATTAAATAGATTTATTATGATTGGTGTAATATTCATTACAAAGAATAATTTTTCCCATTGTTTAAAAATTAGTACTGAGAGAACAGGAGGAAGAGAAGGGACTAATGTTTCTCAAAGCCTTCTATGTCCCATGCTACGTTCTCTGCATATGTTATTTCATTCAGTTCTGTGCAGCCCTCTAAGGTGGCTGGGATTATTCCCATCTTACATAGAAAAATTGAAGTTCAGGAGAAATAACTTGTCCAGAGTCACACAGAAAAGTGATAAAAGACAGGAGCTCATATCTTAATTCCAAAGACTTATTAATTTCACTATATTGGCCTACACTTGAAAAGCTGTTTCTAAGTAAATTTCTGAAACAAATCATTCTAGATATAATTTTTAAATTTGATTTAAGTTATTAAAGGCTTTTTACAAATTGCTTTTCTTTGATCAGAACGTAATATTATTTAAGTTTTAGAAAATGAAAATCACCTATATTTCTTGATGTGGTGCAGTAGCACTCAACGGCTCATCTCAAGGTCGGCAGTTCAAGCCCACTAGCCACTCCTTAAAAACCCTGTACAGTATTGCTATGAGTCGGAACCGACTCGATAGCACTCAGCAACAGCAACAGTTTCCAAAGTTCGTGACAACCATTACAAGTAATACATGGGGGCTTCAAAAAGTTCATGGACAAAATGGAATTAAATATTATGAAATTGTTCCCTGAACTTTTTGAAGCCCCCTTGTATGTTAGTTTAAAGCAAATATTTGAATTGTAGCAAATCACATTTGAGGAAATAAAAAGATAATGAAAAGAGGTTCCCTTGTTCTCTCTTTTTTTTCCTATTGTCCTTAAAAGTTAATAAAAAACAAAAAAGAAGGTAGGACCTTCTTTAAAAGATGCCTTCATTCCCTTTTTAGGTTTGATTACGAATCAGGCTGCGAACCTTAAGGTCAGCAGTTCGAAACTACCAGCCGCTCCGCAGGAGAAAGATGAGGCGTTCTGCTTCCGTAAAGATTTACAGCCTCGGAAACCCTTTACAGGGTCGCTATGGGTCGGAACTGACTCCACAGCACATAACAACAACAACATATTTTTTCAGTTAGTACCCATATCTACCACTGTAAGAGAACTGTTCAAATTCTACAGTAATCCTTCCTCTCCTATGGTTAACCTAGTTAATGATGTTGTTGTAGTTAAGTATTAGACCCTGTATTGGGTGTCTATGGAGCAGATGGTGGGTTTGAACCACCCACCTTATGGTTAATAGTCCAGTGCTTATCCTGTACAGGGTCGCTATAGGTCGGAACTGACTCGACAGCACTTAACAACAACAACAACAAGCTTATCCTACAGTACCACATCAGGACCTACCTAGTTAATGATGGTGGTGGTGGTGGTGGTGGTGGTGTTTGTGCTGTGGAGTCGGTTGCCACTCGTAGCAACCCTGTATACGGTTTCGAAGCTGTAAATCTTTATGAAAGCAGAAATCTTCATCTTTCTCCCAAGGGTTGGCTGGTAGATTTGAACTGCTGACCTTGTGGTTAGCAGCTCATCTCATAATGCATTACTCTACCAAAGCTCCTTTAGTTAATGATAGAGAAGTGCAATATGTGACAGTGCATTTCCTAGATGGGGCAGATGGAGCCGTAATACAGTGGCTTTTCCATTCAATCCATTAAAAGGCCCATGATCTTTTCTAAAAACTACATTAAATTATATAGTTTCCTGAATTTTGAATTTTGGTCTGTATTACAAAATACACTCTTATAATTTATTAACCATAATAGGTGGCTATTTTAGTGGCATAGTAATATATTTGTCAAATTAAAGTATAATAAGCAAGCATATTTTAATTCTCCAGTGAAAAGTATATTTGCTGTTGTGTGCCAGTGAGTCAGTTCCGACTTGTATAGGTTTTTTTGAGAGCAGCTAATGGGTTTAAACTGCCAACCTTGCAGTTAGCAGTCCAGTGTTTATCCAACAGCACCACACCAGGGTCTAGAAAGTATGTATGATATTCTTATTTGATTTCTTGAACAATAGCCTTTCTATTGAGAACAGAAACATACAATTGATATGCCTTTCAAATTAGTGACAATAGTAAATACGAATGAAGACTATTCCTATTAGATTTATGAGACAAAGTAAACGTGTAGAGGAAGGAAAAGTTATACTAGTGAAAGTCATGTGAAAATACATTTACTTGTCAAGATAAAGCATGCTCATTTTAGCTCCAATTTTTTAACTCTTCGGGAGCTGCATCTATCTGAAACTGTGTGCTAGCAGTCCCTGTAGGAGTAACAGTGCTTCAGTTTCTCCAGTGTAAACCTCTAGCCCTTTTCACAGCTTGGTCTGCAAATTGATTTCAGCTTATTGCCTGCTATAAGCTCAACAATTCATTCTAGAAATCTGTTGGGGAAGTAAATCAGCAGTTAGTTTCCCATGTGACACTGATGTCAGGAAGTCCTTATTTTTCAATTTCTGGATCACAGCATGAGCGATGCACAGTATGTATTTACTATTGCTGCTGTTGTTAAGTGTCATCGAGTCAGTTCCAACTCATAGTAGCTGGCGGGTTTGAACTGCCAACCTTTCGGTTTCAGTTAGCAGTCCAGTTGTTGTTGTTAAGTGCCATCAAGTCGGTTCCGACCCATAGCAACCCTGTATAGGGTTTCCGAGGAGCAGCTGGTGAGCTTGAACTGCTGACCTTGCAGTTAATATGGCTTTGCAGGCTGGCCCATTAACCCACAGCACCACACCAGTAAATAGGCACATATTCACCAACTCAGGCACTTTGCCTGCCAGGAGTTTTAAAAATATACTACGTGGAGCACAGAATATCTAGCCATTTGTTTGCACAGCAGGTTTCTTTCCGGCAGTTTAACAGCAACAACAGACAAGAGAGCTGTTCTCCCAACAGAGGATCTGTTTACTTGGGGAAAGAATAAGTGAAAAGTTGTCCACAGGTACCCACAACTTGAGTATTTTTCTGGGTCAAAGTTAAAGCAAGAAAAGTCAGTTGAAGCTAGAGAATCCATGGCTCTAGAATCAACAGTAAAGATTAAAGTAGGAAAAGGAAATAGGCCCATGGTTTTTCTACTGTATCAGTTTTGCCCTTTAGTTTGCACCTTTTGCCAGTTTTCTGTCAAGTTCCTGGAGGGGGTTAGGGGGTGGGGAAAGGGAGGAGTTTTGTGGAGAGGCAGCAAAGCTTCATATTCATAGTTGGGTGGCATTCCTTGCAGCTTCCTCGGGCTCAAGCATTCCTTTTTCCAATGTCCTGGGTTCTCACAGTAGTGACATACTGACTTCATTAGGGGTCTCTTTATCTCTTGGTGGCCCCAGATAACAGATTGCTTTCTTGGTGAATAATTCTAATAGGCGATCTAAAGTTTCTTTTTGTCTTCTTAATCTTTCTCCATATCTGTCGTTACCTGAGAAATATGCTGTCATTGCTCTTTACCTTCCTTTGCTCCCACTTGTGTTTGTTGAGTTCCTGGCAACAAGTCTGCTACAGAAGTGGAGTGGACCCAGGGTCTGTTCTGATCTTCTTAACCCATTTCTATAGATTTAGAAAACACCACAATGAGCCACTGATGAAGATCAGAGAGGGCCCCTTGGCAGGAGGTCACCTTCAATCCAGCAGAAGAGCTTCCAGAACAGCCACCAGTAGCCCCTTGCCTTCAGTTTCCAAAGCAGGAAAAAAAAAACTCTCTGAGCTCATTAATTCCCTTTTGAGGATATCACTTTGCTTCCAAGCAGGCCTGTTTCATTAGCTGAGCAAAGTTGCCTAGGACTATGTAACAAACACCTTGCCAAGATTTTTTTTTTTTTTAATGTTTTATTGTGAATTATGTGATAGT
>NW_006408526.1:19624078-19634969 GCF_000296735.1 Chrysochloris asiatica
TGCTCCAAGGTTCCCACGGCATTTTTCAGTGGTGTTTCTGCTCCCCCATTTGGTCTTGCCATTTGGTCTCGCCCAAGATGTGGGCTCCAGGCCTCCAAGCCCGGCAGATTCAAAAGTACGCAATTTCCTACTTCAGCTTCAAGTTCCAGTAGCTAGAAGCCTTCAAACTTTTAAAATATTCTTGGCTCTGTGGTTCCGAGTTTTGGAGCTCTGCCCTGGATCTGCTTTGCCTGGTATTCTGAGGTATGGCTGCCCTTGCCGAGTTTTTGCAGATTTTTCCAGAGCATTGGAAAATAACTCTTAGAATGGGTAATACCAGCTGAGGGAAAAGATACGCACATTTACCATGTCCAGTCCACAGGCAGTCCTGAAAAACTCCTCAGAAGCATTTGAGCCAACGAAACTCCAAAGAGAAGGCTGATTTATTTCATGTTGTGATAAAAAGTAATTTGGTTTAATTGGCACTGGAGTTTTCCATCTCATATTGCCTTTTAGTAGCCAGACTCCTTGTTGTTCCTTTGCTTCCAGTTTGCCAGGGCAGCCACTTATCAATCTGAAGTCCTAATTCTTTTACTCTGGTAGGGTAGTGGATTATGAGACTGGTAACTGAATCTTCCATTCACGCCACAGCAAAAAGATGAGGCTTTTCTGCTCCCATAAAGAACTACAGCCTGAGAAACTCTATCAGGATTGCTATGAGTCGGAACAGACTGCACGGCACACAACCACCCCCAGCACCAATTCTTACACACAAGTTCTTCTCCAAATTCTGACACGTCTTGCTTTTTAATCATTTCTGCTTCTCTAGCTCTGTTTTACATTTGGAGGAGTCTTGGAGTAGAATCCATATTAAGACATTTGAATAAGGTAGGCAATCCTCTCCTTTATAAATGAAAGTCAGTGTCTGGTCCCATCAGCATTGTTGTTAAAATGCCATCAAGTCGGTTCTGACTCATAGCGACCCTGTTAAGGGTTTCCAAGGAGCAGCTGGTGGGTTTGAATTGTTTCAAGTTCAGTGCTGATCCTACAGCACCACACCAGGAGTCCCATCAGTGTTGTGGTTGAATGCCGTTGAGTTTGTTCCAATCCATAGTGACCCTGTATAGGGTTTCCGAGGAGCAGCTGATAGGTTTGAACCGCTGATGTTGTGGTTCAAACTGACCTTGCAATCCAGTGCATTATCCCACAATGCCACACTTAGATTCCCAACAGCATTAGAAACCCTTTATCTAAGAGGTCATGAGAAGGAAGGAAGTAGCAATAGCAGAAGTGGATTGAGAATGTGGAGAGAGAAAGAGCTTCCAATGTCTCAATCATTTCCTCCAGTTTTTTAATTCGTTCTGCACAGCTGGCCAACATTCTTCCATTTATCTTGAGATCCAGATATACCTATAATCTTTTTGTTTTGCATATGTTGTGAGCTTGTGTCTTTTTCCTAAAAATCTCCGGAAATTTTCCAATTTGTCTACCTCAAAAGAGCCTTTCTCAGGCCACTGAAAAGCAAGGTTCTCTTAGACACACCCATTCCAGCCATGACAGAGTGTGAGGAGCCTATTAGAGAAAGGCCTGCTGACAACATTCACATTTCCCTCTGGTTTTCTACCATTAAAGGTGCTGGTGACTCAGATAGAGACTCAAAGCCTGTATTACTCATTTTGATCAATAGTAACTCAAAATTTTTCAGCAAATGTTTGAAATTTTCCCTGGGAACTAAATGAGTCAAAATAGTAAAAATATGAGACTTTTTAGCATTCAGGGTCTCTTTATTAGATCAAAAGTGGCTACAAGTCCTCCTCCAGCAAATTCATGGTTTTTTTTCTTCATCTCAATTATGATTATTGTTGTTATTAAGTGCCGTTGTTATTAACTTCCAATTCACATAGCAACCCTGTATAGGGTTTCCAAGAAGCAGCTGATGGGCTTGAACCGCCAACCTGTGGTTCACAGTCCAGCATTTATCCTATAGTACTGTTAATTTATTAATTTCTTCTAGTAATTCTGTCTTTAGCATTCCCAATTTGGTGACTTGCTGCTAAGTGTATGTAAGTTCAGAATTATAGCTTTTTGTGAGTTATTCCTTTTTTATCATTATGTATTAACTTTATCCCTGATAAACAGTCTGATGTTAATATTACAAGAGCGATATCTGGTTTCGTTTGGTTTATAGTAAGCCTGGAATCTTGTTGTGGTGCTGTAGGATATGCACTGGACCATAAGGTCAGTTTAATCTCAGGGTAAGAGGTTCAAACTCACCAGCCACTCCTCAGAAACCCTATGCAGGGTTGCTGTGAGCCGGAATCAACTCGACAGCACTTAACAACAGACTACAATTGCTTGAAACAAACGGGGTTTATTTTTTTCTGAAATAACAAACAGTGTCAGTGTATCTGCCCTGGGAACCCAGGCTCTTTATGTGGGTCTGTTTGTCATTCACAGTATGTCAGCATTCTTCTTCATGTTTGTTTTCCCCCCATGAGGCTGACGTGTTATTTAGAAAACAGCCTCTACCAGCCTTCTCTGTACATCTGTTAAGAGATCTGCTCTTAGCTCAGTCCCTGTCCAACAGAGATGAGATTAGCATGAATAACTTACGCCAGTCATGATTCGTTAGTACAAGGCCCATTCCTCCTCATGTGTTTCCCATTTCCCTTGCAAAAGGAGAAAAGGAAAGGATGATGCAAGCAGCCTTTATTATCTCTGTGGTGTGTGTACAATATCCTGTTTTAACTCTAGAGCCTACATCCTATGATTGTAAATGATCTGTTGTTTACACACATTTTATGAAAGTTCTTTAATTAGAAAGTGGACTCTTCTATTTCTATTTCTAGACTGAGTAAAATGTGACCTGTTACCCATACCAAATGAAGTCACCAGGGAGAAAATGCTTATGCAGCCCCATCTTTAGAGCCAGATGCAGTTACATTGCTTGTCATCATAAACAAACATTATCACCCACTGCTGTCCAGTCAGTCCAGCTCTCAGAGACCCTGTAGGACAGACAGACAGAACTACTCCGGAGGGTGGTTTCCAAGGCTGTAGACTGCCACATCTGTCTCTGAGTGACTGGTAGCTTTGAACCTCTAACCTTTCCATTGTCGGCTGAGCAATTAACCACTGTCACCAGGATTCCTTCAAACATCATTAGTGACTAACAAAATAAAATGTTCTTAAGATTCCACAAAGCATGAGTATAAAATAACATAATAAGGTTTTTTTTAACAAGATGAGTTTGATATTGGTAAATGGCAAGTACAGCTAGTCTCTGAATAACCAGAGTTTAAGTGATTTGCCTTTATAAGTCTCTGTAATGCAGTACTATTCAAACATAGAGCAGTACATGGCACAATACATATATAAATTAATTCCTTTGAAATAATCGACCTGTGTTGTCGTCAAGTGCTGTCGAATCAGTTCCGATTCATAGCGACTCTGTGTAGGGTTTCCAAGGAGCAGCTGGTGGGTTTGAACTGCCGACCTTGTGGGTTCAAAGTCCAGTGCTGATCCTACAATGCCACACCAGGAGTCCAGTAAACCTGTGTAGCCTTGGTTTATGACATTAACTATGTAATCCTGGACTCCTGGTGTTGCACTGTAGTATCAGCACTGAACTGCAAACCACAGGTCAGA
This sequence comes from Chrysochloris asiatica, assembly GCF_000296735.1. Lineage (NCBI taxonomy): Eukaryota > Metazoa > Chordata > Mammalia > Afrosoricida > Chrysochloridae > Chrysochloris > Chrysochloris asiatica. The sequence continues at coordinate 19,627,706 of NW_006408526.1, forward strand.
AGTTCAAACCTGCCAGCTGCTCCTTAGAAACCTTATGTATATACGGGGTCGCCATGACTTGGAACTGATTCAATGGCGCTTAAAAACAGCAACAACAAAGCTGCTCTTCAGTCATCCCAGAGACAGCCTTTGTCCTCTAGACAGGCTCTAGAAGTGATTTCGAACCCAAATTCTTCTACCATCATTCATCACAGCTTTTCAGAAGACAGATTCAGTTTCATGATTTTCCATGAACCTAATACCACTTTATCTTTTGTATCTTTGTTAGGCCAGACTATCAGATAGCCTTTCTGACTTAGAATACAGGACCTCAAACTCTCATTTTCCTTATCCCATGCTCTGAAACTTCCCCCGGCCCATAAGGTCGGACTAAGAACAGTCTTTGTGGTTTGCATTTGTAGCCTTCAGCATGTACAAGGCAAGTTGGTCTGTTTTAGTTTTGTTTTGAAAAATAGCCATATGTTAGATGGTTCTAGTTCTTCCCCATGGACCACTGCGACAACACATATACTAATAAACCAAATGTTTTGAGTTGTACTTAAAAGTAAAAGCATTTACCTGCATTGATTATGGGTTCCCTCCAAGAAGAAAAGAACTATCTATAGATATGAAAATGGAGTGCTTAGAGCTAAACTGTAAACGGCTGTCATTATTGTCATTCAAGGCTGGAGATGTTTTCTATGAAGACATCAAATTAAGTGAGTTATCAGGTTGAAGTGTGGAAACAGAGTCCAGTGCTAGATAAATACTTCTTGGCTGACTACATGCTTTGACTTGGACCTTCTCTTGTAGACACTAACACTGCTAATCCAATTTTGAATGCCCTTTTGTCATCATTAATCCTTGTCCAACACAATATTTTTGCACAAAAACCAGGTGTCTTTTTACTGAGAGAAATGGTGTTTATTGTATGAGATTAAGCCTTGTGAACATTCAGCACCTATGTTCTTAATATTTTCTAAACTGTATGCAATTCTACCTTAAATTATAAATCGGTTACTATTACAAGATCATGTCTGCTTACCAACTTGAATCCATTCAACTGAATTTGAGGGTTTTTTTTGTCTTCTAAAATAATATTTCAGCCATGGAAACAAAGAAGTATTTTCCTGCCGTGGGATAAAATTGGCAGTAGATTGGTTTTTGGAAAGAGGCCACAAAGACGTTACAGTTTTTGTTCCTGCTTGGAGAAAAGAGCAGTCCCGACCTGACGCTCTCATTACAGGTAAGCCCTGTGAGTGGTGTGTTCCTGGCTTTTTAATAGCCACTGTCGGGTGTTCTGTTGGGCAGCATGTTAACTCACATAATCTGACTGCTATACTGTCTTAGAAAGGACATTAACTTTAAAGTTTGAAAATTATCTGATTACATTAGCTAAATATGAATTCTTATATATACGCTACTTTATTTTTCATTCCTATAGAAACTTTTGACTTCAGATTTTGTAAATTCTGACGTGTAGAAATATGTTGGGAGTCAGGAGACTTAGATTCACAATCTAGCGTTGCCTTTTATTGGCCCCAGGATTATGAGTGAGACACAGGACCCACTGGACCTCTGGGCTCCATTTTCTTATCTGCTCTGTAAAATTAGACAAGGTGCCTATTGAACTCTAAAGACTATCTGGTGCCAAATAGGAGAAAAGACTCAGATCCAGGAAAGTATTTGTATTTTGCATAATTTTGTCAGGTTTAAATATGTATGCTTCAGACCAAGATGTCCTTTATAAAAGACTGTTATTAATATTTACGTCTAGTTCAGTGATTCTCATTCAGCACGCAGCCCTTTTTACCCCCCTCACCGCTTCCAACATGAACAACAACTGGGGGGCACCTCTGTGAAGCAAACCATAAAACTCTTCATATCAAAACCAAATGAAGAAGGATAAGCAAGAGACTTCTCACTTTCCCATCTCAAAACTTACTACACAGCTACAACAAAAGACACAGTGGAGCAGAATTGAGAACCCGATAGTAAATCCACCCATCCACGGTCAGTTGATCTTTGACAAAGGGCTGAAGCCCATTAAATGATGAAGAGATAGTTTCTTTGGCAAACAAGTGCCAGAAAAACTGGAAATCCATTTGCAAAAGAATGAAACAAGACCCATATCTCACATCATATACAAAAGCGAACTCAACGTGGATTAAAGACCTAAATGTAAAACCTAGAAGATTATCAATGAAAAAAATAGGGACAAACTTAGAGGCTGTGATACTTGGCATAAATATAGTATCAGACATAAATGAAAACACAGTAAGAAGACAAACTAGATGACTGGGACCTTCTGAAAATGAGACACTTTTGTACATCAAAAGATTTCACCAAAAGAATAAAAAGAGAATGCACAGACTAGAAAAAAAATTGGGGCAGTGACATATCAAAGAACTAACCTCTAACATTTACAGAAAACGTCAACACCTCAAGAAGCAAAAGACAAATAATTCAATCTAAAACTGGGCAGAGAACATGAACAGACACATCACCAAAGAAGAAATTCAGAAGGCCAACAAACATGAAGAAATATTTGCAATGTCTACTGTTGTTGAGTCATTTTTTATCCAACCCAGTGTAGAGTTTCTAAGGAGCGTCTGATTGGTTCAAACCACCGACCTTGTGGATAGCAGTCCAGTGCTTATCCTACAGTTCCACACCAGGACTCCCATTAGCCATTGTTGTTGTTAAGTGCCATCAAGAGTCGGTTCCAACCCACAGCAACCCTGTATAAGGTTTCTGAGGAGCGGCTGGTGAGCTTGAACCACTGACCTTGCAGTTGAAAGAGCGTTGCAGTCTTGTGCATTAACCCACAGGACCTCACCAGGACTCCCCATTAGCCATTGTTGTTGTTAGGTGCCATCGAGTTGGTATCGATTCATAGTGACGAGAGATGAGAGATGCAATGTGCCATCTCACCCCAGCAAAGTTCAAAGAAGGAGAAAACAAATACTGACAAGGATGCAGAGACTAGAGCCCTCCTACACTACTGGTGCATCACTGTGGAAAATAGTATGGTGTGTCCTCAAAAAGTTGGAAATAGAAATACTATATGCCCTAGTAATCTCTCTACTTGGTTTTTATATCCCAGAGAAACAGGAGCCAGGACAAGAACAGATATATGCACACCCATGTTCATTGCAGCAGCACTATTCAAAATAGCAAAAAGATGGAGACAGCCTAAATGCTCATCAATGGAAGTATAGATCAACTTTGGCGTTTGCACACATTAACTGGGTGACACACATTAACTGGGTGATGTTGTTATGTGCTGTGGAGTTGGTTCTGACTCACAGTGACCCTGTACAGGGTTTCCAAGGCTGTAAATCTTTACGGGAGCAGAAAGCCTCATCTTTTTCCCACGGAACAGCTGGTAGTTTTGAACTCCTGTCCCTGAGGTTCACAGCCCGATTCATAACCACTACGCCACCAGAGCTCCTTAACTGGGTGATAGGGAAAGCTATATATAACAAGAGGGAGACTGGCAGAAAAAAATGATGAAGGCAGGGGAAGACAGAGGAGTACAAGAGTTAAAAGTTCCAGAAGTAAATAGTGTTATATGCAGTCTTATAATAGCAGGAGCCCTGGTGTCAGAGTGTAGGATAAACACTGGGCTGCTAACCACAAGGTCCATGGTTCAAACCTACCAGCTGCTCCTTGGAAACCCTATACAGGGTTGCTATGAGTCTGACCCGACTTGATGGCACTTAAACAAAGACAGGTATATACATGGACAGATACACAGGCTAAACTGATGTGGGAGGAAAAGTGGGAGCATACCCACAAACATATAAGGGTTTAAAAGAGGATATCTGTAAATGGTATTTACCTTTGTTGCAAACATATCCATGAATGTGGTGGAGCATAGGGGCAGGGAGCAAAATGATGAAAACTTCTTAGACATAACCAAACACCCTGAAGGAATGAGTTGCTTGTCCTAGCAGCTCAGAACCATGGTCTTAAGGGACATCATAGTCAATTGGTATAATGTCTACAAAGAAAATATTCTACATCCTACTTTGGTGAATAGCGACTGAATTTTAAAAGCTATGACCGGCCATTTAAGGTGCAACTATTGGTTTCTCCATGACCCTGAGACCAGAGGAACTAGATGGTGCCCAGCCACCACTACCAACTGCTCTGAAAGGAAGGGATTACATTAGCAATCCTGGATAAACAGCCAGGCTTACTGGTCAGATGGAGACTATGGTCCTATGTCACCCTTCAAGTCTAGAAATGAACTCACATCCATGGCTCAATTTTCAGGCAAGCAGTGAAGTTCTGGTATGGCGCTGTGGGCTAATCATCAGACTGCAAAGTCGTGTGAACTGCAAGGTTGGTGGTTCAAGCTCACTACCTGCTCCTTGGAAAGCCAATAAAGGGTCGCTATGGGTTGGAATCGACTCGATGGCACTTAACAACAACAACCATAGATAGGTATATAGAGGAGACAACCACCCTAGTGAAATACATACAACATAGAATGGTCAGTCATACAAGATCCAAAGGTGAGAATTTACCCAAAGATAAAATCCAGACGGGTAGGGAAAGCAGGCAGAATGGAAGCAAGAAACCCAGAGAAGAAGTGGTGCTTCAGTGAGACAGCTACAACAGAGATGATTTACTGACGATAGAACTCATGGACCACTTTGTAAACTTGCACTCAGCCCACAATAAAAAGGTGAGGAAATGAAAAACAAAACCCCAACACCAACACAAATGAAGATACTACCTACCAGTACCTGAAATGGAAGGCCATTCTAGAGATGTTTATCCTAACCAAATTCATTTACAAGTGCAGTGTGATCTTCTCTGTATAATTTCTATGTTTAAAAAATTATTGACAAATAATTGATTCATCTTAAGAAGATAGATTAGTTGCAAGAACAGCTGGCGAAGAATAATAAGAAAGGATGATTGGCCTATAAAATAAAAACATGCTCTTTATCTACAATCATCAAATCATTAAACTAGCATCAGAATCGATCAGGAAGCAATGGCAGAGTTAAAATCTATAAAATCAGACCCTATTCTACTATATAAAAAGATAAAGTTGGAAAGATGTGGGCACCATTCAGCTAATAGTACCAATACATTCAGTAACCCTTTGGGATTACATATATTGTTAAGACCCATAGCGACTCTGTATAGGATTTCCAGGAAGCAGCTGGTAAGTTTGTACCTCTGAACTTGGAGTTCAAATCGACCTTGTGGTCCAGTGCTTATAGCACCACACCAGGACGCCATATATATATATTGTGTGTATATATTGTTAAGTGATGATGAGTCACTTCCAACTCATAGCAACCCTGTAAACCTAGGCTCATAGTGTGGCACTGTGACTTTATGCGCTGGATGCAAAGTCAGTTTGAAACGCAATGTAGGCAGTTCAAGCTCACCAGCCGCTCCTCGGAAACCCTATACAGGGTCTCTATGGGTCGGAACTGACTCTACAGCACTTAATAACAACTATATACATGTATATGTATAGGGGTGTGTGTGTGTGTGTATATATATATATATTCTTGTACCATATGTCAATAAATTCCAGATGGCTTGAAGGATTAAATGTCAGAAATCAATCCATCATATAAATAGTATTTGACAAGGAACAGCTTTATAAATTTTAAAGTTTTAGAAGAAAGTTAAAAAACGATGACAGATTTAATTATATGGAATTTTAGCATAGTGGTTACGAATCGGGCTGTGAACCTGAAGGTCAGCATTTTGAAACTACCAGCAGCTCCGCGGGAGAAAGATGAGGCTTTCTACTCCCGTAAAGATTTACACCCTCAGAAACCTTGTACAGGGTCGCTATGGGTCGGAACCGACTCCACGGCACTTAACAACAACAATGCCTAAGGGGGGAAAAATCAACAAAAACCCCGTGCCGTTAACATATAAAAAGAGCTGACCTAGATGCATAAAACAAACACAAAGTGTCTGTCCTCTAGTGTAGAAAGGAAAATTGACACTCATGGGCAACTCTCACAAAAGAAAAGCAAATGTCAAATATTCAAACTCATAATTACAAATGAAAAACAACTTTACCCATGAAATTAGCATACATTTTTAAACTAATAACACCCAGTATACTGAGGGAGTTACATTGGTGTGGAAGTTATCATTTGTTACAGCCAGTTTGTAAGGCAGTTTTGTCCTTAACTAATCATAAAGAAATTCAAGGTGCATTGTTGGTGTAGAAATGTCAATTGTACAGCCAATTTGTAAGGCAGTTTTTTCCTCAACTAATCATAAAGGAAAAATCCAAGGTTTTGGATTGGCATTGAAGGAATTGGCAAAGAACAAGGCACCAAGAATTGATGGACTGAAAATTGAAATCTTTGAAGAAAATGATGCGGCACAGGAGGCACTCACTCGTCTATGCCAAGAAATTTGGAAGACAACTATCTGGCTAACTGACTGACTGGAAGAGATCCATATTTGTGCCCGTTCCAAAGAGAGGTGACCCAACGGAATGAGGAAATCATCGGACAATATCTTTGATATCCCATGCAAGTAAAGATTTCCTAAAGGTAATACAGAAACAGCTGCAAGCATACATTGCCAGAGAAGTTCCAGAGGTTCAAGCCAGATTCAGAAGAGGCCATGGACTGAGGGGCATCATTGCTGATGTCCGATGGATCTTGGCTGAAAGCAGAGAATATTAGAAAGATGTTTACCTGTGCTTTACTGATTATGCAAAGGCTTTTGATTAAGTGTGGATCATGACAAGCTATGGTCAATATTGGGAAGTATGAGTATTCTGGAACACTTAATTCTGCTCATGAGGAATCTGTACATGGATCAAGAGGCATTTGTTGAAACAGAACATGGGAATACTTCATGGTTTAAAGTTAAGAAAGAATGTACCACAGGGTTGTATTATTTCACCATAGTTATTCAACCTGTATGCTGAGCACATAATCCTAGAAGCTGGGTTATATAAAGAAAAACATGGTATCAGATTGGAGGAAGACTCATTAACAACCTGAGACATGCAGGTGATACAACCTTGCTTGCTGAAAGTGAAGAGGACTTAAAACATTTACTGATGAAGATCAAAGACCCCACAGCCTTCAGTATGGATTGCATATCAATATAAAGAAAACAAACATCCTCACCACTGGACCAATAAACAACAGAGAAAAGAATGAAGTTGTCAAGGACATCATTCTTCTTGGATTAACTATCAACACTCACAGAAGCAGCAGTCAAGAAATCAAACGATGACACAGACCGACTGATTACAAGAACAAGCAAGTTGCTC
>NW_006408526.1:19636355-19655908 GCF_000296735.1 Chrysochloris asiatica
TTCATCTCTCATACTTAGAACATATTGTCAGGAGGGACCAGTCGCTAGAGAAGGAGATCATGTTTGGTAAGGTGGAGGGTCAGAGAAAAAGAGGAAGACCCCCAGCAATATGGATTGGCCAAGTGGCAGTTTAAATGGGCTCAAGCATGGTAAAATAGTGAGGTTGGCCCAGGATCTGGCAGTGTTTCATTCTGCTGTGCATAATAAGGTCGCTATGAGTTGGTACCGACTCAATGGCACCTAACAACAACAATCATAAAGTACCATGAAAGTACTTTTGAACATAAAAAGTAATCAATAAACTGGACTGTCTCAGGACTCTAACTAGCTCATTTGTTCATTTCACCATTGTTTATTGAGCTCGTACTGGGTGCTGATGAGTACAAAGATAAATTAGACATAGCCCCTTCCTTTAAAGTGTTTTTTTGTTATTAGAGAAACTCAAAATAACTGAACCCTAAAGTTCTACATCAATAGTATTGCATTGACAGGGAGCTGCCAGAAACCTAAGCCAGATTCAAGAAGAGGACGTGGAATGAGGGATATCATTGCTCATATCTGATGGGTTTTGCTTAAAAGCAGAAAATACCAGAAAGGTATTTACTTGTGTTTTATTAACTATGAAAAGTCATTCAGCTGGGTAAATAATAACAAATTACAGATAACATTACAACATTGTGAATTCCAGAACACTTCATTATGCTTATTTGGATTCTGTACATACACCAACAGGCAATTGTTTGAACAGAACAACAGGATTACTGTGTAGTTTAAACTCAGGAAAGGTATGTGTCAGGTTTATATCCTTTCACCATACTTTTCAGTCTGTAAGGAGCTGTGGTGGTGCTATGGGCTAGGCAATGGGCTGCTCACCACCAGACCGATGGTTCAAACCTACCAGCTGCTCTATGGGAGGAAGATGAGACTGCCTACTCCCCAAAAATTTACAGATTCAGAAACTAAGAAACATTTCCATGGTGTCCTGTATAGGGTCACTATGAGTCAGAATCGATTTAGTGCAGAGGGTTCATTTAGTCTGTATACTAAGCAAGTAATTTAAGAAGCGGGACTTTATGAAGAAGAATGTGACATCAGGATTGGAGGAAGACTAATTAACACCTTCAGTTTGCAGACGACAACTTTGTATCCAGAAAGTCAAAAGGACTTCTTGAAGCATTTACCGAAAATCAGACTACAGCCTTCTGTGTGGATTATACCTCACCATCAAGAAAACAAAAATCCACAAAAATGGATCAATAAGTATTATGATAAATGGGAACAAGATTGAAATTGTCAATAATTTAATTTTACTTGGAGTTACAATTAATGCCCACGGAAGCAACAGCCAAGAAATCAAATGATGCATTTCATTGGGCAAATCTGCTGCATAAGACCTCTTTAAGGTGTTCCAAAGCAAAGATGCCACTTTGAGGATTAAAGTGCACCTGGCCCAAACCATAGTATTCTCAACTGCCTCATTTAAAGCTGGATAATAAGGAAGACCAGAGAAGAACTAATACATTTGAATTATGGTGTTAGCAAAGAATATTAAATATACCAACTAAAACACAACTGTGAATGTGGTAGAATATACAGCAGGCAAGAGGATGAAAACTTCTTAGGTATTATCAAACATCTACAGCAACAAGTAGGTGAGCCTGGGGGCTCAGGACCACAGTCTTATGACACCATGGTCAGTGGCATAGCATAATCCACAGAGCTAGTGTTCTACATCCTACTTTGGTGAGTAGCTGTCTAAGGTGCAGCTGTTGGTCTCTCCTTGTGCAGAAGGAAGACGAGTGATAAGAACTGAAGAGGCTTAGAATCAGTTAGTCCAGTGGACTAATGGAACATGTGAACATCAATCTTCACGACTCTGAGAACAGAACTAGATGGTGCCCAGCTACCACTACCAACCACTCCGAAAGGAATCACATATGAAGTTCCCAGAGAGAGCGGCAGAATATGGGGAAGAAAACTAAAAATTATTTAAAAAAAAAAGACCAGGCTTATTGGTTTGAAAGAGATTGAAGGAACCTGAGACTGGCCCTTGACTCTTCAGGTCAGAAAGGAACTCATCCGCATGGCCTAACTTTTAGCAAGTAGCAGATTAGGTATATTGGGGAAACAATAACACTAGTATTGTATGCTCGCTATGAATGATGGAATGGTCAGTCATTGAAAATCACAGGGGCAACATGTACCTAAGGACAAAGGTGAGAAGGGATGGGAAGGTGGGCAGAATAGAGATGGGAGCCACAGGGAGGAAGTGGGATAAATAATGTTGCATGAAACAAAGTGTACTTTTTTAATGTAAAATTGATGATCTTGTATGTAATCCTTCACTCAATTCTCAATAAAATGTATAGATAGATATGCTGTTTGTTGTTGTTGTTAAGTGTCATCGAGTCAGTTCCGACCCACAATGAACAGGGTTTCCAAGGCTGTAAATGTTTACGGGGACAGAAAGCCTTATCTTTCTCCCACGGAGCAGCTGGTAGTTTTGAACTGCTGACCTTGCAGTTCGCAGCCCAATTTCTAACCATTAAGCTACCAGAGCTCCTTATAGATAGATATAGTTGTTGCTAAGTGTCACTGAATTAGTTTCAACACAGGGTGAGCTTGAACTGCCAACCTTGTGGTTCACACGGACTGTGCAGTCCAGCACATTAACCTGCAGCGCCACAACAGCACACACACATACATTTATACATTCATACCATGGACTGCCAGACAAATGAACAAACCTATCTTGGAGGAAGTTCCGCCAGAATGCTCCTTAGGAAGAATGGCAAGACTTGTCTCACATACCTTAGACATGTGATCAGGAAGGATCAGTCCCTGGAGAACGATATTGTTGTTAAGTGCCGTTGCATTGGTTCCAACCCATAGCGACCCTGTATTGGGGTTCCAAGGAGTGGCTGATGAGATTGAGTCACCGACCTTGTGGTACAAACTGACTTTGCAATCCAGCGTGTTAGCCGATGGCACCATACCAGGACTCCATATCATGCTAAAAAAAAAGGAAGACTCTCAATAAAATGGATTACTATACAGTGGCTATACCAATGGGCTGAAACATAGGAATGATCGTGAGGATGGTACAGGACTGGGCAGAGTTTCATTGTAGGGTCACTAGGAGCAAGAGCAGATTCGATGGCACCAAACAACAAAGTTGAGACAGGGCTTTTGATTTTTCAAAAGAGATCAATAACTGTGTGTGTAAAAATTCATTTGGAGAGCATATGTTTATGGAGAGCTTTCAAGGTTCTGTGCTAGTAGCTACATTTACATGTGTTGACTAAAGTTCTCATAACCTGTCAATTCCATTTGAGGAGAGAGAAATCGGCTCATGAAGATTATTTAGAAAGTAACAGAACCTGAGTTTTATCTCTGGTCTGCTGGTTGTAATGTCTACATTTCTTCTCCTTCTCCTTTCTACTTTTCTAAACCAACATTCTGGTTCTGATGACCTCATTTGTTCAGAACGTCATCAAATCCCTATACCAGCATGAGAGCTGTCCCTTATTACTCTTCCATTCCTTCTTCTCTTGTACCCTAATTCACCTGCAATGGCAATGACAAGTTTGCCCAAGGAACCCTGGTGGCTCACCAGGTTAAGCATTGGTCTGCCAACCAAACGTCTGTGGTGTGAACCCATCAGCAGCTCCATGGGAGAAAGATGAGGCACTCTACTATCATAGAGCCTCAGAAACCCTATGGAACATTTACGGTGTCCTATAGGGTCGCTGTCAGTTGAAATCCACATGACAGCAAAATGATTTCCTCATCTCTTAATTAATGGGTCAACCCCACAGGAACGCTCACATCTGTAACCTCATGCTTCCCAGGAAAAGACATCAAGCAAATTGTGGCCACATGCATGGCATGAGTTCTGACTTCACTGCCCTCTTTCTCATTGAACCTTCTACTGCAGTTTAAAGCTTTTCCCTTTGCCACCTCTGTTACTTCTTTTCACACTCACCCACCACCTCATGCACTTCGTTAGGAAAATAAACACATCTGGGTGGAAGGTCTGCTGCCTTACACCAGGGCCCAGCACAGTTGCTTGGTTACAATGGCCCCGTGCTGGCAGTGTGTCCGATGTGTTCATATAGTGGTAGTACTGGCAACCTGAGCTCAGGATTTCTTCAGACATGTTGAGGTTTTATGCTGCTCACTTCTGGGCTATTTTAAAACCCTTTATCATTGACATTTCTGAAGGAAAAATAACTTACCAGTGTTTACAAATTGCACTATTTTCTCAAACTGTGTCAGAATCTCCAGTTCTGACTTTTCATGTTATAAAAGCGCACGTTTGATGCAAGTGACTGAGTATGATTTTAATTCCTGAGATTTTTACCTCTATTTCTCTGGCAGACCAAGAAATTTTACGTAAACTCGAGAAGGAGAAAATCCTGGTGTTCACACCATCGCGGCGCGTGCAGGGGAGACGCGTGGTGTGTTATGACGACAGGTTCATCGTGAAGCTGGCTTTTGAGTCCGATGGTATAATCGTGTCCAATGACAACTACAGGGATCTGGCTAATGAAAAACCAGAATGGAAGAAGTTCATAGATGAGCGGCTATTAATGTATTCATTTGTCAATGACAAGTAAGTAAAACCATTTACTTGCCAGTAATATTGCCTCTGAAAATATTAACTATATGTGGCAACTACTACAAACTCCCTCTCCTTTTGCAACTGAACTGACCTGACAGATTTCTTCCCACAACTGACTTTCCCACTAGTCATCAGTGCAAGACAACACTGCTGAGTCGTGCCTTGGGGGGTGAGGGGGGTTCCGTGTGAGTAGCCATTGAAGTTGCAGGTCTGTGATTTTCCCTTTAGTCACTGATGGGCACGTCAAGCAAAGCGAGTATTCTGAGACTATCTAAGTAACTTGTAGCAGCTGACAGAGGGACAGTTTCCTTCTGCAGAAATTGAAGACTTTGAAAATACTGATGCTCCCAACATGCTGTTGGAAATCTACTTAAGAGCTTTGCTAACTTTCTAAATATGTGATTTTTGTTTACATTACAGAGACTCTGCTCATAATCAAGAGTCTACAAGTTGACAAATAGATAAATGACATGAACAAGCATGTCCCATGAGAAGTATAGTTATAAATATGTAGTTGGAAAATGGCCAACTAACTGTTCTAATCAAAAATGCAAGATGACATCTACAAAGCATTTTTTTTTTTACCCACTTAATTCTCAAAAATATTTTTCTGTGTGCCTTATACTGGTAAAAATGCAGTAAAACTGACACATAATTTGGCATGGTTATCAAAATCCTTAAGAACATTATGCCCTCCCAACTCCCCAGTTCCATTTCTAGGAATATATAATAAGGAAAAAAAGAAAAAGCAGAAATGCTCATTATTGTATTATTTATAATTACAAAAATCACAGACTGTGCAATCGATAAATATGTTAAATGATGCATATTCTAGTGAAAATTTTATGCTGTTTAGAATTATTAGAAAGTATATTATGGAAAATATTTATATGTTAGGAGGACAAAGTATAAATTTTTACTTTTGTTTGATAATGCTATGTAAGGTGGTGCATCTTATGGAAAATTACTAAAATGCAGCACAAACATGGAAAATAGTTGTATTGGGATTGGAATAATGGGATTTTTTTTAAACTTTTAATGTCATTATGTTTTCATAAACATATTCAATACTGTATTTGCTCAGTATTGTTAAAAATCCTATGAAAATTATTCACATTTTATATGTAAATATAAGTACAAACAATAACATAACTAATATTAAACCTCTTCAACAAAATTATGCATGCCATGAGTTCTTTTTGCCTCTACTGGAGAATCCATCCAAAAGGATAAAGTGACTTCCTTAAGGCTTTTCTTTATCAGCTAAGAATCACGCTAGCATTGTCAGAAGAGACTGAGCTTTGGAGCAGCCATAATTGAATCTTAGCTCTGCCATGTGACCCTAGATTAAAATTACTTTACTATCAGTCAGCTGCTAACCTAAAGGTTCAAACTCACCAGCTGCTCAGTGAGAGAAAGACATAACAGTCCGCTTCCAACAAGCTTGTTGTTAAGGGCCATGGGATCAGTTCTGACTAATAGCAACCATGTATAGGGTTACCGAGGAGCAGCTGGTGGGTTTGAACTGCCAACCTTGTGGTTTAAAGTCTAGTGCTGATCTCACAGTGCTGCCAAAAGATTACAACCTTGGAAACTCTAGAGACCTACCCTGTCATATAGGGTCGCTTTGAGTTGGACTTGACTCAAAGGCATTGGGTTTGAGGCCATTCATCTAAGCCTATATTAGAAAAGTTTATGTATCATGTATCTGTGAGTATTAGGATGAAATGAAGATGTGTGTGTAACATATATAGCAATGATGGGGGTGGTGATATGCAGTGGAGTCAGTTCCGACTCATAGCTACCCTGCATAGTGTTTCCGAGGCTGTACATGTTTACAGAAGCAGAAAGCCTCATCTTTCTCCTGAAGACAGCTGGTGGAGTTTGGAACTACTGACCTTGAGGTTAGCAGCCCGACTCGTAACCACTACGCTACCAGAAATCCTTATATAATACAGCAGTGATAGTGCTTGATAAATTTTAGCCCACTAGTTTTACCACCTCTCCTTTTACTCACTCCCCATCTGCTTAATTTCTACTCCACAAGATTTTTGTTAAGTGCCATTGAGTCGGTTCCAACTCATAGCAACCCTGTTTAGCGTCCCCAAGGAGTGGGTTTAAACAGCTGCCCTTGCTGTTAGCAGTCCAGGACTCTACTCCACAAGATTAGTGTTGCTAAAACACTTCTCAAATTTCTAAAATTTTGTTTCCTTTTTTCTAAAGTCCCTAGACTAAGAAGAAGGCAGAACTAATTGGAAATTCAAGACTGAAAATTTACTTGAAATAGAACAAATATAAGTACAGCTTAATACTGTTTAGTTTTATTTTCATTAAGAAATGAGTGCTTCATTTATTGATTAGTTTTTAAACACTGTAAATATGGAATCAAATACTTGGACCAAAATTTGTTTTAATTACCTCAGAATTTGTAAATCTTTATACTTTGGAGGTACATTTGTTTTTATTATTATTACTGTATCCGTGACAGGTTCATGCCCCCTGATGATCCTCTTGGCAGACACGGCCCAAGCCTGGATAATTTTCTGAGGAAGAAACCAATTGTTCCTGAACACAAAAAGCAGCCTTGTCCCTATGGTAACTTTCTTTACAAGTATTTCATATATGCCTTTGTTGTTATTGTTTGGTGCCATTGAATCGGTACCAACTCATAGCGACCCTATGCACAACAGAATGAAACACTGCCCAAATATATGCCTTTAGAGCACCAGATATTGCTAAACTTCCATTAATAAAAATTTCCATTAATAAAAATTTCCATTTTAAGTTTTGGATGGCATAATACATGCTCCTCTTGATGCTAATGAAATTTAAGATCTCAGCCATGCGGGGCAGAGGGCCGCAGAATTCGTTTTACTTAGATGGGTTCAAGTGGATTTCCCTGAATTAAAACATGGTTCCACAAATTCAGTTAATACTTCATGAAGTTAGTTTCTAGATGCATAAAAAATGTGGCATTTCTTACACCTAGGTACAAGTCTGATGAGCATGGTTGTGTCATATTACAACAATACACGTTGCTCTTCAAAACAGAATTTCCTACATGATCATAAAGCCTTCTTGAAAGAGGAGAGTCCCACAGGGTTACCATCCCAAAACTCTGGAGGTCATCATTAATCCACCAGCCAGCTTCCTTATTGCCCTTGACAGTAAAGAATGAGAAGGCTGTAAGGTGCTATATTTCACAAGAGTAAGGAGCACAGTTAACACTTAGCCGACCTCCCATTTCTGCCTTTGTTGTGCAAGTTAAAATAATAGTGCCACACTGGATTTTTTTTCAAGAATCTAGTAGTGTGCGCTTTTGCCTAATTCATTTTTCTCTTTGTAGGGAAGAAGTGTACCTACGGGCACAAGTGCAAATATCACCATCCCGAGAGGGGCAGTCAGCCTCAGCGGTCAGTGGCTGATGAACTCCGTGCCATGTCTAGGAACACAGCAGCCAAAACTGCTAATGAAGGTGGACTGGTGAAGAGCAACAGTGTTCCCTGTAGCACTAAGACCGACAGCACTTCTGAGGTCAAACGAGGTGCTCCAAAGAGGCAATCGGATCCAAGCATAAGGACTCAAGTCTACCAAGACCTAGAAGAAAAGCTTCCCACCAAAAACAAATTGGAAACCAGGTCTGTACCTTCCCTAGTTAGTATACCGGCTACTTCTACTGCAAAACCCCAAAGCACTACATCTCTAAGCAATGGCCTTCCATCTGGAGTTCACTTCCCACCTCAGGATCAAAGACCACAGGGACAATATCCTTCAATGATAATGGCAACCAAAAATCATGGAACGCCAATGCCTTATGAACAGTACCCAAAATGTGACTCACCTGTAGACATTGGGTATTATTCCATGTTGAATGCATATTCCAACCTGAATATCTCAGGCACCCGAAGTCCTGAAAGGCGCTTCTCCTTGGACACGGATTCTAGGATAAGTTCTGTAGCTTCTGACTGCAGCAGCGAAGGGAGCGTGAGCTGTGGGAGTAGCGACTCCTATGTGGGCTACAACGAGCGCTCCTACATCAGTTCTCCCGACCCGCAGCTAGACGAGAACTGGAAGTGTCAACACATGCACCCTCACAGCCGCCTGAATTCCCAGCCCCTCCTGCAGAATTTCCACGACCCCTTAACCAGAGTGCAAAGTTACAGTCATGAAGAACCAAAGTACCATCACAAGCCTCCTCTCCCACACTTGGCTGTGCATCTGCAGCATCCAGCGGTGGGTGCACGCTCCAGTTGTCCTGGTGATTACCCCTCTCCTCCAAGTTCAGCACACTCTAAGGCACCACATCTGGGCAGGTCCTTAGTGGCCACAAGAATAGACAGCGTGTCGGACTCTCGACTCTATGACAGTTCACCTTCCAGACAGAGAAAGCCTTATTCCCGCCAGGAAGGGCTAGGAAGTTGGGATAGGCAGAGTTATGGGATTGACATATACGGCTATCGGCAGACTTACTCCTTGCCTGATAACTCCACACAGCCATGCTATGATCAGTTCACCTTCCAGAGCCTACCTGAGCAGCCAGAACCAACTTGGCGAATACCGTATTGCGGAATGCCACAAGACCCCCCAAGGTACCAAGACAACCGGGAAAAAATTTTTATCAACTTGTGCAACATCTTCCCACCTGACCTTGTGAGAATTGTCATGAAAAGAAATCCTCACATGACAGATGCCCAGCAGCTTGCCGCAGCCATTTTAGTGGAGAAATCCCAGCTGGGTTATTGAAAAGATGACGCATCTTTGTGGTGTTTAGTAGTTTTTTTGTTCAGCTCAAATGCTGAGGGAGGTTTGCTACAATAGCACACGTGATCTCCTTCTCAGCAAGGAGGTTCTATAGTATCCATTTATGTGAAACACTGTATCATGGAATCTGTATGTATAGCCCCACATGGTGGAAGTATCACGGGATTGCTTTACATTCAAACTTTTTTTTAACATTTCCTTTTTAAAGCTATATCCTTGGCTGGAAATTTTTCCAGTTTGATTTACTAGATGTATCTGTGATCTTTGATATTAATCTTTGGTGCATCAGGGGTTTATATGCAGCACTTTTTATCTTTGTTTCCTGTTTTCTTACCTTGATGTTTGTCTATCAATTGCAATCAATTACAATACCTACAGAATGTTGAACATTTGACTAGACCTAGCAAACTGTTTTTTCAAGCCAAGCTTAATTAGAATCTTTTACAGCTTTTTAAGTTATTTTTATTTGGGGAAAGTGGGTTTCTCTGTGCTAGAATCATTATTTATAGAAACAACTGATATAATACAGCACTGACTTTATATTTTAAACAAAACGTAAGTTACCAGTCTATATTGAAATATGGGTAACAGTGTATGTTAGAATGATTTGCAAGATGGCACTTTTTATTGTTTTATTTTTATTTGGATTTTTTTTTCCTGTTTAGTAGTTAGCTAATTTAATATGGTTAATTTAAAGGAAAGCAGATGCAATCAGTGGAAAAAATATTTCCATTTTTGTATGAATAAGGCAAAAGCCGTAACTGTTACAGTTTAGAGCTTTGTTATCCAGCTGGTTTGTGCTTCTAGATGGTAGAAATGGAATTGAATTCCTAGATTTTCATTAATTTGTCTTTTTAATGTGTCAGTCGCTTTGTTTGGGGCACAACAATACTGGATAAAATAACCCTTTCACAATACTTGCCTGTTTTTAATGAATCTAATTATTCTCAATGCAACTTTTCTATTTGATATACTCTTCAGCTTTCCTGTTGTTTAGCAAGGCTGGCCTGAGGTGGTTTTATGTGTTGAGGATATGCAACATTTATTGATACTGCACTATAGAAATGGGGATGGAGGAGTTGTAAATGGTAACTTAAATTTTTTGTAAGATACTGTATATTTTCCATTTTCCTGAGAGTAGATTTTTTGGGGTTTTTTGTTGTTTTGGGGCCTGTTATATTATTAAGGCCAGTTTCTTGCCACAAATAGTATAGTTTTAGATACAGACTAAAGTCTGTTCTAGTATTAGTAAGGGATATTTCTGGTTCCAAGTCATGGGTTTTGCTAGATGCGAATACATTTCTGTGGGTTAGAAGATAGGTTTTTGCAATCAGTGGCGGATAGTGGTGTGATTGACTGAACTTGGACTGTTGCCTCCAGTTTTTGAATTTTAGAGTAACAGCCTCTTGCAGATGGGTTTGTGTAGTCTGCCTAGATGCCCTGGTTATTCTGATTTTTTCTACTTGCTCTATGGTTTGAAGCCCTGAAAAGCCAGAAAGTACCTTTTACTGTTGATACAAATTGTATCTTTTTAACTATAAGAACTATTTTGATTTGTAGATCTAGTAAAAACACAAATGTGTAACTATGATTAGACTTTTTGGGCAACATTTTATCCCTTATTTAAATAAAAATTTTTCAAGTAAAATTGAAGTCTAGACTAGGGTAGAAAACAAAAGTAACAATTTAGATAAATAAAAATGTCTGTCTGAGTTTTATATACTGTACTAAAAGCATATGGAATCAATTTATTGGCATTTTATTTCTCCTAAAACTTACCTAGTATGAACTTAAAATAAAGGTAAAATGCTGCCTGAAAATAATGTCCAAGCACCTTTGACTAGGATAACATTTTCACTACTTGTGTGACACTGTGTGTTGCATGAAGTAGGATTTGGGTATACAGTAAATGCTTCTAAAAGGCATTGTGCATATTGACATATCCAATAATCTGAACCGTGTTCAGCAAACTTAATTCAGGAAAGTGGTGTTCTACACAATTATTGCTGTTGTTTTTTTGCAGTGAGTACAACACTCCTCTGTACCCCTAAGCAGTATAGGTGATGCCCCACAAACTATTCTGAGTGGCGTCTCTCTGAGAGCAGTCCTACTCACTCGTGAAAATTGTTCTCTTTGATTTTGTTGGTCACTACCTACCTGTAGAACAAGTTTAAACGTAGAGGCTAAACCAGTGCCAAAAATAGGGTTACAAATGTGTAGTAACTTTTATTTTAGTCATATTCTAAGAATTTTTTTTGTATGAATTCACACTTTTAAATTGTACATGAAAGGTTTTGCTTCCAATTTCTTCACGTTCGCATTTTAATTATTTGAAGAGAGTCTGCCAAATTCGACTGAAGTCTTTGTGTGAAGGAAGTCCTAGATGAATGTATACCCCACTTTGGCTTTGGTCTTTTCGGTGTTTTGAGGTGATTGACTAGTATGTTGGTTGTTTCATTGATGTCTACACGGTGGAGAAATTGTGTTGTCTGCCACCACCTGTACTGTATAGCTCTGAATTACACATAAGGAATTCCTTCAGTAATAATTCTGAGTTAAGAACTAGCAGTTTTCATATGCCAAGAGGACAATTTGTCCCTTTATTTTGAAGCACCAACATTGCTTTCAAAGCTTAAGGATGAGGTATTGGCAGATTTTAGGCATAGCAAATTCTCAATTATCCAAAGCATTCATTAAAAAGAGTCCATCATTAAATTAAAACCACAGCTGATCCCAAACCTTCATTTTAGCTAAAACTTTTTCCCTAATCAAATTTATTTTTTAACCAGACTTGCTAATAAGTAACCAGAGAGAGGTTTATTAGCAAATAGTGAAATCGCCAGCAGTGATCAGCTGATAAAAGATAAAGGACTCAGATTGCAGTGGTCAGTTGATAAAAGATAATGGACTCAGATTCTAATATTCTGCCCCTGAATAATTGGCAGTTGACTGTACTGTTCACAATAATTAACCAGTTCATTGTCTCTGTGTCTTAGTACAGAGGGAATAGTACCCAACTGGCCAAATACTGGCCCTTAGTATTTCCTTCGTTTTTGCATGTAGTACATAAGTTTTCAAGCTCATTTTTATAATCTCTATATCCTGATACAGTTTGTCGGTGACCTAAACATTTAAAAGAAATGCACACCAGTATAAAAAAGATTTGGTGGAAACTTGAGCTTTGTGTTTTTTATGAAAATTCATTTATGAGAAGATATAATATAAACTAAGAGTGTTTTATATCTACCTATATATATAGATATATATAGACATACCTATTTGTTATGAAGTATTAAAGGGGGGGCGGGGGGTTGTGCTTTTGATGGCTAACTTTTTTCCCTGATTAAACTATGTTTTTTGAGATGTGGATAACCAAGTCTGGGGTCTGGGTGACCAATGATAAGATTTAGAACACTTGAATGGAACGCAACTCTTCACTGGTTCTGTTCCTGGTATTTTTAAAGAATTATTTTGATAATTTTAATAGAACAAGTAATTTTAAAAAGACAAAAAAAAAGCTTAATGTAGTATTGATTATACAGATAATTATTTAACCTGTCTTTTACAGATGTATCTATATGTACATAGACAGTAATATATTTATAAAATAGATACCGTTTTGGTAATGTTGTAGCTATTCACTAGTGATTATAGGAGTGAGGATAGTTAATGGTGTGTGTGTGTGTGTGTGTGTGTGTGTGTGTGTGTGTATGTGTGTGTTTTGGGAAAACTCACAAGCTGTTCTCCTCCCCCTTCCCCCGCCCATGGCATTGGCTCTAATGCATATTTGGTTTTCAGTATTCTTTTTGCTATCACTTACCCAGCCCCCTTCTTCTAGATGAAATTAGATGTACAGTTTTCTGACCATTTTCTTGATGTTGGGTTCCTCCATTTGTATATTATCCAGCTCCTGGGGAAGAATCCCTGGGTGACTGAAATGAAATAAGAATTTAAGGACAGATTAACACCTCTGTTCCAGACTGATGAAGGAGAAACACTTCAGCGATTACATTTCCAGTATAAACACCAAAAAAATAAGACAAAGTATACAAAAGGTGGGTTACACACAAGAAACCAAAGTGTTAAAAAGTAAAGAACCATGCTCATTCTTTTAGATTGGTCTGGGAAAGCCCCTAGAGCAAGGATTAGCAACCTTTTTCTAAAAGTAAAAGATCAGAATCGTTCTGGCTGTAAGAAATCACTCGCTTTTAATGTTACAGCCAGTATGCAAACAAATGAGTGTGTCTGTATTCCAATAAAACTTTATGAAAACAAACAACAGTCCAGATTCGTTCGCCTTTTGGGCCATAGTTGGCTGAGCCCCACCCTACAATGAGGAAAAGAGTCATCTTAGGCAGTAAACCTTGATATATGTTAATATAAGAAAATGTATTTTAGTTGCCATTAAAAGATGCAATGGATGGCCTTCAAAACAAAACTGTGCAAAAAGCATGATTAAAGCTATCTTAATCTATTTATGTTTTTTACATGGGCATCATACCTGTTTATGAGAGACATTTCTTGTGTTTAACCACACACCAAAAAAGTATTCTATAAAACGATGTTTTAAAAAGTATGAAATTTTTTCATGAGCTTTGCATTTACAGTGATAGTTGGGAATCCCTAACTTAGTCTTTGTTCTGTTTTGCTTTTTTCATGGCCTCGTGGACCAAAAATTCTGTTGTATTTTGAAAATAAGCGTATAACTAATTTGCCACAATATATTTTCAAGACTGTATCAATCACTTTTCTGCTGGTTTGGGGCTTCTAGTAAATGATGCATCTCTCATTCTTTGAAAGTGGTTTTAAAGAAGATAAATGTATTACCACTCCCCATACTTTCTAATATTGGATTAAAAATTGTGACTAGTGTAATTTTAGCTATGATGTGAGTGTGTTATTGTATTGTGACTCTGCAAGAAACAAAGTATACCCTTGCTTTTTCTGTCCAGATCTTCAGTCTAGACTTTGTAGACAGTGGTGAACGATACTCTTAATATGATCATGTGTAATTTTAAATTCATTGGAAATACAAACTGCTGAGCGTGTTCATTCTCAGTGTTTTATAAATTGTGTTACATTCATAACATTATCATAAGAACATTAAGTTGTTTTAACCTTATACCATCTACTTAAGTAGTTACACTTAAAAAAAAAACAAAAAACTGGAACACAACACTTCTCTATGTGATTTTAAATGATTAATTCTTTTTTTCTTCAATGTTATGTCTGTTTCCTGGTTTATGACCACCACCACCCCAAGGTCTTTCTTCTTTCAGATTGAAAAACTATCCTCAATTTTTATTTCTATTTTCTATTGACTACTTGGCAGCAGAAAATGTTTGCGCATGTTTTAATAGTTTTACAAAACGGGGAAGTTTCACATTTTTTTACCGTGTACCCTAATTTGCCAATTTTCTGTCCAAATTTTTCAGATGAATAAGAAAATGCTCACTAAAACTTTTTGTCTCCTTTCTTGAAGTAGCTTATGGCTCAAGGGAAAAGGACATTGAAGAAACAAAACATGGGTTTTTATTTTTTTTAATCTTTCTTTAGATTTCCTTCAGTTCTTCAACATTATAAATGTCCTGCCTCACAATGCCCACACACACACTTTATCTTCCAGGTTTGTTCTCCTAAACCATAGCTGTGTACAGGGAGTATGATTTCTAATTTAATCCTTAATTATTTATTCGAAAAGTCAAGTAAAGAATATGTTTAGAGCAATCATCTGATACACTGATGTGATTTTATTTATTCTGTTATTTGTATCTCTGTAATGGAATTTCTACAGCTCCAAAAATAGTAATTTAGACTTACTGTAAATCCATATCAAGGCAGATGGCTGCCACTGAGGGGGAGAAAAATTAAAAAATACATTTTTCTTATGATGACTGGCTTTTTATTTCATGAAAGGATGGACCTCATTCACCAGTGCAGGTTCTAGAATATTAGAGTCTTGCACTTCTCTAGTTCATGCTTGCCTGCCCTTGGGGGCTAATGACATGACATGTGAGTCTTCACTCAGATAAGCACAGGTGGATACCAGTGTAAGTGTCAGAGCCATAAAACCTCATATGCAAAGTCAAATTAAATGCTGAAGGTAGCTAGTCAGACCCTAAATCACGGGAGTAGTTTCTTTCTAATCTGTCACCAAGTTGGTTCTGGTGATTTTCAACAGGTCGTGGCGATGTCTGTTTAAAAGAGGCCGTGTCCAGTGAGCATATGAGAAGTGCTGATGACATTGATGGTGTCATTCTTGATTGTGATGACCACCAAACAGTTACAATTGGAAAGATCTGTACCTGTGGAGTAGCACTTCAACACACAGTATGCATTTGGCCACCTCTGAGGCTGTAGGTATTTGAAGTCAAGACAGACACTAAACGTCAACATGAATAAGAAAGGACTTTTGAAAACAGACTGAACACATCCTAAGGGATAGAAATGGAAATGTGTATCTCTTTCATAGTGAGGCTAAAAATAGCTTCTGAAAAATGCTCTTCCTCTGAGAAAAACCTCCACAGACTTGGAAGAGATTCAGACAGCTTTCAGGTATTCAGTAGTAAGATAGGATATTACTGTGATATATACATCCATACATACAAGTGAGGGCGCCTTTAAAAGTACGTAGAAAATTCCATTCTTTTCATTCCTTTTTTCCATAAACTTTATGAAACCTCCTCATACTTACATACAATATATTGGATTTGGGCTCATAACCTATCAAGGGTTTTTTGTTTGTTTTGTTTTTTTTCAGTCATGGGTATAACATGGGGGTGATACCCAGTGATACCCTGTCATAGGTATGTGGTCACAAAGTAAATTGTAGGCAGGATGCTAACTCATAAGGAGGTCTGGCAGCATAGTGGTTACGATATGGCCTGCTAACCTCAGGATCAACAGTTCGAAACTACCAGACGTTCCAAGGACTAAAGATGAGGCTTTCTGTTCTCATAAAGATTTACAGCCTCAGAAACCCTAAACAGGGTCATTATGTGTAGGAACCGGGTCCAAAGTACACCACCACTACATCTACCTGGTTCTTACTCAGTAAAGCAGGAACCTAGACTTTGGCCCAACTCTTGTAGCCCTGGTGACTCAGTTGGTTACCAACTGAAGTCAGTGGTTCAAGCCCACCAGCCACTCAGCATGAGAAACACATGGTCGTCAGCCTCATAATGATTACAACCTCAGGTCTGTAGAGTCTCCGTCAACTCAACTACAATGGGATTCAAGAAAAAAACTGTCTTCCTACCCTAGTTCTAAAAGTTTCCTATTAATAATTACCCTAAATTTCTGGTTTTGAGACTGATGCTATTGCCTCAGATGGCTGGCTGTGTCTCCCTGCATGAATCCAGCTTTATGTGGTATCGATGTCTCCCCAACCCACCTCCTGTACTCCCCCAGGTTCACTTTTATGACCTTTAGGAAATGGAAATAATTTCAGAAGTGGTCACAAAGCCAAAATGGCACTAATGCCCTTCATATTTAACATACCCATATCCTATGTCAAAACAGAAGTAACAAAATACCACAAAGTGTGCGGTTTTAAAGAACAGAGTCTCAGTACCAGAGGCTAGACATCCAATGTCATGGCATTGGCAAAGCTAGGTTTTTTCTACAGACTCTTAAGACAAGGTAGGGAACCTTTTTTCCTGCCAAAATTTATAACCTCATTCACGCATACAAATTTTTCAACTTAAAAAATTAGCCTGCTATATATATTTGGTAAAACATTTGATGAACTCACCCCAGGACTCCTGATGTGGCACTGGTCTGTGATCCAGCACTGGACTGTGATCCACAGGTCAGCAATTCAAACCCACCAGCTGCTCTTCCGAAACTCTACACAGGAATGCTATGAGTTGCAACCAACTAGACAGCACGTAACAACGTGATGGCCGAAACTGCAGTTGCCTTTGCAGGGCCACACCAAATGAGTTCACAAACCTACTAGGGTCTGATATCTCTCCATACAACCTACTACCAGTTGCTGTCGACCCGGTGTGTGTCAGAGTAGGACTGTGCTCCATAGAGACTTTTTATGCCTGATTTCTTTGAAGCAGATCACCAGGCCTTTCTTACAATACACCTCTGAGGACACCCAGCCTTTCAGTTAGCAGCCCAGTAGAGTTTGCACCACCCAGGCACTCTAAACCCACACTCAGACCCACTTCTATCTAGTCAGTTCCAACTCAGAGATCCTATAGGGCAGCAGAACTGCTCCATAGGGTTTCGGAGGCTATAAATCTTAATGGGGGGTGGGGGGGAGGTGGGAGGCTTCTGGCTCCAGGCTGCAAGCAGGCAAGTCAGGTAGGTAAAGTTCCGGTGAGAAGGGAGGGGGATCTCACGAAGGAAACTTTCATGTAGCAAATCCTCAGCCTTTGAACTCTCATAAGACCTAGTGCTTCCATCTCCCAAACTCACATTTTTGAAAAATGACACTACTGAGGAATTACTGGCACCTTAAAACTTTCACCTGTGGCCCTGGGGGAGCGACTGCCCCCGCCCCCTGCAGAGCTTGGAGGGAGGGGCTGGAGCCAGCCTGTTCAGAAAGCCATGTTTCAAAAAAAAAAGGAGGTCTAAACAAACAAAGCAACAAGAGGCAACATAACCCCCCCCCCCCAAACATCTCCCTGCCCCAGCATGGGATCGCAGCACAGATATCAGGCAAATCAGTTTACCCACAGCACAGAGAGAGGGAGAGGTACGACGACTTTTTGATGTTTTGATGTCATCCACTGCGGCCGAAGCCGCCACACATCTGAAGCCCTCCTGCCCTACTCACAGATAGCAGTGTGGATCTTCCAGCTACTGCTCTGGCAAGACATGCAAACTCTTTCCCAGGGAACAAAGTAAAATCCCCAGCTAACAATCTGGCAACCCACCGCTGGGCGGCTGCCTGAGTTCACTGGGCAGGTCAAACTCAAGGCAATCTATAAAAACCCAACAGAACAGGTCTCAACCATCCCAAGAATGGCATTGAGCACATGCAGATAACAGACAATTAAAGACAAAAATAGTGGTCGATCTTTCTCCCTTTAACTCCCCAACATACATCTGCCCATCTATACGGCAGTGGATAGAGGAGAGGCCTGAAAGAGGGGTCACCTCTACCCCTGCTGGAGGCTTCTATTTGCACACACACTGCTGGTGTAGCACAGAAAAACTGACCAAAGCCTCATCTCTGCTCCAAAGTGGTGATTTCTGCCTATGCATTTATATCACTTCTGTTTCTGGTCCTTTTGATCACACATCTTTCCTGGAGGTGGGAGCTTTTCCTCCCTACCTCACCTAAGAAGCAGCAGCAATCGTGGCCATATAGCCAAGCTATAAACATACACCATAATACTCCACCACTTAGACAAGACCTAACAACACCTACTATGCATTACAGACAATAAGAAAAGCCTATCTCCTGATCATATTAATAATAATTATAATAAAATAAGAATAACCATGACCAGTAAGAAACAATATTATCGAAACACATGCAAAAGCAAAAGTGAGCAGCAGAAGGAAATGAGCTGGAGACAGACAAAGGCTTTATAGAGGAGGAGGAGTGGTTTCCGGATATGCCTGAGATGGAATTCAGAAGAACGATATGGAAATAAATTCAAATACTCCGAAAAGAGGTCGAGGAAAATAAGGAAGAAGTAAGGAAAGTACTGCAGGAACAATCTAATAGGATTGACACAGCATTAGAAACAATTCAAAACCTAAAAAAAGATGTCTAGGTGATCGATAAGATATCAGAACTACACAATAGGCTGAAAAGGGAAGGGAGCAGACTAGAAGAGATGGAAGCCAGAACTAGCAAACTGAAGACCAATCTCTCAATACTGCCAAGGTAGAAGAGCAAGCAGCTAAACAGATAAAACAATCTGAAGAGAGTCTAAGATTCATGCCGGATAACATGAAAAGGAATAATGTAAAAATTATTGGCATTCCAGAGCAAGAAGAATCAAAGAAGTCCACAGAGGAGATAGTTGAAGAGTTTCTGGGAGAAAACTTCTCTAACATCTTGAAAGATGAGAAGATAAACATTCAAGAAGCCCAAGGATCCCAGGAAGGATAGACCCCCAAAAGAAAGTCTCCAAGACATAATAATCAAGCTCTCCAAAATCAAAAACAAGGAAAGAATACTAAAAGCGGCCAGGGAGAA
>NW_006408526.1:19665016-19668555 GCF_000296735.1 Chrysochloris asiatica
AGTTTGGATGTTGGGGAAGGGAGCAATATACAAGTAGGGAGAGGGGAATGGAAGAACAAAGCAGATGGGAGAACAATTAGGCAGGTTTAAATGGGCTAAATGGGACAGAAGTAAAAAATGATGTAGGCACAGCCTTAGAACAACAGGGCTCTGGGATACAGAGATTAAGACATGGTTGGAATGGGGAAAAGGGGGGAATAATGTTAAGATGCTTGGCTGTCTTTTGAATCTTGGTTTTCCGTGCATTATATTATAAAATAGACACAGGAGGGGGACAGAAAGAAATAGCCAGAAATATCACCATAGAAAGTTTGTAAATCCCTCTTCTGCCTATAACTGATTGGAATACCTAAAATGGGGCTACAATGTGTCCAATGAAGGAGGTTTCCTGAGGAGCTTCTGCATCACATAAGACTATAGGTGGAAGCCTGAACCACATCCAGATCTTCAGAGATGGGAAATTTTCCACTTGAAAGGATGAGCAGACCAGCCTGGAGCAGCTAGAAAAACAGAAGATACTTCCTGAAAAAAAGACCTACAGGAAAAATACAAAACAATAGACAGTCTGACTGTTACTACAAGAACAAGCAAGTTGCTTGCCCAGGTGACATCAAGGCAAGTGGTCGGGTCCTCTCAGTGTAAATCCTCTTCCAAGACTAAGACGCAATGGGAATACACACTCTGATTGGTGACCACACACGTCACCCATAAGGGGAAGTGAGGGAAAAACAGCAATGAAGCGGCGAGCTAAGCCCTACATCGTTCAATAGACTCCTGTGAACCCGGGTGGAGACCTGGTCAGCCAGCAGTGTAGCAAGACCTGGGGACTCATGGGCTCAGAGTCAATGACACAGCCACAGAGGACTAGAGTGGAGAGTGAAGCATCCAGCTGATAAGAAAAGAGTGGACAGATGCCACCAGGAACACCCACACTTGCAGATAATACCCATTTGACCTGGCTTCAATGACTGGATGATCAGAGATCAACCCGAAGAAGAAAGAAGAGGAAAAAAGCATCATCTGATACAATCTGATAAACTTGACCTACACCTATGGATGCAATAGCTCAAAAGAGGGAACAAATTCTTGTTGCAAGAATTATTCCCACCCCCTCCACACAAAGAGTAGACAGGGATGGGCAATTTGGACATACCCAAAATGGGGAGGGGGGGGAGCGGGGATACAAAGGCAAGAAGTGACTGGCTTACAAGCTTTCAAGAGGGAACCTAGATCCAGAGGGCATGAGGAGGTAGTCTCCAGTGAATAGTATCCAGCCTGTCCAGGAAGGGCTGTTGAAATGAAATGCAGATGGGTCTCTTGTGATGCAATAGTGAATAATTGTTAGCAGGACTGATTGTAAGGGTTGGAAATGTAAAGGTGGACATTTTGTAGCAAGGAAGGGAGTGATTAACTTTTCAGTAGGAGCCCTGGACCATCAATGGAGAAGAGCAGAGAGCAGGACCCTACCCAGAGAAGCAGTGATGCCTGAGATGGAGGCAGAGACGATGATGTGGAGAGATGGAATGGCTGGAGACTCTAGACCCAGGAAGGGGAAGGGGTTGTGTGCTGACAATCCCGGGGGAGGGGGGAGGGGGGGAACAGGCTTTCGGGGTATACCCTTTGGTTGGGTGATGATGCATGGACGGGATGGTAACTATGGCAATGAAACGATATACGATAGGATGAATGTAAAACTAATGTTCTCCCATGTAAGCTATCACATAATTCACAATAAAACATTTATAAAAAAAAAAAAAATCTTAATGGGAGCAGACAGCTTCCTCATTCTCCCATGTAACAGCTGATGAGCTAGGACCACTGACTTGCAGTTAGTCCAGTGCTTAACCCATTGCACACCAGGGTTCTTTCCATGGAGTTCCTATGTGACAAACTGACAAGTTACTACACAGAGGGTAATAATTGCCCCTACCTCCCAGGGTTGTTAGGAGTAAGCAGTTCAAACAAGTAAAAACTTTCAAACGTGCTGGCCCTTCGTGTGTGAGCACCAACATTACTTAAGAGATAGGAGTATTTGAAGCTGCAGGAGTCCTTTTCAGGTGTTTTCATCACAGCCTGGAAGAGTCTGACTTCTAACCATGTCAATTTGACAGTTTCAATGATTGTGGTCTACTTTGGAGACCTGGTGTGGCGCTGTGGGTTAATGCACCAGACTGCAAAACCATTTGAACTGCAAGGTCAGCGGTTCAAGCTCACCAGTCACTCCTTGGAAACCGTATACAGGGTCGCTATGGGTCAGAACTGACTCGATGGCACTTAACAACAACAACTTTGGACCACAAAGGAGTGGTGTTTTAGCCTCCAAAGGCCATCAAGTCTTGAGTGTTGTCCAGCAGAGCAGAAGGCTAGGAGTCACTGAGACCTTCCCAGCTTTGTATACTTCTAGAGACTCAGGTCTCTTCACTCTGAAGGCTGCATTCTTGGTGGCCCTTGGTGGAGGGCAAACCATGTGCTATTCCTGTGTTACATGTTGGCAAGTCAGTTCCAACTCATAGTGACCTTATGCATAACATAGCAAAACACTGCCTGACCCTGAGCCATCCTCATACCTATTAGTACCCTGGAGCCCATTGCTGCTGCTGCCACTTTGTCAATCCCTCTTTGGGAGTCTTTGTCTATTTCACTGACCACCGTCTACTTTACCAAACCAGGGACTGGTCCCTCCTGATAATATGCCCAAAATATGAGAGACAGAGTCTGGCCATCCTGACTTCTAAGGAGCGTTCTGGCTGTGCTTCTTCCAACACAGATTTGCTGCTTTTTTTTGGCAGTCTGCGGTACTTTCAACATTATTCTCCAGCAACTGTGTGGATGTGGAGACACTTGATAGAGAATCTCTAAGAACCATTCCTCCTACGCTGATTAGCTTCAAACTAGAGACAAATGCTGCCTAAGAAACTTTTCACAGGTGTTACCGCATGATAAGACCAAAACAGAAGCTGAGCAGCGGAAGAAAATAGTCTTGATGAGAAACCCATAGTTCTTTGGCACTTCACACCTGTGTATAATACTACGTAATCACACAAAACCACATCTTGTCCGTGGGATGGTATCACCAATACTTGCCCATGGTGGCTTAGACTTTGCCTCTCATGCTAAAGGAGTCATTTTAATGCGCATCCACGGTGCCCCTAGTGTATAATAAGGACTGACATATCAATAACTATAGCACATTTGAGGTCTTTAATATTTGCTAGCTAAAACTAGAAAATTCTCACAGTTTTCCCAAGTCTTTCTCAAGTGGGATTCCTCACCCAAACCACAAAACCAAATCGTTTGAATGACTCCTCTCTGAAACATCCAAAGGAAGATACACAGCCATTTCTTAGGAGAGCTATAATGCATTAACTACAGTGAATGAAAGCCTTAGGCCATCAGCTGAAAAAGGCTGGCAAGTGAATTCACAAGTGGGAGCCTAGGCATACAAATGGCTAAGTTGTTTGCTGTAAACTCTTCTTTCTCCAGAAATGTGGTCAAACTCAATCATGGAAACCTGCCAGGGTCTTGACTTTTACTTCACT
>NW_006408526.1:19668655-19751299 GCF_000296735.1 Chrysochloris asiatica
GGGGGGGGTTGGCGGTTGTACCCATTCTCTTGCCTGATCAGCTCGTTCCCTTACTCAGAATTTTTTTCCTTCCTTCCATCCAAAGGATCCCAAGAGACTCCGTTCCACCCAGGGCTGAATCTGAAGTGTAAAAGAACTTAGCACCCCATCTCCTTGCTGCCCCCAAACTTACACCGTTCTTGACCTGAAGGCTCTTCTATTACAATAGAGAAGTAAATGGTGGTATAACAGAAGTAATAATCATTCCGAGGTAATCATCCGAGAGTAGTCCCAGAGACTCGCAGTTAGTTCAGACGCTGCATTGCCGAAGCCCTTGTGAGCTCCACTCCTGAGGGTGGGTGACGTACTGCAAACCTGCCAGTACCGTGCACCGCTTACGTCAGTAAAGGGGGAGGGCAGGCCCTCCCTAGAATACCTTGTAGAGCCCAGGTGGCAGGGCAACAATGCTCTGAGCTCTCAGGTGGACCACGTATATTCCTTGAACATTTCCTCGTTTAGCTCCTGCTCCCGACGTTGAAGAGTGAGGGCCGCAACTCTCATATATGAGGACCCCACTCACCGCCGTTAGGTCGATTCCTACTTACAGTGACCCTCTAGGACAGAGGAGAACTGCCCACAGAGTTTTCTGACGCTGTAATCTTTACAGAAGGAGTCCTGGTGTGGTGCTGTGGGTTAATGCGCTGCACTGCAAAGTCGATTTGAACAGCAAGGTCAGCGGTTCAAGTTCACCAGCCGCTCCTCGGAAACCCTATACAGACAGGGTAGCTACGGGTTGGGACTGACTTGACAACAACCATCTTTACAGAGGCTGACTGCCTCATCTTAATTGTGTGGAGCAGCTGGTGGATTCAAACCGCCAACCTTTGGGTTAGCAGTCCAATGCTTAACCTGCGGTGTCACCAGGACTCCTCTTGAGGGCCCAGCACCATATATTTACACAAGTTAAACTAAAAATCCTATGAAGTAAGCGTGATCTCTATTTTATAAAGGAGAACACCAAGAACCACAGAGCTTGCTGAAAGGCAAACTCATGCTTGGGGTCTCTCCACGGTGATCCAGCTTCCCCTGCTGCAGTCAGCACTAGGGATGGACCTCTGGTCATCCTTGGAGCCAGTGCTTCTATTAAAATGTGGGTCTGAGGAATGAAACCTAGACATACTGTAACTGTACACTAACATGCTGACAGTCTCACTGGGGCCGGGGATGATTTGGAAAAATATGCACTTGAACTTGTGTTTGTTTGTAGGAATAAACAGTCATGACAAAGGTGCCACGTGTCTTGGAGGAAACAGGCCAGAGACTCACAACCATGGCCTTGGCCCAGAACTCAAGTCAGATGACCAGCTCAGTGCACAAGGCCACACTGACTCGCCAAGAAGAAAGTCTGGATGGTCCTGTGTGGGAAGGTGTCTATTTTAGAGTGTGGGTTCGGGCCTTCACTCAGTAACATTCTTTGTAGTCCTGGAGAGAAAAAGGCAGTACATTTATTTCTAACGTTTCCCATCATTCACAGAGTCCTTCTCCCATATCTTTTGAAAAGCCCCTTTTAGTTTTCAGACTCTTCTCAATGTCCACCGCAAACACAACACCTTTCAAGTGGAAGCAGCTTCCGTTTACATTTCTTATGCTTTTCCATTTACACAAATGCAGCATGAGATAAGAATGTTGTTGTTCATGTTGTTAAGTGCCTTTGAGTTGATTCTGACCCATAGCAACCCTGTATAGAGTTTCCAAGGAGCGGCTGGTGAGCTTGAACCACCGACCTTGCAGTTCAAATGATGTTGCAGTCTGACACATTAACCCACAGCGCCACATGAGAGTAGAATAGAAACATTTAATTAGATGGTCAGATAGGTGTGCTTCCCAGTTCCCTAGGAGTACTCAATGAGGAATAGAATAGAATAGGAAACACAGTGAGTAAGGGCAGTTCTCATTCACTAAACCCCTAGCTGTCTATTCCCAGCTCTTACCCAGAGGCCTGTGCAAGAATCTTGACAGTGCACCCTTGGTCACCCTCAGCACCCCAGATTACTACCAGGCCAAGGCTTCTTCATCTTAGTCTGCAAACCCCAACCTTCCACTTTCAAGAATACAATGATCATTCATTTAAATAATTGTTTTAAATATGCATGTGAAAAGATTGAGGGCCCATGACAAACACAATTTGGTAACTACATGAAAAGCTGTTCAATAAGCTCCCGCTGTGTTTGTTACCAAATTAACAAGACTAGGCCAAAGTGCATTGTGCCGTGAGTAAATGCAACATACCTTAAAGCTCAGCAAACTACAAAGCCAGGAGCAGAACAAATGGCAAGTTCTAGCCTTTTAACTTAAACTCTGTGGAGAGGAGCTGGGACAGGGGTGGAGTGCAGCGTAGAGAAGCAGTGAAGGAAGATTTGAGGTCACCAGTCCCGGGATCTCAGAAGCCTCTGCAGATTCCGTGTCGCTCCTATCTTCACATACAAGCCTCTCTTCACCGATCCATCTGAGTTATTCCAAAAGGCCACGTAGTCCCCCACTCTGACCCCTCAGCCAGAGCTCACCTGAAGACAGTGGTGAGGGTGGGGAGGGAGGATGGCAAGTGACTTTAAATGATTCTCTTCTAACAAGAATTGGATATACAGACTTTCAGAATGACAGTAGGGCATTCCAAATGGTAATTAATATCTATCTTCATTGTCTCTGGTTAGAAGGGCGGGTAGTGCAGGGAATATTTTAATCCAGCCACAGATTCAAGTTGTTGACAAAATAAGGGTTAGGCAATAACAGGAAGGAAAACGGGCGTCAGATTTTGCTCAGCTGACTTTAGACTCCTGAGGGAACCAGGGGCACCAATTGCATTTCCTGGCTGTTTGTTCATCTGAATGGGTTAGCAATATCCAGACTGTATTGGTAAGACCTGTTTTCTAACCGAAGGAAATAGCCTAACCTGGCAGGACTCTCACCTACCTAAGATCAAACTGATACTTTCGCCTCCCCTTGGACCATCCAATAAACTTTAGCTGAACAAGCCCTCTGAGACACCCATTCATTCTCCACCAGAGGAAGCAACATACATTTTGAGAGACACTGGCTTTCTTAGACTGTAAAGCAAAAAAAAAATTGTACTCCACACAAATAAGGCACCTAGTACTTTGGGATAAAAGCAGAAATCACTAACCTTGAGGAGAGGTGAACTGAATTCAGTTCTGACTCATAGTGAGTGGCCCAATAGATAGTATGGAAAGTAGAACTTTCTCCAGAGGGTTTCTGAGACTGTCAATCTTTAGGGGAGCACACTGCCTCATCTTTCACCTGAGGAGCAGCTGATGGGTTTGAACCCACAACCTTGTAGTTAGCAGCCAAACACTAAACCCCATGGATCACCAGGGTTCCTTACATGAGGAGAAATGCATGGAGGGAGATGTAGGTTCAGATAGAAGAGTTGTCCTCACTCCCTGACAAGAGGGCTGGTGAGGTGCCCGGCTGCAAGCTGGCCTGGACTGGTAGTATTGACACTGTGGGGAGCCGTGTGTGAACTCTGGAGGTAGTCAAACTGGTGTCCCATTGCTCAACCCTGAACAGGTCCCTTTGTTATGGCAACTCTAGGCTGGTGAATGTCACATCAGCTTTGGGCCCCAGAGTGTTACAGCACTTCCCAGAGTCTGTGTGGCATACATATGAGGGTGAATCACAAAGTATCCATACTCCGGTTACGGTAAAATGCCCATTCACATCCACAACTGAACACAACATTGAGCGTGTAAGTGAAATGATTCTGTCAAATAGACGAGTAACAGTGAATTACATGGCAAATCATTTGCAAATTAGCCATGACTCTGCCTATGCAATAATCCACCACAGACTTGGGCTTCCAAAAGTTTGTACAAAACACAGGGAAGGTGCAAGAGGTATAGTCCAAGTGCTCAGGAGCCCGTGTTGGACAGAAGTCTTAGCCAGCCAACTGCCCCACTTATACTCAATCAACATCTCTTCATCAAATGAACTTTAGTCCTGCCATCAAAGCCAGTCTCTAGGTGGAAGGAAACTTTATTCCATCTCTGTAGTGGTTACAAATTGGGCTGTGAACCACAAGGTCCGCAGTTTGAAACTACCAGCTGTTCTGTGGGAGAAAGATGAGGCTTTCTGCTCCCGTAAAGATTTACAGCCTCGGAAACCCTGTAAAGGGTCGCAATGAGTCAGAACAGACTCCAAGGCACATCACCACCACCACCATAGCACCCCTTACCTGCTGCTGGGCACCCAATCGGAATGATGACTGACCATTTCCACAAGACTTTCCTCTGTTGGCGGCCACATCTCTTGTACTGATGAAACTCCTGGATACCTAGTTGGGTGGTGGGCAGACCTCCCAGCCAACTGTATTTGGAAGGAACTTGTCTGAGTTATGAGACTCATTAGTAGACCTTATTGTTACATGAGAATAATGTCAAACTTGACACAGGTGTGTGTATGTGTGTGTTTTGGGGTTTTTTATAAATAGGCTAAATGACAAAGAGTACAGGTTCTGTTTGTCCACATTTTCTTCCCTTTACCTGGACATTGATCCTACCTGAGTTTTACCATGGCCAAGGAACTATATAATTCAACCAACTCCTCCCCTATAATGTTAAATGATGTCATCTATATATGAACTAATATATTTTTCTCTGCTAGTTGAAGGAAAGCCAACACGAGCAAACCCAGGAAGAAAATTCCAGCACAGTTTGTTTACGAAGTTGAAACTGAAGTATGAGGCTTTTGTTTGTTTGATCCTTTTATTAAGATATCTTAGCAACACTTGAAACTGTGTTTGTGTTCACACTGAGAGTATCCTTAAAGAAGAAAAATGAAACTATATTTAAATATTCATTAAAATCTTATACAGGATGGATACTGAAACAACTCACGGAAGAGGATTAACAGAGAGTTTGGATATCTGCAAACAAAATTTGGACCAATACTCGAAGGAAAGTAAAAGTTTCTTTTAAAAAATCATTACTGGTTAAGACATGGATTCATCAGTATGAGCCTGAGAGGAAACAGTAGCGAATGGAATGGAAGCATCCTCAATCCCGACCAAGAAAAAGTCCAAACATCAACCAGCCACTCGCTGGAAAATTGGGACTCTCAAGGGCAGTATTGGCATACTATCAGTAAAAATGGTTCAGCAATCAACAGTGCTCATTACAGTGAGATGCTCACTGAAAAGTTGAAGCTGAAATCAGGTTAAACACAGAGGACTGCTCTCCAAGGGTATTGTGATCTTGCATGACCATGCACGTCCTCACACTTCTGCCCACACTGCTGACACTCTGCAAAAACGTTTTGAGGTGTTAACACAATCTCCCCCATAGTCCTGAAATTGTTCCATGGAACTTCTACCCTTTAGGTCCCCTGCAAGTAGCCCTTGAAGGACAAAAAATCACCTCTAAAAAAGAAGTGAAGACAGCAGTGCATTTTTGGCTCACAGCTCAGCCTAAAACATTTAAAAATAAGGGAATATTAAAGCTTGCTGAGATATGGACAAAGTGTATTGAAAAGAAAGGAGATTATGTCAAAAAACAATGTATTTGTCTATTCTAAAAGTGGGCTAAAATAAAATTCTACAGCCAAAGTGCAGATAATTTTTGACTTACCCTCGTACATTTCTCCAGAGTTTCTCTGTCTGGGGTAAACTGTGCGATGAGTTAGCCAAATATGCTGAGGGAACAGTTTCCACAAGCTTGCCCTCACTTGAGGGTCCCCAAAACACACCCTCAGGTTTGATAATCTGCGGGGACAACTCAGATGAGTTAGGAAAGAGCTATGCTTATCTATTACCATTACATTCGACTAGAAAGATGAACTAGCCAAAGCACAAGGCCATGGAGCAAAGCCTAGGAAGGGTCTGACTACAGACATTCAAGTTACCTTCTCCCATGGAGTTCCTGGTTACAGCGTGATAATACTCACAGAAGGTTGTCAGCATGAGAAGTTCACCTAATCCTTTGGTATTCAGACTTTGGACAGAGGCTTGATCACAAACTGTCCACAAGGCTGGCTTTTAGTCGCCAATCCCACCCCTTCTCCCACCCTCCCCCGCCCCAACACACACACCAGAAGCTGACCTAATACCTTTAGTCAACAGTTACACTAGAGGTCCGAACTGACATGAATGACCTAGTGGCCAAAGCCCCCAGGCAAACAAACACATTCATATCAAGCAGGACATTCTAAGGACCTAGAGACCTTTGAGAAGAAGACATGCCTGAAAAAAGTTGTTGTTGTTGTCAGGTGCCATCGAGTCTGAACCGACTCATAGCGACCCCATGCACAGCAGAACGAAACAATGTCCGATCCTGGGCCAACCTCACTACCACTGCCATACTTGACGCCATCAATGATGTCACCTGGCTGATCTATCTTGTTGGGGGTCTTCCTCTTTTTCTCTGACCCTCCGCCTTACCCAGCATGACATCCTTCTCCAGCGACTGTTCTCTCTGGACAATGTGTCCAAAGTAGGAGAGACGAAGCTTAGCCATCCTGGCCTCCAAGGAACACTCTGGCTGCACTTCTTCCAAAACAGATCTATTGGTTCTTTTGGCAGTCCATGGCACTTTCAGTATTCTCCTCCAACACCACAACTCAAAGGCATCAATTCTTCTATGATCTTCCTTATTCACTGTCCAGCTTTCGCATCCATATGAGGCTATTGAAAATACCATGGCTTGGGTCAGGTGCACCTTAGTCCTCAAGCTGACATCTCTGCTCTTCAATACTTTAAAAAGTTCCTGTACAGCAGATTTGCCTGAAAAAGTAGAGGGCCAGTAAAAACAGGAAGACCCTCAATGAGATAAATTGACACAATGGCTGTAACAATGGCTTTAAACACAGGAACAATTGTGAGGATGGTACAGGACCGGTATTGCTTTGTTCTGTTATATAGCTCTGGTAGCGTAGTGGTTACGAATTGGGATGCTAACCTCAGGGTCAGCAGTTCAAAACTACCTGCAATTACGTAAGAGAAAGACGAGGCTTTCTGCTCCCGTAAAGATTTACAGCCTTGGAAACCCTGTACAGGGTTGTTATGAGTTGGAATCAACTCCACGGCACATAACAACATCACCATAAGTCAGAACCAAACTAGATGTCATGTAACAACAGGGATCACCTCCCAGTAGTTGAGGGCAAAGGCCAGACTTCTCTTTAACTAGTTGTCACTGAGTAAATCTGACACATGGTGACCCATGTGACTTGGGGTAGAACTATACTCCATATTTTAATGACTAATATTTCAATGGTTTCCAATTGGCTGATTTTTCATCAGTAACTCTCCAGACCTTTCCTTTACGATACCTCTGGTTAGCAGCCACACTCAGTTACCATTTGTATCACCCAGAGTCTAGTGACTGAAAAAGAAAAGTTCCTAGAGTGCTGATTACATACCAGTGCATTCAGTCTGATCACTAGTATATGCAAAGTCCTGTCTTTCATGTTTCAATGAAAAGTTTTTAAGATCCATCAGTCAGATTCGTTGTTCTAGAAAGCCCTAATTAGATATTTGTGCACAGTGCTCTGTAAATTTAAAAAAAAAAACAAAACCCAACCCCGCACATTTCCTGGAGTCAGTTATTATAAGGCCGGCATTTCAGGGATGATTGAGGGCTGACTCATCTTGTGTTCTACAGAAATGAATGTAATCCATAATCATTTGTTTCTCCCCAAGGCTGTGGGCTAGAAAAGGATATCAATGTGTAAGACTTACTCATACTGACCAACGACTTCTGGCCCAGTTTAGCAAAGGATGCCAGGCTGACTCAGACAGCTTGGAGAGCGTTCTGTTCTGCTGGAGTTTGATGAGACCATTCAATAGCTCTGCTTCCCCTACCTGCAGGAGAAAGATGTGCCAGTCTGTTTCCATAAAGGTTTACAACCCTGGAAATCCTACAGGGGCAATTTGACTCTCCTATAACGTCACTCTGAGTCAGAAGCAACTTGATGGCAGTGGGATTGACTTGGGTGTTTTGTTTTCAATTTGTTGTTTCTTAGTTCACTATCCCCAGAACTAACAGATCATTTGTCCTTTACTTTTTCTAATAATCTTCCCCTTTATTTCCAGTCCTAGAGTCCTGATATAGTGCTCTACCTAATTTAACTGGACTGCTAGCCCCAAGGTTACCTATTCAAAGCCATCAGCCATTCCTCAGAAACCCTATACAGGGTCATTATGACTTGGAACTGCCTTAAGGGCACTTAACAACAACAACAATCATAAAACAGGAAACCTGCTAGTGCTATAGGATAATCACTGGACTGCTAGCCACAAGGTCAGTAGTTCAAACCCACCAGTTGCTCCGCAGGAGAAAGATGAGGCTTTCTCCTCAGTTGCTGAGTTGGAATCAACTTGATGGCACTTGACAACAATACAACATTCCCAGGCCTAGGAGCTTAGTAGCATGTTGTGGGTTAAGAGTTGAGCTTAACCAAAAGGTAGGCAGTTCGAATCCATCAACCACTCTGGGGAAGAAAGATGAGGCAATCTGCTTCCATAAAGATTGAGCCTCAGAAACTCTATGGAGAAGTTCTACTTGTCCTATAGGATTGCTGTGAGTGAGACCTAACTGTCGGCATTGGGTTTGGTGTTTTGGTTTATTCCCAGTCTTGGCCAAGAACAGTTCTGTGGAGAAAATGTTTGATTAGTGGTAGAGAGCCCTTGGAGACTTGCCAAGGAAAGCGGCAGCTCACAGTGTGCCTTCTTATCATTGACCTTGAGTGTCAGGTTTTCTGATGAGGCTATTAGAAGGTGAGAGCAAGAACAGAGCTGGCACAAGCAAGAGCTGAGATCCTTATCTGTCTGCCCCAGGCTGAAAGGGCTCACCCAGATGGTTTCTTCAAGTCCCTGCCAGTCTGTATTTTCTTATAATTGAACAAACAGTCTTTCAAGTACTGCAAACCCCACCATAGAATGATTCACCTTTGGGCTCCATAGTGTCTTAGGATAAAAATTATTTCATACCAGCTTTTCCTTGTCATCAACAAAAGACCTGCCAAATACAAGCTGATAAGAAACTACAACAAAATATGCAGTTTTCTTTTCATTATAAGAATGCCTGGTAACCAAGGATTTCAAAAGAAATTATGAGAGACTGGTTTGGGGATACATATCCCCTGATATTACGCCCACAGTATATCTGTCATGTTAAAAAAAAAAAAAAAAAGGTCATTTGTTTATACATCCCGTGTGAGAGGAGACTGCCTCTAGAACAACTGCATTGACTTAGTGCCTTTGAAAACATCTGTGGCAGATGGAAGATGCACTATCATGTTGGCCTATTTTCTGTGGTTTTTCTTCAGTGCCTGACAAGTGTCTGTGACTTAATTGGACACAGAACAATACATTCTTGGAGGATGTCAGCGTGACTATTTAAATAGCTGACTCATGTCCCAAACTGTCACCCAATCTCCTAAGTGACAGCCTTGGGATATTCAAGCCATCTTAGAGTGCCAGGAACAGTGCCACCCACTGAATTAATAATGCTGCTTCACTTTACGGCTCTCCCATCCTGCTCTGCAAACTTCCCTTTTCAAACACTGGCCAACTCCATGCCAACATTTTGTGAAATCAGAGAAGATCAGAACCAGAGATGGGACAGGCCATCCCCTGGCTAGCAAGACAGTGACCTGAGAGTTTGATATCTACTGCCAACCACCAGGGATGGGAAATAAAATGGAAAGCAATTGCTCCAGGCTGATGTTAGAATATATTTATTGCTCGTAATATATACAATTGTACAAACAGCTCAGACAGGAAAGGGGATGTTGCAGCAATTTCTCCGGATTCCACAGATATGTGCAAGTAGAGCTGTACAACACTGGGTTTACTCTCAGTTCAAAGCCAAAAGGAAGTCACAGACACTTATTGAAGAAGTGGGAAATGACTGGAAATTCTCCCCATGTGTCCCTCCTTACAAGCTAGTCATGCAGAGAAAAGAAAAAAGTGGATTCTCAGAAGCTGATGCCCCCAGGTATATGTTTGGGGGTTGGTGTCTTGAAGACAAGGCATAGAAGATGACTAGCTTGGAATTGCAAGGGGCAATGCAGAAATCCAAGCTCCGGCACAGCTTCCTAAGGCCTGTCCATAGGAAAGGAAACCAAGGGGGGTGTTGGAGAGAGACAGAACAACAACAAAGGGAAAACCAATGGTCAATGGAGATGTGGAGAGAGCCATCAGCAGGAATCCTGGTTGAGGATACATGTCCATCCAGTTACAGCTGAGACTGTGACTTTGGGGAAAAGACACATTCAGAATTTGCACATATGTTGGTTTGTCCTTATCCTAATGCTCACCAGATGCCAGATGCCAGGGACCTGCATGAAGACATAGAAAATGAACATGAATGTTAGATTAAAGAGAAGAAAGCTAAACTAAAATATTACCTTACTGGAGTTGAAAAAAAGCATGGCCCTTAATACCATTCCACATTTCACACGTTAATGTTTAGTTACAGCTAAGCTTATTTCTAGAAAGAGCTCTGGTAGCGTAGTGGTTACAAATCTGGCTGCGAACCACAAGGTCAGTAATTCAAAACTACCAGCTGTTCCCGTGGGAGAAAGATGAGGCTTTCTGCTCCTGTAGAGATTTACAGCCTCAGAAATCCTGTACAGGGTCGTTATGAGTCGGAACCGACTCCATGGCATATAACAACAACAACAACAAAGCTTATTTCTGAATTTAAAAGGGAAACAGAAAGTTGCTGAGGAAAAGCAATGATAGATTGTACACGAACGAAAACATAGGTCCACCAACTCAACACTGACTTCTAACCAGCTAGAATTACTTGGGCCCTCAAAAGAAATCTAGCATAGTCAATAGTCAATCTTGTAATGTCTGGACTCAGAATTTATGGTGTAGACATAAAGTCATGGTATTATGACACAGTCACGTAATCTTGTGACATGAATCCCAAGAGAAATAGTGAGTTGAGTGGTCCATGGGCAGAAGCTCCATAATCCAGACTATGTGCTCATCCCAAGGATCAGTGGAAATGGAAGAGAGGGTCTTCAGATCAAGGCTAACACAGCCTCCTAAGTTAAAGTCCACTTGGAGCTCAGAGGGAAAGCAAAGTCTTCAGTGGTGAGACCAAGAAACCTGTGGGCTGAACATACCAACTTGTGTCAGAGGTCTTTGTGACTGATGAGTAGCTTGGCTACAGACTGGAACCTGATGCCTATAGGTTGTTGTTGTTGTTAAGTGCCATTGAGTCGGTTCGGACCCATAGCAGCTCTGTATAGGGTTTCCAATGAGTGACTGGTGAACTTGAATCATTGACCTTGAGGTTCAAACCGACTTTACAGTCCAGTGCATTAGGCCACAGCGCCATACTAGAAGTTTTAGGTACAGGGTTCTGTCCCTGACAAAACTAATCAGCTTTATCTTCTCCATGGCAATCTCTCATTCCTCACCACCATAATTCCAAAGGAATCCTGCAATGGTGCAAACTGGTAACACACTCACTTGATAACTGAAAGGTTGGAGGTTCTAAACCACCGCGAGGTTCCTTTGAAGAAGACCTGGTGAAGTGCTAAATAATCATTGAAATTCCTATGGAGCACAGTTCTACTCTGACACACAAGGGGTCACCATGAATGTAGTCACCCTGACAGCAACTGAACTTTAAAAAACAACAACCCTCAGGCCCCTCCCAGCCAAAAGAAAGACAAGACAAGGTGCTAATGAAGAATCCCTAAGGATAGTAGGAGAAGGACTGGAATCCCATTCAGAAGTCCCTGTCCTTTCTCTTAAATCAACAGCATTATCATCGGTTATGAAGGGGCCCTACAGTTCTCCCAAAGCTGCCAACCAAGTGGCATTTCAAGTAGAAGGACATGGCGATTGCCAACTCCCTAGATCCCTTAATAAATTCATCTCTGGATAATGCACTATCTCTTCCCGTCACTTGATCTTGATTTTCCTAGTGAGTCATACAGAAATGTTCTTTTGCCGACTTCTGACAGTCACTCCAAGGATTCCTTCTAAAAAGTGAAGGAAAATAGTAAAACAACAGGAGAATTCTAGTTTGGGGAAATGCACAGACCAGCGAACAAAAGGGAGAGAATTACATACATGGATCCCTTCACTGGAAGAAATGGTTTAAAGATGGCGAGATAAGAAAAGTATCATTTGTGACTGTATATGGAACGATAAAAACATGTTTTAACCAAGGATTTTCACTCAGACATCAGGAATCCCAGACTAGCTGGATTCACTACAGTCACAAACAGCTGCACCCTTTCAAATGCTGATAAACGTGTCACGTACACAGTAGCTGGATTTGGAAACAATGCATGTGTCTTGCTGGTGGTCTGGAATGTCAGAGACAGGCTTGCCTGAGCTGAAACTCATTTCAGAGCAATCCAGAATTCAAGGCTAACCAAGGAAATCTTTTCTAAATGTTCTCCACCTAAAGGGAGCAAACATATCAGATCCCCTTTTGTTGGTACTATGGGAGAAATTTTTTTAAATCGTATTGCTAGAACAGACATTTATTGTACATTTTCAAATATTATTTCAAAAGTATTCATATATAACTATGCTGTTGTTGTAACATGCAGTGGAGTGTGTTTCAACTCAAAGCGCCCCGTATAGGGATTTCCCAGGAGCAGCTGGTGGGTTTAAACCTCCGGCCTTGTGGTTAGCAGTCCTGTGCTGATTTTATAGCGCCACACCCTCTAGAGTTACGTTTATAGAACTTTGAGAGACTTAATCTGCAAGTCAACAGAGCTCAGATGTACATTTAAGATCCACAGGGGAAACCGTATTCTGGTGGTTTAATTCAGAAATGTTGTTGTTAGTTTCTCGAATTCAATTCCAGTTCACAGTAACCCCAAACGTGCAGAGTGGAACAGCTGAGGCAGAGGGTTAGCAAGGCCGTGAGCTTTTGGAAGCAGGTTTCCTGGCTTGTTTTCCCACCAACTTTTCCACTAGTTGGAGCCACCAACTTTTCCACTAGTTGTTGTTGTTATGTGTCGTGGAGTCGGTCCGACTCATAGCGACCCTGTACAGGGTTTCCTAGGCAGAAAGCCTCATCTTTCTCCCGCGGAACAGCCCGATTCATAGTCGAATGCTTAAAAGTTTGCACCACCCAGGAACTTTTATTTGGAAGCAGGATAGGTCAAAGATAGTAAAGTTGCTAAAAATAACATTTTATCATGGTCATTGTTCAGTGATTTGAAAATCTTACCAAATTAATACCAATCCATATTAACCTATGGAGTCCTGGTGTGGCGCTGTGGGTTAATGCCTCAGACTGCAAAGCCGTTTGAACTGCAAGGTCGGCAGTTCAAGCTCACCAGCTGCTCCTCGGAAACCCTATACAGGGTCGCTATGGGTTGGAATCAACGCGACAGCACTTAACAACAACATATTATCAATATTAGCCTGATTTCTAAGCCTATTCTGGAATTATTCTGTTCAATATGTACCCATGACATTTCACTATTAAGTATACCTGAATTTTTTTCAAAACCAAAAAGGGCTTGCACTGAAATACCTCGATCCTTCCTCCACATGAAGAGAGTTCTTTCACAAAGGTAAGAGGACAGTGTAAAGTCAGCTCACCAAGATGAACAAACTCTGACTGACCTCAAAATTCATCAGTGGGAGGACAATGTTCCTGGTTGGTGACAAGCCAGAGTGGTGCAAACTATTGAGACAGAACCTGGAGGGGGTAGAGTTGGAGGGTTTGATGCTTGGGATCGCTCTCAGTCAGCTCCTTTGCCTCACCATTCACTAGACCAGAATGTGGGTCCTGGGCTGTGGATGAACAAATTCAAGCTTGATGTGGCCCAGTAGGTCTCATGGGAAGATGAGCTGACCCTGGTCATGGCTGCCAGTCGTACTTACCTAGCGAGGAGGGCGGGAGCCTTCTTTCTAA
Organism: Chrysochloris asiatica; assembly: GCF_000296735.1. NCBI lineage: Eukaryota > Metazoa > Chordata > Mammalia > Afrosoricida > Chrysochloridae > Chrysochloris > Chrysochloris asiatica. The sequence goes on from NW_006408526.1 coordinate 19,682,551, forward strand.
CTCTTACATTTGCTTTATACTGCTTTGGCAAGAGCGCATCTGGAACAATGCATACAGTTTGGGTCCCCACCTTTCAAAAAGAGACATCAGGAGATTAGAAAGTATTCAGCAAAAGAGCACAGGAGAAAGTTGAATGCAAGAATCAGGTTGCCAGCCCAGTGGTTCAGAACGGCACAAACATCCTTGTCATCCTGGATTATGGAGGCTCTGGATTATAGACGGCCAAACTGCCAAACCAATCTCCTTCCTAAACTTTAGCCTCTTTTTATTTTTTAAACTCATCTTTGAAATTCCATTATTAGAATATGTAAATAATAACTTTAAATTTCCCTCTTAAATAAATGGTAAATAAATAAATTCTAATATTTGCATGCACTCTGCATAAACGAATCCATTTCACAAGCATCATGGGTCTCAAAGCCATAAGCACCAGAGCTTTGTGTCAGAATAAGCTGACAGCCAGGTTGATATTTTACTTGACGTTCTCCATGGTGTTCCCAAAACTTTAAATCTTTGCAGAAACAGAATGGCACATTATTTTCCTACAAAGTGGCTGGTGGGTTAAAACCAGTGACCTTTCACTTAGCAGTCATTCACTTAACCAATGTACCACCACGGTAACACTTACTAACCCAAACCACTGCCATCAAGCAAACTTTGACACATAGCAACCGCACATAGAGTTTCTGAGACTGCAATCTTTGTAGGGGCAGACAGCCTTTTCTTTCACCGGAGGAGTAGCTGGTGGGTTTAAACTTCAGGATACCAAAAACAAAGTCAGGATTAACTCAGCAATGAAACTGCTAAAGAGGCCAAACTGTTCCCTCCCTACAGTATTCCCTGTATCAGTGTGTTAAGCAATTAGAAATGTAGTCACTGGCAGGTTAGGCACCAAAAGGGCATCTGTTTCCCATAGAAACCATGTTATAGGTAGTGGTTCAGTTTAATCCATAATGGAAAACCGAACCTTTGCAATAAAATATAGTAGAAACCCAAAATTTGACAAAGCTAGTACTAAAGGAACTCAGAAACCATGAGATTTATTAACCACTTTTCGTTTTTCATTAATAATTGATGTTAAACTGAACAGAATAAATCAAAGATGGTAAAGTGGTAGTTGAAATTTAACCACATTTTAAGGAAGTTTTAAATATCTGTTTAAGGACTTTGAAGGTTAGCTGAGATGGCACTTTACTGTAAACTTCATTTCAAAATCTGTCTCTGTAGTTATTGTGTCCAGCATTATTCTCACCTTGCGTACTAGGAGTGAGGTAGATTTCTGATACTTACAAAGGAACAAAAAGGGAGAAAGAAAAAGAAGAAAAGGAGAGTGATTTCCATTGGCAAGCTGGGAACTTTTTCAAGAGCAAGAGAAAAGATGATGGAGAATAAAATGGATAAATGTAAATTACAAGGAAGAAAATAGAATTAAATGAAAGGTTAGCAGTGGTAAGAGAACAAACCACATTTTTCTAAGAATGAAGATTTCAAGTCTGCAATTTCCAAGATTGGTCACCAGGTGGTGCTATAAGATTAGAATAGTGTGAAGCCAAAACCAACAATTGAAGGGACGGGAGGGAAAACAGTACCAGACAAACTAGCAAGACATTCACAGTACAAGTAGTTCAGGATTTGTGGATCCATGCCTTTGGTTAAGACATATATATATCAAGTTGTCCCAGAAATGAAAACTTGGTTTATCATTAGAAAATTGGTTTATCGAATTCAGTGTATTAATAGTTATACTTTTCAAGCACACATGCAAGAGTATTTCAATATATACAGAAAATGCCTTTGATAAACTTTTAACTCTTTCTACACACACAATAAGGAGCTCTGGTAGCGTAGTGGTTACTAATCAGGCTGCAAACCTCAAGGTTAGCAGTTCGAAACTACCAGCTGCTCCGCGGGAGAAAGATGAGGCTTTCTGCTCCCGTTAAGATTTACAGCCTCGGAAACCCTGTTCAGGGTCTCTGTGGGTTGGAACTGACTCGACGGCACTTAACAACAACACACACAATGGTTAAGTCCAAAAGTATCGCCTCTAGGGTTTCAGTTCATACATGTATGGGCTTATTCCAAACAAAACTTGTTGAAAATTGTCTCTGTCCAGTAGATGGCTGCAGACAAGCTCTCACAGAAACACAATTGTCTTAGTCTCATTTAGAATGTCTTCAAAGATCCAATCCAAACAGTGCCCATATCAGATCAATTCAAGGCAGAAAGATCAGCTCAGAGGTTAATGGTGACCTATTTAGGGACTACCTAAGGGATAATCTTAATAGGCTTTCTTGAAAGACAGAGGACAATCATGGGGGCTTATTAGAAAGAAGTTTTAAGAAAATTAAAACACTGGTGCATTGGTGAAAAAAGGTCAGGGAAGCTGCTCTGGAGGGTTTTTCCCTCATGACAACACACCTGCTCCTTTTTTGAGGGTAGTGAGGCGGCCTTGTGAGAATTTCATTGAGAAACCTTACCCCATTCACCCTACAGTTCTGATCTGGTCCCACAAACTTCTTTTTGTTTCCCAAACTCAAAGACTATTTAAAAGGACTATGATTTAAATCCCTCAAGGGTGCCCAAACTGCCATTTGACATCGTAGTGGTTACAAATCAGGCTGCGAACCTCAAGGTCGGCAGTTCAAAACTACCAGCTGTTCCACAGGAGAAAGATGAGGCTTTCTGCTCCCGTAAAGATTTACAGCCTCGGAACCCCTGTACAGGGTCGCTATGAGTCGGAACCAACTCCACGGCACATAACAACAACAAATCAATGAGTGCAGAGTTTTTTATGAAAGGATTGTTGTTGTTAAGTGCCGTCAAGTCAGTTTCCACTTGTAGCAACCCTGTATAGGGTTTACGAGGAGCAGCTGGTGAGCTTGAACCGCCGACCTTGCAGTTCAAACTGACCTTGCAATCCAGCGCATTATCCCACAGAGCCATGCCAGGGAAGGATGTGAGAGATGGAAACATTGCCTAGAAGTGCACAGACCTACATGGAGGACATGTTGAGAAACAATAGCTTCACATTTTGTAGTAACCCTTTTTTACTTATCCTGTGCATATGTGTATGTATATGTGTGTGTGTGTGTATGGTGGTGGTGGTGGTGGTTATGCGCTGTGGAGTCAGTTCTGACTTGTAGACACCCTGTATAGTGTTTCCAAGGCTGTAAATCCAAAGTCTCATCTTTCTCCCGTAAAACAGCTGGTAGTTTCGAACTGCTGACCTTGAAGTTAGCAGTTTGACTCATAACCACTATGCTACTATAGATAGATAGATAGATAGATAGATAGATAGATAGATAGATAGATAGATAGATAGATAGATAGATAGATAGGTAGGTAGGTAGGTAGGTAGGTAGGTAGGTAGATAGATAGATAGATAGATAGATAGATAGATAGATAGATAGATAGATAGATAGATAGACAGATAGATAAGCTAGATAGATAGTTAAGTACCATCGAGTCAGTTTTGACTCATAGTGACCCTGTATAGGGTTTCCGAGGAGTGGCTTGTGGGTTTGAACCATCAACCTGTGGTTCACAGTCAAGTGCTGAATTTGAACCACTGACCTTGTGGTACAAAATGACCTTATGGTCCAGTGCTTGTCATATATATATGTATAATACAGTTGTTAAGTGCTGTCCAGTTGGTTCTGACTTATAGCAACCCTGAATAGGGTTTCCAGGGAGCAGCTGGTGGGTTTGAACCACCAACTTTGTGGTTCACAGTCAGTGCTGAACCTATGGTGCCATACCAGGACTCCATACTTTGTGACAAAATGCTAGAAGCATTTTTCTTAAATCAGAAATGAAACAAGAATGTCCTTTATCAAACCACTTAGGTTAAAGAGCATACTGAAAATTCCAGCCAACTCAACTCAGTAAGACAAGAAAAAAAATGTAGATGGGTTGGGAAGAAAAAACTATCATAATTTATAGAAGATGATTGTCTAGGTAGAAAGCCCAAAATAGTTCTTTCACAAATTGTTATACACAAGGGAGAAAGTTAATTCTTAAGCAAGATATAAAACAAATCCACAAATCATAAGGGGATATATTTATACAACGACTTGCAATAAAATTTAATACTTTTATCAATAAAAAATCACAAAAATGTGAAGTAGAAGATGCCTATAAAATATTTAAATGTCAAAAGAATGAGGTAAAAAATAGAACCATCATTTAAAGAAGAGTAGTTATGAAAGGTCCATAAATATAAGAAAAATTCTCAACCGCATTAGTAATCAAGAAAATGCAAATCAGATGCAAATAAGATACCATTCTAAACTTAGCAAGTTGGCAGAAATTTAGAAGTCTGGTGATATCAAATGTGGTGAAGATGTGGAATGACAGGAATCTTAGACCTGCTGGCAGAAAATGTATTGGCTTGGTTACTCTGGAAAACAATTTGATATTGACATAGTTGAAGATGTTCATAACTTGTAACTCAGCAAATTCCCCTCCCTGGGGTTTTGCACTAGAGACATCACTGCACATATTCACTGGGAGACACGTATAAGAATACTTACAGCTACATTTTTTGTAAATTAAACAACATTGAAAAAAAAATCCAACACCCATCAACAAGGAAATGAGCAAATAAATTACAATGCATTCCTAAAATGGATACACTCACAGCAGTGAAAAGAAATGAACCATAGCTGTGTTCATCAAAAGGGATGTGTGTGTGTGCATGTGTAATGAAGCCATTTTGATAAAGCTCGTGTGTGTGCAGAACTAAATGTCATATTGGTTAACATGTTGCTTAAAGATGTTTAGACACGTGGTGGTAGTGGTGGTGATGTGCCATGGAGTAGGTTCTGACTCGTAGTGACCCTGTATAGGGTTTCCGAGGCTGTAAATCTTTATGGGAGCAGAAAGTCTCCTCTTTCTCCCACGGAACCGCTGGTAGTTTTGAACTGCAAACCATGAGATTAGCAGCCAGAATCATAACCTCTATGCTATCAGAGCAGTAAAATTAAAAAAACAGAAAGGATAACATGATAAACATGATAGAGGAGATACGTATAATAACAAAGTTACTGGCAATGTACGATTTTTAACTGTTACATGGGTATCAATTTTATATGTATCTGGTAGCGTACTGATTACGAATCGGGTTACGATGACACCTAACAACAACAACAACTCCTAACAACACTATAGGACAGAGCAGAATTGCCCCATAGTGTTTTCAAGACTGTAATCTTTATGGGCGCAGACTGTCTCATCTTTCTCCCATGGAGTAGCTAGTGGGTTCGAACCGTCAGCCTTTCAGTTAGCATCCAAGTGTTGAACCACTACGCCATCAAAGCTACTTAAGTATAAACCCATATTATGTGTAAACCCATATTCACACATGTAGAAACCCACTAGCCACTCCTTGGAAACCCTACACTGGGTGGCTATGAGTCAGGATTGACTCGATGGCACTTAATAACAACAACAAATATAGGAGTCCTGGTGTGGTGCTAGAGAATAAACACTGGACTGAGAACCACAAGATGACAGTTCAAACCTACTAGCTGCTCCTCGGAAACCCTCTACAGGGCTTTCTGCTCCTACAAAGATTTATAGCCTCAGAAACCCTATACAGGGGTCGCTATGAGTCAGAACCAACCTCACAGCACTTGCCAACAACATGCCAAAGAAAAATACAAATGTTTATCTGTTCATTCATTTATATTTCTCCTAAGCATATTTCTTCCCCCAAATTCAACTGTTTAAATTAATCAGAACATGATGGGGCAAAAATGTGAATATACGGGACAGGTATAAAACTGGTTTCGATTACCTTAGGTCTTTGAACCACTAGAATCTTAAAGTTCTCAAGAAAACCATCGCTGTAGATGTCAACACTTTATTCTAGGGACACAGTAAAAGACAAACTGTGTTATCCTTACAGTGTTGGGTACCGTACATACCACTCTAAATTGGTGTTTCACAAACTCACATAGACCCAGGACAACAGCAGCAGCGGCTTAACCTGTTAGAGGGACCTACCTACCAAATCCGCTGAGAGGGAGCCTAGCTCTGTGTTCACGAGCCTTCTTACAGGTGATTCTGATGTGTGCCCCTTTAAGAACCACCGATCATGAATGGATGTTTGCAGCTGTTTGTTCTCATTTTAAGTTGTACCCATCTGCAAACAAAAGTCAGGAAAGCTCTGCTTTGAGGAAGTGGTTCTTCTTTAGCAGTGTTTTGGGTGCTTTCACCCTCAGGGGCTTTATCTTCCAGCCCGATATCAGACTATGTCTCACTGCTATTGATAAGGTTTTCAGAGGCTAAGCACTGAACTGCTAATCGCAAGGTCAGTAGTTCAAACTTGCAAGCCGGTCCTCAGAAGCCCTATGTAGAGTTGCTATAAATTGGAACTGTCTTGATAACACTGAACAAGTGGACCTCCTATTCCTCTTTCTTCCTAGTCTGTTTGTAGTCTGGAAGCTTTGCTCAAACCTGCCCACTATAGGTGAGCCTGTTGCCATTTGAAACACCTGTGGTATAATTTCCAGTATCCCAGCAACATGCAAGTCCCCACAGTACAACAAACTGAACTGACAGACATATGGGGATTTCGAATCTGATAGCATAGGGGTTACTAGCTGGGTTTCTAACTGCAAGGTCAGTAGTTCAAATCTACCAGTTGCTCCACACGAAAAAGATGAGGCTCTCTCCTCCTGTAAAGGTTGACAACCTCAGAAACCCTATACAGGGTCACTATGAGTCAGAACTGACTCTGTGGCACACAATCACCCCCACCACCATCCCAAAATGTGGCCTCAGTGGTGTAGTGAGTTCAGTGTTGGACAGCTAACCGCAAGTCAGCAGTTCAAACCTACTACCGGTGCTTAGGGAGAAAGATGAGGCTGGCTGCTCCCATAAAAATTAAAATCTTGGAAACCCTATGGAGCAGTTCTACTCTGTTGTAGAGGGTCGAACCAACTCAATGGCAGTGCGTTTTGTTTAGGTTTATTAACTCTAAAGCAAAGTATAAACAATTACAGAGACTTTCTACTCTTAAAAAAGGAATTTTCACTTAAATCCCATAGCCAAAAAAGCTAATAGTGTAAAGAATCATAAGGAAAGTAAAACCAGATTTTTTTTAATAAAGTAAATGAAATAACCCACATAGAATATCTGGGAAGTGTTACTAATTATGCTACTGTTTGCCAAGGCAGTTCCAGCTATCACATTGTTGTTGTTAAGTACTGTTGAGTTGGTTCCAACTCATGGCGATCCTGTATAGGGCTTTCGAGGAGTGGCTTTTGAGTTTGAACCACCGACCTTGTGGTTCAAACTGACCTTGAGATAGAGTGCATATCCTACAGCACCACGCCAGGACTAGGGGTGAGTTAAATAAATGTTTGACCAAAGATAGTAGGCTAATTTTTAAGCTCATAATTTTGTATGGCCCTTAAATGACATAATGAATTTTGGCAGAAAACGGTTCCCCACGCCTAGTGATTTCAAAGGCTTCAAATCAATGCAAAGATAAGGAGGTGTTCTCACCCTCATATTTCACACTTCAAATCGTTAATTTAGACTCACCTTATTTGAAAACCAGAAGTACTACAGGTTGGAGTTACTATGTGAGTTGCTGCCAAGTTGTCTCTGATTCCTAGTACAACCTCACATATCACAGAACAAAATGTTGCCATCTTCATGATCATGTGTGTTCAACCTAGGGAGCTCATCTTCCAGAACTCTATCAGACAATATTCTGTTGTGATTTATACAGTTTTCATTAGCTAATTTTTGAACGTAGATCTTCAGACCTGTCTTCCTAGTCTGTGTAAGTTTGGAAGTTCTGATAAACCTGTCCCCCGTGGGCGATCCTGCTAGTGTGTGAAAGACTGATGGCATAGCTGCTACACACGCCACCACAGGAAATCACAAACTAACCAGTAGGTGATGCAGTAAACCATCTTAGACAAAGAAGTTGGATGAGCCAGGTCTTCAATTTAATGGGGTTTGAACTCCAGACCACTGTCGCTCTGTACGGAACTTAAATTTAACACTTAAATCATTCTGATTTGGGCCTCTAAATTCCTGGGTAGTGGTTATGAATCTGGCTGCTAACATCAAGGTCAGTAGTTTGAAACTACCAGCTGTTCTTCAGGAGAAAGATTAAGCTTTGTACTCCAGTAAAGATTTGCAGCCTTGAAAACCCTATGTTGGGTCGTAATGAGTCAGAACCGACTCCACGGCACACCACCACCACCTTCACCACCACCAGAGAGGTATTAACAATGGGCCCAAACATAACAGTTGTGTGGATGGCAGTGTTCAGTTGTGCATGGGGTCGCTATGAGTCAGAATTGACTCAATGGCACCTAACAACAAATTCAGTGATACGTTCATTTTGAGTTATGAAGACAAGAGAAACCTCCAAAGAATAATGTCATGAAAACATGTTTTACTGGCTTTATACTGGAAAGGTGTGTGTATTTGAAAGGATCTGTTTTAATCTGTCACACATGAATGCCACCAACTCGATGGCACCCAACACCACCACCACTTATCCTCACAACCTCCTTCCGTCCCTTAACTTTCTACTGAGTGTAGCTTTTCCTGAGTTCTAATAGCAATGTTTTTGTCTCTAGAGTCGGACTTCTCAGAGGACATTTGGACTAGACCCCCCAAACTTTTACCATGCCTGAGTGATCTGGCTTCTGTAAACTTCCAACTCCCTCTCATATACACCACAGCCTTAGGTATGGATTCCATCTCAATGTAAAGAAAACAAAAATCCTCACCACTGGACCAATAAACAACATTCTTATCAACGGAGAAAAGATTGAAGTTGTCAAAGACTTAATTCTTCTTGGATCAACTATCAAAACTCATGGAAGCAGCAGTCAAGAAATCAAACGACGTATTGCATTAGGCAAATCCGCTGCACAAGACCTTTTTAAAGTGTTGAAGAGCAAAGATGTCAGCTTGAGGACTAAGGTGCACCTGACCCAAGCCATGGTATTTTCAATAATCTCATATGCATGCGAAAGCTGGACAGTGAATAAGGAAGACCACAGATGAATTGATGCTTTTGAGTTATGGTGTTGGAGGAGAATATTGAAAGTGCCATGGACTGCCAAAAGAACCAACAGATCTGTGTTGGAAGAAGTGCAGCCAGCAAGCTCCTTGAAGGCCAGGATGGCCAAACTTCATCACTCATACTTCGGACATATTGTCAGGAGGGACCAGTCGCTGGAGAAGGGTATCATTTTTGCTAAGGCTGAGGGTCAGAGAAAAAGAGGAAGACCCCCAGCGAGATGGATTAGCAAAGTGGCAGCATCAGTGGGCTCAAGAGTAGCAACGATTGTGAGTTTGGCACAGGACCGGGCATTGTTTCATTCTGTTGTGCATAGGGTCACTATGAGTTGGTACTGACTCGATGGCACTTAACAACAACAATCTCACATACTACTCTCCTCTGGTTTCATGCAGCTCTGGACACATCACCTACCTTTCTGTTTCTTAAACAATTCAAACCTTTGGCCACAAGGCCTTTGCATATGTGGTTCCAGCTATTTGGAATGCTTTAAAGCAAAGATTGTAAATTGGTATTCAGTGGGCCATTTCTGGTCAACAGATATATGCATATTTGGGATGCAGAGAGCATTTTCTCAAAAATTTTAAATAGCTGAAACGTAAAATTTTTATTTCAAAGTTAACACCTGCAGCATTATTCTGACTACTTTTTCAAAACCATTTTCTGGCTCAGCAGGTGATAAGGCAACACTGGGTCTACAGCTGATGAGGAGCTGCTCTTTCCATATGGGCACTAGATGAGGGCAACAGTCGGGCACGAGCCTCCCGGTTACAAACAGGCCCCGTTAGGCCCAGGGCACTCATTTGATTCCCTTGGTACTTGCATTTGCCATCTTGATTTAAAGAAAAAGGAGAGGAGATACAATCAGCCTTAGCTTCCTTTAAGTGGCAATTTACATGCCACCTTCTCTTGGACTTTTTCTGACCTGTGCATCCTCAGTTTTCATCCTAATATTTGTTCCCAACTTTTCCCTTGTTTCTGTCGTACTATTAAGTTGGCATGAAATTGCAGATTTTATAGATCCAGGTGGCTGAATTTCAATTTCATATGATTCAACCTAATACTACAATTTGCAATATTTTCTGAGTCTGTTAACTTTTGTTTTTACTATTCCTATAGAAAGAGTCCTGGTGTGGTACAATATGATAAAGCATTGGATCAAACGGTGGTTCAAACCTACCAGCTGCTCCTCGGAAGCCCTTACAGGGTTGCCGTGAGTCAGAACTGACTCGATGGCACTTAGCAACAGAAAGTAAGTCCAGAGAGCAAGAACTTAGTCTAGTTTACTACTTTATATTCTCAATGCCTAACAGATTGCCTGGCAGGTAACAGGCACTAAAATATGTGGATGAATAAATATAAAGTCTCCTCCCATCAAATGCTCCCTAGTGGCTCCAGAATGCCACAAAATCCATTGTAACATCTTCTGAAGCCTTTGTAAGTAGCAGCTCAGGTTGCAAGTGAACTTGCCCAGCCCACAGCCCAGGGCAGTACTGTCCTGTACTCAGTCCTGGAGCTGACTTTGGTCCCACATTCAGAGCTCATGGCCCAGTTCTAGCATAGGGAATTACTACTACATTGTGAATTATCACGGAACCCTTGTGCAAGCCAGCACTGAGACAATTAATGAGGTGTTCTCCAGCCCGAAAGAGAAATTAGAAGGGAAATGGCACTTGTTACTCAGACAGCTGCTGGTAATTGCAAAAACCTCTGTAGCCTTGTTAAGCCGGTTCCTACTCACAGCGACCCTGTACAGGGTTTCTGAGGAGTGGTTGGTGAGTTTGAACTGCCAACCATGTGGTTCAAACAGACCTTGCAGTCCAGTGCATTGTTATACTCTGACTCCTCTATAGCATTAGAGGCTGGTTAGAGCTTAGTATGCATCGTATGCTTGTTTCATTATTATACTTAATTCTCTTGTTTCCCCTAGACTACGGATGATGTTTTAAACTGCCTTTGAATCCTTGGAACTTGAATGGTGTTATGTGCCGTGGAGTCGGTTCCGACTCATAGTGACCCTATACAGGGTTTCTGAGGCTGTAAATCTGTACGGGAGCAGAAAGTCTCATCTTTCTCCCACAGAACAGCTAGTAGTTTCGAACTGCTGACTGAGATTAGCAGCCCGATTTGTAACCACTACACTACCAGAGCTGTATGCTAGGCAAATTTTCTGAGAAACTGGACCATCTGAAGAACACAGCATTGGAAAGTTGGAAGACTTATTAATGACTTGTGATATGCAGAGGACACAACCTTGGTTGCCTAAAGTGAAGAGACCTGAAATATTTACTGAAAAAGATATGGATTACACCTCAATATCAGAAAAGCAAAAACCCTCACAACTGAATCAATAAGCAACATCATTGATAAGCTTAGAAAAGATGGTAGTCGTCAAACAGTCCTCACTTTGAGGACTAAGGTGTGCCTGACCCAAGCCATGGTATGTACAATCGCCTCATATGCATGTGAAAGCTGGACAATGCAGAACTGATACCTTGGAATTATGGAGTAGTGAATATACTATGGACTGCCAGAAATATGAACAAATATAATCCGAGAGAAGTGCAGCCAGCAAGCTCCTTAAAAGGAAGGATTACAAGACTTCATCTCATGTACATTGGTCATGTTACAATGAGTGACCAGTCCCTAGAGAGGAACATCATATTTGATAGAGGATCAGCAAAAAGAGGAAGCTCCTCAATGAGACCAACTCAGAAGCTACAACAATGGGCTCAAACACAGCAACAACTGTGAGTGAGGATGGTTTTATTGTACATAAATAAGGTCATTATGAGTTAGAACCAACAAGATGGCACCTCATGGACTTGATAAAGGAGCGGGCAGACGGACTCATGCTTGAGTGTTCACTTCACAACTTCAACATCTGGAGCTGACAGAGGTCATTGCTAAATCAAGCATTTTCTTGCTCTTCACTGCTAGCCTAAGAATTATATATAGGTTTGTAAGCAATACTTTCTAAAAGACACTGTACAATTAAACTAAGTGAAAACTATTCTCATTCCAAAAGATTGTTCGTTTCAGTGACCTTGTTGCCAACACCAGTGCATAACTTACATCTTTTCATGTTGCATTGTTGGTCACACACATGCTATCCAACTCCACCCTGGTCTACTTGTGGCAACACTTTCCTGGTGGTCTTTTCTGAATACACTTTTCTTCCTCTGCCAGTACCTGGTGCCCACCAACCTTCTGTACTAACCCCACTATTGTCTTACACAGTACCTCCTAAGGAAGTTTCAACTGATATTCCACCAGCATTCCAAACTGTCCAAAGAGAAATGTCATAAACACATCCTAATCTATTTATTTCATGATTTCTCAGTGTTCCATGGTGCCACCTTTTAAATCTTGAACCTTATTTTGTAATACAAATATTGTATTTTGTATGAGACATACAAATATGGGTAGTTCTGTAACTTTTTATGCCTTAGTATATTTATTTAGTTCCTTTACCTGGGTCTATTTTCTGTCTTTGCCCATCTGATTAAACTTGCTCATCCTCAAAGGCTTGGCATATGGATCTTCTCCTCTAGGAAACCTCTCGTGGAAATCCCTGGGAAGATTAGGTGCTGTCGTGGCTTGAATTTACTTGATATGGCTTTTCTACCCAAAATCTTCCAAATTCCCACCAAGTGATTGGGTGAAACCATGAAAATAGGTGTACAGGGCTCTAAGGCTGGGACTGGTATCTTTTACCATACAGCTAGGCTAAAAGGAGCCATCTCAGAAGCAGAGATGAAGATTCCAGGGCCATTAAGAAAAAAGAGCTTGCATGAAGTGTAAGGTCCTGCCTAGAGAATCTGCAATGACAGCATCATTGCCATCGGCATGGGAGAGGCCTGGAGAGACAAAGCAGCTTCCACTGAGTAAAGCTGAGTCAGTCCATAGGCTTAGGAGACTGGAGTGAAGAATGTGCCCTTTGGGCATTCAGACTGGCTAAAAGAGCTTTTAACACTATCCTGAGCAGGGCAGAGGCCAAGGGGCCATGTGGCTGAGCAGCTGAAGACAAGAGTGAGGCGTGCTAGCAGTAAGGCAGACAAGAGGCATTCCTGACTGGTTAACTGCTGCATCCCGAATTGGTTATTGTGAACTCTACAACCTGTTCACTTGCTTAATAAACTTCGTGAGTATTGTTTTAAGTTCTCTGTGGCCATTGCAATGAATTATCGGATCCTGATATGAAGCCGTGGGCAGGATGGTGGTGTCAGAATAGGATAAAGAAAGTTGTAGGGTGGAAGCATGTCTGACCTCGCTTCATAGGAATCAGCCTTGGGTTGATTTTGATTCTCTATGCCCCTAGTGAAGCCAGGGAGAAGTCAGACATGGTCCCCATGTGGTCCTTGCAAGGTGCCTTCCTTGTGTGCTCCCAGAACTCGTCCATCCCATTCCTTTAACAAATACCACACATCTACAGTGTGCCAGGCATCATTCTAGGCACTATCAATGTACACTAAGCACTTATCAATGTACAGAAAGCACTAAAATTCCTGTCCTCATGGAGTGGCCATTCCACAAGTAGGATGCTGACCCCACCCCCCCCCAAAAAAAAAATATATATATATACAAATACACACACATATACACATGTATGTGAAATATCTACTGCTAAATAAATGATGGTAAGAGCTAGAGAGAAAACTAAACTTGTAGGGACCAGCAGCAGTGTAATTTTGAATAGGGTCTTACGGGAAGACCTAAGTGAGGTGGAGTTTAAGCACAGTTCTGGAGATGACAAAGCAGTAAACCATGAGAATATCTGGGAAGAGGGCATCCCAGACTGCGATCGCAGCGGGGGAACAGCAAGTTTAAACAACAGCACAACTTACTTCAATGAGAGAAGGGGAAGCAGTAGATGAGGTCCTGGAACTACTGGGGAACGGGATCTTGTTGGGCTGAGGATGGTTGGGACACCATTGCTTTTTAAGCAGAGTGAGATGATCCGACTTACCTTTTAAAGCATCACTCAGGCTGCCATCTAAGAGTAAGAGAGGAATCAAACAAACTGACTGGGAAGCTCTTGCAATAATCTAAGGCATCCTAGTGTGTCGGCCAGGGCCATAGCCATAAAGGATGTATGAAATGATTGGGTTCTGGATGTTACTGTATATTTTAAACATTGAGCCAATGTATTTGTGGTTGGATTGAATGTGGGCTGTGAGGGAAAAAAAAGGATCTAGGATATGGTCAAGGTTTTGGCCCGATGAACAAGACAATGGAGTTGCCATTCATTCCTTAGGCAGAAGCAAGCTTGAAGTGGAAGATCTTTTACACTAGTGTGCGATGATTAGTAGATACTAGAGTAAGAATGTCATTGTAGACTATTGGATGCATATGTCTGGAGTTCAGGGGAGGGGTTTAGGAGATTGGAGAGTTTTCAGCATAAAGTACTGAGAGCAATGACACTGGGAAAGATTACCAAGAGAACAAGTGTAGATGGGGAAGGCCTGAGCTTTGGAACACTCCAACTGTAAAGAGGTTGAAGAGGAAACTGCATTTATTCCTAAAATACAAACACATGAATTTCTAATTTTGTTAATGGGAGTAAACTATTTGCCACTCAGGACAAACCATGTCTTTTAAAAAATTTTTTACATACTTAGCAGGGGCCAGGCATACACTGATAAAAACGTTATGTTGGGCAGTGCCTTCTAAGCGAATCATAAGTAAAATTCTTAAAGGCAAACCGAAGACGTTAACTAACGATGGATTCCAAAGGACTGGGTTCATATAGCAATCATCACAATATGGACAGATTAACAAAAGTATCTTGAAAAAACAGAATGACAGAAGTTACTATTTATTAACATCTTCAACATGCTGGGCTATAAACAGAGTATTCTGTGCATATTGTTACAATCAGTGTCTGCAAAATCAATGGTGCTGCTTATTTACTCGATGAGGAAACTTAAGCACCAAACATCTGAGTGCATTCCCAAGGTCACAAAACTACTTAAGGGGGACAGTCAGGATTCAAACCTAGATCTAGTACTCCCAAACCCATGTAATTACTGACACATTGTGTTGCTATCGTTCATATATATATATTATATAGGCAGTTAGGATTCATAGCGACCCTGTATAGGGTTTCTGAGAATCAGCTGGTGGGTTTGAACTGCTGATCCTACAGTTTCATGCCAAAGTCCAGCGATATATTAGGGTGCCACACATAAAAAGGGGCTTCAAAGTTTATGGAAAATGTAATGAAAACATAATGGAATTTTCCCATGAACTTTTGAAGCCCTCCTTATATCTGCAGAGGTCTCTCTGAATGCCAGAGTGCCTATAAAGCTCTCAACTGGTCAAAGCTTCTGTAATACGAAAACATTTATTCAAGAAACAGGAACATAGGGGTCTCTGAACCCTAGACTAGGGAAAGTCATGGGCAATGCAGTCTGTGATTGACTATCAGTTTTTGAACAAGCCCAGAATAACCAAATAGAGACAGAAGACAGAGAGCAGAACTCAGCCACAATGAGCAACTAGAAGAACACAGAGATGGTGACCCCCACAAACTAAGGACCTAGCCCCTTCTGAGTCTCTCTGGTACATAAGCTTAGACTTTATTTGAATTCTAAGGGGAAGACCACCAGCCACTAAGACTGATGTTCTTTCTATCTGATTAACATGAAATATCGGCACTTTTGAAACAAATCTAAGCTGTGGTCTCTAAAAATATCTGTGGTCCAGGACAAAGTTCATAAGCAGCATTTGACCTAAACACTAAGTTTTAAAACAAAACATTTTTATTAACGTCAGAAAGACTGTATGAATAATACTTTCAATTAAAATAAAAAAATACACATATTCTAATGTTAGTTGCAGTAAAAAATAAACATTACTTGGAAGATGTCATATTCAAAAAGCCCAAGATGATCTATATCCCCTTAAAAATCATGGAAACTTTCAGAATAAAACTTCTTTGAAATAATGTTGCTGTTGGGGGTTTTGGTAAAGTGCCTTACAGTATTAAATTATTTTGCAATCATCTGAGCTTGTCATTTGCCACTCAACAAAAGCAGACAAATGTAAATGAACAACTGAGGAAATGGTGACCAAAGGAAATTTAAATCTAAAAAGGACCAAGTTATACTTAGAAAATCCTACCCTATTGATTTCTTTCTTTTCAAAATAACATTTTTCAGATTACAGTATCTGGAAGTATCCAAAGTTCGTTTCAGACAGATCCTTTCCACTTGGACCCTCAGAGAGGAAGCATTAGGACTGTTACAGCTGTACGTCACCTGCTAGGTAAAGACGTGTCTCCTTTTCTTAGAATAAGTTTCAATAAACATATTACTATTTAAATGGAAAAAAAACTGTAAAAGGGTACACCTACACAATTTAAGTAACAAATTATTCAAGCATATTTATATAGGAAATCGTAAAGTGACCTCCTTTACTTAATAATAACTCGGTTCCTTAACGATAAAAATAGCAAGCAGCATTTATGTAACATTCATAACAGGATTGTGTATTATAGCAGGACTGGAAATGCTACAAATGGACATTAGAAGTTACAGGGCATCCATAATATTAAATAACATAGCATTTTTATACTGATGTAGAATGATTTCCAAAATATACTATCTAATCAAAGAACCAAAAACCAAAATACATCTGATGCTGTAACCTATGGAAACAAAATAGGCATACCTGTAGTCGCTTATTTTGCCTGTTATGTGCCATCGAATCAGTTATGACTCATAGCGACCTTGTATAGGGTTTCCAAGGAGCAGTTGATGTGTTTGAGCCACCCACTTTGACGTTCAGTACTTATCCTACACACCACACCATGGCCCTGTTGTCTGTTGTTGTAGGTAATTTCCAGAAGGATGCACTACATCCACTGCTCACTTACTGACATGGTTAGGTTCCAAAGACCATGTCATAATGCAAAACTTTGGATTACATGAAAATAGAGCATGACTGTATCATGTAATTGCCAAACCACTGGGATTCATGGCCTGGTCACGGTGACACATAACCTTACCCCTTACAGCCAGCAACACTCTCATCTCACACTTTGGTGTTCACTATTGCCAGATATACTTTGTTAATGTGTAAAATAGTTGGATAGTTTTATTTTTTACCGTCATAAATGCCATTGTTGCATAATCAGTTGATAAGTGAGAAGCAGGTACAGTTAAAAACAATGGTTAGCTACCTCTGGGGAGAACTGGGTAACTAAAGAAAAACAAAAACATACTTCTCTTTTTTGCACACCCTGGTGTTCTAATGAAAATAGTTCCAAGTTCATGGATTACTGATTAAAAAAAATATATATTAATGGCTTAACCAAGTTTTTAAAAATGAGACTTTACTCATATTTTTAGCTCAACAGCTTATAAAACACAGAACAGTATGAGTACTAGGTACTTTACAGCCATCATTTTTTTGGGATCAAATGACCAATTCTATAGTAAAGATGAAAGGTTAAGAGGAAAAGCAAACCAGATTACTGAAAATGAAACCTTCAGAAGAGAATTAATGAGAATGCTGACACAGTATGAAAATGTGATCAATGCGCCGCTGAATAATCTGTCTAGGAATTGCTAAATGGGAACTGAAGTTGCTGTATAAACTTGTCCTAAAAACACATTTTAAAATACACATATAAGGCCTTAGCAAAATATAGCAAACAATGATTTAAATCATCTTTAAAACCCAAATCCAACGCCATCAAGTTGAATCCAGCTCACAGTGACCCACACAGGGGTTCCAAGGATGTAAAGCTTTATGTCAGCAAAAGGCCTCGTCTTTTCCCTTGGAATCGTTGGTGGGTTTAGATAGCTAACCTTTCAAATAGCAGTACAGTGCTTTTCTCAAAGTACCACCAGGACTCATAAATAACTCTCCCCAAACCCACTGCTATCAAGTTGATTCCAACTGCTGACCTTGCTACTCAAACCAACCTTGCAGTCTAGTGCATTCTCCTACTGCGCCACACCAATGCTCCTCACGTTTTATATACCATTGATTTTTTTCAGACAAGGTTTAGTTAGTGTCTTTTCTGTCTGTTCTCAAAGTCACTAGGTGGGTTTCAAATCCAGTCACTTCAGCACCATAAATCCAAGCCAACTTCTCTAGTTTTACCAACTGACAATACAGAACACTCACATTGTTTGACACTAACTTCTGCATTTAAAAGTTCTGCTCTTTCTTTTTGGTAATACCTTCTTCATCAACAACTATTTTTCCTCTTTAAAAAAAAAAAAAAATTCAACAATGTTTTATACAGAATTATCAATTATTAGGGACTGTATTTTTTAGGATATCTTTATATATTGACCAGTGTTTATAAAAACTTGCCTATGAAATGGCAACTAAGTAATCTGGCAGAGAACAAGCATACTGTAGACACCTATACTGTGTGTACTTATTCCCTGTCAAGTCACTAATTTTTTGGCTGATTATCTTCCTGTATTTGCAGCAGTTTCCCTCTGTATCTTTAGTCAAAACAGCTAATACATACAAACGAGTGAATAATTACACAACTACAACAGTGGCATTTAGAATAGGCGTGTGAGACTTGAAACAACAAAAGGAGAGAGAGGAAGGAGCCCTGTAAGTTTAAGACATGCACTTCTAGGTCTAAATAGAATATACAAGAAGATAAAACATCTTATTTAAGTTGGAAAAAAACAATGAAAATAATGGCATATACTATAACATAATGCAAAAAGA
This sequence comes from Chrysochloris asiatica, assembly GCF_000296735.1. Classification (NCBI taxonomy): domain Eukaryota; kingdom Metazoa; phylum Chordata; class Mammalia; order Afrosoricida; family Chrysochloridae; genus Chrysochloris; species Chrysochloris asiatica. The sequence continues at coordinate 19,701,311 of NW_006408526.1, forward strand.
ATTTTGTAAAATAAATCCAGATCTTAACAAAAGGAGTTTTTTCAACGACAGTCGTATGTAACCTCAGAAACTGTTATCACATATTACCACTAGAGGACAATGTGTATTTGGCTACATACTCAGTAAAGGTAACAAGCTAAAAACAGTACCACTATTTTTAGGAGCAAACTTAATGACTTGCATAAAGATTAAAATGAATCTAAGCTTTCAAAATGACCATTAAATAAAAGTGAAGAACAACCAGAACAGGGAAAATAAAATATAAAAACAAGCATCATGGATAGAAGCAACTGGATAAATATAAGCATGGAGGAATCTGGGCATACAAATAACATGAATCTTTAAGATAGTGTTGTTTTTTTTTTTAAATTTTTAAAGACTCTGATATTGTAACAGACTAGTGAAAATTATGTAAGAGCAAAACAAAGGACCACAGTTATTCTATTCTTGCTTCCGAGGTCCTGTAATATAGAAAGCACTTAGTATAAATGCATTACCTATATGAATTTCATTATATAAGAACTTGGGACAATTTAGTAGCTAGAAAATTCAGGACCAAACCATAAACCTGAACTTAAAAAGGGTTAGCTCAGTATGTGTCTACTCTAAAAATATGCAGGAAATGATGACAGACATCTCCTTCAACTCCTAAAGTAGTATGCTATTGCTGTTGTTAAGCGCCATCAAGTCTGTTCCGACTCATAGCAACCCTGTATAAGTAGGGTCTCCAAGGATCGGTTGGTAGGTTTGAACGACTGACCTTGCAGTTATCAATCCAGTGCTTATTCTACTGTGTCACATCTATGTAGTTCCAAATGAGAAAACTCTTGTATCAGAGTTGAAGGGAGTTCTATGTTATTGAAAAACAAAGCAGGGAGTCATGATCTTACCAGAGGTGAACAAGGACGTTCTAAAAAATATTGAAAATTAGAGAGAAATTAGAAGAGATGTAGGTCCACTGAGAAAAACTGTAGGATTAGACATATGTCCACTAAAATTAGGAATTTATATTACTTAATTGGAAAGCCAAAGTTGAAATGTGATCAGCTTGAACACATGGAGTATTGTCCTCATGTGGTGCTATAGGATAAACACTGGACAGCAAGGGAGGTTTGAACCACAAAGTAGGCATTCAAACTAGCCACTCCTCAGAAACCCAATACAAGGCACTATGAGTCGGAACCAATCCGACAGCACATAACAACAACACTTTGAGTTAGAAGTCCTGGGTTGGTGCTGTAGGATAAGCACTGGACTGCCAACCATAAGGTCAGTGGTTCAAACCCACCAGCCACTATTTGGAAGCACTATGCAGGGTCACTATGAGTCAGAACCAACTCAATGGCACTTAACAACAACGACTAGTGTAGTAAGAGTCAGATTCTCTTCACATTTTCTGAAGTTGCCAAAATATCTACAGAATTCACCAAGCTTTTGAAATGTACTAGATTACTGTTTTTGAGATGTACTAGATTACTGTTATTCTACATTCTATATTATTGTTGTTAAGTGCCGTCGAGTTGGTTCCAACCCATAGCGACCCTGTATAGGGTTTCCAAGGAGCAACTAGTGAGCTAGAACCACCAACCCTGCAGTTCAAGTGGCCTTGCAGTGACGCAATAACCCACAGAGCCACACCACAACTCTATGTTCTGTATTAAAATAGTGATAAAACATTGTCTAGTTAAAAAGAATGAAGAAATAAAGAATAGAAAAAGATAATATTAAATTTCTGTTTATTTAGAACATACTTAAGAGAAATCTGCCAGTGCAACAACATATTTCAATGTTTTCCCTTATTCTCATCAAACTTTAATTTTTTAAACAGATCATTAAATTGATGGCGGTGGTGTGCTGTGGAGTCGGTTCCGACTCATCCTGACCCTGCACAGGGTTTCCAAGGCTGTAAATCTGTACAGGAGCAGAACGCCTCATCTGTCTCCCGCGGAACAGCCGGTAGTTTCGAACTGCTGACCCTGAGGTTAACAGCCCGACTCGTCACTACTACACGCTACCAGAAATTCTTACGTTTCAGTTTCAAATTTTAGCTTTAAAAAGACTTCCTCTATCCTGTCTAAATGCAATAGGATTTGAAAAGTTTTGTATCCTACCATCTTCATTTCTAAAAAAATCACCAATCAAAAAATGGGGCAGAAAGCGATAGGAATTTTTTTTATATACAAACTAATTAATATAAGCACTTTTCTAATGATAATCAGAAATGAGTTTCAATAAAGTCTTAAATAACTGTACATGGTCATTTTAGTTACTAAAGGGGAAAACATTTCTTATTGATAAGAAAATATTATTAAATGAAATTCTCTTTTCTGACAGGAGCAATGTGACCGCCCTTGAAAATGGAAAAAGTGACAGTTAAGCATTGTAGTAAACTGAGTCTACATCTGACTTTAAAACTATTCTGAGATTTATCACTTACAAAAGTTCTTTATTTTTAATTGTCAGAAAATAAGCTGTTTTAAAAAACTTTTAGATTCATGGTAACTATTCCATAATGTTGTTTTAAAATAGATTTATGCATTTAAATAAATAAGCTTAGTGCAAGGTTCTATAAAGGACATTTGCATTTTAATAGTGACAGGAATTAATGACAATGAAATTTTATCTTCCTCAGGAAAAAGAAGCTAAACACTATGCAATGAATACTGTTGTTAAGTGTAGTTGAGTTGGTTCCGACCCACAGCGAGCCTGTATAGGGTTTTCAAGGAGCAACTAGTGAACTTGAACTGCTGACGTTGTGATTCAAACCAATTTTGCAGTCCAGTGCATTAACCCACAGTGCTACACCAGGACTTCATCCATACACAAAGGATTTCCATTCATTGTACAGATCACACCTATCCTCGTCGTTGTCTGTCCATACAATGATTAGAAATCCTAAATTATTTTCTGTTGTCAAGAGAGTCATTATAATTTAAAGATTTGATTTTTCCACAGAATTAGTAATCACTAGTACCAACAGAGGTACAATTTTTGGGAAAAGAGTAAGTTTATGAATATTTTCAACAGCAGCTTTTCCCTATCTACTTCTCCTTCGTAGTATGTGATAATGACTCATGGTTCTACCAGAGATGATCATTTTCAGGCTCTCTGCAAGAAATCTGTGTTAAATAATAACAACAGTGGACCTTGACGGCATGAGCTTTTGTAACTTTATTGTTAACCAATGAATGTTATCCAAAATTATAGATGTAATTGTAATTTAATTGTACAACACAAAATTATGCTAATGGTAAAGCCTGTTGGAATTTATCAAATCTTTATGAATGTATCTTTACATTGCTCTAAGAACATGTGCTCTCACTGTTAATGATAAAAGTTATAATTGGTTTAATCACTATGAAAACCCATATTACAAATGTTTGTTCCTGTTTAGAAAAATTCACACAGCTTTAAAAATGGATTATATCCATTTTAATCCTAATCTACAATTAGATTATAAACAGCAAATATAACTGGTAGTTTTTCAACACTGATATCAAACTGATATAGCAATGGTAGCACACACAATTCAAAATGAGGAAAATTCATAAAGAACCAATGGAAACCCAGGTTTTCATCTCTGATTGCATTTGCTTTAATGCTTTGGAAAAGTGAGTACTTGTGTTTCAATGCTTGAATCATAGAGCTAACCATCCATTCCTGTGATGGCCTGCAAGTAGAAACATTTCTTCCATGGGGTTTGAAGCATGTGCGCAACCACTGTACAACAGTCACCTCAAGGTTTACCAATTACCTTTTGTCCTACAAAGTTCAAAAAATATATTAAATGCAACCTTTCCTTTTCATAATGTCTGCCCAGATTAATCCTTTTATAGTAAGCAAAATCAAAAAAAGCACAAATATTTTCAGATATAATTTGAAACTACTATGCATGAAAAATGTTTCATAAAATGGCAATTTTAATTGATAAATGTAATTTGAGTGCATAATACCAAATGGAAAGTAGCTGAACCACACAGAGAAAACAAGGCTATCCTTATCTTCAAATCTAGAACATGTTAATTGGAAAGACTTTTTCAGTAAGACATAAATGAAATTAACAAAACCTAAATTAGAATTCTAAAATAGGATTAACAAACCAAATTTAAGTCTTCTTAAACTGATTAAAAAAATAAGCACAATGATTTAGAAACCAAATATGCTAAAATGATTATGTAATAATTATAACAAGAAATGAAGACACAACATTTCTTCATATGCAACAAGGACAGCATGTCTTTCATCCACTCTCTCTTTCTCACACACACACACACACACACACACACACACACACACACACACACACACACACACACACACCATTCCTCTAGGGAGATAGTATACCAGCAAGAGTTTACATACATGCCGGAGTCCTACAATTCAAAACTCAACAAAAAGGCAGTTAATAAATTTAGCACTCTAGGATATTCTGAAGGAAAATGAAAATGCAAAAATACTCCTTCATGACCAAAAGTAGCACTATGTAGTATAAAACATACAGCTTACACATTCCACTGTGTTTGAACAACTAGTCATCGCAGGTGTAGTAGTGAGGTAGTATCTACTGTCCCCTCCCTTGGGACTATTGTTTTCATATGCTGCCCTTCCAGAAAGATCCAGCGTTTTCTTCTTAATGATTAAAATCAATTCCCAACAAGTGAATATTTTATTGTATTTAAACATGCGTTTTTCTGAATTCATTTATGAAAGAACAGTACTATTCAAATCTTTCAGAGACAACTGTTATTTGCAGATGGTGTTTTGTCAAAAAATTCTCCTACAGAATTGATACCTGCTGTTAACATCTTAATATGAATCAGCAAAGAAAACCATCAAAGGATGGCACGAGATGAAACACCAAGCAATCCAGCTGTCAAAGATGACTGCAGTAAAGTAAGCAAATATTAAATTTTCAAGAATTGGGATTCACAAAATTTAGCCACCAGATGTACACTACAGTAGTAAAATGTTCAAATCCTTTTCATGATTCATAGCCACCTTCTATACAATGATTAAACACTGCCCACCTTCCATCTACCCTCATTTTAAACAGTGCCAATGATCTGCATGAAGGCAGAATCCTGGCTATCGGCATGGCAGGATATGAGAAGGCACACTGTGGGTGAGAGAATGTGGAAGGGGCAAGGGGAAAGAGAGGAGTACTCTATCTAAACACTTAAATTACCATTATCCATTTTTAAATGTTCAAAGTGCTCAAACCACACATACACAGTTGTCAGACATGATCATTAGTGTTAACAGAAAAAAAAAAAAAATGGAAACGAAATATGAGCGAAGGTGATGGAACACTGTTCTCTGTTTCCTGGCCCAAAAGAAAAAGAAATCAAGCATGACATCACACTGCCTTAATGTTGAAGAGCTCCCCTTAAATTTGTCTCTTAACCACCACAGTCAAACTGGTATAAGTGCTTTGGCAAGGTAAGATGCATTCCATCACATCTGCAAAGGCCTGCTTTTCTCTGTTGGTGGTTCAGCTTATGAAGAACATGTATGCAAAATAACAGCTCTCACATTGCTTCAAACTCATCAATACGCTGCTTTGTATTGCCTTGTCGAATCTGTCGCAGAGTCTTGTACTTATCACGGCCTGCTTTAACATTCTCAGCATGAAGAACATCATTTTGTGTTTTCTTGGTTTCATCTCTGGCTTGGGCCAATTCCGAACTTAACGCCTATGTTTAAAAAATAAAAAATTACACATATTATTTACTTCTTTAGATTTTAAAAAATTTAGAAAACGGCTTAAAGATACAGATGTATAATATAAACATACCAAATCTTTGACATTTCAGTGTATTAAAATTTCCATTATAAAAAAAATTAATTAAAATTTTACTTTTAGTATTGGTGACGATAGTGGCTAAGAAGGAATACCATGAGCCGTTCACTCTTATATACATCAACTATGTTTGCACACTATTGTGAATTAGCTCAACTTTTACATCCAACAATTTACATGACTTAGAAAAAGTTTCCTGTAGCCACTATAGGAGGTCCCTGGGTACTGCCAATGATTAACACTCTCGGCTCCTAACTGAAAGGTTGGAGGCTCAAGCCCAGCCAGAGGTGTCTCAGAAGAAGGCATGGCTATTGACGACCAAAAAAATCAGTCATTGGAGACAGTATGGAGCACAGTTCTACTCTGACACACATGGGATCACCATGAATAAACATGAACTCAGTGACAACTGGTAGCCATCATAGAGAAATGTTACTATACAACCTAAAATCTTCAAAGGTCCTAAAATGTTTATTACAACATCATCTCATTTTCTTTACCAATATTTAAAGATTTAACCAATTTCAAAATTTTCTAGATAAAAGCTCTAACAATACTAAAATTTCCTATTTTGACCTAATTACGTCACTTAATAAACTGACCCTCTGCCATTATAAAATCTAGACAAATAATTCACATTACGTAATACCTTAAAAAGGAGTCCAGGTAGTAGACTGGGTTACACTTTGGGCTGCTAACCATTAAGGTCAGCAGTTCAAATCTACCAACCACTCCTCAGGAGAAAGATGAGGCTTTCTGCTCCCGCAAAGATTTACAGTCTCAGAAACCCTATACAGGGTTGCCATGAGTCCGACCTGACTTGACAACACACAACCACCATCTAATATCTTATTAAAGATTGCTGTTGTTAAGTGCCGTCAAGCTGGTTCCAACTCAAAGCGACCCTGAACTGGGTTTCCAAGGAGAGGCTGGTGGGTATGAACCACCAGCCTTGCAATCAGCAGTCCAGTGCTTATCCTACAGCACTATTTTTCAATGTAGACTTTACTGTTTAACTTGTTAAGTCCTCATTACACAGAAGCTAGCAGATATTTGGAAGAAAAGGCATGGCAATCTACTTCCGAGCAAATCAGCCACTGAAAACCCGACACAGTACAGTTCTATTCTAACATACTGCAGTGACCCTGAGTCGTGGAGTCAACTCAATGGCAAATGGGATTCGTAACAAACATTTATTCATTTGCTAATGGGTTCATACAGAGATGAAATGAATGTAGGTGAAGCCCTTACAAACCAAATTATTTGGCCATCTAGGGTTAAAGGTGAAGTAACTGGTTTGTATAATTACTTCCTTTTAATATATTTGCCTGAATAGATGGAAAAAAATGCAAGCTCTAATTGAAATGTGCATATAGCTGCAAATTCTCAGTACCTGGAGTTGTTTCTTAACACGCTCATTTTTCTGTGTCTCTGTTACACGCTCTTCCTCACTTCTATGGTTCATTACTCCTTCATATGGTAATTCAGCGCTAGCCTCAGCAGTATTCTCATCATGCTCATCATGCTCGTTCTCTGTTGGAGGAATGACTGGTGGTGGTGGAGGTGGAGAGGGGGCAGACATCACAGTTTTTAACTCTTCTTTGGTCTTTTCCAAGTCTTCCTGGGCGGCAAAAGCCTGAACATTAAAAATAAGTTTATGAACAACTTCCTCTGAAAACTGGTAATTAAAAGGGCTGAAGTCCTTTGTCTGCCTTAATAGAAATGACATTTCAGGGTAGTGAACATGGGCCCTGTTGCTGAAAGCCACAAGTTCACAGAATAATACCAACAAGTAGAAGCAATGATAGAATTAAAATACTACTTTTCAAATCCTGTTAAAATAATTCCACCAGTTGTTAGTCAGTGCATCGTACTCTGGTGGTTTGCATGTTGCTGTGATATTGGAAGATATACAACTGGTATTTCAAATACTAGCAGAGCCACACCCACAGTGGACAGACTGCAGCAGAACTTCCAGACAAAGACAGTCTAGGAAGACAGGCTTGGTGATGTAGTTCCAAAAACTAGCCAATGGGTCACAACAGAAGAATGTCAACTCGCTTGCTTGGGGCACGCCATTAGAAGGGAACAATCACTGGAGGAAGACATCAAGTTCAGTGAAGCAGAGGGCCAGTAAAGGTAAGGGAGACCCTTGATGAGATGGATGGGCAAAGCAGCCCCAAGGATTAGACTCAAACATGCTTGAGAACTGTGAGGATGCTGCAGGCAGAACCAGGCATTTCATTCTGTTGTACATGAGCTGGAGTCAACTTGACAGTGGCTATCTATACAATAAAATGATCAGTTCTGACAAAAGATTATCTATCCATTGTTGCTAAAACCATTATGTTGAAAAGAAATAGATATGCATATAATCTTACAGAATACTAATATATTACTTTTTAGCTACAGGGGTAAAAAATGTAATCAGACAAGGAAGAAATCAATCAAGACGGCCAGTACTTAATCCAATAATCAATTAAAACTCACCAACAGTGAGTTAACTACATATTAAATGTCTTCTGATAGGGCACAACATGAAGTATCTAACATCACCAATGATTTGCGTGATCACAGTGTCCTGGTTTGTCTACGGAAGTCCTGTTTTACACAATGTCTTGGTGCTTTACACCCCTTTCACTTGCAAATTTGTGCCAGTGTGGATGATAAATTATTGGATATCCTTATCATGCATCTCAGCCAAAAATGTTTGAACTCTTGTTATCTTGTATTGCCTACTTCTCCAAAATGTAAGCGTGGGTTTTCATTTGTGTTCTTCAGACCATGGCAGTTTCATCTAGAGATTGGTTCCCGGTTCTTTAAAAATGTGTAGGTAAGTTGGAACAGGTACATATGGTTCTCATTTAGTCTTACTTTAGTACAAGCAAAGGCTCAGAGCCTTTGCAATGGTTTAAAACTGGAGTTCTGGTGTGGCGCTGTGGGTTAATGCGCCAGACTGAAAAGCCATTTGAACTGCAAGGTCAGTGGTTCAAGCTCACCAGCTGCTTCCTTGGAAAGCCTATATAGGGTCGCTATGGGCCGGAATCGACTCGACAGCATTTAACAACAACAATGCATCAAGTGAAGGTAATTATAATGAAGAGCTTGTTGCCTATAGGGGCTGATTCAATCACTTCAAAGTGAGAGCAAATTTATATACAATATTAAAGCAGGGCTTCAAAGATGGCGGCAGGCCACATGGCTTTGAATGTGTGTGGTTCTCCACATCCCTCCAATAATTCCATTTCAAGACTCAGGGTCCTGAAAGGGCTAACTATGTCTCTTCCAAATCTCCCATTCCAAGATTTCAACCTATGATTTTTCCCATTCCGATTATAGCAATAAATGACTCAATTTAAAAAATACCAGTCTTGCTCCTATTTCATTTAATCAACTATGACAAAACCTCTTCGAAGCTTTGTATTAAAGAGCAACTAGGAATTGTCCATATATAGATGTTCATAATCTGAAGCCTACCTGTACTTAGAAATTTCTATTAGAAATCTCAATGCAAACGTCTTTACATTCCTCTTACTCAACGTCATATTCACTCATTTAGTTGCCATGCTCTTTTGCGTCTACCTCTTTATCTCACTGCCATATCCTTCTACCAGATGCCAAAGAGTCGAGTCCGACTCATGGCGACCCCATGTGTGTCAGAATAGAACTGTCCTTCATAGGGTTTTTAATGGCAAAAATCTTTTCGGAAGTAGATTGCGATCCTTTCTTCCGAGGTGTCCCTGGGTGGGCTCGAACCTGCAATCTTCCAGTTAGCAGTTGAGCACATTAACTGTTTGCACCACCCAGGGACTCCTGTTGTATCCTTAGTTTAGCTTTCTCTTAGATATTCCTAACCACTATCCAAATCCACTTATGACACTACTCTCTAAATTATTTTGATGAAATCCCACCTGATTATGTTACAGTCCTATTTTGAAATCTTCAGAGCCCCATTATCTACAGACACATCCACTAAACGCCCTTGCTTTAACAGGACATTTGAAACCTTTTACAATTTAACTTCCTAGGACATAACTTCCCAGTCATATTTCCCAACAGTTCTGAGAGTATAATCTAAACTTTGGTCATTTAATGGTGGTCCTCAATACTCAATAAGTATACTTCCTATAGTCATTCAGTTCCCTCTGATTTTTCATACCCCCAAATCTGATTTATTATCCAATTTTTTATTAAACTTAAAAGGGTTTCTCCAACTTTACCTCACCCTCACATAAATGATCACATCTTTGAGTGCTCCCAAAGTACAATAGATTACAATACACACACAATGTAAATTACGACTGTGTCTTACATTCATCTCTACATATCAGCATACTGCTGCGTACAAAAAGGTATTTAGTAAATGCTATTGAGTGAACAAATCAATTATTACTTTGTGTTGCCACTCAGTAGCTTCCTCTTCCTTTTTCTTCTTGGCTTCTTCTAGAAGTGCAATCTTGGCAGTGAATTCAGCAAGTTCGGCCGCCTAAAACAAAAAAATGTAATTACCAAGACTAAAAAAATACTATATTTTCAGTAACCTTGTGACATGTGAAGTCAACAAATCTTTAATGTACATGCTGGGGCTGTTTGATATGGTGGGTTTCTTTTAAAGATCTTATACATCTTATAGTGTTGCTGTTGCTTTTAAGTGCCATTGAGTTGGCCCCGACGCACAGTTACCCTGTAGAGGATTTTCAGCTGACCTTGCACTTCAAACACACTTTGTGGTCTAGTGCTTAACCTACAGTGCTACACCAGGACCTTCAAATGATTTAGTCTAGGGCAAGAAAGTGAAAAAAGTCTGTTGTTGTTACTAAGTGTTGTCAAGTCAGTTCTGACTCATTATGGCCCTGTGTAGGATTTCTAAGGAACGGCTGGTGGGTTTGAACCATCAACCTTGCAGTTAGAAGTCCAGTACTTATCCTTCAGCGTCATACCAGGACTCAAAAAAGAAAATGTCTACTACTCTAAAAGTACTTTGTCTTATTTCAGTGATCAGAACTTAAAATGAGTAACTTATAATTTTTTTATTTAAACTTTTATTAATAAACAAGCAATCATATTAGGTGGCATTTTCCTTTCTTCAAAGCAGCGCTTCAAACCAGTTCAATCCACATGTTATGGCCCATTAAGAAATATCAGAATGGATCTAAATTTTTAAAATGTGAGTTAACCAGAATACTAACTGCTCGTGGTGGTGTGCCGTGGAATCAGTTCTGACTCACAGCAACCCTGCACAACAGGGTTTCCAAAGCTGTAAATCTTTATAGGAGCAGAAAGTCTCTCATCTTTCTTCCGTGGAATGGCTGGTAGTTTTGAACTGCTGTCCTTAAGGTTAACAGCCTGACTTGTAATCACTACATCACCAGCACTTCTTAGAACACAGACTAGAACATGCACAATTATGAGGTGAATCCCTGTCAAAAACTTGTAATCTTCCTCTTAGAAAAGAAGGAGAGTTTGGACATTGCATAGCAACCAAAGTTTTTGCGTTTTGGTTGGCTCAGTTAAAAATCGCCATACCAGGCTCAAAAATGGCAGCCAACTATGCCACTTTGAAAAACTGTTACTATTCTTCACAGTCCTGGGATCAAATCCAATGTCACACAGAAAGTTTCTGAAAGGGCTCACTCTGCCTCTACTGAGTCTCCTACTCCAAGGCTTTGACCCCTAATTTTTACCATTCCAGTCAGTTCTCTGGATCAAGTACCCTTCAAAAATTCAGGTCTGTTTTGGTTTTGCTTTGTCAGCCATGACTGAACCAATTAGAAGCCCTGCTTCAAAGTGAGGCTCAGAAGGATGCATAGTAAAAAAACATCTGAACTGACATTTAATACCAGGACCATGTAAAGGGTCATGCCTATTCCTTATTACATGAAATTCCACACAAAAAACGCCAACCAATTATGGCCAAAGTTATCTCATGTTGCTGTTGTTGTGAAGTGCCATCGAGCTGATTCTAACCCATAGCGACCCTGTGTAGGGTTTCCAAGGAGCAGATGGTGAGCTTGAACCACCAATCTTGCAGTTCAAATGAATTAGTCTGACACATTAGCCCACAGCACACCAGGACCTCAAAATTCACTGTGCCTGTTTATCTAAAGTGAAACATATCTGTTGGCTTATTGATGAACCTGTCCAAACCAAACGCTTAGTGAATCAGATCATTTTGCTGACAATGTTGTTGTTAAGCGCCATCAGGTCAGTTCCGACTCACAGCGACTCCCGTGTAGGGTTTCCAAGGAGTGACTGGTGGGTTTGAACTGCTGATCTTGTAGTTAGCAGTCCAGTGCTTATCCTACAGCACCACACCAGGACCCCATTTTTTGATAATTGTTAAGTGTCAAAATTTATACTTAAGAAAATTATTCTTTCTAAGACAGGTTCCTTACTAGCTGTTCCTGATTCTTCATCTGGTCAGCAGCTTGTTTTTCTATAGCGGCTTTAGCCTCTTCAGCAGCTCGACGCTCCTTTTCAAGCCGTTCTGCTGCTTCTTTTGCTCGTTTTCGTTCCTGGTCCAGTTCCAGAGCTCGTCTAGTCTGTTCTTCTAGCTCTGTCAAATATATGTTTGTATCCCCCCACCAAATGATTAATTCAAATTGTTTTCATTGTCAAATAATCGGTAAATTCCTAAAAATCAAATTTGCCAGTTTCTAAACATCAACACATCTGCAAATGCACAAATAACTTCATTTTTACCTTGTCAAACACCTAACCAATGTGGGGAAAAATCTACTACACCATTTAAAAACTGAAAGGAAACTAAAATTCTTTGTAATTCAAGTAAGACAGAAAGCTAGAAGCACACTTTAAAAAAAAAAAAAAACTTCATTTAAAGTTCTGACTTTAGTCAACAATTTGCCATCTACTTTGTGAACCTGTATCTTAAAACTTACATGGATTTTATCTAAATTATTAAGTAAACAAACAAAAGGTTGAAAACAGTATCTATTAACCTAAAATAGGAATGCTGATATGAATTACTTGAATTTTTTAAAAATTTGAGTATTGGATATACATGGCCTAGTGAAAATAACTGATATTTAAAGATGAGTAACATAAGGAGTCCTGGTGTGGTGCTGTGGGCTAAAGCTCTGGACTGCCATCGGTATGAACCTCAAAGTCAGTGGTTCAAACTCACCAGCTGCTCCTTGGAAACCCTATACAGTGTCGCTATGAGTAGGCACTTAACAACATAAATATTAACCTTTAAATGCATAGCTCATATAAATTAATCCCCTTTCTTACCCCTATGAGAATGGCAAAAGAAAGTAACTCTAGCATACAACCAGAACACTTGTTCTACAATAATTTTAAGGACTAATTTTAAATACTATTCTGACAATTCCTATTTACTAGAAAGTAGGTTTTATATCAGAAAACAGAATGTCCCACAAGGAATGATGTTTCCTTCTGTATTCTTCTGAAAAGAGGGGAAAGAGTGAAAATATTTGCCATGAAAATTGAAAGCTAACTATAAAGTACAAGCTTCTACTCTCCATTTTTAGTTTTGCTGCATTTCCCACTTCCAACTCAAAGCAACCCTGTATAGGATTCCTGCAGCTGTACATCTTTACAGGAGCAGAAACTTCGGCATTCTCCCATGAGACTGGCTCATGGATCAGACCTGCCAACCTTGTGGTTAACAGTTTAGTGCTTATTCTACAGTGTGCCACCAGGGCTCCTTATTGTTGTTCAGTGCTGTCAAGATGGTTCTGACTCTTAGAGAAAGCCTGTATACGGTTTCCAAGAAACGGCTGGTGGGCTTGAGCTGCCTGACCTTGTGGCTAGCAGTCCAGTGCTTATCCTACATAGCACCACCTCAGAACTCCTTGTTGTTGTTCCTATTAGGTGCTGTAGACCCGAGGAACAGCTGGGTGATTTTGAACCACCAACCTTGCAGTCCTTGTGCGCCACAGCAGGACTCCCAGAGCAACTTTTTGTTTTTGTTGAGTGCTGTGGAGTCAGTTCCGACCCATAGCGACCCTGTAGAGGGTTTCCAAGGAGCGACTGGTGCTTGGCAGAACTAATGTAAGTAACTGGAATTAACACTCAGGTGCATTTGTAAGAGTTGGGAAACAAAAAGGGCTCTTGGTTAGGCTTTAAGTTCTTGATAAGAAAAAAAATGACAAATTACTACGTGGTCATTTACCTATAAAGATGATGGATATGATATGAGACACTGTTGCTGTTTTTACTGTGTGCTGTTGATTTGGTCCCAACTGATAGAGACCCTGTAAAAGGTTTCTGAGGAGTGGCTTTATCCTGCAACACCACCCAAGGACTCCAATATTAGAAGTTACCACAGCTAAATTCTAGGATTATTCCTTTTAGAATTTTCTAAAATATGAACAATAAAGAATAAAGGCTAGCTTATCTATTATTTTCATCTGGTGGTCAGCTTATAATCATCGTTCTTTCCATCTGGTTGATTTACATATAAATTAAACTGTACAGGTTTATGGCTTCATCATCCATCTAACAAACAAACAATTACAAGTTTACAAAATAAAAGCAATGTTCTTTTTCTTTTGTAATAAAAATTCATTCTGTAGCATGAAATAAGAGAAATAAGTTTGAGTTACAAAGTTATACAAACTGAAATAACTCATTCTCTATATTAATAATTTTCTATTATCTTTTTGTAAGACTTATCCAATCTAAAATAATAGCCAGGACAATGAATGGTTTATGTTGTTGTTAAGTGCTGCTGAGTTGATTCCGACCCATAGCGATCCTTTATAGGGTTTCCAAGGAGCAGCTGGTGAGCTTGAACCACCGACCTTGCAATTCAAAAGGCTTTGCAGTCTGGCACATTATTCCAAAGCACCACACCAGGATGGTTTATAGTATACTAATAAATAGTCAAAGATTATAAAAAAATGTTTAATTGTCAAAAATAAACTAAAATTTATTCCATCTCTTCTAGAAAGGGTAAGAATTTCCTGTTTTTTTCCTTTCCAATTAACTGTGTTAGTACAGGGGTTGCACACTATGGTCTGTGGGCCAAATATAACCCACTGCCTTCTTGTAAAAATGAAGCTTGACTGGAACACAACCATCTCATCCATTTTCATATTGATTAGGAGCTCTGATAGCGTAGTGGTTACGGATTGGGCTGCGAACCGCAAGGTCAGCAGTTTGAAACTGCCAGCTGTTCCGCGGGAGAAAGATAAGGCTTTCTGCTCCTGTAAGGATTTACAGCCTCGGAAACCCTGGACAGGGTCGCTATGAGTCAGAACCGACTTCACGGCACATAACAACAACATGGCTCCTTTTATGTTACAAAGTTAGACTTGAGTAGGTGTGGAAGGGACTATATGGCCTGTTGTTGAGTCCGGTAGAGTCAGTTCCGACTCACAGTGACCCTGTACAAGGTTTCCGAGGCTGTAAATCTTTATGGGAGCAGAAAACTTCATCTTTCTCCCGTGGAACAGCTGGTAGTTTCGAACTGCAGCCCGATTCGTAACCACTACGCTACCAGAGCTCCTTACAAAGCCTGAAATATTTACTATTTGGTGCTTTGGATAAAAAGTTTACAAACTCTATGAGTTTGAATGTTTCTAAAAAACAATAATATAGCACCAGATTGGGGATCCAATTACAATACCTGAAAAGAAGGATCAGATGAAAAAGGTGAATAATACCAGTTTTTTCTACTAGTTTAAAAACTCCAGAACTTAGAATATATGAAGCTTAGCACATGGGAAAAATAAATTGGGCTTAGTTAGAGAATCAGCTCTTTTAGAACAAAGGTTAAAGTTAATGAGAATTAGCTGCTTCTCTCATTAAACACCATCCTGATGTAGATGGATATGGTGTCTAATTGGGAGTAGATGAGGAAAGGTACTCAAAATTCAAGCCAATCAAAACTGCAAAAACTTCTCTTTCTTAATCAGACTTGAACCTAAGCATAACTTGGCTTTGGCAGATCTAAGATTTTGAGAGACAAATGATACCTTAATTTATTTTACCCCAAGAGTGAATATTAATTAGAAGCTATGGAACTACAGCAGTACTACTAGTAAAGAGTGCATTAATTAACACAATATCCCAAAAGGACTACAGACTTTCCTTCCTCTTTCCAGTTAAAGGCAATAGTTCATTATAAAGTGTCTCTCTCTCTCTTTTTAAAATTACCCTGGGAAAGTTACTATTTTGGAGAAAAAAAAAAAAGGAAATGAAAAATTTTACCAAAATTCTTAGAAATCATAAATTAAGAATATGAACACAAATTACTCACTTAAAAAGCAATTTTAAAATATAGGTATGTATTACTACTTAATATCCATGATCATTTTGTGAAACTGGACACTATGCAAACACAATACTAACATTTTATGGGAGCCTGTTCTGTTTGTACTTGCTGCTGCAGCTGCTACTAAAGTTGAGGGCAAAGGCCAGAGGAATGGGTACTGGCAGTAGCAGTGACTGAGAGACAAATGGGGAAGGAGTAGCATGTGCCCGGTCACACCTGCTATTCTGCCCACTTGAGCAGCAGCAGCCTGACCCCAAAGCCCTGGCCCGCTGCCTACAAAGCCTGAGAACCCATGCCCAGAGCCATATCCTCTGCCTCACAGCATGTATCCTATCTATGGCCCAGTGCTACAAGTCTGGGTGTGGGGTCTTTAAAACCATTGTTCTTGTTGTTGTTGAGTACTGTTGAGTCATAGAGACCCTGTAAAGGGTGGTTTCTGAGGAGCAGCTGGTGAGTTTGAACTGCCAATCTTGAGCTTCAAACTGACCTTGCAGTCCAGTGATTTAACTTACAACGCCACACCATTAGGGGACAATAATAAACAAAAAGAGAGTTGCTTTCCCTTTAACAAAACAAAAAAAACTTAACGGGACCATAGACAAATATGCAGTCAGACAAACAGATATTAAGAAGGGATGCATACCTGTATTTGTAGTACATCTAAACAAAATGGAGGATTATATCATCACTAAAAAAAAAAAAAACTCCACAATGAATTTGGAGTCATTATTCAAGATGTATTGCTAATTGAAAAAAAAAAAAAAAAAAAAAAAGCAAGGAGCAAAAGGTTTATTTAGTACACTACTTTTTTGTGTACAAAAGTAGAAACAAGAATATGTTTGTGTATATGTTGTATATCTGTTTATTTTGCATACAAAAATAGACACTTTGCCTATTCCCAGTAGAGAATAGAATACAGCAGGGACTGCCAAAACAGCCAAGGTTTAGGAGGCCGAAATCCTGAAGAGGAGTGAACAATAATGAATGTACTAGTTTTCCTCAGTCTTGCAACTCTTCAACTGCACTCATTATGTGGTAAGACACTATGAAAATAAAGCAGCTGTAAGAGGCTAAAGACCTGAGTGATCAATATGTTCTTGCAGCTGGGGAATCAGAGATTGAGATTAGGGACCTGTAAAATTAAGGGTCACTATGAGTCAGAACTGACTTGAAAGCACTTAACAACAACAAAGATTAAGATGTGGCACTGCAGGATAAGCACTGGACTGCAAGGCTAGCAGTTCAAACTCACAAGTCGCTCCTCAGAAACCCTATACAGGGTCACTATCAGTCAGAACCGACTCAATAGCACTTAACAGCAAGAACAAGATTAAAGGAGTCTTGGTGTGGCACTGTAGGGTAGCGCTGAACTGTATATATATATATATATGTATGTGTGTATATATATATCTATATATCTATATATATATATATATGTGTGTGTGTATATGTGTGTATATATACACATATATATAACAAATAAATATTCTAGTCTTTTATATGACACACCAAAGAGTGGTGAAGAAAAATCACAAAGAAATCAATCTTAACAGCCTGAACCTAGTTCAACTAAAAAAAATATGAAATCCTCTCTAAAGAACAACATCATCCAAAGTCCCTATAGATTTTCACAAACAATACTTGAGCATTCAAGCATAAATTATTAAACATACTGACTCCCCCTCCCCCCCATCCATGCCCAAAATAAGAGCGTGAAACACAATACAGAAAAGTTCCATACTCATTCTGACACTGGGGTTAAGAAATAAGGATGTTAAAGTAACTAAAATGAAAAATATTAGACAAAACACAGGAAAAATAAAACATTAAAAAAAAACAACAACCTATAATCAATAAAGACACAAATGGGGGGGGGGGTGAGAAGCACCCTGAAAATACAATTTACTTGGATATTTGTCAAAACTGAATGCAGACCTGGTCATATTGTATATAAAAATACAGTCACCAATCTATGAGGGGGCTTCAAAAAGTTTGAGGAAAAATTCCATAACCTTTTTTATTCAACTTTTCAACAAACTTTCTGAAGCCCCCTCATATCGTAAAGTGGGTTAAAAAAAAGGGAAAAAAGATAAATGAGATTAATGGAACAATGGTATATTATAGAAGTGTAAAATGGTAGAATGACTAATGAACCATGATTTATTTGGTTAATAAATAATAAAATTAAAAAGAAATAAAATGGCAATAAGACATATAGAAAAGTTCCTTTTACCCACCCCCTAAAAAAAGTATAGTTTTATCTACCTACTAAATATCACACCTTATGTATATATGTATGTTCAGTTACTGTACTTGGATGAGAATTTACCATAAATTACAAGACAATCATGCAAAATTTAGAACAATGTGAGAAAGCTTTATTATCTGAAATTAAAAACAAAAAATCAAATTTGATGTCTTTTGCCTTAGGATGACTGATTGGAAATTATATCTTGATAAGGATGTTCTATCTTCCTTAAATTCTTTAATGCTTCTTTACTTGATGAGTTTTCTATATGTAAATCACTAATATTTTTATTATACATCCTAAATAAATGAAATTGAAAGACTTAGTAAACAGCTATTCTCAGAAAAGGTACTATTTAAATGAAAACAGAGATCCCATTTAATCCTTTCTTTAAAATCAGTTCAGTATGTAAATGATATTAAACTTCCCTTTTTAACATACTCTACAAATGTGAAATCTTTTTTACATCTTCCCTTCTCTAAACTATTGCTCATACTTTTCACGACAGTACACACTACCCTCATCTTTTTAATATATTTATTTATATCTTATTTCTGTTTATTATATAGATTTTATATACACTCCCATTTACCTTTTATGTTTGTATTGCTAGACTACCGCACAAAATAAACTTAATAAATGTTGAAGTGGATAGATTTTTTTAAAAAGAAAGATGCTTAGAAGCAGAATTAGTACCAGTTTGGATTTCAGGAAACAAGTCTGCCCTTGAGTTGTGGACTTGAAGCCAGTCTCTTCACCACCCCAGGACTTGAAACTAAACAGTTTCTAGGTCTTCTCTAGTTCAGAGAAGTGAGGCTTCTAATGTGTCAGACTAAAATTCAGGATCTTTCCATTTCTTCTCTTAGAAATACTCTTGGAATTAAAATGACACACAAGTTTGTGGATTAATTGCAAAATTATTCAATCCACTGCTCAAGAGCACCTCCCTAACAAGTTGCAGCCTAGTGACTTTAAATAAAAGCCACACTTTATTAACTGAATGTATTTTATGTGTGGTGGTGGTGGTGGTTATGTGCCGTGGAGTGGGTTCAGACTCACAGCAATCCCATAAAGAGTTTCCGAGGCTGTAAATCTTTACAGGAGCAGAAAGCCTCATCTTTCTCCCACGGAACAGCTGGTAGTTTTGAACAGCTGACCTTGCAGTTCGCAGCCTGATTCATAACCACTATGCTACCAGAGACCATACATTGTAAAAGCTTTGTTACAAACTGCCTAGGAAATAGGTTCCTGCAAACATGTCATCAAAAGTACAAGTAAACATAAACTAAGTGCTGTATATTTTCTAATCCAGTGAATAAAAGCTTTGTCAAGGGCTGGGTTCCAAAGCCAGTTTTCAAACTTTTTATAGTCACAGTATCTTATGCCCATTAATTGCAGAAAAATATTTTTGTTTAGAGCCATAAAAGTACTGAAAATGTAATTCTTTTTATGAAACCCTGAACAGTAACAGATACAAACTAATATATATAGTCACAATATATAAGGGGGAAATGTAAAATATTTGCACATTTTAGTAAATGAAGAAAAAGAACACATTAAGTACTACACAGCTGAACTACCTTAGTCACATGTTTTATAATGTGACTTGTTATTGTTGTTAAAGGGCCTTGGAGTCAGTTCAGACTCATAGCAAGCCTGTATAGGAATAGGGCTTCCGAGGCTTTTAAAATCTTTGTGGGAGCAGAAAGCCTCATCTTTCTCTAGGGTGGCTAAGAATAAATTTGGCAAAATTAAAGGCAATTATTATATATGATAAATTAGTTAATAGTAGTAAGAAAATACAACAAAGCAACAATTAAGAATCCATTGTCAAGAGACTTTTACCTTTCTGGGCTTTCATTGTTTGTTCTTCAATTTGCCTGAGACGTGCCATAAGTTCTTCCTTTTCACGTTCTATTCTTTCCTTTTCTTTTTCTGCTATTTCTCTTTTCTTCTTTTCATTCTCTAATTGTGCCCTTAAAAAGAATCACAATTATTGCTACAAATTAACAAACAGATAAATGTATTCATGTGAAACCTTAGTACCAACTGTGAATCAACAAAGAAGAAACTAAAGTATGCTATGGGATTGTGATAAGCAGCTATCCTAAGGTTGGCAGTTCAAATCCACCTACCAGCTTTGTGAAAGGACCAGTGAACTTCTCCATAAGGATTGCAGCCAAGAGAACTTTATGGAGGCATTCTACTCTGTAATATATGGGCATGCCAGAATTGACAAGGGCAATAGGTTTGGTTTCCTTCCCTATTACTTTCAGCTGTGTTCAAAATACCATTGGTTAGAACCATAGACCCATTGTTGTTGTTGTTGTTGTGTGCCATCGAGTCGGTTCCGACCCATAGCGACCCATAGTTGATGTAAAAGTCCTGGAAGCACAGTGGGTAAGCATTTGGCTGCTAACTTAAAAGATTAGCAGTTCTAACTCACCCAGCAATTTTGTGAAAGAAAGATATGGCAGTCTAATTCTGTAAAGATGGCAGTCACTGAAATCCTAGAGAGTATTTCTATTCTGTCCTATCAGGTCACTATATCTCAGAATTGGCTTGAAGTTTAGTGGGTTGATTTGGGTTGTGAATATATATTCATATGTATACATATATACACAAGTGCTGGACACTACACGCAGTGTACAGTGTATTTACTATGGTTCACGAACTGTAGTCATTTAAAAAAAAAACAACGAAAGAAAAAAGGGCTAATTGCACAGCTGCTCTACCACCAAAGTATCTTCTTTAATAGACGCCCTTCACTAAGGAAAAAAATGGTGGCTTGAATATTATATGATCCTACTTATACGAAATGTCTAGAATAGACAGAAGCAACAATGCAAAAGCTATTAGTGGTTACAGGAGTTGTAGGTGAGGAATGGGAGTCTACTATTTAAGGTATACTGACTTTCTTTTGAAGCCCAAGTTGCACAATGGTTAAAATGCTCAATGCTAACAGGAAAGTTGGTGGAACCCAACAGCCTCTCTGTGGGAGAAAGATTTGGCAGTCTGCATCCTTAAAAAATTTATAGCCTTGAAAGCCCTATGGGGCAGTTCTACTCTTTCTTACAGAGTCACTATGAGCCAGAATCGACTTGATTGCAACAGCTTTGGTTTGGTTTGGTTTGGAGTAATTAAAAACTTTTGGAAATAACAGTGATGGCTGGACAACATGGCAAATGTAATTAATGTCCCTGAATAGCATGCTTAAAATAGCAAAACTACATATATATTTATAAATATTAATCAATAAAATATTTTAAAACGAATTATACATGTTTAATTTCTCAGAGTACTTATTTATGCCTAGATTCAAGATGACAAATCAGTTTTGTCTCCATGACAATCCCATTAGAATAATAGTTGTTGTTGTTGTTAAGTGCCATAGAGTTGGCTCTGACTCATAGGTGTGTCTAATGCTGTTTTAAGAAGATTACCACCAGACCTCAGTGGGGAAGTGTGTCTTCATCATTTAGCTGCATCTGCCATGTGTTTGCTGGGACTATCTCTATTAAATACAGCCAAATCCATTCATTAAACATCCATCAAGAACCTACTAGACTATATGTTGAGAAATAGAAATTCAAAGATGAGTAACAGAGATAAGAAAAACTGTCTTAATCATCAGGTAAGACTATCTAGTCAACTACACAAGTTCAATTAAGTATGTGTTTAATTTCTATTCAAGTCATTACTCTAACATGATTTACTTTTTTTTTTTAGCTGAAAACCAAAAAATAATCGTTGTGATTTCATCTTAGACACTCATCTGAGTACGCTTAAATGTCCCACAAAAAGACTGCCATCTGGTGCCAATTCTGTATTTATGGCTCAAAATCATAGGTTTTTCAACTGCCAGTCTCTGATAAACTGACAAGTAAAACTTACTGTCAAAGGTTTTCTTATTCTATAAATCCAATCTTAAAAATCCCTACAGTTTCTAGATAATCCATCTATCTCTACCATAGACAGAGAGTCTAACTTTGGAGCACATAACCAGAGTTGTCACAAGTTAGCAAGAGGTAAGGCAGGACCTCTTAGTGAGCCAAGCCAAACCATGGATGTGTAAGGGTCCCTAGGGTCCCTTCCCTTCTCATGTGCTTAATGAATGCTCACAGCATTTTAGAGTCTAGGGCCTAGAGTTCATCCATACAAAATAAGTCCCATTTCCCAATTTCTGTTCTGGGATTGATTCCCTACAAGGTAATTTAAGGTACTTTCTCAGCTGTCAGGGTGGAGAGCTACACACTGTGTCCCCCTGACTTGGCTAACTTTTCTATCCCCCTATCCTATTTCAATCTGAACAGCAAGATAGACTTGGGAGCGCTCACCTATTGTGAGAGCCAGAGTGACAGAGATTTAAAAGGATACTTTGAATTTTCCAATTTTTCGTAAGCAGAAATTGTTGCCCCTTCTATCTTCTTTAGATAGCTGAAACAACAGGCTATCCCAGGACTTTTTAAGCAATTGCCAGTGTGACTATAGCTAATCTCTTTCCCAGGCCATGCTGCCTGCCACCTAGGAGGCTGATTCCCCTTCCCCCAGCCTCTGCTTGATGACACACAGTGCTGCTACACTGTGACAGTGTGACAATCACCTTATCATCCTAAGGTCGCGACACAGAGATACTTTGAGGTCTCATTCTACAAACAGATCTCAAGAACGCTATAGTAATATTCCATCAGCTCAAAACCTTTCAGATCCAACTTTGTCACAGATGAAGAAGATAAGGAAGCAGAGAGAAAGATCGAAAGCTAACTTAGCCACAAGCAAGTTGGGGGTGCGGTGGGGAAGATTTTAGTCTTCATATTGAATACAGCAGATGTTTAACCTGATAGGAACATATAAAACATTTTATAAAGTTTACTTTGCTGCACTAATATGAAGCTGTATCACATTTTATAAGAACCATCACCTAATTACAACCATTACCATCTAATTACTTAATACAAACAAGGTTCAGTGAATACAAACGCCCTTGGTTCTCCACATCACTAGTCATAGCTAGTTTTTACAAGGTTTGTCTTGTCTCCTTATGAGACTGGAAGATCTTGCTCCTCCAGTAAATACTGTTCACTTTAAAGGACTCAGTGAGTCTGTTCATTGCCCCTAGACATGCCATGAATACACCAGCTTGGTCCTTTCAAGTGAACAATATTTAACGTTCACTTGAAAGGCAATGTCCCTAGATACGCCATGAAGTCCTTGCGTGGCTTGGTCGGATAAAGCACTGGGCTGAAAGATCAGTCTGAACCACAAGGTCAGAAGTTCAAACTCACCGGCTGTTGCTTGGAAACCCTATACAGGGATCACTATGAGTGGGAACCAACTCCAAGGCACTTAACAACAAGACATGCCATACATATTCACTCCTATCTCTAGGATAACTCTTGTGGGCGTTCTCAACTTAATTATCTTCCTCAAGCCTATTTCCAATTTATAAGCCTTAGTTTAAGTTTCACTTTCACCACAAAGCCTCTTGTGATTACTTTAAACCACTGATACAAATATTTTTACTTAGAATCTGGGTTTGGTAACACTCATTCTCTATATTAACATGCAAAAAATGAAGTTTATTAAAATATCTAATTTATTAAGAACAGCAAATGAGTTCAAGGGCATTTGTCTCAACTTAAAATTAAAAACTACTTTGTATTAAATTTATATTGACATATTACTAATATCAAGTTATAATACCTAATGTTTATTGAGCACTAGTTACACCTTGCTATATTTCTCACAAAAACACTTGATAGTAGAACTATGAAGGGACTTCAGAAAGTTCATGGAAAACTGGAATTAAAAGATAAATGGAAGTCTTCAATTGACTTAAAAGTACCCTTGTATTATTTTCACATCAATCACAAGGAAGCAGAAGCTCAGCAGTTATTTGGCCAATTGACTGTTGTTCTTGTTAAGTGCCGTCGAGTCGATTCTAACTCATAGTGATCTGTACAGGGTTTCTGAGGAGAGGCTGGGAGGTTTGAACTGTTGACCCTGAAGTTAACAGTCCAGTACTTATCCTACAGCATCACACCAGGACTTGTTGTTGTTGTTGTTGTTGTTAAGTGCCATCGAGTCGGTTCCGACCCATAGCGACCCTGTACAGGGTTTCTGAGGGTGTAAATCTTTACGGGAGTAGAAAGCCTCATCTTTCTCCCGCGGAGCGGCTGGTAGTTTCGAACCGCTGACCTTAAGGTTCGCAGCCCGATTCGTAACCACTACGCTACCAGAGCTCCTTTAGAACTAGCTAAATCTGAGTGTGAATCTTCTTCTGACAAATAATCCTGTGTTCTTGATATGGCATCCAGCTGTGTCCTAGGACAGAGTCCTGAGCGATATGATACAGAATCTGTCATAACTCACCTATAACTGGTATGGAGTCCTGGTGTGGCGCTGCAGGATAATGCACTGGACCACAAGGTCAGTTTAAACCACAAGGTTGGTGGTTCAAACTTATCAGTAGCATCTCGGAAACCCTATACAGGGTTGCTGAGTCGGAATCGACTCAACGGCACCTAACAACAACGATCTTATGTAGCCTGAATTGTTTTTCTATTATCTTTGCTCTAAGTTACCTGCATCCAAAATGAATGACTTATTCGGTAATGCCTACACATTTTTATATTGCTAATTTTTTTTACCAAATTTAGAAACTGAGGACTTTAGATTTATAATTTGGAGTCTGATAATCATATACCAATTATGGTGTTGTTAAGTGCCATCGAGTGTGTTCCAACTCTTAGCAACCCTATTCATAACAGAAAGAAACATTGTCCCGTCCTTCGCCAGCCTCACAATTGTTGGTCCATTGCTGCTGCCACTGTGACAAACCATCTCATTGGGTTCTTCCTCTTTTTCACTGACCCTCCACTTTACCAAGCATGATGCTATTCTCCAGGGACAGGTCCCTCCTGACAACATGCTCGAAGTCTGGCCATCCTGGTTTCTAAGAAGCATTCTGTCTGTACCTCTTCCAACACAGACTTACTTGTTTGTTCTTCTGGCAGTACATGGTACTTTTAATATTTTCCTCCAACACCATAACTCAAATTCATCAATTCTTCTACAGTCTTCCTTATTCATTGTCTAACTTTCACATGTTTAAGAGGTATTGAAAATAGCATGACTTGGAAGCTCAGAAGTTATTTGGCTAATAGAATTTGAAACACACTTTATCGTTTTCAAACTGATATCTTTGCTTTTTAACACTTTAAAGAGGTCTTGCACAGCAGATGTGCCTAACGCAATACGTCATTTGTTTTCTTGACTGCTGCTTCTATGATTGGTGATTCTGGATCCAAGCATAATGAAGTCTTCAACAAAACTTCAATCTTTTCTCCATTTATCAAGATGTTATTTATCATCAAAAGACCATTTATGGGAGAAAATATGGTGGCCACATATATCAAAGTATTACAGGGAAAAGGTCTCCTTGCTGCCCTTTTATACACTACTGTTCTTGCCTGTGAGATTTTAGCAGCACAAGAAGCACACATCTTCATTCCCCCATATGTGTCTGTTGACTACTTTGGCAACAACAGTTGACAATTCTCTGTCCCTGACATAGAAAGTAAGGAATAATAAGCAAAGACTTGGCATGCCAATCCCTCTGTGACTTGTTGCTGTTGTTAAGTGCTGTTGGGTCAGTTCCAACCCATAGCAACCCTGTACAGGGTTCCTGAGGTATGGCTGGTGAAATTGGACCATCAACCTTGCAGTTCAAATGGCTTTGCAGTCTGGCGCATTAACCCACAATGCTACATCAGGCCTCTGTGACTAGAATAATAAAAACATCCTCTAGGCATTCAAATGAATTAAACAGTTACTAAATTCCTACTGCATCCTAGACAGTCACTAAATGCTTGCTAATGAAAGGCTGCAAAATTTATCCAAGAGACAACTATTGTTCCAAAAGAGAAACTTAAAAGTCTTCCATTTCTGAGGGGGCCTTGGCTTGTTGTTGTTGTTAGGTGCTGCCGAGTTGGTACCGATTCATAACAACCTTATGTACAGCAGAACGAAACACTGCCCGATCCTGGGCCAAACTAAGAGTAAGTATGGCACCATAATTAAATGAGAGACTAAGGTGCGCCTGACCCAAGCCACGGTATTTCCAATTACCTCAAATGCATGCGAAAGCTGAGCAGTGAGTGAATAAGGAAGACCATAGAAGAATCGATGCTTTTGAGTTATGGTGTAGGAGGAGAGTATTGAAAGTGCCATAGGCTGCCAAAAGAACCAATAGATCTGTTTTGGAAGAAGTGCAGCCAGAGTGCTTGAGCTCTTGGAGGCCAGGATGGCCAAACTTCGTCTCTCATACTTAGGACATATTGTCAGGAGGGACCAGTTGCTGGAGAAGGATATCATGTTTGCTAAGGTGGAGGGTCAGAGAAAAAGAGGAACACCCCCAATGAGAATGGACTGGCCAAGTGGCAGCATCGATGGACTCAAGCGTGGCAACAGTAGTGAGGTTGGCCCAGGATTGGGCAGTGTTTCATTCTGTTGTACATAGGGTCGTTATGAGTAGGTACCGACTCAATGGCACCTAACCACAACAACAACCATACTACATATACTAGAAATTACATAGCAATCCTCTACATGTGCTGGGGAGTCCTGGTATGGCGCTGCAGGTTAATGTGCTGGACTGTAAGGTTGCTTTAAACCGCAGGGTTGGCGTTTCAAGTTCACCGGCAGTTCCTCGGAAACCTTATATAGGGTTGCTATGAGTCAGTACCAACTTAGTAACAACAACATATGTGCTAGAGTGATAAATGAGATACAGGAGTATTACATAATTTCTCATTTAATTCATGATGGAAGACATTAAAGAGATGGTGGAATCTTTCAAAGGGTGGAAAAGATGACCAATCAAAGAGACCATGAAGGTTATGGTCACTGTTTTTTGGAACTTCAAAAAGGGGTAATTTTGATAAAGGCACAGGTAATTTTTTTGAGGGCACAGGCTTATTATGAAGAAGTTTTAAGAAAACTGAAGGAAAAGGTCAGGGAAGTTGTGTCAAGGAATCTTTTTCCATCATAACCATGTACCTGCTCATTCTTTGAGTAGCAAGGACTGTCCTATAGAATTTCATTGGAAAACCTTACCCTATCCCTTCTCTTCAGTTCTGTCCTTGCCCTTGAAGGTATCTTTTTGTTCCCCAAACTCAAAGAACGTTTCAAAGGAATGTGATTTGAGTCCCTCAAGGATGCTAAAACTACCAAATTGAAGAGTGGAGAATTCTTCAGGGAAGGGCTATTATTCTTGTTGGGTGCCATCGAGTTAGAACCAACTAATAGTAACCCTATGCACAACAGAACGAAACACTGCCCAGTCCTGAGCCAACCTCATAATCATTGCTACATTTGAGCCCATTGCTGCTGCCATTGTGCCAATCCATCTTGTTAGGAAGTGTCTTCCTCTATTTCTCTGACCCTCCGCTTTACCAAACATGATCTCCTTCTCCAGGGACTGGTTCCTCCTGACAATGTGTCCGAAGTATGAGAGACAAAGTGTGGCCAACCTGACTTCAAAGGAGAATTCTGGCTATACTTCTTCTAACACAGCTTTATTTGTTCTTTTGGCAGTCCGTGGTATTTTCAATATTCTCATCCAACACCATAACTCAAAATGTAACAATTCTTCTAGTCTTTCTTATTCACTGACCAACTTTCACATGCACATGAGGTTACTGAAAATACCATGGCTTGAGCCAGGTGCACCTTAGTCCTCAAATTGACATCTTTGCTCTTCAACACTT
The DNA here is from genome assembly GCF_000296735.1 of Chrysochloris asiatica. NCBI lineage: Eukaryota > Metazoa > Chordata > Mammalia > Afrosoricida > Chrysochloridae > Chrysochloris > Chrysochloris asiatica. The sequence continues at coordinate 19,729,390 of NW_006408526.1, forward strand.
CTTCTTCAGCAGACTGGCCTAATGCAGTGCATCATTTGATTTCTTGACTGTTGCTTCCCTGAGTACTGATGATTGATCCGAGCAAAATGATGTCTTTGACAACTTCAATCCTTTCTCCATTAAAATGGGTGTTGTTATTTGTCCAGTGCTGAGGATTTTTGTTTTCTTTGCACTGAGGTGCAACCCATAATGAAGGCTGTAGTCTTTGATCTTCATCAGTAAATACTTTAAATCCTCTCCACTTTCAGCAAGCAAGGCTGTTTCATCTGCATATCACAGGTTGTTAATGAGTCTTCCTCCAATCCTGAAGCCACATTTTTCTTCATATAATCCAACTACTTGGATTATTTGCTCAGCATACAGATTGAGTTAAGTATGGTCAAAGAAAACAACCTTGGCGCATACCTTTCCTAATTTAAAACTATTCAGTGTTCTTTGTTCTGTTTGAACAATTGTCTCTTGTTCTATGTACAGATTCCTCATTAAGTGTTCCAGAATAGTCGTTCTTTGCAATGTTGTCCATAGCTTGTCCTGATCCACACAATCAAAATCCTTTGTATAGTCAATAAAATACGATAAACATTTTCTGGTAGTCTCTGTTTTCAGCCAAGTGCTGACATCAGAAATGTTACGCCTCGTTCTAAGTCCTTCCTTGTCTGAATCCAGCTTGAACTTCTGACAGTTCCACCATTGTACATTTGCAGCCATTTTTTAATTATCTTTAGTAAAATTTTACTCACATGTGATATTAATGATACTGTCTGAAGATTTCCACATTCTATTGGGTCACCTTTCTTTGGAATGGGCACAAATATGGGTCTCTTCCAATCAACTGAACAGGTAACTATCTTCCAAATTTTTTGGCATAGGTAAATGAGTGCCTCCAGTGCATCATCAGTCTGTTGAAAGATTTTAATTTGTATTCCATCTATTTCTGGAGACTTGCTCTTTGCAAATGTCTTCAATGCACCCTGGACTTTTTCCTTCAGTATCACTGGCTCTTGATCATATGCTACCTCTTGAAATGGTTGAGCATGATCAACCATGCCTTTTTGGTACAGTAACTCTGTATATTCCTTCTATCTTCTTTTGAGGTTTTCTGCATCATTCAATAATTTGGTTCCCAGAGAATCCTTCAATATTACAAGTAGAGGCTTGAATTTTTTCTTCAGTTTCCTAAACTTGAGAAATGATGAACGTGTTATTCCCTTTTGGTTTTCTAATTCCAGGTCTTTGCACACTTTGTTATAGTATTTAGCTGGAAACACCACATTCAGAAGTATATAGACCTAGATAGATGGAGGGTATGTTGAGAATTAGTAACTTTACATATTGTTATTTTTATAAAATAAAGGTATGGTAAAGTAGATTTACTCATGGCTCTTCTACTCTTTGTCTTCATAACTCTTATCAAATGTCTGAAAGGGACCATGCAAACAGGGTCTGTGGGACTCTAATGCAGGGACTGCTTGGATTTGCCCTTCTGCTAGGTTCAAAAGGAATGATCTCAGAAACAGAAGATCCCAAGACCATCAAGAAAGACAAGCCATGAGCAGAGGATTGCCTCGACAGGTGGCAACAGTACAGAGTAACAGAGTATTAGCTTCCTGACCCTGGGATGGAGTACAGCTGAGCATCTTCGAGCAGGGACTAGACTACAGAATATAATCTCTGGGTATTTACAGACAACATTAAAGGAACTTTGTAACACTTGCTGGAGCAGGGCAGAAGCCAAAGAGTCCCGTGGCTGAGCAGAAGAGGCCAAGAGTGTGCCTATAGTACAGCTGAGAAAGGGCCTTCCTGACTGGAGAACTGCTGTATACTGAGTTGTTTCTGATCCTGAACTGTAAATTGTTCACTTCCCTGATAAACCCCATATTCATGAATACTATTTATGAATTCTGTATGGCAACTGCAACAGATATTAAACCCAGCAGAGAATAAGAGTGCTACGAGAGGGGTGGTTGGTGTCAGAATAAAAAAATGGCTTTAGGATGGAGGGCATGCCTGACCTCTCCCTGCCTCACAGAAATTGGCCTTGGGTTGTTTTTAAGTTGGACTCTCTTTTCTCCTGAAGGTGGAAGAAGTCAGACATGGCCTCCATGCTGTTTTTACAAAAGGTTTCTATGATTTTGTAGCAGTATTTTCTTACTTACCCTCCCACATACAGGACAGAGCTATGAGGTTTCTTAAGACATATCCAAACAATTGTACATGGATATGTTTACTGGGTTACAAGGCTTGGGACCATAGTCTCACGAGTCGACTTAGTTATTGGCATAATGTAAAGTTCATAAAGAAAATGCACTACATCCTATTTTGGTGAGTAGCATCTGGGGTCATAAAAGCTTGTCAATGGCCATCCATTGGTCTCCACTCATACAGAGAAAAAGAGAAAGGAAGAAAATCAAAGCTCAAAAAAGAAACAAGTCCACAAGACTAACCTGAAACGAGGGACACAAAAGGTCCTGGAATAGGAGCAAAATTCAAATTTCTCAAGACCTTTAGACCCACTGGACCAACAGACTAGAGGAACCCCTGAGACTATCACCCTAAGATACTGTTTGAATGTGGAGTTGAAGCTATTTCTGTAGGTCACCATCCAGCCAAATAATAGATTGGCATAAAAAATAAATAGTATCATCCATGAGTAATGTGCTGCCTTAAACAATTAACTGTACGCGACCAGTCAACACCACCTACCCAAAAGCAAAGATGAGAAAGCAAAGGGGTAAGGGAAGCTAGATCAATGGAAATATGACACATAATAAACACGATGAGAACACTGACACATTGTATAAACTGTGACCAATGGAATAGACATTTTGCATAAAAATGGTTAAAGAGGAATCTAACTTACTATGTTAACTTTCATCTAAAACACAATCAAATATTAAAAATAAAAATCATATATGAAGACCAATAAAGGACTATTTCATAAAAGCATGGAAGATTACAACCACAATGGGATTCTAAGTCACATGAGAGCAGTAAGAAAGGACAGAGCCCAGACAAAATAATAATCCAACTTATGTGGCTAATGTTGAGACTAGGAATACCGAAAAGCTCCCTTGTCTGACTAAAACATGTTTCATTCACAATTTGAAGTGAACAATCTGAATTAATATTGGAATTGGGTCTACATTAATTTAAAATCTGATTTGGGAGGCATGTTTATGGGTCCAATAATATGGTTCCAGGGCCAATGGGGATTTTATTCAATTTCTTGCCATTTTGAAAACTTTTAGTCTATTTAACAGCATACTTTTTAAGTCAAAAGGAACCATAGTTAAAATGATTAACTACCCTACCCTACAGTATCACTGACATTGTTTTAAAGTAGAGAATTCAACACATTGTTACCCTGAAAGACTGATAATAAATATCATAAGTAAAATAAATTTGAAAAATTTCAAACTAATACATCCAAAACATTGTCTGTCAGTGAAAAACAAGTATAATAAAAGAAACCTGTGAAGTTATGAAAATCAATTTTCCAGAAACCTATCAAGGTTTCTGACTTGAAAATTAGAAATTTTTCTAATTTTAGAAGCGGATAGGGACAATATTTCCAACTTTACTACAGTGAAAATCAAGTAAAAATGCAAATTAGGACTCATTTAAAGAAAACTGGACAGTCTTAAATTTTAGATAGCCTATTCCTATCAATTAAGACTAAAATGCTTTAAATTTCATACCTTTCCAACTGCTTCTGATGTTTCTCCTCCCTAGCCTGGGCCTTCATCTGCTGTACTTCAATAGTATCAGGCTTTCTTCTTCGCATGTATAGCTCATGGTTTCCCATACATAAAGCCAAAATCCGCTTATTGATTCTCAGACGAGGTGCATAAAAAACAAAATCCTGAACATAAAACATTCTTAATGAAAATATTTGTGAAGGAAGTCTCTCACACAAATTTGTACTAAATTTGAAATGTAGTCTAAATTCCAATGTCACATGACATACACTAACCATAAACTTTCTTATCTACTGGTGCAAATGCCACACTTTTTACAGAACTGACTCCTCACCTTTCCATAATCCACTAGTTTTGTAAGGAGGTTAATATTCGTATCCCCGCAATACAGTAAATTAGATTTATTCTTTTTCCCCTCCAAAAGTAACTTTAAAAAAAGCACACTTGTTCTAACTGTTGCTGCTAGGTGCCATAGAGTTGTTTCTGACTCCTAACGACCCTGTATGGGGGGTTCCCAAGGCTGTATATCTTTGAAGGAGCAGAAAAATCATATCTTTTTCCAGTGGAGCAGCTGGTTAGCAGTCCAACACTTATCCTACTAAACCACCACAGTGCTTCCTCTCTTGTTCCTAGTAGGAAGTTTTTGATTTTTTATTTAATTTTTGTCTTTAGCCATACATCTTACAACTGATCCTTTATTTTTCATGGCTATAGAGTGTTTTTTTTAAAATATAGAAATGTTCTCTAAGCTTAGCTTTTTGTCTTTTTAATAACTAACAAAGTTAAAATACTAGGGTATACATGACACAAACTACACCTACTTGCCATCAAGTGAATTCTGACTCATGGTAACTTCATGTTTGTCAGAGTTTAAAACATAACTTTTCAGCAATACACATGTCTCCAGAAGCAGATGAATGATGGTTGCACTTGAGAAGCAATGCCTGGAAATTGAACCTGAGTGTTCAACATGGTAGGCAAGAATTCTACTACTGAACCGTGACTACCTCCCTCATACCTGACCCTTGATGTAACCAAAAAAAAAAAAAAAAAAATCTATTTATGCATAAAGATTTTCCATTCAAGCCTTCAAGTTAAAAAAAATACAAAGCTATGATGTGAAACTCTATAATCAATTAGTTTAGAACACGGCTATCTCTACTTCATTCTAGCAATCAAGTAACAGGTTTTTAAAAATTGCCTCTTGGGTAAGATGAATGTTTTCAATCACTTCCTAATAAATGTTACCTAGTTTATATTTTGGAGTCCTGGTGTGGTGCTGTAGGCTAAGTATTGGACTAATAACCATAAGGTCAACAATTCAAACCTACCAGCTGCTCCTCGGAAACCCTATACAGGACTGCTATGAGTTGAAACTGACTCAATGGCGCTTAACAACAACAATAATCTTATATTTTAGGGAGTGCAAGTGGTTCTGTAGGATAAGCACTAGATTAGAAACCCCAAGGTTGGTGGTTCCAGACAGCCAGCCACCCCACGGGAGAAAGATGAAAGAAAAAACAGCCTTGGAAACCCTATACAGAGTCACTATGGGTCAGAACCAACTTAATGGAAATTAACCACAACATCTTACATTTTCATTCCACTTTTAGTTAATTTTGAGCACTTAAACAAAAGACTAATGACTTTTGTAAAAACAAAACCAAACCAAACACTAGCCTCAGAAGGCCCAGAAATCTACTTTCAAAAGAATCAGCAACTGGAAACCCCATGGAACTGAGGCCAACTGACAATCAACTACCAATTAGAAATTTTTACCAAATGTCTGCTCATAATGCAACAAACCTTAAAAAATGCCTAGAAGAAACCCACAGTAAAAGTAAACTGGCAAAGTCTTTTTGGAAGGCAATTTGACTTTTATGTATTTATCAGCTGAACCACACTAGGATCAGGGTTATATACTGTTAAAGTCTCTTGATTCTGTGTTATATACTGTTAAAGTCTCTTGATTCTGTTACTTTGTGGATACATGAGAAAAGAGGAAATGCATCTAGAAATTATTTTTATACTCATTATTTTTAACACAACTGGAAAGTGTGTTGTTGTTAGTGCCATCGAGTTGGTTCTAACCCACAGCGATCTTGTACAGGGTTTCCAAGGAGCAGCTGGTGGGTTTGAACTGCTGACCATGTGTTTCACAGTCCAGTGCTGATGCTACAAAGCCACACCAGGCAAGTCATATTGGAAAGTAGCTACTGATGCTTCAATCATCATTTTGTTGTTATGTGCCATCGAGACAGTTCTGATTCATACTGACCTTATGTACAACATAACCAAACACTGTCCAGTCCTACACCATCCTCACAATTGTTAGTAAACTTGAACCCATTGCTACTGCCCTATCATCGCTGTTGATGTTGTTAAGTGCTGTCAAGTCAGTTCTGACTCACAGTGACCCTGTGTAGGATTTTCGAAGTGTGGGTAGTGAGTTTGAACAGCCAACCTTGTGGTTCAAACTGACATTTCAGACCAGTGCATTACCCTACAGTGCCTTACAAGGACCCCAATCATTAGTAGTTCTCAATCAATAGTACTGATACAATAAAAGAGCAAGAGATCATAACTTAAGAGCAGTGTTTTTTATTTTTTAAACCTTTTGCATTAAGAAATATTTAAGGCCTGAAAAAAGATGTAAAACAAGTCTATCATAAATTGATAGATACTAGTGGTTGAAGCTCACCCGTGGCTCCTTGGACACCCTATACAGCGTCACTATGGGTCGGAATCGACTGGACAGCACTTAGCAACAATATACACTAGATAATACTTTTTAGCTTAAAACAAAAAAAGTTAACTATATATGTTAATATGTCCTGGTCTGGTGGACTACTAACCACAAGGTTGGCAGGTAAACCCACGACTTCAGAAACCCTATACAGGGTCACTATGAGTCGGAAGCTACTCGATGGCACTTAACAACAATGACATATATATTAAAGCTTCCCATACACTCCTCCTGGTCACATATTCTCCATCATATCACCTCTACTATGAGGTAGACACTGTCCTGAATTTCATGTTTATCATTTCCATGCATTTGTTTAGGTTATGCAACATTATTATATATTACATGAATCTAATACAGTATTGTTCTGTCTAGTTAATTTTATAAAAATTATTTCATACCAGAAAACAATTTACAACTTTGTTTTTAAAATCACCTTTATTATTTCATTACTTGGAAAGTTAAACTGTGGAAAGATCATGCATGCGACTCAAAAGCAATTCAATAAATGAACAATGCCATTTTCCAAGTGACATCACAGCAGACTGGCAAATATCAACATTAATAAAAACATTTAAAAAAAATTACTTACAGGTGCTTTTTTGTCGATTGGCTTTATAACAAATTTTTTGTCATTAAATGAAATATTTCTTATTTCACTCCAAGGAAAACCAATTTTAGGTGTTAACCTTCAAAAATGAAAGCACCCTTTAATTAAAGATAGAAAACAATGTACAAAATTTGTAACACTTTCTGGAACCAATTTAGCTAAATAAACATTCTTAAGAGTTCCAGATTTTGAAAGTATATTAACTTTATATGAAACAAACAACTCAAAAGATACAGCTAACATTAACTTTCAAGGGAAATTTGAAATTAAATTATATAAAACAAAGATTTCATAAATGTGACATGAACCATAAAGACGTAACATAATCTTCCTAAAATTACCTAAAAAACTATTTAGTGAGCAGAATGTACACCTGTGACTCATGAAGTTTGTACTAACTTTATTTAGCCTCTATTTTAAAAATAAAGCCTTTATAACGTTTCATGTGACTTACAGACATAAGTTAGTATTTTAAAAAAATTATTTCCTTCTTCTGCTTGGTTTTTAAATGTTTGGATATTTATAAGTACACTAGAAACACTGAATTTCATACTTTAAAATGATAATCATATGACATATTAATTATATTTCAAAAAAACATTTCATGAATATATACATACAAATGTTTGTATAAATGGAAAAGCTACAATGAAAAGCTAAAATGGAAAATTATACAATAGTTGTTCTCATTTTTACTGCCCTATCTACAAAGATTTTAGGAATCAAACTGGAGCAAGTAATTTTGTTTCAACATTTCACAAATCAATCACTGTTGTCCTACAACAAGCGGAAGCAGGGGCAAGTGACACCTATGAGGGCATAAAGAGCATCTTTTAATCAGGCTTCCAGTAACAGCATACATGTATGCTCCTTGTAGTTCTTAAAACAGACTAGGAACTGCAGCACACTAATAACTTCTAAATAAAACACGTTATAATGCTGTCTAATGGCCACTGAACTAACACAAAGTTACATGCTTAAATTGGAGGCTGGCTGCATAGTAACTTTATGGAGTCCTGGTATGGTGCTGTCAGAGAAGCACTGGACCTTAAGGTTGGTTTGAACCACAAGATCAGCAGTTCAAACTCAAGAGCTGGTCCTCAAAAACCCTCATACAGGATCCAATTGGAACCAACTCGATGGTACTTAACAAGATATTAACTTTATGGCACCTGGTGTGGCACCATAGGGCAAATACTCAATCTCAGTGTGGGTTTGAACTGCAAGGTCGGCAGTTCAAACTCACCAGCCACTTCTTGGAAGCCTATACAGGGTCACTATGAGTTGAACCTGACTTGATGGCACCTAACAACAACAATCCTAGATGAATGTGCCACTTTCAAAACAGCAATTTCCACAAATGATTTTCATCATTTTCAGAGAGGCAATGAGCCTGGCAATTAAATTCATTTCAGAATTAAAACTTGATGAGGTCATAAAGGTAACTAGTAGCAGACCTGGTAAAAGAACCGAAGCTTTTTAAGTTGTCTTATTTTGATTTAAAATGATTAATTTTTTTTTTTTTAAGAAATAAGTCATAATACATGATAAAAACAAAATGCACCAAGTCCCTTCGTCCACCAAACCCAATCCTTCCTTTTATTCCTCATCATTATCCGTATTCATTTCTATAACAGGTGTTGTTGTTGCTGTTAAGTGACATCAAGTTGGTTCCGACTCACAGGGTTTCTGAGGAGAGGCTGGTGAGTTTGCACCACTGATACTGCAGTTCAAACCGAGCTAGTGGTCCAAGTGCTAATCCTACAGCACCATTCCATGACTGCAACAGGCAGTCTAGTGGTAGAGGTGGTGGTATGCCTTGGAGTCAGTTCTGAAGCTGTAAATCTTTACGGGAGCAGAAACCCTCATCTTTCTCCCACGGAACAACTGGAAGTTTCGAATGCTGACTTTGTTTCGACTGCTGAACTTGAAGTTAGAAGCCCGACTCGTAATCACTACGCTACCAGAGCTCTTAATAGATGCTCTAGTAGAAAGCAATTCAATAATTACATAAAGAACAAGAAAAAAAGATTTGGTTTTGAAAAAATTATACTTAGGGTCATTTTGGTTTTTCAAAAAATTTCTCTTTTAAATAATACAGCATTTTGACATCTTTTTAAAACATAAGCTTGTAGCTATCATTCCTGAAACAATGCTGTAAATACTTGACACATTTTATATAAGTTTAAAAAAATAAATGTGATCAATTTAAAATGTAGTCACACTGTTTACCATACATAATACAAGGATATTCTACTTTACGGATATCTAAAAATATTATAAATTATCTACAATATATAATGAGAGTTCCAAAATGTATTATAAAATATAATAAATCATACTCTATTCTTTTCATTCTCCCAGTGCTATTTCTTATAAAACTTAGATACCAACCTACTGGTCAGGCATACCAACATTTAAGGACTCGTACTTTGCCTATTTAAAGAACACATTTGAAGTTTCAAGGCATTAAACTTCCAGGAGCTCAAGAACAAGCAGCAGACTAGGATTTGAAATGAATCATTTAATTTGATATATACTTATCAAATGAGAAGTAAAACTCTGAAGTACTAGGATGCTGAGAAAATGGAACTGTAATATTTAAAAGACTAAATGGCATTATAATCTCTAACAACAACAAAAAAAAAGCGGTAATCAAGCCATTAAACAACTTTTGTATTAAAGCCATTTAGAACACTGAATAACTTGTTCACTATGCAACTACTTTACTTACTTGTCATCATGCTCATAAATATTCAAACCCAAAGCATCAACACCAAGCCACAATTCAGTTCCCTTTTTATTTTTTATTTCAAAATAGTTGACTCCATACATTTCTAGATCTTGTGCAATCTTCAGGTATTCCATCATAGAATCTTCCCTGAGGAAACAAAGCTAACTGTTACATATTTAAGTAAAATCATATAACACTCATTTTAGAATCAATAACTTGACTGAGGTCATAAACGTAATTAGTAGCAAGACTGGTAAAAGAACCTAACTCAGTCTTCTAAGTTGTATCATATTTGGGGGAAGAGCTGCCTCCTCAAAGTAGAGCTGACCATGATGATGCAAATCATCTTGGTCATAAAACTTTTGGGGCCTTTACTTGCTGATAAGGCACAACTCAAAATGAGGAGAAACAACTGTACGTCCATTAATATTCAGAACATGGAATTTATGAAGTATGAATCTAGGAAAATGTTAAGTTGTCAAAAATGAAATGGAATGAATAAACATCAACATCCTAGGCATTAGTGAACTGAAATGGACTGGACTATGACAATCACATAGTTTACTATGCAGAGAATGACAAACAGAAGAACAGCATCACATTCATTTTCAGAAAGAACATTTCAAGGTCTATCTTGAAGTATAATGCTGTCGGTAATAAGATAATATCCATACGCCTACAAGAAAGATCAGCTAATACCACTAATACTCAAATTTATGCAACAACCACTAAAGACAGTGATCACCAACTTCTTCAGTCTGAAATTGATGAAACATGTACTCAAGATGTATTAATAATTACTGGTGATTAGAATGCAAAGGTTGAAAACAAAAAGGAATAATCAGCTTTTGGAAAAATATGGTCTTGTAAAAGGAAACTATGCTAGACATTGCATTATAGAATTTTGCAAGACCAATGACTTCTTCATTAAAAATACCATTTTTAAACAACATAAAAGAAGAATATACAGATGGAACTTACCAGATGGAATACACAAAAATCAAAATGACTATATCTGTGGAAAGGGACAGCGGCAAAACTCCGTATTATCAGCTAAACAAGATAGGGGCAAACTGAAGGAAGAAGTCCAAAGTGTACTGAAGGCACTGACAAAGAACAAGGTTCGAGGAACTGATGGAATACAAATTGAAATCTTTCAACAAATTGATGAGGCACTGAAGGTACTCACTCATCTATGCCAGCTAACTGGAAGACAGTTACATGGCCAACATACTGAAGTGACCCAATGGAATGTGGAAACCATAGGATAGTATCATTAGTATCACATGCAAGTAAAAATTTGCTAAAGATAATTTCAAAAGGCTGCAATAGTACACTGACAGAACTGTCAGAGGTTCAAGCCAGATTCAGATGAGGACATGAAACAAGGGTTATCATTGCTGACATCAGATGGATCTTGACTGAAAGCAGAGAATAACAGAAAGATGTTTACCTGTGATTAGACTGACTATGCAAAAGATTTTCATTGTGTGGATCATGACAAGCTATGGACAACATTGCAGAGAATGAGTATTCCAAAACACTTAACTGTGCTCATAAGGATCCTACCTATACACAGACCAAGAGGTAATTGCTCAAACAGAACAAAGGAACATTAGGAATGGTTTAAAATCAGGAAAGATGTGCACCAAAACTGTATTTTTTTCATCATACTTATTCAATATGTATGCTGAGAAAATAATTCAGGAAGCTGGATTATATGAAGAACGCAGGTTGTTAAATAGTCTTCCTCCAATCCTGATGTCACATCAGGATTGGAGGAAGACTATTTAACAACCTGCGTTATGCAGATGATCTTGCTGACAAGCGAAGAGGACTTAAAATACTTACTGATGAATATCAAAGACCACAGCTCTGGTTCAAATTACACTTCAATATAAAGAAAACAAAAATCCTCCCCACTGGACTAATAAATAACATCATAGTAAATGGAGGAAAGATTAAAGCTGTCAAAGACCTCATTTTGCTCAGATCAACCATCAACACTCATGCAATCAAGAAATCAAACAACATATTGCATTAGGCAAATCTGCTGCACAAGACCTCTTTAAAAAAGTGTTGAAGAGCTGTCATTTTGAGGAATAAGAAGCACCTAACCCAAGCCATAGTATTTTCAATGAGTTCATATGCATGTGAAAGTTGGACAGTGAATAAGGAAGACCATAGAAGAATTAATGCATTTGAGTTACAGTGTTGGAGAATACTAAAAGTACCATGAACTGCCAAAAGAATAAACAAATCTGTGTTGGAAAAAGTACAGCCTGAGTGCTCCTTAAAAGCCAGGATTGGCCAGACTTTGTCTCTGATACTTTGGACATATTATCAGGAGGGCCCCATCCCTGGAGAAGGATATTATGTTTGTTAAGGTGGAGGGGTCATCAAAAAGAGGAACGCCCCCAACAAGATGGTATGGCACAGTGGCAGCAGCAATGAGCTCAAGGGTAATGATGATTGTGAAATTGGCGCAGTACCGGCCAATGTTTCATTCTGTTGTCCAGTACCAACTCGATGGCACCTAACAATAACAGCAACATCTAATACGAAACTGAAATTTTAAAACCATACTGTGTTTATTCACATAAAGTCAAATAATCTTTTGGGGATGTTCAGATGTAATAATCAATGTTACAAAACAACATTAATTTGATGAAAAATTCGGTGAAAATAGTCACTCAAATACCTTAACATTCCTCTATGTTCTTCATGCCAGTTCTGAATTCTTTCTTCCCACTGTTCTTTTGTCAGCTTGTGTTGTTCCAAAACACTTTAAGAAAAAACAGCAACAAAAATTATATATATACACATATGTATGAAAACAGAGTCCTGGTGAGATGCTGTACAATAAGCACTGGAATGTTAACCACAAGGTCAGCAGTTCAAACTCACCAGCCACTCCTTGGAAACCCTATACAGTGTCGTTGAGATGTACCTACCTTGATGACACTTAACAACAACAAGAAAATGCCTCTGTGATTAAAAAAAACAATACTCTTTTTTTAAACTCTAGGAAACCTTCCTGTATCTTGACTATAGTGGTTATCACATATATCTATATTTATGATAAAATTGCAAATTTTATCATACTGTATATCTTTTAGGTAGCAGCCAGTTCTTAACTGCTTGAAACACCTAGGGACTTAACAGAACTCCAATCTGTACATCCACACAAATGAGTGCATGTAAAACTAGTGAAATTTGACTAAATTGGTAGACTATTACCAATGAAAATAACTTGACCGTGACACTGTACTATGCCTTTGTAAGATGTTACCACTGGGGAAGACTGGGAAAAGAACACATGGAATCTCTCTATTATTCTTACAAATGCATGTGAATCTACAATTATCTCAATTAAGTTTCTAGAATTCTTAAGTTACTTTAAATAATACAAGCTTTAAAAGGTTGTTATTATTATACAGATTATAAAACATATTATCTTAATTATGTAAAGTATTTGAAGTAAATAAATTATGGACCAACAAAAAAAGGAGTGGCTTTCTTATATTGAAAGAAAATAAAAGAAGTACTGGTAAAAAAAAAAAAAAAAAATCAGAAATCTTGGACCCTAATTCTTATTTGGAGTTCTGGTGTGGCACTGCAGATTAATGAACTGAATTGCAAAGTCAGATTCAACCACAAGGTCAGGGGTTCAGGCTCACCAGCCGCTCTTAGGACACCCTATACAGTTTCGCTGTGAGTTGGAACCAATTTGATGGCACTTAACAATGACAGCAACAAACAATTCTTATAAACTCTGTTTTTACTTTCTTGCTGCTATTAATTTTATTGCTTTATATAGGTAAAGCAGTATATAAAAATGTATACACAGTAGAGTCTTACTTCCAACTTTATGTCCCACAATTATCTTCTTTCACTATTTGCTATACAGAGGTAAACAAATACAGTGAAACCCACCAAAGCCAAAACCTGCGTAAGGCAGAAGTGTGAGCGAGTAGAAAAACTCCATTTCTCACTAAGTGTGAGTGACAGAAAATTGGTAAGATTGCATAAAGACTGAAAATGTGTAAGTTCCGTATAAACAAGGCAGTTCCATAAACATCTGGCTCACACACAGGTTTCAATGTGTAAATATATACCCTTATTTCCTACAACTGTTGTAGAGTAGTGGATTATGAGCTGGACTGCTAACCAAAATGTCAGCAGTTTGAGTCTACCCTCTGCTCCAAGGGAGAAAGTTGAGGCTTTCTGCTCCCATAAAGGCTTACAGCCTTGGCCACCTTATACAGGGTCACTGTGAGTTGGAACAGACTCGATTACACACGAACACCAACCACCACCACGATTTTCTACAACTGATATTTTAACACCAAATCAGTAAAGCCAGCATGCTTAAAAATATTATTATCTGCTATGAATACTATAAATTATGTATTTCTTTTTTCTTTAGATCATATAATTATATCTACCTTTCTTTATTGGTGAATTTCCAGTACTCTACTTCGTTGCTGTTGCTATAAGTGCAGCTGAGTCAATTCCAACTTACAGCAATCCTGTTTAGGGCTTCCAAGAAGTGGCTGGTGAGTTTGAACCACTGACCTTGCAGTGCAGTGCTTATCTTACACCAAGACTTTACAGATGACAAAAACTATGGTGTTACAATACTAGTTTTACATTGTGAAAATTCTGCATGAAGCTGAGGGAATTCTTAGTGGTATAAAAGACTCTCAGGTTGGAACAGTCCCCCTGGGTAAGTTACTTGCTACTTAGAGTGAATTTCTTAATGGGGTATCAGTTAGACCATATTGGGTTCTTATTACACACTGCTCTTGTCTATGTATATCCATCCTCCTTTGAACTCTTGATTTCTAGGAGTGCTTCATCTTCCTCCTTAGAACACACTTATTAGGTTTACAAGTTTTTCTAGTCTCTATACTTATCATTATTGCCTGGGTGCTGAGCTCACAAAGAAGTACATAATAACCTGATCCAATCAATTACTGATATTATAATGATAATTGCACTTGAACGCATGAGTTAATTGAGTTGAGTATCACCAAGACACACAGCCCAGCTTTTATGAAAAATTTTATATCCTGCATTTCAAATCTCACTCTTTTTCATAATGTACTGTATAAATCTACATGAATAGTCTATGCTGCTGCTGTTGGTATTGTTGAGTCGGTTCTGACCCACAGTGACCCTGTACAGGGTTTCCAAGGAGCAGCTGGTGAGCTTGAACCACTGACCTTGTAGTTCAAAACAACTTTGCAATCCAGCACTTTAACCCACAGTGCCACACCAGGACTCTATGAATGGTCTACAGATACTTCAAAGTTCCCATCCTCTTTTATCCTATGTCCAGATATAAAGAAGTCTCCCTTCATGTCTACAGCTAATCTGTCCAACTTGGCTTTAATTCTACTATCTGGGCCTTTTAAATGGCTACTACTTTCACTTTCTCAGGCATTTCATTCCATCAATTATTGTCCCCTGCCAATATAGTATTATAGAGAGAAAGAAGTCAGTCAAGTTTACCACACTATATATATGCCTAGTACCACAAACTATTTGAAGATCCCCAGTGTGATGTTTACCTCATAGGGATGAGTTTGGGGCTGATCTTGATTTCCAGTACACTCTTGAAGTTAGACAGAGTCTGACAATGCTACTACTGCCTAGATTTTATACTAACTTTATGAATAAGTATCTTTTAAGTTTACATAAACTAAGTCAGGCTGCTCAGAGACAACCAACTCTGAAAGAACAATTGAATTTTTCAATCTACAAAGTTAAAGAAATAATGAAGACGTGTACTTGTTAACACCCTACCTAAAACAGTTCAGCTATCTTTTTTTTACATGGAATGAGTGACAGATCATACACATTTAAAAAAGAAACTGTGTTTAAGTGTGATTTCGGTGTTAAAAAGATTTTTTTAAATCATGAATAGTATATGTAAGACCATCCATCACTTCCTCTGCTGCTCAACAAAGCAACAAGTTATAACAATTATGTTGCATTGGTTGAGACAAGCATACCTATTCTTTTATGAACATTTAAGTATTTAAGGTAATTTTGATTATACATAATATTCAAATTATGTACTGACTTCAAAACCTTATTGTGCCTTTTACTATATATAAACTGTAACAATTAAAATTAAAAATAATCCTTACTTGGTATGAAATTCTGCTGTGGTGCTGTCAGGCATTGGGCTGATAATGAAAGGTCAGCAGTTCAAACCCTTTAGCCACTCCACAGGAGAAATTTGAGGCTGTTTGCTCTTGTAAAGATTCACAGTCTCGGAAACCCTATATAGAGTTGCTACAAGTCAGAATCAACTTACTGGCCATTAGTTTTTGGTTTGTTTGCCTTTTTTTTTAAGTCATCTATTACTCAATCCAGTGCTTAAAAATCTGAGACAAAGGATTTGGTGTTGGAATAGCAGCCGAGTCAAGAACATAAACTGACTAACCAATAGCTCACATTCTGATTCCCTACTCCTTTTGGGAACAACATACTTTATTCTACTTCTTCTAAGGCTGTATTATTGCTATATTGCTACGATACTAAAGGGCACAACAGCGTAATATTTAATAATCACATTTTAAAACTACTATACGTAATGGTAGGAGTCCTGGTGTGGTGCTGTGGGTTAATGTGCCAGACTGCAAAGCCATTTGAACTACAAGGTCGGTGGTTCAAGATCACCAGTGCTCCTTGGAAACGCTATGGGTCGGAAATGACTCAACTACACTTCACAACGACAACAAATACGTAATGGTGGAGTCCTGGTATGGCACTGAACCGCAAGGTCATATGAACTGCAAGACTGGTGATTCAAATTCACCCGCTGCTACTAGGAACCCCTATACTGGGTTGCTCTGAGTCAAAATCAACTCAAAAGCACTTAACAAGAACAGCAACAACATACGTAATGGTACCTTCTAAGGCATATATCAATAGATAACACAGTTTATTAGCCAAAAATAAATGTGATGCTTACAACCAAAACAAATGAAAGATTGACAAGTATTTCTTCATATTTAAGTACTTAAACTTAAGTAAAAGAAAACTATATATTAGAACTTAAACAGAAAGTGATATAAAATTTAAAATTTAAGTTAATGGTAGTATACAGTCTTACATTTAAGTAGAAGTTTCAAAAATTCAAAAATTTCTACTAAGTACAGCAACAATCTCTGTTACTGTTGCTAAATTTCATTGTGCTGGTTCTAATCACAGCGATCCTATATGGAGTTTCCAAGGAGCAGCTGGTTAGTTAGAACTACCAACATTGTGGTTAGCAGTTCAGTGCTTATCCTACAGTGCCACACACTATCTCTAAAAAAATCTAAAAATCTAAAAAATATTAACACAGCTTCTAAAAAATTCTCAATGTATCCTCTAATTAATACCAGGGACATGTTTGCTGCCATAATAAAAAAACTGAGATATAAGATTTGATTTTGTTTTCTTATATTTCATAAATTTTAACTAATACTTCTATCACACTTTACAGTTAGAAGTATAAACTATACAAATCCTGAACTGTAATTATAAACCGAAAGTTATTTTACAGATTTCAACACTGAGGCTCAGTTATGTTATGACCTAAGGTCATAACTTAGGGTGTCCTAATGACTTTTTCCCTAAGTTATGCTATTTTACAGTCACTGTAACAGAGACAGCTATCTGCTGCAGACAAGAGCAGAACCCTAGACTACAAGTCCAATAAATAGTGGAAAAGCCTTTTAAAAACTTTAGAAACTTAATTCTGTAGAGGAAAGTGCAGCCTGCCAGTTATTATTTTCAAAAGCATTTATAAAAGCACTTATCTGCCTGAATTTGAATTTTTACTGAGCAACAAGAGTCACATCCTCCCCCCCCCCTCAGTTCAAGTTATCACTACCTTCATTATTGGTTATCCTATGGAAACAAGGAAAAAAGAAGTAAAAAATGCTGGGCAATATTTTCAGTAAGTATATTTCTGATTAAAAAATCTCCGAAAACTCTGTCCCCAAAATTTCGAATTTACAAACTTCTGGAATATAATGTTTGAGAAACATAACCTAAAGGCATGTCCCACTTACCGTTGGGGTAGGAGTCTGTCATTAGCCAGGTAACCAGGTTTGTGAACCTCTTTATTATAATCTCCATACTTGGCTTGGACGGCATAGGAAGCCAAAAGAACCGCAGTTTCTGGTGGGCAATATATTTCATCATTTAAGATAGCTTCTTTAACTTGCAAGAAGAAAAGTCTCTGGGTTATTTCTTGAATTAATTCCTCAGAAACATCTTCAGGAAAGAATTTAGCTCTAAATTTGAATTGTAAAGGATTCTCTTTTTTAACATCTTGCTGTGTTACCTGGAATGATAATTTTCAGAATGATCAGCAAGAATCTTAGTTTAATAGTATCTGAAATTATTCACCTCAAATTCTTTTTAGAAATGGGATTCTAACCAAATGGGTTACATATACATAAATGAGGAAAAGATACATATTTAATTTTACAAAAGTTTCCTATAACTCACAAATTCAATCTAATAACCAAATTCACAACTTACCTTCATATTCCTGGCAAGCTTACCCTGAAAATGTTTGACTCAAGATCAAAGAACCATTTACAATACCTGATTTTTAAAAATGTCTTAAATGCTTGCTAAGTTTTCAATTAAGAAAAGTGGAGTATTTTTTTATAAGATGAAAAGCTACGGTACCTAATTGAATGAAAAGACATGACACTACCTAATGATTAACATAGAGAACACTGACAGAGGAGTGCTGGAATGCATTTCCAGCAAGTTCAGAACAACTTCAAATTAACTATTAACTTAATGTCTTCAGATTTTACCTTTTTATTCAGTTTAAGCCAAGTAGAATATCCTTTGCTGTCCACATACTGCAGCCCAAAAAACCAGACCTCACGCAAACCAACTGTTTTAACTACCTTTAAAAAAAAAAAAAAGTTGATTTTTAGTTCAACAATCACATTATAATTAGATGGCACTGTACTTCAAAAAAGCAAAATTACATAGTTATTACACATATATGCCTTTGCCATAAAAAAGATGTTTCCTAAACTTAACATATTAAACAAAGGAACATTTCTAAAAATTCATATTCCAGTTCTTTATATTCTATTTTGTAGTGCCACTTCAAAACCTCTTTGAACCACTTTTTCATACCTCCTTCTCTTCTCCCAGCATGACCTCAACAAATAACAAAAACAGTTTGGGAAATACGCGTGCATAATTTCATTTTCTATTTCAATTTATTATTACAACTATCTGTAGTATGTTGTTATTGCTGTTGAGTGCCACTGAATTGCTTCCGACGCATAGCAACCTTGTATGGGATTTCCAAGGAGCAGCTGGTGGGTTTGAACCATCAACCTTGTGGTTAGCAGTTCAGTGCTTACCCTAAGCCCCAGACCAGGACCTCACTTGTAGTATTATTGTCAAGTGTCACTGAGTTGGTTCCGACTCGCAAACCCTGCATAGGATTTGAGGAGTGACTGGGGTTTGAACCTTTTGGTTCAAACCAACGTTTCAATCCAGCACATTATCCTGCAACGCCACAATAGGTCTCCTTGTAGTACAGATGGGGCTAATAATGCTGCTAATAAGGAAAGCATCTCAGAACACATTCAAATGCCATATCCCAGGCTATCCAGATGGTAATTTCATTCTCATTTCCTTTCCTTCACCTCGTATTCTGTGCTCTACCACCAATGAGCAGAAAATCATTTTTGAACAGTTTACAAACGTCAATATTCTACACTTCTGCTACTACTATTTACTCTGCCTGGAATGTTTCTTTTAATACCTGCTGAATAATCTACTCTTCAAAGCCCAGTTCAACTAGCATGACCTCTGTGAATGAAGCCTCTATCTTCTAGACAAAACCAATTACTTGTTTGTTCCCTAATGCTCCCATATATAGTATTTTATCAATATTTCTATAAGAACATTTATTTATTCTACCATATCACAATTAAGTATAATATTAGCAATGTATATATCTGCTGTTTTTGATTATACAAAATTTAAGGACAGATTATTTTCTTCTTCATCTTAATATTCATGCCCTTTCACAAGCAAGATTAGCCTGGAGTAGGTGCTCAAAAGCATAAAAGTAAATGAAATGGGATACCCAGGATTGTGTCCCTACTTAACAAAATCTTATGTTAAAAAAAAATCTATATTTAAAATTAGAGAAAAGACCCAGGAGAGAGTGAATTTATTAACATTTTGCATTTTCAAAGCTTAACAAAGAGAGTCAACGTTAGTTCTTAAATTATACATTTTGACAATATTTTTAATCCAGGTTTTTGGTTTAACTTAACATACTGAACCTTTCATTTTATTCTTTCCCTTAAGAAATTTAAAGGAAATGACACATACACACATATAAAATTAAAAATAAGAAACAATATTAAGCTATGCTAGGATATATAAAAGGTTACCATCAAAAAAATCAAAAACTTGAGACATTTTTGGAAGGTATGGGTTATATATATATATATATATAAAAGGAGCTCTGGTAGCGTAGTGGTTACGAATTGGGCTGCTAACCTCAAGGTTGGCAGTTCGAAACTATCAGCTGTTCCACGGGAGAAAGATGAGGCGTTCTGCTCCTGTAAAGATTTACAGCCTCGGAAACCCTGTGTAGGGTCACTATGAGTCGGAACCGACTCCACGGTACTCAACATATATATAGAGAAAAAGCGAGAGAGAGAGAGAGAGATACAGGGACAGAGAGACAGACTGAGAGAGAGAGATTCATACTGATAGAAAAAAAACAGAGAGAGAGAGAGCGATTCATACTTATAGAAAAGCTGATCAATGCCAAACACCCAAAGATTTAACGTAGCCAATGGATATCCCAAATAACTGAATACTGGCAAAGGATAGGCTGTCCCAACAGAGTCAAGGAAACATTAAAGCACAGAAGGAGACCAAAGAAGAAAATTAACACAAGTCAAGGGCAGCAGGGCTAAGTGGACTGAACAGTTAGTCAGTCTCAGTTTTTGTCTCTAAGCCTTTTGTGATTCACAGTGATGGTTAAATAAAAGGGTGATTAGAAACAGTAAACAGGAGGATGAATCACTTAACTTTGTTGTTGTTGTTGTTGTTGTTAACTGCCATAGTCAGTCTGAACTCTCACAGAGACGGTGCATAGGGTTTCTGAGGAGCAGCTGGTAAATTTCAATCTTAAGGTTAGCAAACCAGCTCTTATCCTATAGCACCACATCAGAGCGTTTACACTACCACAATAAACACTAGAGGGAACAAGAGAGCTCAACTGTGAATTTTCCTAACATGCCCTGTCTCCAGAGTGGCACTTTCTAGTTGATTCTGAACTGCCCCCATAGGGTTTCCTACACTGCAATCTTTATAGCAGCAGATCACCAGGTCTTTTGTCCTTCAGAGCCCAGCCGCTGCTGAGTTCAAACAACTGACGTTCCAGTTTGCAGCCAAGAGCTTAACCACTGCACTACTTTGTTGTCAGGTGTCATCGAGTTGGAACCAACTCACAGCAACCCCATGTACAACAGAACGAAACAATGTCCAATCCTGGGCCAACCTCACTACGGCCGCCACACTTGACGCTATCAATGATGCCACCTGGCTGATCCATCTCGTTGGGGTCTTCCTCTCTTTCTCTAACCCTCCATCTTACCCAGCATGACATCCTTCTCTAGCGACTGTTCCCTCCTGACATAATGTCCAAAGTATGAGAGACGAGTTTAGCCATCCTGGCCTCCAAGGAGCAGTCTGGCTGCACCTCTTCCAAAACAGATCTAGTGGTTCTTTTGGCAGTCCATGGCACTTTTAGTATTCTCATCCAACACCACAACTCAAAGGCATCAATTCTTCCACGATCTTCCTTATTCACTGTCCAGCTTACGCATCCATATAAGGTTATTGAAAATACCAAGCCTTGGGTCAGGCGCACCTTAGTCCTCAAGCTGACATCTCTGCTCTTCAACACTTTAAAAAGTTCATGTGCAGCAGATTTGCCCAATGCAATATGTCGTCCGATCTCTTGACTGCGGCTTCTGCGAACGTTGATAGTTGATCCAAGAAGAATGAAGTCCTTGACAACTTCAATCTTTTCTCTGTTGATAAGAATG